>NC_090816.1:116339326-116953727 GCF_000390325.3 Nicotiana tomentosiformis | reverse complement strand
TGTCATGTATGGATTGGGTTGCATGTCGCGATGACATGGTTGGATCGGGTTGCACGCCGCAATAGTGTCATATTTGGATCAGGTTGCACGCCGTAACAATGAGATATTGAGTACAGTTACCTATACTTATTTTTGTGTGTCTTGTTTCTTGTCTCTGAGAAAGGTTTATAGCATCTGTTGGCCATTTTATTCGTTTCGCGGGCTCGGTAGTTCTTTTCCAGAGTTCGTTCTTCCTTATGTGTCATATTCGAGCTGTTTCTTGTTGGCACAATGATGGCGTCATGCGAGATTTTAGTTAGTATTTGAGATGGATTATTGAATGAGCAACTTATATTGGGTGAGATGAAGTTATTGGACCTGGAATTAGTGCGATCGAATTTATGTAGGGTATATTAGAGAAAAATATCGTTATTCAGTTCAGAATGAAGTAATAGTTCTTGCCAGGTGAAGGGACTCCATGATTTATTGATTTGGTTATGTGATTATGAGTTTCTACACATTTCTTTCGTCGTGGAAGTATTGTGAGATTTGGAACATGGCTTATACGCATTATGAGGTATACTACGGACATTGGGTTAGTGAATTTGCAGTTGTTGTGCTTGGAGGAGGTTACCATGGGCAAATAAGTTATGCGGCGCATTGTGTGGTATCAGTATGGGTGCTTGATCATGTATTGGTTCAACGTGTGGAGATTAATACGGTGGTCGTATGTTAGAATCCGGTCTTGAAGAGCAATTCGGATATTGGAATTTTGTCCTAAGGCTTGTTGGCTAAAATAAATGGGAGAATCTTCAGTCTGGCTCGAGCTAATATGCTCATATGGGTTGTGGTGGCACGAGCAGGCGCCCGAGGTGTTAAACAATGATTTTTGGTGAACCCTAGAACGGTTCTTGGCACGTTCGAAAATGCATGTTTAAGTGGGAGAGAATGTAACGACCCGACCAGTCATTTTGAGCTCTAGCGCATCGTTCAGCGGTTTGAGGCCTTGAGTAGCTTCACTTCATGTATCATGACTTGTACGTGTGGTCGGAATTGAATTTTGGGAAGTTCGGAGTTGTTTCGGAATCAAAATTCTAAATTCGGAAGCTTTAAATTGAAAGAGTTGACTAAGGTTTGAATTGAGTAAACGACCTCAGAATCAGGATTTGAAGATTTCAATAGGTTTGTATGATGATTTCGTACTTGGGTGTATGTTCGCGTTGAGTATCTGGTGGTCCGAGAGCATTTCAACGCTTATTATGGAAATTGGACATTTTGAAAGTTTTAGAAATTTCTAAGTTTGACTTGAAGTGGACCTTGGTGTTATCGATGTCCGTTTGGGAGCCTTGGAATAACTTCGTTATGTCAGTTGGGACTTATGTGCAAAATTTGGATTCATTCCGGGTTGATTTGATATGTTTCGGCACGAATTTTAGAAATTGGAAGACTTGAAAATTCATATTCGCAATTTCGACATTGTTTGATGTGATTTGAGGCCTCGAGTAGGTCCGTGTTATGTTATAGGACTTGTTGGTATATTCGGACGGGGTCCCGAGTGGCTCAGATGAGTTTTGGACGAGCTTCAGATCATTTTTGGTTAAGGCTGATGGCATAGGTTATGGTCTGTCCGCATCTGCGGAGGGCTGGTTGCAGATGCGACACTTTGGTCGTAGAAGCGAAATTTGGACTGGAAGGGGAGGGGGGAGCTGCAGAAGCTGAATGCTGGGCGCATCTGCAAGTCCGCAGAAGCGGAATCCTTGATCGCAGAAGCAGAAGGCAGCACAGACACAGAAGCTTGGATCGCACCTGCGTTTGCGCAGAAGCAAAATATTTTCCGCAGGTGCGAAGGCTGGCCTCCAGTGCTTCTCCGCAAAAGCGACACCTCAGGTGTGGCTACTGTTCCATAGGTGTGGAAAATCGCTGGGTAGAATGCTATGTTAAGTACGGGGGTTTGGCTCATTTTCATTTCATTTCTTCCATGGGACCGACCTTGGAGCGATTTTAGAGCGTCATTTTCATCGTCAATCATGAGGTAAGTGATTTCTACAAGTTGTGAGTCAAATATACGAATTTAGGCTTGTAAATTCATGAAATTTTGTAGAAATTATGAGATTTGGAAGAAAATCTAGGAATTGGTAATTTGGATTTTGACCACAATTTTGAAAGTGGAATTAGGAATAAATTCCATATTTGAGTTCGTGGTGTCATATGTATGTTCATCTTTGAAATTTTTTAGAATCCGGGCACGTGGGCTCGAGGGTTAACTTCATTGACTTTTCGAGCGGAGTTGGGAATTATTATAAATTGTTAAATTATACGCATTGGAGTATATTTTGATTGATTTGCACATTGTTTGATTAGTTTCAGAACATTTGGCTTTGAGTCGAGGAGTTAGAGAGGCGTTGGAGCCGGTTATGGAACTTCGGAGCGATGTAAGTCTCATGTCTAACTTTGTGAGGGGGAAACTACCCTCTAGGTAATGTAATTGTTGTGTGCTACTAGTTGTGGGTGCTACGTACGCACGAGTTGACGAGAATCCGTACGTAGCTGAAGCATGTTTATGTTCAGGTAGACTTAGGACTTTATCATGTAATATTTGAATTATTTGGACTCATTTTGCTAGTTTAATTAATTGGAATTAATTGAAATTGATTTAGAAACATATTTATATTAGGTCGAGCTATCACCTTGAGTGGTTGCCAAGATATTTGATAAACGTAAAGGGGTGTATTCACTACCATGCACTTGTATCTGTATTGTAAGTGTGTGACTCGTAATTCGATAAGTTTCTTCCTTTCTTGTGGAGCGGTCCAAACGCCTCGACAATATAATAAATGCATCTATGGTTCGTGCCACTCGACCTTCGGCAGTATACACATTATTCTGGATCACGTCGTATGACTTCGGCATAATCGTGCGTTATATAGCTATCCGTCCGAATATTCATGAGATTATCCTTCCACTGATGCTTGCAATTTTATATGGTATTCCTTTTCCGTTTAATACTGGCACTTGATACATCTGAGCTATTGAGATAGAATACGAGACTGAGAAATTTATATCTTTAAAAGAATATTTTGAAGGTTATGTAACATATAATTTTACCCCATTATCACGGTTGTACTTCATATCTGCTTATGATTTATCATATTGCTTTATTGGACTTCTAGTAAGTGTCGATATCGACCCCTCGTCACTACTTCTCCGGGGTTAGGCTAGATACTTATTGGGTGTGCGTTGATTTACGTACTCATGCTGCACTTTTGCACTAAATGTGCAAGATCTCACAGGTTCAATTGGTGGTCATCTTGGCACGTAGGCGCAGTTGATGAGGAGACTTTATGGTGAGCTGCATTCCAGTCTATGTACCGCACCCCCACAGAGTCTCCATCGTACTATTTACTTTATCATGTCTTATTTACATTCTAGATATATGTTGTATTATTATTGTACTTCTTAAGGAGATTCTAAAGTAGTAAAAAAGTGGAACTGTATCATAAAGATGGGATTTTAAGAAATGACTAAAATTGAAAATAAGTAGAGGAAATCTTGAAGCATGTCTTACCTTCAATATCTATGAGATCTGGAAACTCTGATTACGCATTATAGCTTTACCATTGCATATAACATGAACTTATACATTAGATACTAGCATATTCAAAAAGGAGAAAACAAGAGGCTAGAAAACAGTAAAGAACACCTCATATAGCTATCTTGTTCATTAAACGATGTGACAAATTATAGTAAGATCCTACAGGTAGTACTTCAAGATTTTCTACCGCAACCCTATGAGTAGCGACTGTACCAAGTTGTGTTACTACAACCATGTCCAGATTTATATTTACAATAATTTGACTGAGATATGTATATCATCAAAATTATCTGCCATATTAGAATATGATACTTAGCCTAAATCAAGTTCATTATACATAGATAGATATCATATGCAAAATCTAACTTTATGATCTTATAATGCAGATGCATTCTTGTCCCGACCCAAAATTTTCTCTGTAGGATGTCGTGACGGCACCTAGTCTCTATGACTAGGTAAGCCTAGCAATTGTGCGGAATAACAAAATATAATACTGAACTCAAACCCCAACATATGAAATATATATAAAGAAAATTACGATTCAAAATAATTACAACTCCCAAATCCCGGTAGAAATAAGTCACAAGCTCTAAAGAGAAATACTAAGTGTCTCTATACATCAGAGTCTAAGTAAATAAAGGAAGAAAACAACATAATAAGGATAGAGGGGGGCTCCGAGGTCTGCGGACGCTGGCAGAAGTACCTTGAAGTCTCCACGCATGGCTATCTCACTGGTATCTGGCATGGTAGGAAGAACCTAGATCTGCACAAAACGATGTGCAGAAGTGTAGTATGTGTATGCCACAACGGTACCTAGTAAGTGTCAAGCCTAATTTAGGTAGAGTAGTGACGAGGTCAGGTTAGGGCCCTACTGGAATAAAAAGGAAACAAAGCAGAATATATAACAATATAATGAAATGACTGCGAATTTAAACAGTGAGAAATTACAGCAGGGTAACAACACAACAAATAAAGGTAAACAACATGGGCGCTCCCAAGGTACCGTCTCGTAGTCCCAAATATAAATACAAAACATGGGGAAATCCCGAGGTACCGCCTCGTAGCCCCAAAAGTAAATAAGCAACCTGGGCGCTCCCGGGGTTCCGCCACATAGTCCGAAAGTATATTCACAACAAGGGGAGTTCCCGAGGTACTTTCCCGTAGTCCCAAAAGTAAATATACAACAGGGGAGCTCCCGAGGTACCGCCTCATAGTCCCAAAGTAAATACACACTCATAACCTATAGAACAATGAATTTACAGCAAAGAATCCTCCTACAACTAAAGACTGAATACAAAATCAAGGAAGCAGGTAATTCAACTAAGCATGTTGCAGAAATTGCACGTAAGAGTTAAGATACATAGACATGCTTCATTAGGCTAAACACGATGACTACACATGCTAGAGCAACTCAGTTAAGGAATTAAAAGAAAACTACTCAGCAAGAACCGGATTTTTCAACATTTAACCCGAGTACGCACTCATCACCTCACGAACACAGCCTTCACGTATTGCAAATACCATAACAGTACCAAAACCTAAGGGCAGTTTCCCCCACATAGGTTAGACAAGTCACTTATCTCAAACCAGGCTCAATCAGTCAATAAGAATGCCTTTCCCTCAATTTTTTAACTCCGAACGGCCCAAATCTAGCAAAAAGTAATTACATACTATGAATACATCTACAGGAAACTAATTTAAATAATAAATCTATGACTTAAGCAAAGAATCAAAAAAAATTTCAAAAAGTCGACCCGGACCCACGTCTCGAATCGGGTAAAAGTTACAAAATACGAACACTCATTCGATATAGAATTCACCCATACCAAAATTACTAAAATCCGATACAAAAGTTTTAATCAAAACCTCAAAATTCGGCCTAAGGATTTTCCCACCTTTTTCACACGTTTCTCAACCCAAATTCTTAATTAAATGAAGAATAAATGATATCTTAGTAGAGATTAATCAAAAACAAGTCAAGAATCCTTACCCAAATATTTTCTCTGAAAATCCCTCGAAATTTCGCCTCAATCCGAGCTCTCTTAGTTTAGAAATGAAGAATGAAATCAAACCCTCAGACTTGGGCCTTTTCTGCCCAGTGAATTCGCACCTGCAAACCCACAGCCGCTTCTGCGGCTATGCACCTATAGAATTTCCATCGCATGTGTGGTTCTCACTTAGTCCATACACGTCCGCTTCTGTGGACCCAAATGCGTATCTACGCTTCCGCTCCTACGGCCAAGGAGCGCTTATGCGCATGCGCTCTTGCGGACCAAGTTCGCTTTTGAGCTCATCCTCCGCAGAAGCGACACCGCTTTTGCGACCACCTCGTCACACCTCTGACCACTGGCCACCTTCTCCAGCCACGCATCTATGCCCACCCGCTCTCTTCTGTGAGCTCGCACCTGCGGTCAAACTTGCACAGGTGCGATTGCACCAGAACTGGTGCACTTCAGCCATTCTATAAGCCTCAACTCGATCCGTTAACCATCTGAAACCAATCTGAGGCCCCCGGGACCTCGTCCGAATATACAAACAAGTCCTAAAATATCATACTGACTTAGTCGAGCCTTTAAATCACATCAAACAACGCTAAAAATATGAATTGTACATCGATTCAAGCCTAATGAACTATAAAACTTTGAACTTCTACATTCGACACCGAAACCTATCAAATCAAGTCCGATTGACCTCAAATTTTGCACACAAGTCATAATTGACATTACTTACCTATTCTAACTTCCGGAATTGGAATCCAACCCCGATATCAAAAAGTTCACTCTCGGTCAAACTTTCAAAAAATTATCCAATTTTCTAACTTTCGCCAATTAACGCTGAAATGACCTATAGACCTCCAAATCAACATCCGAGCATGCTCCTAAGACCAAAATCACTCTATGGAGCTATTGTAACTGTCGAAACTCCATTTCGGAGTCGTCTTCACACAATTCAAACTATGATAAATTCCTAGAACTTAAACTCCCAATTTAGAGACTGTGTGTCCTATTCCACTCCGAAACTCTCCCGAATCCGATACCAAGCACCCCGACAAGTCACAAAACTCAAAAATGAAATAGATGGATCAATAAATAGAGGTTCAGGGCTAATACTCTCAAACAATCGGCAGGGTCGTTACATCCTCCCCCTCTTAACACAAACATTCGTCCTCGAACGAGTATAGAGACATACCAGAAGTGGTAAAAATATGAGGATAACGGCTGCGCATATCATTCTCGGTCTCCCAAGTTGCCTCCTCGACCGGATGACCCCTCAACTAAACTTTCACTGAAGCGATGATCTTTGCTTCAACTTTCGGACCTTCGGACCTGCCTGTCCAAAATGGCCACCGACTGCTCAACATAAGATAAATCCTTGTCCAACTGGACTGAGCTGAAGTCTAACACATGGGACGGATCGCCATGATACTTCCGGAGCATGGAAGCATGGAACACTAGATGAAATGCAGTAAGACTAGGTGGTAGTGCAAGTTTGTAAGCCACCTCTCCAACCCTCTCAAGAATCTCAAAAGGCCCGATATACCTAGGATTCAACTTGACCTTCCTCCTGAACCTCATAACACCTTTCATGGGCGAAATCCGAAGCAAGACCCGCTCCCCAACTATGAATGCAACATTGCGAACCTTCCAATCCACGCAACTCTTTTGCCTGGACTGGGCTGTAAGAAGTAGATCCTAAATCAATTTAACATTTTCCAAAGCATCCTAAACCAAGGCTGTACCCAATAGCCTAGCCTCGCCCGGCTCGAACCAACCCACTAGAGACTGGCACCGCCTACCATACAAAGCCTCATACGGTGCCATCTAAATGCTCGACTGATAACTCTTATTGTATGCAAACTCCGCAAGTGGCAAGAACTGATCCCAAACACTTCTAAAATCCATCACACACACATACACAAAAAGCATATCCTCCAACGTCTGCATAGTGCGCTCGGACTGTCCGTCTGTCTTAGGGTAAAATGTTGTGCTCAACTCCACCCGAGTACCCAACTCATGCTGTACGGCTCTCTAGAATCGCGATGTGAACTGCGTGCCCTGGTCAGAGATGATAGATACTGGCACGCCATGAAACATAACAATCTCGCGAATGTAAACCTAAGCTAGCTGCTCCGAAGAGTAAGTAGTAACCACAAGGGAAAATAGGGCGCAATTACACAAAATGATCAATCGGGTCATTACAATTATAAAACTATTAATAAATGTGAATGTCTACTACTCCCATTATTTTTACCCATGATGTAAATAACCTCCCACTACTCCCACTACTCATCACTGTTACAGTTGTAACCCCCACACCTCCATAGCCTCTCCCCATGATCCCAATTATTAATGCCATGTTTAAGACAACCCTTTTGTAACCTTCTATGTAATAGTATAAATAGAGTCATGAAATGTGATGTGAGATACACTTGAACACTTAAAATAAAAAAGTTATCTCTTCTTCTCTTATTTTATTACTCATCTTCTTGTTTTATATTGTTACTTTGAACTATATTTCTTAACATATAGCAACATTTTTTTATTTTTTTTATTTTTTAAGGAAAATAAGAGCTACAAAACAACATAAAGTTACAAATGGGAGCATTTGAATACATACAACATTTGTCAATTTAAAATCAGTTTCATTATCCACAGAAGAAAAATAAAAAATTATGAGTCGGTAAGTGTAATATCTCAAATTACAAGAAAAGTAAGTGTTACAAAGACAAATCTAGATGGAGGTTTTCAAAATTATCTCTGAAAATATGTGACTATAAATATAATATATAACTTCAGGTTAAAGATATTAAATACTCCGAATGAGAAGTTTATATATTCTTATATTGTACTTTGATATTGTATTTGACTATACATTAATTAGGTATATCTGGCAGAGAGGTTTAAAAAAATATTTGACTATATATTTCATGTTCAAAGTCAAAATCAAATATAGATAATTTGTTAACGACAATAGTCTTATAATACCATAAAGTATAACACAACAAAAATAACTAGAATTAGCTGCGAACTTCGTCGCTAATTTATCGCTAAATCGCTCATAGCTAACATAATTTTTGATAGTCGCTAATAAGATTAGACTTGTCGGTCGTTAACTCTTGTTTTTTTAGTAGTGTAATAGAGAGTATATATAAAACATATTCAATAGTCGATGGCTAAATTTGAACATTTTCTCATATAGATAATTCGAGTTAAAATTATTAAATACATCTATATTGTGAATTATGATAATAAATCCACCACAGTTTATAAATGCTAACCGAAACCAGTAAAGCAAACTTTTCACTAATTTGGCATTACTCTCTATAAGTCAAAATTATGAGTGTGAAACGTAACGCTCAAATGGATGCTTCACTTAGTCCACGTTGCAAAATACTACGTACAAAAAGAGAACAACACACAGCAAACTTCTTTTTAAAGCATTTCACTGCTCCTTTTTCTTTATTCCTAGTAATGATCGAAGGAAGAAAGAGTTGTTGTTACATGCAAATCCATTAGCGAGTTTTATTTAATTTCCTGGTAAAGTTTTCTTTCTGTTTATTTTGAATGTTCGTGAAATTTTTTTTAGTTTGTGCTTTGTTTAAGTTTAATGCATGATTTTGCTGCTTCTTGAAATTTTTGCAACAGTTGAGGTGGTGAATTCTGTGTTTATACACATTCGTTTTAAAAAAATTGATTAAATCTGGTTGAAATTCTTTTATGTGTTGTTTAATAGCTCGTTTAAAAGAGGAGGGTTGTGGTAAGACAGCCAGCGTAAAACTAGCCAATTTATATCATAGTGTACCCCAACTTAAGTTTGGGATTGTGGTGTAGTAGTAATTAGTTGTTAATAGCTCGTTCAGGAAAAAAGAAAAATAAATCAGTTTCTGTTTTGTTTTAGTAAGATGAATGATTTTGGTGTTACTTGAATTCTGCAGCATTTGAAGGTGGTGAACTCTGCATTTTAAAGGTACATTGTTTTCTTTTCATATTTTCTAATTAATCTTTGTGATGAAATCTGGAGCTTTTGAAACTTAGCACTTGTTTTTTTTTTTTTTTAAATTTATTTATTGTTAATGGTATAGAGAGTTGAAAATGAGAGTTTATTCCATGTTATCCTTATTAAATCTATATTAGTCAAGTCGCTGATTAGCGGACCGTGAAATCTTGTTTGGAGAGGGAAGGTCGGGGTTTTGAATGCTCAGCTCTAACCCTGTTATTAAACTCAATCGTAATGATGTTTATCACTAGTGCTCTCAGTTCGATAACTTTTTGGTAGGAAGACGCGAGTCTGAATTAGTCGGCCCAGTGGGCTTCAGATACCCTAAGGCAGAAAAGGAAAAAAAAGTTGTGGAGTTTTGTCCTTTTATTCCTTTCTTTTGTCTTTTGATTTTTATTTTTACCTTGTTTTAACAATCTAGTGATAGTTAGTGAACTACTGCACTCACCTAGCATTTATGGGATTAAAATCCACGTTTGAAGATTAACGGGGCTACATCTAGTTCGATTCAATGTAAGTTTGATTTTTTGTTTGCTAAAACGTTGGGAGTTAATTATGATTATGATGAATCCTTGTTTGGCAAAATACATGCCTATATTTAATATAGGCATGTATAGTTGTCGAACAAACTTAATCTAGAATTAATTCTAGATTTTTGGTCATTATAGATCGACATTCATCTTTAAAAATAGACTTTGAACTTTTGGCAAAGTAGGATTACCGAACTAGATTAAGTTTGTTCGCTCTAAATCCAAGTGTAGATTTCCCAAATTTGGCATATAAGCTAAGTGTAAGGTGTTTATATCAATGTTGACTTCTTATTTCATGGCGTTGATGCCTAAACTTCGTTTGATAGTGGTAAGTAATCTTAAAAAATTAAATGGAATTAATGAAATTTTGCTAACTCGCTAACTTTGTGATGATACCATCTAAATTCCATAGTTTGATATTCATACATTTTAGACCGCCAACTTCTTTATTAATGTTATTTCAGATGAGTAGATCATTAGTTCATTGAAAAAGGTTTTGGTGTTAATGCTAGTACATTGCTTAATTCATTAGACTTACATGAAAAATAATTCTTATGACAATTCGCATTTCATTTGAAGAAGATCGAGGGGAGAGTTTAACTAAGATACATTCTCTCAAAAAGGAGAGTGGAAAAATCTGCTAGGTCTAGATTTGTGAATAAGTCACTGAAGCGTTAAAAACTTTTAGGTGGAAGAGTAGAATAAATTGTTTCATGTTTACGAAGCAAGAGTTTAGCTAAATACTAAAATCAATGAGTATACATGTTAATTTTGGGTTTGGGCTAAGCCAGCTTAAAAATACTTATAACATGACATGATATTCTCTGTCTTGGGCCAAGCTCGCAGGGGTTTTCCCAAAAGGCCTCACGCCACCTTATAAGTAGCTTCTTTTTCTTATTAACGTCTAGTGTGGGACTTTGTTCCGCACACCTAGAGTAAGCTTTATTTGCTTTAGGACACTATCTTATGCAAAAAAATGTACATCATTTCATCAACTAGAAGTTCTCATATCAATCCAACAAGTTACACTTTACTCACCTGAACTTTAAAATAGAGGTTAGAAGTTGCTTGTCGATTAATATTCATCTAATCATACCATTTATGGTTAAATTATTATTCTTAAATGATTGACTAAATGATGTTTGTCTGATTCATGAAGTTTGTGGTAATTGGAAGGAATCAAAATGAGCTCTGATAACAGCAAACTTGCTCCTTCCACCCCGTTGTTCGACGAGCAGAAACTGGTAGCTCGGCAGCAGCATGAGCCAAAGTCACGGCGCAGATCGCAGAAATTCCAACAGATTCAGGACAGCTCAATGAGTGCAAAACCATTTCATGAGGAGAATCCAAAATTATTGGAGGACTTGGATAAGGTGACGAGCAAGTCTCGTCCAAGTACGAGTGTGCTTCAGTCACCAAAGCAACAAAAAACTACGGTCATAATAAAACGTGAATGTTCAGTTCCACCGATGATTCCAGAACATTCTTTGAGGAAGGACAAACAGCCGCTCATCCAAGACGCATTTCCGCCTACTTTTCCTCAAATGAACTTAGCATCTCAGCCTCCAAAAGCATTGATGTGGCTTTTACAGCAGCAAATGCAACTAGAGAGGACAGCTCATGAGAAACGTTCAGAAATTGTCGCTGATGGAAGATCAGTATATAAGCCAGGAATGTGTGCTCAACGTTTGAAACAATACATGTACCTTCAGAATCAAAGACCAAGAGTAAGATATTCCAAGTAAAAGAAACATGAGTTCTTTTTATATAGACTGTTGTTTTGCTAATTCATTATATGATCTTATGGTACCTGAAAATGCAGGACAATGATATCGAGTTTTGGAGGAATTTAGTTGCAGAATTTTTTGCTCCCAATGCCAAGATAAGAACGTGCTTTTCATTGAATAAAAATAGGCAACGGATAAGTTGTCTTTTCCCTCAGGTTTGTAGCCTAATCTTCTAGTCAATTTTTTGGGGCCTGGATTCCGCCTACGCCTAGTGGCAAACACTGTGATTCAATCATTATCAAGTTTTCTTCCATAGGAGTATTTTGTCCTTGTGAGAAATTGTTGTCCCTTTATTTAACCATCTGGTATTTGGAATATTCAAAAATGACTAAAGAGTTTTTACACCGACATATGTGATCTCAAGATTTGACATCATTTTCTATATGGTTTATAAAGTATTTAAGTATCCTATCTAGCATGAATATCGTCTTTGGAATGCTGGTTTTCCTTTCAGATTCTAATTAGATTAACTGCAGGAGGCATGGTACTGTGAGATCTGCAAAGTGAGGCCTACTGCTGGTTTTGGTATGTACTCTTTATTAAATTGGTGATGGTTGGATAATTTTGAGTCCTACAAGTTGTTAGCTAACATAGGCTCCTTTTGGTTTCTTACTATGGTAGATCTGTATTTACTTTTATAATAAATATTTAAGAAGGCAGCAGAAGGGAAGCCTTGGAGCAACGATAAAGTTGTCTCCGTGACCAATAGGCCACGGGTTCGAGCCGTGTAAGCAACTACTAACTCTTGCATTAGAGTAGGCTGTCTACGTTACATCCCTTGCGATACGGCCCTTCCCCGAATCTTGCGTGAATTCAGGCTGCCTTGTACACCGGGCTGCCTTATTTAAGGTGGCAGCACTAGTTATGGAAGTTTTGACTTGGGAGTTTATATCATAGTATTAACTATTAAGTAGTGAGAATTGTCATAAAGTAGATGGAAAATGCTATATATACAAGGCAGGGGCGGACATAGCCTTTCGGTTGTGGATTCATCCGAATCCAGTAGGTTTGGTCCAAGCCCTGTATTTGTCTTAAGAAATCTAGCGAACTATATATAAAAATTATTCATTTAGAACTTATTAGCTTAAAAGGACTAGAATTCCGAACCCACAAGCTTCAAATCCTAGCTACGCTGGGTCAAGATGATTACGTTGAAAATTTGCTGCTCACTGTCTGAAATACTGATTTGTTTTTGTGAATTTTAGAGCTCAGTGCAGAAGTTCAACCTAGGGTATGCAAAATTAAGTATGATACAGGTATACTGGACGAGCTTCTTTATGTTGATATTCCTGAAGAGTATTATACGCCGTCTGGTCACATTGTTTTGAACTACACAAAAGTAATAGAAGAAAGTGTATATGAGGCAGCACGAGTGGTCCGTGAAGGCCGGCTCAAGATTGTGTTTTCTTCAGATCTAAAGGTTAAATGTTGATAAGATATAGTCCTTAGTTTATCTTTTGTAAAGTACTTGAACTTGTTCCAAAATGATTGATGAAAGAACATCCTTTCTTCTGTTTTACTGTGATAGGTTTGTATCTGGGAATTCTGCTGTTCATCTCACGAGGTGCTTATTAATCGAAGATCAGTTACTCCCCAGGTACATAACACTACACCAGCTTTTCCTTCGTAGGAGCTAGTGATCTTGACTACTTTCTAAGCTTAAACTTCTTGCAACTCATCGCCTCTAATTGCTGGCGCTAGCAACATATACAAAACATACACATTGATTATGTATATAGTAACTATATTATATGTATATTTATACTCAATATACAAAACATATACATTTACTGGCTATTATTTTGGAGGGCTGCCCAGTAAGATAATTATCCCTTCTTTTTTAAATATCTTATTGGAATAATTTGATTTTAATTAGTCTTAGGTACTTGAGTGCTTAACGAGTCTTACATAGCATTACGCCAGTTTTTCCTTCGTATGAGCTCGTGATCTTGACTACTTTCTAACCTTAAACTTCATGCAACTCATCACCTCGAAGTTGATGGTTACGACTGATGGTTATAAGGAAGATTCTTTAAAGGACTTTTATCCTTTTTGGCTCGTCGGCCAAATTAATTTACATGAACTAGCCAACATATACACTGATTTTGTATATAGTACGTATACTATATATATACAAAACATATATATTTACCGGCTTTTATTTTGGAGGCAGCCCAGTGAGGTAATTGTCCCTTCTTTTTTAAAAATCTCTTATCGGAATAAGATTTTTAACTAGTTCTAAATACTTGAATGCTTGAACGTTTGATATATATGGTATTAGATCATCATTCTTGTTGTTGTCCTTATTAAGGTTGCTTTTTTGTGAGTTTGAAAAGAACAGACTTCATTGAAAATTGTAAAACATAATTTATCCAGGTTCATCAACTCAGGGAAGCAATCCAGAAATACCAAGCTTTTGTTAAGAGTTGCTCAGGGATTGCTTCAGAAGAATTTAAAAGAAACTCCAACAAGTAAGTTGTCTATCCAACTGTTTCATGTTCACATTTAGGTGATAAACCCCACGTATCTTTTCTTTTATACTTGTCTTTGATGACATTATTCGGACACCGGTCCTGTATAATATTTCATATTTGTGGTGATCGTTATATGCATTTAGGTTATTCTTCACACTTTAGTGAAACCATGTTGTTCTAGTTTTGACCCTTTGTGAACTGTATCTGTCGGACGGCTGCAGGTTTACTTTATCAATAAGACAATTAGCAAGAGTTTTGGACAAGTCTTTGATCAATGACCTTGGTTATAACAAGCGCTATGTCCGTTGCCTCCAGGTATTAGGCATTTATGCAGTCTAATCATCCTGTCATTGGATTATGTGCATATCAGAATGCTATGTGGAATTGAAATTTTGGATTAAAAAAAAGGCGACGAGGATTTTATATTAAAATTCTCAATAGAAAAGACTTGTTTATTGTGATTCAATAATAAAAGCAGGCACGATAGTTTCATCTCTGCTGTCATTTCAATTACTTGAGATTGCAGATGCAAAATGTAACAGTTCGTTAACAAGATGTTTAAGGGAATTCTATTGTTTTAAAGTACTGACATTCAATTGAAAAAATCTCTGCTGTAAGCTGATAGTTGTTTTAACATGTAAACTAACATTATGACACGGTAGCCCGGTGCACAAAGCATCCCGCGGTCATGCGTCCGGGAAGGGCCGGACTCTAAGGGGGTGTGGTATAGACAGCCTACAAACCCGTGACCTATAGGTCACACGGAGACAACTTGACCGTTGCTTCAAGGCTCCCTTTCGATGAACTTTAAGAAAGGGAAAACGAAAAAGATCTCAAGATTCTATTGACACGTTAAAAGAATTTCGAGAAGAAACCACAAGTGAGAAATAGGAAAGGTCTCATTAAATTAGAGAAGGGGCTTTTTTAACCTTTTGCCTGGCTACCGTTTGTGTTTGTCTTTGACATGCTTGGGGGACTCACTCTTTTGTGAATGTTTGTTATCAATAGGTTAGACATCCTAATCTGTGAACTTCTTGACCGTGCCGAATTACATATTTACTCTTTTTTGATGAGTTGTAGACAGCAGAAATAGTCAACAGCATGAAAGATCTAATGGACTACAGCAAGAAATATGGGATCGGACCTGCAGGTAATGAAATAACTTAACCTTATTGTGCCAAGGCACTCTTTGCATATCATGTTTTAAATTTTAGAAGGAGAGGTAAAATGAATATAAACTCATTTGTTGAGAGATAATTGCAACTAACTCTTTTATAATTTTTCAGAAGCTATGGCCAGGTTATATCGTCAATCTCTTGCATCATGTGTGACACATAATAATTCAGGTGTAAAAGAAGAACCTCAACAACATCCAGTGCAAGAGCAATCATACTTATATGACGACGCAAAAGATGAGGACTCTTCTGTAATAAGTTATACTCCTTTGTCATCTAATGAAGAAACAGAAAGTTCGAGTTTATCCCATCGTGCTACATCGCCAACTGCCTCTACTGCTACATCCAAAAGGCCGGTTCACTTAGTAGACATTGTCGAACCTAAAAGAAAGAAACAAATGACAAACTCAGGGGAGACATCTCTTCTGCTTGGTTCGACTGAGCCTGTGATGAATCAGCCAATCACCACAACTCCTCCTTTTTCTTCCATTAGGTCATTTCTAGTTCAACCATCTTCTACTGATAGAGTCGTCATCTCAAATGCTGCGTCAGCTGATAGAGTGAAGGTTAAAGAAGATGTTGTCACTTCTCAAAACATAGCTGCTGCTGCTGCTGAAGATGCGATTGATGATAACGACGTTCTGAAACAGAAGGAGAAGAAGGCTGATGATAAAGGTAAGTACTGCTATGGCTTTGAAACTGATGGAATGGTTGAGAAAAGCTATTACATGGATCAGTTAGAATCAGACAACTTGAATGGTGTAAGTCTTTTCTCTGGAATTCACATTGGATCTCATTTGAACGGCACGTTAATGGTGAATGATACTCATAGCAACAACCAGCAATCCAATGACAAATTGCTTTATTGGAACGGAGAAATGGACCCTATCGATGATATTCAGTTCGACTGAAATATTATTTCAAGATAACATTGTTTTTCTGATCAGTAGCAGTTGCATGTTTAGATACTTTAATCAAGCAAGTTTCCTTTTTTCCTATAAATTTTACTGGTTTTGTGTTAAAAGGAGATCTTTTTTCTTCCCTTGTTTCTATACTATAACTGCTTGTGCTTGAAACAGACTGCAAATAGGAACTTTTACCAAGCACTAGTTTCATCTGTTCTTTTAATATATATATATATATATATATAAATATGTGAGTGTGTGAGATGTCATGGTTATCTTTGTACCAAGCACTAAGAAGTTGGTTTTTATATAGTTCTATTTACAATATATAATGATCTGACAACTGTTAGTTTTTTTTATAAGATGAAGTAACAAGGAGTTTGAAAGTATAATTGAAAATTTTCATTAATCCTAGATTTAAATAGCAAAGAGGTTGAAAGTATGATTGAGAAATTTCAATTGGAATTTGGAAATTTTATTAACCATACGAGGTCCTTCCTAAAACATCTGAACAACCCAAAATACCTAACATAAAGTAAAATTCAAATGAAGTGGTAAATTCTTCTTAAAACTAAAATATCTATAGTGTATACGATGCTGAATGAGTCAATCCTATTTTTTTATTAAAAAAAATTCCAACTTAGATTGGAATTTATTGTGAAGATTTTATTAGGGTTGAGTGACCTATAGAATGGTAAAAGATCACAAATAAAGTATTAGGATTTTGAGTTATCGAGAAAAGGTTCCCGTCTTCAATAATATGAGACTTGTTGATCATGATATATGGTGAGACTTATTTCTTTTTTACACTTTTAAGCATTCTTCAAATATATAACCGGCCCTTTAAAGTTGTCGTGAATTTTTATTTTAACACTTTTATTAGGGGTTGTTCCAATTATACACCCCAGGATATATCCGAATGTGCCTAGTAAACACCTGCTCTCTAACCAATAAAACAAATAAAAAATATGAACTTCACGCGCAGTGACATGGCAAAATCATCCAAAGAATGTAATTTTAATGTAAACATTTGTCCAAGTAACATGATTGCGCAAAAATCTTTCCATTAGTCAAAAGAAAGAACTTAAAACCGGGGGTGTTCGTAGCCGGTTACGGTACGGTATTTAGATATTTCGATTCGGTATTTGGTTTCATAAAATGCTATATTAATACTGTACCTAATTAAATTCGGTATGGTTCGATTTTTCTGCTTTCGGTTTCGGTTTATTCGGTTCGGTAACTTCGGTTTATTCGGTTTGAATACTAACTGGTGCATAGAGTCATAGACGGTAATATTCTTAATTAAAGTACTCAAAAGTACAAAACTAAAAACGTTTGTTGACAAAAATTTTGTCCAAAACCAGCATATACCAACATATAGAGAGAAAACTTAGAGAAATATCTTGTTGCTTGTTTAGAGTTAATTGATGAACTTAGAGAATAAATGAAAGTAAAATTTTAGATTTTTTATACTTATGTTATAATTAATAAAATATGTATTGTGTAATATAATATATATTTCGGTACGGTATCAATATTTCGATATTTCATTTTAAAATACTTAATACCATACCTAATACCAATTTTAAAAAAAACTTAAACCAAATATCATACCGAATACTAAAATATCGAATACCGAATACCAAAATTTTCGATTTCGATACGGTAATTTAGTATTTACCAAATTATGTACAACCTTAAAACTCTTGAATTCTCATTATCTTAAATATTTTAAGTTAAAGAGTTTTAAACAATGAAGTGGTTTAAATGAAACGTTTTTCACGAAACATTCGAGGTATAAAACTGTCTCATTCAAATCACTTGTCTAAAACTTTTTTGTGGGTCACTGCTGCAAAACCTATTTGTTCTTCGACATAATAAACATTCATAATTTTACTTCTGCTAGATACACATCAACTGGATGTGGAATTTTGAGCACTGCTGTAGTCTGTAGAAGTCATGCTTCAGCTTTGCCAAAGGTACAGTACGTTTGTTGTGTGATTATAACTAAACTCAGTTGTGCTTTCTTCCCACCTGCAAGAATGCGTTGAATCTGAAACCCTCTGTTGAAGGACTGGTTGAAAAGTAGCCTTGTCAAGGTGAATCCAGGAATTCGAGAAGATGGGTACACCATTACTTCAAAGACAAATATGCTTTAAAGATAAACATTCAGTTTCATGATATAAAATTTTACAAAAACAATAACTTGGCTAGCAAAATTTATCCAATTCCATTATCTCAAAAATACATCATCAATTTACATTTGTACTCGACGAGCTTTCATATTTTGAAAGCGATCCATAATAGCATCATTACTTACAATTGCAAATACCTTATGCTCTATATTGCAAACTAAATGCTATTACGTAGATCATTCTTTATGAGCTTCATTATGATCTGTTTCAAGAGATCCCAACCTAAGAACACTATTAACATTTGAAGGAGGGGAAGAAATTGCTTCTCTTTGAACTTCTGCAACTATATGTGAATTAGCAGATGGTTGAACTAGAACTTGGTTGGCCATTGTTTAACTTGATCAGGTATCTATCCATTTTGATGTTCGGAAAAATTATTCCTACAAAATCAAATACTCGCATTTATTCAATCTTATACCATATCCATTTTATAAATTTAAATCAATCTTAATAACAAAGAATTCACGAAAAGGGGAATCACACCCCTTTAGAATTCATTATTCAATAAGGGAATCACACATTCAACCCCTTTTGCATTCAAATATAAGAGAATCACGAATCACGAATACTTGAAAATTCATAATATAGTAGGGGAATCACACCCCTTCCAACTTACAATAAAATAAAATGAAAGCGTACCAATTCGTCCACAAAATATGTAATTGTTTATCTTGATCAACTGAATGTCTCTTTGTGTTACACCCTATATTTTCTTACGTAAAAGTGTGTCGTGAGCAAACTAATATAGGACCAAAAATGAGATCATCTTTGAAAATATATAAAGTAAGATAATCATGTTACCTCGGAGGTTACAAATATTTAAGATCATGAACAACAAGTACAAAGAGGGTTGGAAGGTTCAGAAGCTAAAGGAATTGAAGAAAATAATATTTCGTCGAAAGTCGACAAGTTGGGAATGTTATAACATATACTTTTGGGGTGAGACTGGGGTTCTTAACATGATAAGGAGGTTATGTTATGAGTTACGTTAGTCGTATGATAGTCGTATGTTATGTTTTGAAGTCAAGCGAGTTGTGGAACAAAAGTCGATGAAAGTCATCACAAGTTATGCTCATAAGTTTTACTGAAACTTTGGGTCAAATGTAACTGCAATTTTCTCTCAATATACTTAGATTTATGGGGTGTTCCACCAATCAAATTGAATATCTATGTGTCTATTTTGTAATGCATTAAACCGTTTATCAATACGATATCGAAGTAGAGAGATATGAGCGTTTATGCGAGACTGCGCAGACTACTAGGTGACAAGTAGGTGTGTCACCTACTTGCTTAAATGAGAGTCCAAATATTGTCCAGTTCGGGTCGTCCAAATAGGCCTTTTAAAGGCCTATTTCCTTCACATATTAGACTGATAATAGGGTATAATAACCAGATATAAACTCTGAAAAAATTCTCCCAACAATTGCCCACAAACCCTAATTGGTTTTCTCTCCCTTTCAAGTTCTAATTGGAGGTAAAACCTAGAGTTTGAAGAACCAAGATATGAGTTGAGTTATCCAACAAATAAGGTAAGTTTATTGCTCTCTTTCATCCATTTTGTTCTGTTGTAAATGCATGGTAAGTCATTCTATATTTGAATAAACTCACGAGACGGTGATCGAAAGCCGTGAGTTCGAGTTATTCACTTGTAGCGGAATATTTTGTGCTGTTTTGTGTTGCTGTTGGGCTGCGTGTTTTACTACTATTTTGTAGAGTGTTGGAGGAGAAAGTGTGTGGAGAAATACCACATAAATGCAGGATGGTGGGCTGGTCGTTCGTCGTAATATTTTCGGGTTGTTTGACACTACTACGGTAGTCATTTTGTGTATGAAGAGATTGGGGTGTATTGGGCTATTTTATAGTATTTTGTGGTGTATATAAAGTTGGAAAATAATGTATATATGTTGTTATTGTTGCGTTCTTGTGTTGTTGGTGTTATCTTAAATTTGGAGGAATTAAAAATTATAGGGGAGATGCTGCCCGTTTTAATACAAAATAAGCTTGTCGTTCATTGTGCGATAGTTGTACCTTTCGTAACTTAATGATAGTATTATTATCGTTATTGTAGATTAAGGTTGCGAAGAGGTGAGTTCAACTTGGTGATTAAAAAGATTGTGATAAGGTATGTTAAGGCTAAGCCCTTCCTTCATTTTGGCATGATCTCGTAACTACATATGTTTGATAACGAGGCATAAAGAGAAGTTCACACTCTCGAATTTATATACATTATCCTATTCTCATAAGTTATAGTATTCTTCCTTATCAGGATTTTATATTCAATTGAGTATTGTCTTCTTCCAGTCAAGAGAGCAGAGGGTCTATATATATATACAGTATTACAGTATTTTCACCACCATCATGCTATAATCGGTGCGCAGGCCCCTATTTTTACTACCAACACCGCCTCGTGTCTCGTCAATCAGAATAATATCATCTGTAAATAACATACACCATGGCACCTCCTCTTGAATGTGGCGCGTCAGCGTGTCCAACGCCAAGGCAAATAAGAATAGGCTAAGAGCCGACCCCTGATGCAACCTTATCACAATTGAAAAGTGGTCCAAATTCCTCTCCCCCACGGTCTTCACTCGTGTTTTAGCTCCATCATACATGTCCTTAATCACCCTAGTGTAAGCCACCAGAACATCCCTAGCCTCCAAACACCTCCATAGAACTCGGAACTTTGTCATATGCTTTCTCTAGATCAATGAATACCATATCTAAATCATTCTTCCTCTCCCTATACTGCTCTACCAACCTCCTTACAAGGTGAATTGCTTCCGTAGTCGAACGTACCGGTATAAATCCGAATTGATTTTCAGAAATAGACACGCTCTTCCTCACCCTCGTTTCCACCACTCTTTCCCAAACTTTCATAGTGTGGCTCAGCAGCTTGATACCCCTATAATTGTTAAAATTTTGGATATTTCCCTTATTCTTATATATCGGAATCATCGTATTCCACATCCATTCCAGGCATTTTCTTTGTCCTAACGATGATGTTAAATAATCCAGTGATCCATTCCAAGCCAGCTCTATCCACGCTTTTCCAAAATTCTATCGGAATCTTATCTGGCCCAGTTGCTTTTTCCCTGCACATCTTATGCATAGCCCCCTCGACCTCCCCCATTTTAGTCCGCCTACAAAAACCAAAGTCACGATGACTCTCGGAGTGCTCCAAATCATCCAACACAATACCTATATCCCTTTATTTATTTAGAAGTTTATGGAAGTATGTCTGCCATCTACGTCTAATATGTGCCTCATCCATTAATAATTTGTCATCCTCATCTTTGATGCACTTCACCTGATCCAGATTACGGGCCTTCATTTCTCTCACCTTGGCTAGCTTGTATAGCTTCTTGTCTCCACTCTTGTCACTAAGTTCTTCGTACAAACGTCCAAATGTTGTCGTTTTAGCCGCCGTGACAGCTAACTTCGTCTCTTTCTTGGCCCTCTTGTACCACTCCCTATTCGTACTCTTCTCCTCTTCGTCCTTACTCTCCACCAGCTTCAAGTATGCCGTTTTCTTGGCTTTTACCTTTCCTTGGACCTCTCCATTCCTCCACCAATCTCCCTTGTGACCTCCAAAATAACCTTTCGAGACCCCTAGCACCACTCTAGCAGCTTCCCTAATACAGTTCGCTACCAAGGTCCACATACCATTTACGTCCCCAATACTCCTCCATACCCCATAGTCTCCGGCTTCTCCCCTATCTCTCAAGCTTTGTCCTTAGTCAAGGCTCCCCACTTAATCTTGGGTAGACCGAACACAACCCTCTTCTTCCTCTTCCTCCTGATCTCCAAATCCATCACCAAGAGTTTATGTTGGGTCGAGAGATTCCCGTTTGGAATAACCTTGCAATCCGTGCAAAGACCTCTATCGCACTTCCGAAGGAGTAGGTAGTCAATTTGGGTCTTGGCCACCGTGCTCTGAAATGTCACCAAGTACTCCTCCTTCCAAAAAACCGAGTTAGCTATCACCAAATCAAAAGTCTTTGCAAAATCCAATAACGAAGTATCACCTCCGTTTCTAACCCCAAAACCGAAGCCGCCATGCACACCATCATAACACTCGGAAGTCAACCTGATGTGGCCATTGAAGTCCCCTCCTATAAACAACTTCTCGTTAAGCGGGATACCACGTACAACCTCGTCCAACTCATCCCAGAAACATCTTTTGACCTCCTCGCCCAATCCCACTTGAGGAGCGTATTAACTGACCACAAAAACTTCATCTTTAAGTTCATATTATTATTTTTTTATGCGATTATAAATGAGAAACTTAAAATTTTAACATAAACTATTTTTAGTCGTTTTCCTAAACTAAGACCACGACCATTATTGACATTTAGGATATCTTCACTTTCAATTATCAAACACCTCAACCAAACCAACAAACTACCCAAACTAGGACTTCTTACCTTCACCTTCAATATGTTATTATCCACCGACGAATGAACAGTCGGTGTAATTTGACATGTTACAACTTACAACTGCTCATGCACCATGTTTCTCAGATTACCAACTTTTAGTGTAACATTTGTCTAACTGACTGAATACACAGAAATTATTTAGAGCATCAAAAGATAGAACTTAAAACTCTTGAATTCTCATTTATCTTCAATATAAACCAAAAATATATTGCATATATGAGCAATTATTTGCATTTATAACAAAGGAGTACACATCTTGTGCTGTAGTATTCTGAAACTATAATATGCTAAGAATTTTTATGCTCTACAATGTGTCCTGGACCAGGGAGCAGAAGGCTTGATGTGGAATTTTGAACAATGGTGTGGAAGTCATACTTCTGCTTTACCAAAGATACAGAACGTTTGGTGTGTGATTGATAATTAAGCTCATTTGTGCTTCTTCCCACCAGCAAGAATACGTTGAATCTGAAGCCCTCTGCTGAAAGCCTGGTTGAAAAGCAGCCTTGTCTGGAACTCGGAGACAAATGGGAACCAAGCTAGAACAGCCACAGGTGCAAAGATCACGAGCCCCATTAGGTACTCGTATCCTCTGGCTAGAGCCTTCACAGATCCCCACATTCCTATGCCCTTCACTACTGGCCTACATGCCTGTGCTATCTGCAGGGCACACGATAAGACTTCAGATACACACACACACACACACTCTTCTTTAGTGTTCTATATATCAAAGGCAGGTAATTGTGTTTTTTAAATGCGATGAAGTTGTCAAAATTGTAAAGAATCCCTTTCACTGACACAGCCTCAATTCCACTGCTATTAGTAGCAATAACGCTGAGACAAAAACCTCTCAGTGAATAACATTGAAGATAAGAAATAGTCACCTGAAGAAGAGCCCATCCAGTTGGCAAGAAGGCCAATAAGCTGGCAAAAATGTCTCCAACAGTAAGACTTAGGAATTTGAATAGCACGACAAGTGTGACTATGAAGCCAATGAACAGGAACAATTTCAGAAGCCTGAACATCAGCTGGAAATCAGCACTGAACTTCTTCCTACCCATGGACACGATCTGCAGAGTGAAAGTACAGTTTCAGAACTTGCTACAGAAAGACAACCTTTATGTGACGAGAATTTAGAGTGTCTTTCTAAAGAATGGTTTACAATGCAAGAAAGGTCTGAATGCTGACCTTCAAGACGACCATGACGAACACAATGACCAACCACGACAAACCATAAACCTGCAATCGTCGAGATGAGGATTATCATATAGGTGGGATGCCAATTCACTCCAGATATTGTATTGAAAGCTGAAAATTCAAGGGAGTTCTATTCTCAAGAGAGTTCGAGATGTACTTACAATGATACCCTTATCATTATTGGCCACATTTAGCTCATAAACAATTCCATATTGGAAAAGTAAGAAGCGCAGAGCAAGAAGAATTTCACAGAAGCGGCCAATCAAACCAGAATACTGCAGATGCTCTTGTTCCTCATCCCACCAAGACTCCCAACTCTTGGTTGCCGGAACACCAATACCTCCATGATTGCTGATCCACTTGGCCCAATCCTCCCAATCATCCACTATCTTTTGCCATTCAAAGCCTGAAGGATTAAAGAGGAAAGGAGCAAACAGCCATGAAACCACAAGGAACCACATTGAGCCACTGAGAAGCAAGAAAGCTACAGAATCAGTAACAGCTGTGCCATAAATTTGATAAGCTACGAGCAAAATCAAAATTTCCAGTGCTTTGGTGAAATGGCTCCTTGAGTACATTCTGTAGTTCTCAGCAAACTTTTCGTGTCTCACGACAAAACCACGCCCAGTTGCTCTGTATTTCGCTCCACCATGTAAAATTGTGCGGCCAAAGTAATGGAGCTTTGTTCCAAGAGAGAATGTAAAGAAGACAGCAGCCAACTGCAGGTTCATGATGATGATATCACCTGCAGCAGTTCTGAAGCCTCTTTCCAGCCCAATCTCCATAACCATTGGCAGGGCCATTAATAAACCAAGTTGAACAACAGATTGTGAGGCCATTGCAGCTTTGAGAGCATCATCACCCTTGGATCTTGCAACTTTGACAATGGACTGTTCCAGTCCACTCAATGCAAGGTAGAGTTTACCATATAAAAATGCATAAACTGTGAGGACTACCAGCTGCAAGGAATAAACAAAATGATATCATAAGTATATCTTCCTTTACATCATCTCGCGGAAACAAAAGTGATTGCCGCACATGCTTCAAAATGGAAGTAATTGCAATGTATTATGATTTTGAAGTCATGTAGCCCATACCAGCTGAGATAAAACTTTGTAGATTAATGACATCAAATGTTACAGGACTTACCATTGAGCTGATATAAAATCCAGTAGTTGTGAAATAACAGGACAGCATACGGAAAAAGTCAAAGCGATGCCCTAATCTGTACAGATCACGGCTAAGGGTCTGCTCTCCATTACCACATGCCACTTTTGCCTCAAAGAGAGAGATTTGGTTAAGACCAACATCTCGTCCCTTTCCAACTTGAATGTATTCATGGTGAGTAACATTTCCACGTCGCAATGTTGAGTTGAAGCCTACAGAGCCAAACTTTGTGAGACAATAAGGTGATCTTTTTATGCATCAATAAACATATTTCTGAAAATTACCTGCAAATATGTCCTCACTAAGATTGATACCCCTTGAAGCTTTGCTAATGCCACCGCGAGTGATGTGGAAAATTCTGTCAAATACATCTGGATGTCCATAGTGGAAGCGGACCCTAAAATCATCAAAGTAGAATATAAAAATCTCATGGCCTTGTCAGAAGTCAGAAAATAGCATAAATGTAAATTATTTGGATATAAACCAAGTGAACTCTTAACCGCAAGCAAACCAGCGAAAGAAAATCCCCACTGCTCCTGATTTAGTTTCTAACAGAAGAAAACTGTGCATTTGTCCAGGAAAGGATCTTGCTCTACTTCACATAAACAATCCAGTATACTAAGTTTCTTCCTCTCCATTTGGAGAAAGAGAAAAAGCTACTTACAATATGTTTAGTTCTTAGAAGGTTAAGGGAAGGGGAAAATAATGAGAAACTAACTGGTTTCCTTGCCCTTAGATATTGGTGAATTACTTCCAGTTGTTTGTTACAATTAGAAAAGAAGTAAAACAGATATACTCCCTCTTTCTGTCCAGTTTGGATAGATTGAGAAAGCTGACCTGGAGAGTTATCCAATTCGTCCATTTTTATTTGACATATTTATTTACTTCTCTGCCAAATAAGGGAAATGATCTATATCCCTACACCTTTACATCTAATCGTCCAACTCCTCCTCTTTTCACCCAACGACACATAGCTTTAGTTATTCAAGTCGTGACATAATGGCAGTCTTCAGCAAAAGAAGAATAAAAGTTGAACAGCACTACAGCAAATGTTTTTGCCAAAAGTTGATGCATTGATATGGAAATATAGGACTGTCTGTTGAGTAATTTAATTCATCAAGGAATCGAAGAACATACTTCAAGGGCCTTGCGAGAACTCTCTGACCAATGGTGACAAAACTTGTCTCTTGATTAGACATAAACCAAGCCAAAGAAGAAACACTGCAATTTGGAAGATGCGATGCCTTATTAGACATGTCAAAACCTGGATTTAAAGAAACTAAGCAGGCTCTATAAGAAATTATTATGCAACCTTCCAGTGAAGATATGCTCACGAACACCCAATATTGTAGGTGGACGCACTCCGTGATCTTCATTAAACTCCTCAAGAAGGTTACGCATCTTTAAAGCTTCCTCCAAGTAATTGTCCTGCAAGAGAAAGCATTAAGCGACTATTTTCTGATTACTTACCAGCAAGTATTTCAACTCAGTCTAACTTCACCTGATTCATGTCAATTGTTTGAAGAGCTTCCCCACGAGAGAAGATAATTGCATGATTCTGATTTTCAGGCTTTCCTTCTCCTATCTTTGCTGCACCAGGCAACTTTATACGGTATATTTCCTTCAAACAGAGATAATAGAAGAAATCAGGCCTTGTAGTGCACAGAATAAATTACAATCAATATTTAAGATAAAAAACAATGATAACCTGATCGAGATTATCAACTGCTTTCACCAACACTGAATAGTAAACTTTCTGAGCTTTTCCACCTTCCCGTTCTTCGACTTCATCAATATATGCTACACGGAGAGAGGGGTTACTGCAAAGGTAAAGGAGAAAGCAGTTTTCAACAGTAAATACAGTTGAGTATAGGTGAATTCAACTCTTTGTAGTTTTTCTTGTTTATTTGGAAGAATAAAAACTTACTTGACCATCAAGTTCAGAATATCAGTTGCACGCCGGTCTCCATTTCGCTTCTGATTTCCATAATTCTGGCAGGTAGCGACATAAGTGAATTTCATGTCAGCTACAGCTTCTAATTGAGCATACAATGATCTTTGACTTTTCTTATCCTCCTCAGATGGTACTGTAACAGCTTTGTATCCTTCAAGAATCTCTGCAAATAAATAGTCAAAATGCAGTGAGTTTCCAGAAAGAAATTTAGAACTTGGTGCCCTATTTCAAGCACCTAGGCAAAGTATTGGTAAAACAGACTAAGCATAAAAAACTGTTAGCTATTCAACAGTATATTTTCTCTTCTTGTTGCATCATATAAGCACTCGCTACAATCTTAGATATAACAGAGTGAGAGTCTTAGAATGAAAAAGTTCTTTTGCATTCCTTCATTTATAGCTCCTGTTACCATGTAACAGAACGAGCAGCCAGAAGAAATTCTGATTATGAAAAATTAAGGGATACTTGACATGTAAGACTAGTACAGAACAGGGAATTTATTAGTGTTTGCATGAAAAGTATACAGAGCTTTTCCACCTCAAAGGAACCTTAAATCCTTAAGAACTCCGAGCTCTGAGACCACACATGTATTAGAAGGTATATACATGTAGGGTGAGCACCCTCCACTTCCAACCAAGAGGTTGTGAGTTCGAGTCACCCCAAGAGCAAGGTGGGGAGTTCTCGGAGGGAGGGAACCGAGGGTCTATCGGAAACAGCCTCTCTACCCCAGGTAGGGGTAAGGTCTGCATACACACTACCCTCCCGAGACCCCACTAGTGGGATTATACTGGGTTGTTGTTGTTGTTGTGGTATACATGTAGGGGTGATTTTCGCGGGTCCTACTGTTGATTCAAATGGCTACTTGTAGAACATAGCTCGCCTGAAACTACCAATTATATCGAGCACATATCATTTGGAAAGGAAAATATTTAGAGCAGATAACAACTATTTCTTACTAAAGAGATTTTTGCAAATCTAGCTCATTATTTCTTTTATTAACAAGAACAGTCGAGGTTCTTAGCCCAAAGATAAAATCTCTTTACAGGAAAGTGGCTTTAAGAATATTATGGTTTACCTCCTTCTGAAGCCATGTCGAGAAATGCTTGAAGCTTCAAAGCTCTCCTGTAGTACATCATTCCTCTAACTGGATAGAATATACAGTAACGATAAACAATCAATAGGAAACTGTTAAGTCAAAAAGTATGTGATAAGAAAAAGTCTTTGAAGGTGCCTGTTCTGCAAAGTGTCTGTCCCCTTAAGGAGGCCCAATGACGTAGCTGCAAGATGTTTTCATCATTTTCCCAGACCTCTGATTCCTTTTTACACCCAAGACGTTCCATGAAGTTATTCCATTCATCTAGAAGGAAATAAAGCGATGTCAAATAGACAAGAAAATATACCAATGAAGTAGGAAGAGGAACATCATATTGAAAGAAAGTTCGTCTTCAAGTAGTTGATAATAGAATGAAACCTGGATAAATCTTTTGGAGGTAGTAAATGATTGATACACCGTCTTCATTTTCCATCTCAAGATCACCCTTTGAGTAGACAGTTTCCTCACTGTAGTATGGCGTCATGACACTGCACATTAAAGCATATAATTGAACTTCTGAATTTTGGATGATAGTACAATGGATCGATGCGCTTCCACATTTGACAAATGAGATATTTTTAATCTTTTGAATATTAATCATCAACAAATCCGTTGGTATTTTTTCCACTATCCACATATTAATAGCGTATTTTCATGACTATAATAATGCAATGTTGCTTGCTAACTTCATATCATTGAATGTAGACTGAATAGAAACCTTATGCTCACTCCAAATATTAAATGCATGTCATAGGATAGTCAAATTCTCAAAGGAGAACCTCAAAATTATCGGACAATCGATCTATAAACATAAGGATGTATGCCTTCGTGGATTATGAGCACCACCTGAATGAAAGCATTTTGCGCACTCGAGGTGCACGTGGCATTTCCATGAACAATGAATTTGTGAAAAAGTGAACCCTTCTGCGTGCCTCAAGGTTTGTTGGAACTTCAACTGCTGATTCTCTTACAGTTAAGAGAAGATAAAGACGCCGAATCTGAGAAATAAATCAAGATGATGTTTCTGTTTCCATGTATCCATTAATTGAAGACAATTCATCTGATCATACACATATCAAAAGACCTGTTCTTCCCACTGTGCTGTCACTGGAGGAGGGAATGCAATAGCTGTTCTCGAGTCAGTATTAGCAAAGAGTTGTTTCCCTGAATCCCTTCCATTATGACCAAGTTCTACTAGTTCCCTGAAATAATTTACAGACCATTAAAAAAATATCAAATTGAGTATCTTAAATAACACTATTGATATGCATCTATTTATCAAAAATATTCATCCTAAAATGAGCAGAATTCACCAACCCGATTTCATTCACCATCATGTCTCGGGTCACTATTTCTAACATATCCTGCAGCGCTATGACAACGTTGTTCCTTTTAGATGGATCTCCATCTCTCTGCAACAAGAAAGAAAGTGAAATATCTAGCATATGAAGTTCCACTGCTACAGAGACACCAGTCAGCGAATTACTTACCAGTATCTCAAGTAGGTCAACAAATTTCTTGCAAAGGTTTTGCAAAGGACCTGTTCTGAAATTCGCAAGGAATGTGCTCTTTGAAATGCTGTTTTCAACTTCTTTTATGATGATTCCTATGATCCTAGACACACAAATTAGACAGATTAAGAAGATATGCATCTAATGAAGAAGTATTAAGTGTCAATTGATGCAAAAATTGGAAGGATCACAGAAAATAGCAGAAATAATGCATGAAGGTTGCAAAGTACATTTAGATATGTTGCATCACCACATTATATAATGTCGCAGATATGAGCATTCACAGAGGTAACAAAACAATGGTCAGATAAAAAAAGTTGAATGGAAGAAAATTTAGTTGGAGAGAATGCAACTGATCTTTCAAAGACATAAAACACAAGTTAAACCGGACAGTTTACAGGATAAAAAGAAAAATTCAATAAATGACAGAAGAATTAGAACTCACATTAGGACCTAAATGAAGCGATAAATGTAAAAGAAAAGGGACTAGTGTTATGAAACAAAAGTACCTAGCGAGCTTTTAATACAACAGTGCTATCACTGTATCTGAAAACCAAGCATTACGACATACTACAGCTAGAGAAAGTGTTGTTTGGCTTAATGAACAAAAGAAGGAGTTAGGAGAGAGGAAAGAAACAATTCCAAATGATCCTGATGGATATTCAGGAATATACTTGAACTAAGATGCATGCTGTCGTGAAGTTGAATGATGACAAAGCTAAAATAATGATTCTCAGATCTATGAATCAGCTGAAAAAGCAACCTTTTCTCAGTTTCTCCAACAACCAGGGCATTAAGAACAAGTTTAAAAGATTCATAACATTCAATGACAGCACACTTCATGTATTCATCCGCACATATGCGCTTCCAAAGGTCAGCATCTCTAGAACGAAATTGTGAAGCCATGTCCAATGCAATTGGGATCTGCAAAGGAATACAGTCAATCCATGTAGAAGAAATTTAAACAGAGGTGCACCAGCCGACAGTCTTTACCTTGCTAGCAAGCAAAAAGGGTGGCCATTGAATAACTTTCAGACTGGGGTCCGAGGAATAAGGAACAAGTAATAGGTCCATCTCCCTGAAATAATGTGCACACAATTCAATTCTCAATGTAAGAAGAACAACCAACTAGAAAACGAAAAGATGAGTTAAGGGACTTTTCCTATCACTTATAAGATCTTCTTCACGGAAACTGCATATAAATTCATTCCATAGCTGAGCGAATTTTGCAGCTTCACTTCTCTTACTGGGTGAAACCTAGACATCCAAAAAGAATGTGTTTAATAAGACTTTCATATTTTCCAAGTCTTTGGGCAATCTATTAATCTTCATGGAAGAAGAATTAAAAGCATAACACACGTTAAAGGTGAGGAAAGAGAAACCTCATTAAAACTCTTGGAGAGGGAAAATCCCTTTTTGTCAGTTTTGTCAGAAGGCACCAAGTAAGAGTTGAATGCACCAGGCAGAGACTGAAATCTTGACCTTAACATGTCTAGAGTTCGTATCTGTGTAAAGGAAAAGCAACAACAAGAGCAGAACCATATATTAATAAAGATCAGCAACCTCAACAAAGTAAAAATGACAATTTTATACGATGAAAGTCTAGCTTTTCAGGAAAGCATAAAAGTTGCTTCAGGCCTAAAATAACTCAACCCACCCCTGATATTTGATGCAGCAGAACCCAGTAGTGACAATTTGAGAGATATAACCACAGTTTTTCAACCAGAAAAGGAACTACTACTTTCAATTTATTTTTATTATAGATGGATAATTAGTTGCAACAATCATTATAGCAATGCAGTCCACTGACTTCCTAACCAGCCTTCATCTTTTTTTGTCAATACAGCCTTTATCACTGTCCACAAACATTTAAGTTTGGCCTAAATCTCGTTGCTGTACATAAAAGAAGATACACTTCAGATATGCCTTCTGCAATCTACTGATGATCACTCATCCGAATGCTCTATAACAACCTTCTTAATCTTGGAATATTTCCCGAATGAAAAGAAGCACATTGAATAAATAGGTTAACAAATAATCTAAGGTTGTCCCAGTTTCAACAATGCTCACTTCTGTTACCCCAAACCTGATGTTGGATTGCAATAAGGAGATTGAATTTCTGCAGCACACATAGGTTTCCAACTTCTAATATTTGCCAAGGACCATCACCACTATGCAGTGCTCTACCCCAGATATCATAATGATTAATGAGCAGCAATAATCAAGTTATCTCTAAACTAAATTCCACTAAGATCCATTGAAAGTGACCAGACATTAACCATACAAAATAGACAGAAAAATAAATGTCAATCAAGATACATTCTGAAAGTCATTACCTCACCAAGACGATCAAAGGCCCCTATAACACCACCACACAAAGTTGAGAAAATAGCATACCAAATTTGAGCATCCATAAAGTAAACCTGTATAAATTTGGATACAATATTTACTAGTAAGAAATAAACATGAAACATGTAAAAATGAAAACAAAAGCAAGACATACCAAGATAACTGGTGCCCACAGGGAAAGCACAGCCCCATAGTTGCTCCTAGCTGTACGGATAGGATATATTCATAAGCATCAATTTGAAGATACTGAATGTGAAAAAAAGGAAGTGAATTTTGGAATATATACCATCAGGGAAGAACTCATGCCAAGCATACTGAACGCGATTGATGTCCATTATCATTTTCGTGGGTTTTATAAGAGGTTTTATCTGGAGTCACATATATACCACAATTAGAAGGCAAACACATCTACCAGTCCTATTCCAAATAAGAGCAACTGAATAGGCATCCAATTACCTGAATAAAATAGCTGAAGGCAAATTTTGCACAAAGAAGTAGCACCCAGAAAAGAGTATACCTGATGCAAGAAGTGAAGCAACAATAGAGCAAGTGTAAACATAAATCAGAGGAAGATGGAAGTAAAAGACTTGTTAGCATACTTTATTAGTGCAAATTGACTTTCATGCATTCCCCTCCCAACATAAATTCTTGGCTGCAGAAAAACAAGAAGGAAGACAGTTAAATAATGTTAGCTTTAGAAAATAAAATATTGACATATACATACAAACTACAAAGTAGTGAGATGAGCGGACAGAATGTATGAGCTATTGTGTCTTATGGAAATAGATATATCCTATTTTTGCAAACGCTAAACCATATGATCAGAGTGCAAGGAAATTCACATCAAACAAATTCAACTAAAATTTGAAACATATTAAGTTTCACATAGATTCATTCAAGTTGCACCATTGATATCTAAATTTTTTCCCTTTTCCCCAGGATTTAAGTTCTTTCAGCCATCATTTTGAAAAGGCATGGGAGCCGGCAGTATTTCAATTTAAAATTCTGGTAAAACACTGTCTATTATTTCATCTGTAGAAGATCTTCACGCTTCGTATAGGGACTCAGACCAAAAAGTGATATTGGTGGTTAACTAAAGGAAAATACAATAATGTTCAGACGTGGTGAAAGAAGAAGCAGAAGAATAGATAGTATTAGTAAAGAATTTGGTTTCAGCTCAAAAGATTGATTAACTGCAGATAGCACGTAAGCTTTCGTGACTGACTACAGAGGAGAATAAACTGTTCTTAAGAAATTAAATATGCACTTTTATTGGTCAGAAGGTTTTTTGTTATTACCTGTGACCACCACAGTAGAAACCTTACAACAAGCCAATCCGAGTTCTCAATCCATCGACGGAGCATTGGGAATATAAACAAAACTGCAGTGAGTAAATTGGGTAGTAGGTATACAGCCACAGCCATTAGGTACAAAGGAGGAATGCCCTTCATCTTGTCCAGAAATGTCAGGGAATTTCGAATCTTCGTAAATAGCTCTGAGTTGCTTTCTTGGACATAAAACAGTGGTAGGATGACAGACCATGCAAGGCTGACGATTATCTTCAGAACATTCCTCAGTACATCTGTGAACTTCCATCTATGATAGCCCGGAAAGTTCAGAACAAGGTCCAGGATGCCTAGCATAAAACACAAGGGATGGTTATTTTTCTACTAAACCGCTACAAATTAACATGTAAAATTGGAAATAATAAGAGCAGAAAATTACACAAGATAAAAATGCTATTTCAAAGAAATTCATAATTAATTACATACTTTGGAGAAAGCGAAGAAACGCTGCTGTGATGAAAATACTGGACAAGTTGTATAAAGAATCCTTCCGAAATATATCCAACACAGAGATATCACTCCACGCAAATATGACCATGGCCTGCAAGAGTACATTACCAAAATGTCCCAAAAATGGAACAAGTAAGTATATAGTAAGAAGAAAAGAAACAGTATTTAATAATCTTAACAGTTTGAATTTTCCACCTGCAAAGCCAGGACAAAGAAGGTCCAAAAACGGTCAAAGCTTCGGAAGATATGCCAAAATGATCGGGTCTCAACAAAATAGGACTTTCCCATTTTTCCAGGCTTTTTAGCAGAAGCTCCTTTTCCCTGTAGTAGCAGTCATTAGGTAAACAACTCTTCTGCGGATAGAAGAGGAAACTTCTGATGAAAGTACAAGGCATACTTGTGTGGTGTCACGTGTTGATTTGAAGAAATCACCGTCATCACGCATAGGCCAACCTAAAGAAAAGCAATCTTGCGACCTGAACAACGTATATCAAATCCAATGCTTACATAAGAAACCATTTGTCATTTTGTTACTCCCATTATCACAGTAGAATTTATTGTTCTAATTAAACTTCAAGTACCAGAAAAATTCATTGAGGTCATCATAATTGCACCAAGTTGAGTATGGTGCTTTTCCATTTTTGCTTTTCTTGGCTTCCTGGAAGGGAAAATCGTCGTTAGATCATCTTGAAAAGGAAACTTGAAGTGTAAGAAAATGCAGATATTTGAGACACATTACCTTATCAATCACTCGATAAATGGGAGTAATGACCTTTCGTAGAAAAGATTCATCATCTCCACCGTAAGAAGGCTTGATATTTTCTCCAGTGACAATGCTGACATTTCCAGCTAAGAGGCCATGGAGTTCGTATGCCATCTAAATCAATAATTTTCAGAAGTTATTTTCGCATTTAAGGAAAGCTTCCACTGCAGATGTGTGTGACTGTAGGTGTATAGTGTATTTTGACATCTATAGACTCAAAGTGGTGGTATAAAAGGAGATTAATGAACCACTCACATTATGGAAGATGTAACATAGACACTCCGGCATAAAGCGAATATTAGCTGCTTCACCCCAGATTAGAAGGTAAAGGCCCATGTAAAGTATTTTTCTCTGTTGCGCTTCTTGTGGGGCTTGAGGAAGCCTAAAAGAAATCAGATTTGTTGCATGAAATGGTACTCATTATTTATGGTTTATACACTTCTAAAATCCTAAAACAGCATAAGCATATGAGAGAGTCCACTTGAAAGAAAGTATATGTATTTCCAATATCTTACCGTAAACTGTGTTTTTTTCCCAAGTATTTACACCATGTTTTGTAGTTTTTGAACAACTTGTTCATTAGTGCGTCCACAGCTCGATCGTCAAGCTACATAGGAAACAATAGTTTATAAGAATAGATTATGATTTTGTTACTTTCTTGTATACCTTTATTGCTATAACAAATCCAGACAGATAAAGAAATGCATTTACTCTAGAGTTTATACTAATCAATCAGACGAGACTGATAAGAAGATTAACTAATACGAAGCACGTGCTTAAGAGCTAGACTAAAAGGTCTAGTTTATATCCAAGGTAAAATGAATAAGAAATCTTAAGAGCACCGATTCAAGATATTGAATATAATGGTGAACAGAAAACACCATTATTTAGCTATATGTGATACATGCCTTGTTAAGTGGCTCAGCCTTGGGAATTAGCCTTATATGAATATTTGCAAGAAGCAAAATCAAATTCTCCCGCTGGTTTCTTACGTTATCCCTCTGCAGACAACACAAACGTGTTAACAATTTTTCATTCTGACCAAAGACCTGAGTAGAATTTCAAGCAATTCTAATCTTATTCTTCGAATTAGAAACTATTACCTGAAACCCGAACATGGCCCTTAGCCAATCTAGAACATCCAGTTCCCCTGCTTTTTGCCTTTGTTGTTCAAATGAAGCTGGCCAATTCAAGCCACGTGTATTCGAGAGAGCAGAAACTGCCGCTTTAACCTGGTGAGGAGTTTTAAAGAGAAAGCTAAGAATCTTTACATACTATTCCAAACTATATGTGCCTATTTTTTCTGTCTGTATGTGTTTCTGTAGTACCTCTTCAAGTTGCATAATGGACTGGGACGCTCCAGCTGAATCCAGGGGAAGAATATTATAGGGGGCATATATTTCCTTTTTGGCCTGAACATCATTTGCTGCGGCAATGATCTGTTCAATAATTCATGTCATTCAGCTCTTGCATAGAATCCTCCAGTGAATGCCAGAAAAGTTGTGAACATTTAAGTGGAACCTTCATAATTGCACAAATAATTTTTTTAATATTAGTACTGACCTCAGGAGCAACTTCTTCAACTTTTTCAGACTTATTAACAGCACAAAGAACTTCAAAAAGCACTCCAGCAGTCTGATATGCTTTGCCAAGCTGAGCTCTGTTTTCAAAAGATTATAAAACCAAAACAAATTAGTGCCAGGCCTCGCAACAAATCTATAAAAAGGATGTTTACGAAACAAAGATAGTTACAGTTACCTGTCTGCTTGTTCTCCCTTGTTAAGAGACACGACATATTGCTCATAGTATTGCTTGTAAAAGCTCTCAATCTCCCGTGCATCAGTCTTTTTCACCCGAGAAGCAAGACTCGACGCATTGTCCTGAATGAAAGAAATTCCTTTAGCTAAACCCTATACTTAACAATTGGAAACAAAAGGAATTTGCTGGGAATATTGAGGACCTAGACAATTGACGCAACAATGCCCTACCGGTAATTAATCCTTATAACCCCCTAAAAATTAAAATACCCAGAGTACAATATGAAAATTTATGCACATTGTCCAAGCATTTGGAGACGACTTTGCATGAACCCGTCTTTACATTCTGAAAATTTCCATAAAAAAATAGCTGCCTGTATATATTATCCCCCCATTAAACTGAGGAACTTGTTAAACAACAGAACCGAACCGGTAAAATGCCTCTCTTTGCCCCTATATAACAGAGAAAGTAACATTTTCCAATGTATAACCACTTGATTTTCTCCCTCAAGTAAGAAAAAAAACAATAAAGAGGGTATTAAAATAAGAGTTTATCTTATATACACGTATGTAAAGAAATAATTTTTTTAAAATTCAATACTAGTTAAACTCTTAAAATAAATAAATGGAATCATACGTACACGCTCTAAACGTTGGAAGAGATTGGTTTTGAACTGCCGAACACCACGTCCACTTGAGGTGGGGTCTAATCTATGCGCCTTCTCAAACGCATAGAACCGACCTATAACAACAGAAAAAAATAGAGAAATTAATTGCAGAGATTCGTGTATTTGATAGGAGTGGTATATAGGTTGAATGTAATATAGCAGGTGAAGAGAGACATACATAGATAGGCGACACGAGGGCGTTCATTTTGGATCTCTCTAGCGACGCGAAGGATTGGGGCAATGGACTGGAGAGAAGAGGGAACAACCTCGTTGTCAAACACCTCCATAGAGAAGGTAGTGGTGGCGGCGCTGCGTGACGGCCGCCGAGTCAGTGACGACGGCCCCGCTCCACCCGCTACCGGTGTTTGGGGATCCATTCCCTCCGCCGGTCTCGCCGGATTCGTCATCTTTTGATTTTTTTTTCTCTCCTAAGTCAGTGTTGTCGGTAGCTTAGCTAACTGAATGTAGCTTAGGCTTCGACACCACCGCTCCCTTCCAGCTCCTCCAGCTCCGCTTTTCCTTTCTCCCTCTCTTCCGTTCAATTTCTGTTCAAAATATATACATATTCACTCATATATTTATCAATATTCACGATCAAAATTCACGAAAATTAACGCTTATACATCCATATATATGATTAAATACATACACACATATTATCATACATTCACAGTCATTATTGAACACAGATCCAGTTAATTCATCAATAAACACATACATACACGTTATAGTACGTACATTCACAATCATGCATTATGCATATGCATTGGACACACACACATGTATATTCAGGTATATATACTGATTTACTAGTCTTAACCAACTGAATTTACAATTAAACCAGTATAAAAATGAAGATCAGCTTTGATCATGATAGTCAAATATATGCATAATATTTTTCGTAAATCCGTAATCATAATACGACGCATAAACAGGCTCTCGTTTCCGAAATTAATTAACGTACATATACATCTATATTCATGAACACACACATGGACACAATCGTTGACACAAACACACACTAATTAACACAAATTCCACCATAATATATTCACAAAAGTATTTCCGTATATTATCAATCAACTAAATACACAAAAACGCATACGTTTATACAATTCGTGAAGACCGAAACGACTAAGGAAACTTACGAAGCTTGACAATGAAGATAAGAAGCAGCCTCTGGCTGAAAATTAATCACCACATGCACGAGGAGAAAAATAAAAATGGAATTATTAGTTTTAGCTTAATAAATCTGAGCTTATTATAATGTACGCACATATGAAATTTCTAGAGAGAGAGATGAAATTAAAGGTGGGGAAAAGGAGAGATGAAATGAATGTTAAGGAAAAACGTACCAAACGGAGGCCAAAAGAAAAAGAAAGAGAGAGAAGTGTCGGGATAGGGGGAGAGGAGGGAATGAAGGGAAGGATTTAAAACGCGAGAATTAGTTCAGTTGGATGGGTAGGAGTGGGAAGGAATTAACGGAGTACGTGACGGTGGAGCTTCTTTTGCGGGCAGAGACTCTTGTCAATTCTGTTACCAGTCTTTCAACCGGTGGTGAGTAAAATTTTCAGCTTTCCTTTTACCGGGGAAATGTGGAATACAAAGTAGGCGTTTGGACATAAGAATGGTAAAATTCAAAAAAGTGGTGAATTTTTTTTTTTTTTGCAAGTGATTATTCACGATCTCCTCGCCGAAGGTATAAATTGAATTAATGCCGATTGTGTGAGGCACAAAATAAATTCTCTTTTTCCATATTTCAGTTCTATACAACTTTTGCTAATTGCTGACTTTAGAAATTCAAATTCATCACTATTCAAAGTTCAAACATTAGTTTCTAGTTTGTTCAACTTTATATTTGAAATTTAGAGTTGTGTTTGGACATAAAATTTAGTTTTGATTGTTTTTGAAGTTTTGAGAGTGATTTAAGTGAAAATTTTAAAAAACAGTTTTTTGAAGTTTTTCAATTTTTCGAAATTTTTTAAAATGGATCTTCGAAAATTGAAAATTTTACAAACAAATCCTGATTTTCCGGTGGAACTTTTTTGAAAAAAAAACATTATGTCCAAACGGGCTCAAAGTTTACCGGGTGAAGACCGTGTGAAGACCAAACTTTAAAAACTTTGTAAAAAATAATTTCCGGATAATGCATAAAATTTTCTCCAATTACCGTTTGAATTTTGTTTCCCATAAACTTTTTTTCTTTTGTGCTTATTCATTCCACTTTCGCTTAATCTCAAAATAGATTGCATTTAATGATACAGGAGAATTGTGGACGAAATTCAAAAATAATCAGATTTACAAGTGTTAATTGAAAAATAACCATAATTTCAAAAATAATTCAAATTTAACCAATTTTTACGTAAAGATAAATTTGAACAAAAATACTGTTCAAAATCCAAAAAATATTCCAGCATAATATGCTGGAGTTTGAATTTTTTACATGTGAATTTCCAGCATAATATACTGGAGTTCCAGCAAAGTATAATAGTCCAGCATAATATGCTGTAAGTTCATACACAGGTGCTCCAATCTCCAATATATTATGCTGGAACTTTTCGTGTGCTGGAGTTCCAGCATAATATGCTGGAAGTTCATACACAGGTGCACCAATCTCCAATATATTATGCTGGAACTTTCCGTGTTATAGCAAAATAATGGTTATTTTTCAATGACTTTGCAACCACTGACTATTATTCAATTACCAGTTCAAAAACTGACTAGTCGTGCTATTTTCACTAGAACTGTAGCTACGTCAAGAAAATAGAATTCTAGTCAAGCCTATATTACTAGTCTGATTGAAAAAATGAATTCCAAATTAAAGATGTGCGAATAGTAGCCTAATAATTAATGAAGTTGAAGGAGAATTATGAAGTTTCGGTGGGGGCAAAAAATACTCGGTAATTATTTTTATCTGCCTAAATTTTGATGGATAGAGTTAATCAATATTTCTATTGGTTATAAATATCAAGTATATGGTGGAATAGTGTGATACCCGCAAGTTGGCTCGGACTCCATCATCATAAAAATATAAATTCCAAAGATGTGCGAGTTTAAATAGTAAAATTTTATTTAATATGTAATAAGTTGTTACGCGTTTAAAAATTAGAATTGTAGCTATGCCGAGAAAAATAGAATTCTAACCAATACTTTTTACAAATTTAACTAAAAAATTGTACAATCAACCTATATGTTAAATTGTTCATGTAATTCTACCCAATTGACATAATTCGTTAATGTAATTAAATAAAGTATTTTTCAAAATTAAAATTTTAGTTTCGATCAAACCAACTCAAATCTGCTCCAAATATCTTAAATTTGAAACAAAGCCTCCAAATAGCAACACAAACAATCTTCAATTACAACTTTAGTCAAATAAGACCAAATCAAAAAGAATTAGTTTGTATTTTTCAATATTTTTTAAAGACCAAAATGAATTACAAATTTTTTTAAAGCAAATCACTAAATTAGTGTTTGAACTAAAAAGTTAAGCACACATTATCTATACATGTTAAGTAATTTTAACAAATTAATCATTAACTTCTAGTTTTCACCTCAAAACACGAAAGTCAAGCTTCAAATATGTAAGAACTATGTTGTTCTTGGCGAAGAAGATATCAATTTTCGTAACAAAGTTAAAAACGAGAACAATACTTAAACACCAGCCCTTAGGGGGCAACCGATGCAATTTTGTGGAGTTATCCATGAAATAGTACCCCCAGCCATTATAAAAACGTAAATGGGTGTGATATGTCCCTCTACTATCATCAATAGTTTAAAAAGGCCCCATATTATACTATTAGAGCATTAAAGCCATGCCGTCTTACTATTAAGCATAAATATCTTTATTTTAACAGATAAGCCATGTGGCAAGACCAAACTCATTCGGTTAACTTTAGTCTATATCCGACCCAAACCCATTACTCGACCCCAAATATTAGATCCTTCATCCTATTAATGTGTGAACCCTAATTTGTTCACTTGTTTTTGGTTCCAGCAATAGAAGTGCTCTATCTCTCCCTCTCTTCTATAACTGAAAAGCTAGAACTTATCGTTCAGTTTTTTTGTTCTTCTTCGTTTATAAGGTAGTCTTAAAAAGTTGGTTCAATATCTAGTTCTAGTGTTACATCGAGATAGAGGTGCTATTATGGGGAGATTGCGAACAAATTCACTTCGACGATTACAAACAATCCCGGAAGGAGATTCTATTAGTGTGTTAAACCTGAAGTAAGTTTGAGTTCTGCTTGTGATTCATTACTTGAATTTTTTAAAGTCCTATTTTTTCTGCTCTTTAATATAATTATTGATTGTATTTGTTAGAACGTGTGACAACCCGACCGGTCGTCTTGCGTATTGTAGTTATGTTCTCCTGTTTATTGCTTATTCTATGTTCACTTATGGTTACGTGACTTGCTGGGGCAGTTGGTTTGGTTTCGGGGATATTTCACAATGAATTAGAACACTTAGTCCCAAGGTTGGAAGCTTAAGTTGAAAGAGTTGACCAGATATTGACTATGTGTAAATGGCTCTGGAATGGAGTTTTGATAGCTCCGATAGTTTCGTATGGTAATTTTGGACTTAGGATTATGTATGAATATTGATTTGGAGGCTATGTATGTCATTTTGGCTTGAATTGACGAAAGTTAGAAAGTTGAAGGTTTGGAAGGTTGAGAAGCTTGATCGAGAGCTGACTTTATTGATACCGGACTCGGATTTTGGTTCCGGGAGTTGGAGTAGGTCCGTTGTGTCATTTATGACTTGTGTGCAAAATTTGAGATCAATCGGAGATGGTTTGATAGGTTTCGGTATTTGTTTTAGAAGTTAGAAATCTATTAGTTTCAATAGGCTTGAATTGGGGTGCAATTCGTGTTTTTGTTATTATTTGATGTGATTTGAGATTTCGACTAAGTTTGTATTATGTGTTAGTATGTTTGGATTGGGTCTCGGGGATCTCGGGTGAATTACATATGGCTAACAAATCAAAAGTTAAACTTAATGCATTGCTGAAGAATTTGGGTTGCTAGTGTAACCGCATTTGCGGTATGCTTGACCGCAGATGCGACGCCGCAGGTGCAGCTGTAGTGTTGCAGGTTTGGGAGGGGCTTGGCTTGGGGATCTTCGTAGAAGCGAGACGTTTTTCGTAAAAGCGGAATCGCAAGTGCGGTAATGGAGTCCGCAGAAGCGAAATCGTTGGTATTGTGTTAAAAAGGTATTGTGTTAAAAACGGGAATTTGATTGTTTTTCTCATTTTTGAACTTTGAAGTTCGATCTAGAATGATTTTTGGAGAGGGTTGCATCTAATTTGAAGAGGTAAGTGACTTTCAATTATTTTTGTCCATAAATATTGAATTCCCACTGATTATTTCACCTATTTCTCATGAATCTACGTTAGAATTTAGGGATTTTTGGACTATGTTATTGGAGAATGAAATTTATGGATTTGAGAGGCGATCTATAGTTGGAATTGGATGATTTTGATATGGTTGGACTAATTGAATGGGTGTTCGGAATTTATAAATTTTGTCGGGTTCTGAGGTGCGAGACCGGAGTTGACTTTTTGGGTTGATTTTTTTATTTGAGTTAAAGACTTAGCTTTATCTTTTGGAATCACTTCCTATGGCTTTTATTGATAGCATCCTTTATCTTTGATTCTTGTCTTCTAGCGAAGATGTCTGATACAAAGCCTTCGAAATGACTCTTTTTTTTCTCATACAAGTAGCCCCTTAGCGGAAAAATTCTGTAACCCAAGTTTCGGGCATAAAAAAATTCTTCGTTTAAATAGACGCCTACGAATTTACCTGTTGGGAAGGTTAAAGCATTATGTCTATACTTATACGTAAGAAGTTTTTCTCTATTGTAGAGAGGACACACTTACGTATTACGCTATTTTGGCTAGATTCGAGCCTTCCGGAGGTTGATACGTACGAGAAGGGCTTGTTAGCAGAGTGATTTAGTTTGCTTGAGGTAAGTATCTTATCTAATCTTGGTTAATGCACTAGTTGCCTGAATTATTATGATAGTTACGTGCTACTGGGTGCGCACATGTGTGGGGTTTGATCCCATGTGCTAACACCGGGGGTATTTATCTATACTCGGATTGTGCTTAGGTTATGATATGCCTAGATTTAATTGTTAAGCTTTAAGTTATGATGTTTCTCACATTTATAACATTGTTGTGAACTATTTGAGCCATGTTAGAGGCTACATAGAGGTTTAATTCTTGAATGCACTTGATAAATGAATGTTATTATGTGATGAGATTTGTCGATTCAAGTTATGCTAGTAGGCTTTGCACATGCCTACCCTTATCATGTCACTTTTACCAAGCCAGGAGCATGAAATTTGTTAATTATTCATCACGTACATGTATTCTTATTATTTGCTCTTGTGTGATGTGATTGGATTGGGTACCCCTGACCACACCGGGTGGATTGTGTTGTTATGCCTATGACCACGCCGGACAGATTGTGTTGTTATGCATGTGACCACGCCGGGCGGATTGTATTATTATGCATGTGACCATACATGGCAGATTGTGTTATTGTTCCTGTGACCACACCGGGTGGATTATGATATTGAGCATGTGATCACGTCAGGCTGGTAGCACATTGAATTGGTCGTGCTTGCAAAATCCAAACAATTACTGGTCAGATTTCCTCAACCATTCCAATTCCATACCAAACCGTAATTGTTTGGATTTTGCATTTCATCTTTACCTGCAATTTCCGTTATTATTTACCTGATTTAATTGCATATCATCTCTATATATCGAACATAGACTGAGCAGAGTATTTGAGAAGCTGTACAGTTACACACACATATGCTTTTTCCTGTACTTTATGACTTGATTTTATTATTGCTCTGTACTTGTTAAAATGATGAAACTGCATAAGTGATAGCTAGCATCATTTATAATATGTGCTTCTTTTATCTCGTCGGAGTTAGCTGCGATACTTATTGAGTACATTGGGTCGGTTGTACTCATACAATACTTTGCACTTCGTGTGCAGATCCAGGTGCATCTGGACGCGATGATTACTAGATTTAGTGCTAGAACCTGCTCGGAGACTGTGAGGTAGTTGCTATGACGCCCGCAGACCTCGACTCTCCTTCTTTTTATTTTATGCAGCATTGTTCTATTACTCAAACAGTTGTCGCACGATACCAATCTATGACTCTCCTCTAAAGATACCAATCTTACAATCAGCTTTATCGCACGATCGAGAACAAGAAAGAAGGGTATTATTCTTAAATGTCCAAGTAGCCTCCTAATTATAGATGTGGTCACACCGATAATAAGAACTCTACTAGACATGACTCCGAGACATCCTAGGATACTTTAAAACATTAGGCTCTGATACCAAGTTTGTCGCGCCCTAAACTCGGGGAGCACGACCGACGCTCAACCGAGTGAACTCGTTCAAGAAAGCCTATTCAATACTTTCTATCCAACTCACCCATGATTTTAAGAGTATACATAACTTTGTTAATTAACCAACAAGGAGATCATGTAGACAATACCAAATTAATTACCATTAATTACTTCGTTTAATAAGTCTCAAAACACACACACTCCTTCATGGTTCAAAGTGGGACAAGTGATTCAATCACAACATAACTAGTTTAACATTTCCAACACCCATATACAACCCACACTAAGTCTACGCAGCCTCTAAAGATACCAAAGAGTACAATGATAGTGCCGGCAACAAGGCTCCGGCTATACCTCAAAACACGACAACACATACGAAACAAAAGATACACAACCCCGGAATGATATGGGGATCACCAAGTCAGCTGGAAAGAGGGTGTACCGCTATCACTGATCAATGTCTCCTTTTGTGGAACCATCTGCATCAATTGAAGATGCAGCGCCCTCGGCAAAAGGGACGTTAGTACATATGTAATAGTACTAGTATGAATGACAAAACACCCTCTCAATAGAACAATTAATAATAAAGACAAGAACAATCACAATATCAGAGGAAGACTGAAACAACATCAAACCTCAAGTTAGGATCAAGACAGTGTTCAAATTAATTTTCATATCTTAAATTGAGAGATCTTTAGTACCAATATGCCACCGTTCACAACACCAATACCACCGTACTTTTAGCACGGAGTCCGATCACGACCCGATCGGATAGGCCGCCTCATTCAAGCCATCAACCACAATCACAATTTCAAATTATAATTTCCAGCACAATCGCTACCATGTGTGCGGCATGGCGTCCGATCATGACCCGATCGGCTAGGCCGTCTCATTTGAGACATCATCCATTTTATATCACTCATCTCATTTGATATTTCTTTCACATATTTTCATTTCATTGGCACTAGTGGCCACAATTATAAAATCATTCTTGACACGTCGACCGTATTTAGTATTTCATACTCACCTTTTTCACTCTCAAACATCGGCATCGTCAACAATAACAAGGCATTTCAAATCAAGGTTTTTAGTACACATGTGAGCAATTAAGAGTCTTAGACACATAGAGATATTTCACAAAATTTGGCATAATCACCTTCGATTGGACTTGTCTTGAAGTTGAAATTTTTTTAATGCACAACCCATACTTTGAACACATTCTCAAATTTATAATACAACATGATAAGAGCATTTGAAACACGAATTGAACATATATCTTTGTCACAAAACTTATTCGGAATATTCGATTTATTATAAACATCTTGGAACTTACAAGGGTAGTGGGGTTCAATCCTAAGAGAAGCGTTTAGCCAACATACCTCACTTGAGCATCCTTATACTCTAAAATGTTCCTGAAATTTTAGCAACTTCAATCTATTTAAGAAATGTAACAAATTGAGCCAAAATTAGGAAGATGATCATGGTTCTAGATAATTTGAGCATTTTATCAAACATTAGGTGTGCATTAAGGTTCCAAGGTCATTTTATGGAGGATTCCATCATCCCAAACCCATTATCTACCATTTTGAGCTCAACAATCTCCTTACACCCCTTTGATAACACATGCATGCAATATGGACAACTCTCATGCCCAATAATTATCTTACTAATTACCCATTTCTAGTTAAATTTCGAAATTGAAGAATTGAGGAAAGAAATTATTACCTCTTTGAAGCCCTAGCAACCCTTTGATGAAATTTCAAGGTTTGATTGAAGGTAGAGTAGTGAAATCCTTAGTCCTCCCTTTCCTCTCTCTAGAGTCGCTCTCCCCTCTCTCTAAAACACTCGAAAATCCCCCAAAAATGAACCTTTAGGATAGATAAATGAAATGGGGGTTAGGTTATTAAAACCTAGAATTAACCCAGCCCAGCTGCATGGTGCGACATGGCAGTGAAAAAATGTGCCCAAAAATATTTTTTCGAAGTGTTTTGGAAATCGCCACAAGCGCGCCGCATGGGGAGGCGCGGCGTACGGTGCGGTAGTGTCTACCCAGCGCGAATAATATTTTTCCTTTGCTCCCCAGCGCACCGTTCAACCCAAAAAGTCTATATTTTTACAATCATGAACACGTAAGTTTACCCCGACACTACGAAGTCCCGAGTTTCTAGGTAAAATTTATGAGGCCTTACATCCTCCCCCACTTAAGATCATTCGTCCTCGAATGAGGGCCAAAGTCCACTATTAGCATCCGATGCAACTCAACTACCATACCACACGCCAGCAGTCCCAAATTTTGATTAACTCCCTTAATTTCCAAAATTTTCGTCTGAGTTTCCCTTGTAACTGGGCCTATCCACCTGCCAGAGAACCCTAAAAACACATCCTAACAACATATAAATAATCCAATGACGTAACATAACACAAAACAATGCCAGTCGTGGCCTCATAAGCAACATATAACCAGAAAGGAACACCTTTAACATCAACTGTACAAGTGATACAAAATTCATAGGCGACAACTTCATGGAAGGATTACATAGCTATTCGAACAAATAAGGATACTTCTTCTTCATCTCTTCCTCGGCCTCCCAAGTAGCCTCTTCAACCTGCTGGTTTCGCCATAACATCTTTACGGAGGCAATTTCTTTATTTCTCAATTTTTGGACTTGCCTATCAAGAATGGCAACTGGAATTCCTTCATAGGTCAGTTATTCATTAACCTCAATAGTTTCAATTGGCACAATAAGCGACGGATCTTCGACTACCTTCTTCAATATAGACACATGAAATATCTGGTGCACTAATGACTTCTTAGGTGGTAGCTCAAGCTTGTACGCCACCTGACCAACCTTCTGAATGATTTTGTACGGTCCGACATACCTTGGGCTCAATTCCCTTTCTTTCCAAACCGCATTATACCCTTCATGGGGAAAACCTTCAAGAATACCCAATCATTTTCTTTGAACTCCAAATCTCTACGACGAACATCCGAATAGGACTTTTGACGGCTCAGAGCAGTTTTCAACCGCTCCTTAATGATTTTGACCTTCTCCATAGCCTGATGCACGAGGTCTGGTCCAATCAATTTAGCTTCCCCAATCTCGAACCACCCAATGAGAGATCTACATATCCTACCATATAACGCCTTGAATGGTGTCATCTGAATACTAGCATGATAACTGTTGTTGTAGGAAAATTCTATGAGTGGCAAATGATCATCCCAGCTACCCTTGAAGTCAAGAACACAAGCATGCAACATATCCTCAAGCGTCTGAATAGTCTGCTCTGCATGTACGTTGGTTTATGGATGAAAGGTTGTACTAAGATTCACCTGAGTACCCAAACATGACTATTTCCTTGATATACAACTGAGCATACTGTTTTGTTGCATCGGTAGATTTAACTGGCAAGAAGTGTGCTGATTTTGTGAGTTGATCCACAATCACCCAAATTGAGTTAAACTTGCGTGAGTGCGCGATAGTCCTACCGCAAAGTCCATATGAATTATTTACCACTTTCACATTGGAATTTATATATTTTGTGCCAACCCATAGGGTCGTTGGTGTTCGGCCTTCACTTGCTGACAATTCGGACACCTTGCCACAAAGTTCGCCACATTCCTCTTCATGTCATTCCACCAATAGGCTTTCTTAAGATCATGATACATCTTTGTAGAGCCCGGGTGCACGAAATACCTAGAAGTGTGAGTCTTGGTCATGATTCTTTCCCAAAGACCATCTACATTTGGCACACATAACCGCCCTTGGTACCTTAGTGTACCATAATCCATGCCGAGAGAAAAAGGCATAGTTTTATGTTTATGAATCCCCTCCTTCAATTGTACCAACAATGGATCATTGTATTGCTTCTCTTTGACTTCTACAACAAGCGATGATGCATCCCTATTTTGTACAATTACCCCTCCTTCACTAAAGTCCGCAAGACGAACTCCCAAACTAGCCAACCGATGAACCTCCTTGGCCAACGACCTTTGATATGACTCCAAGTGAGCCTAACTACCCATAGATTTTCGACTAAGAGCATCCGCCACAACATTGGCCTTTTTCGGGTGATACATGATATCGATGTCGTAATCTTTTAGTAACTCAAGCCATCTTCTTTGCCTCAGATTCAGCTCCTTCTATTTGAAAATATATTGAAGGCTCTTATAGTCCATGAATATATCCACATGGACCCCATAAAGGTAATGACGCTAAATCTTCAATGCAAATACCACCGCTGCAAGTTCTAAGTCATGTATTGGATAGTTCTTTTCATGTTTCTTGAGTTGCCTAGAAGCATAAGCTATAACCATGCCATGTTGCATTAATACACACCCAAGACCGATCCTTGAAGCATCACAATACACCACAAACCTATATGTACCCTTTGGTAGGGTCAACACCGGCGCCATTGTCAATCTTGATTTTAGCTCCTGGAAACTCCTTTCAGAAGTATCAGACCATTGAAACTTACTCGCCTTCTACGTCAATTTAGTCAACAGAGAGGCAAGGGTTGAGAACCCTTCCATAAATTTTCTGTAATACCCCGCTAAGCCTAGGAAACTACGAATCTCTATTGAAGTTATAGGCCTAGGCCAATTCTTCACAGCCGTAGTCTTCTGAGGATCAACCATAATTCCATCTCTAGAGATGACATGACCCAAGAATGTGACAGATTCCAGCCAAAATTCACATTTCAAAATTTTTGCATACACTCTGTAGAACTTCCTGAGATGATCTTCATGGTCCTCTCAACTTCGTGAATATACAAGAATATCATCAATGAACACTATCACAAAGGAGTCAAGAAAAGGCTTGAAGACTCAATTCATAAGATCCATGAAAGATGCTGGGGCATTTGTTAGTCCAAAAGACATCGCCAAAAATTCAAAGTGCCAATATCGGGTTCTAAAAGTTGTTTTCAGAACATCCTGCTCCCTGATCTTTAATTGGTGATACCCGGATCGTAAATCAATTTTGGAGAAGTACTTAGCACCTTGCAATTGGTCAAACAAGTCATCTATCCTTGATAGTGGGTACTTATTCTTGATTGTGACCTTGTTGAGCTGCCGATAGTCGATACACATTCTTAGTGATCCATCCTTATTCCTTAGAAAGAGACTCGGTGCGCCCCAAGGTGACATACTCAGCCGGATGAAACCCTTTTTCTAACAAATCTCTTAGTTGTTCCTTTAGCTTCTTCAATTCTGCCGGTGCCATTATGTAGGGAGGAATAGATATAGTCTGCGTGTCTGGCATCATATCAATCCCAAAATCAATCTCCTTATCTGGTGGGATTCCAGGGAGTTCATCCGAAAAGACTCCCGGAAATTCGTTCACAGCAGGCACAGACTCAAGTGTAGGCGCCTCAACATCGGTGTCTCTAACCTGGAACAAATTTTAAATACACCCTTTGTTGATCATCTTCGTGGCCATAAGGTAAGAAATAAACCTATCCTTTGATACCACATCATCATCCTTCCACTCAATAACTGGCTCATTTGGAAATTCGAACCTAACAATCCTAGTTCGGCAGTCAAGCTTGCCAAATTAAGAATATAGCTAGTTCATCCCCATTATTACATCAAAATCGTTCATTCCCAATTCAATGAGATCGGCCATGGTGTCCCGACTACGCAACGTGACAACACAATCCCTATAAACTCGCGTGGCCAAAATAGACTCACCAACCAGAGTAGGAATAGAGAACGACGTATGAAGTTAATCTGATTTTATCCCAAATTCAATAGCAACATAAGGAGTGACATATGACAAAGTGGAACCGAGATCAATAAGAGCATACACATCATGAGATTGGACAGTCAATATACCTGTAACATCATCTGGAGAAGCCTCTAAATTCTGACGACCCCTCATAGCATAGAAATGGCTGGATCATCCCAAATTTTGTGCTTCGCCCCTAGCTGCACCACTGCATGCGGGTGTTAGCGTTCCTCGAGCTGGATGAGGTGTTGCGGATGTAGTAGTTGCAGAACTGGCTGGCTGTGTCGTGCCCCTACCCGCACCCTGGCGGGACGAATGATAATCCCTCTGAATGTGACCCCTCAATCTGCACCTGTAGCATATGGGTAAGTCCATGTAGCATATTCCTAAGTGCATATTTCCACACCTAGGGCATGAGGGCCTCCGCTGCTGCTGGAATCTACCACCATGCCGACCCTATTGGTAGGTGCCCCTATTGCCCTGACTGGGCCCTGATGGCAGTCCACTAGCTGAAGACTGAGCAAAGGACTGAGATGGGCCTGCCGAACCTCCCCTGAATGTTGACCTGCCACCACCAGAAGAACCACCAAAGTTGCACGCGGATCGTGCCTTATTGCTACCCTATCGCTCCATTTTGTTCCTCAATTTACGGGTCTTTGTGGCTTGAGTGAATGCCACCATCTTTCCATAGTTCATATCATAATTCAAGGCACCTGTATCGGCCTCATTAATTACCAAGGGACTAAGGCCCTGCACAAATCGGCGCTAGCCTCCATAATGGGCAACATGTAAATAACATACTTGGGCAGGTGCGTGAATCTCATATGGTACTCCCACACACTCAGGCTCTCAAACTCAGCAGCACGGGCTACCTTAGACTCGACAGGCAAGAAATGATCAATGAAGGCATCGACAAACTCACCCCACCTCGCTGGAGGGCTTCCCTCCTCACGGGACTCCTCCTATAGTTCGAACCAAGAGTATTCCACCTCTTTCAGGTAGTAGGAGGCCAACTGCACTGCCTCTATCTCAGTAGCACGGATAACTCAGAGAGTCTTGTGCATCTCATCAATGAAGTCCTGGGGGTCCTCCTCTGGGTTAACACCCGTGAACACTGAAGGATCTAACTGAAAAAACATATTCACCCTGGAACTACCAGAATCCCCTGGTTGACTGGAAGGAGTGGGTGCAACATTTGATCTCTGGGCCTGGGAAGCCACTATTTGAGCCAACATCTGTATGGATCCCCTGAGATCAACATCAGAAACACCCGGATCGGAAGCTGGAACTAGTATATCAGTTGGAGGGACCGCTACACCCTCAGTAGGTGTAGGGACAGGTGCGGTATGATCAGTTGTAGTAGAATCAGGCAGTGTAGTAACTGGAGGAATATTCTCATTCCTTGCCTGCTCACCCGCGTCATTGAATATAGGATCAACTACCACACCTGGGGTGACATTGGCTCTTTGGCCAGTTCTAGCCTTCTTCTTAGGCGCCATATACTGAAAGTTAGAGTAAAGCACGAGTTAATGAAAGAATAATCTTACAACCAGCTTTATCGCACGATCGAGAACATGAAAGAAGGGTATTATTCCTAAATATCCAAGTAGCCTCTTAATTATAGATGTGGTCACACTGATAAGAAGAACTCTACTAGGCACGGCTCCGAGACATCCTAGGACACTTTAAAACATTAGGCTCTGATACCAATTTTGTCATGCCCTAAACTCGGGGAGAGCGACCGACGCTCAACCGAGTGAACCCGGTCAAGCAACCCTATTGAATACTTTCTACCAACTCACCCATGATTTTAAGAGTATACACAGCTTTATTAATTAACCAACAAGGAAATCATGTAGACAATACCAAATTAATTACCATTAATTACTTCATTTAATAAGTCTCAAAACACACACACACACACCTTCATGGTTCAAAGTGGGACAATTAATTCAATCACAACAATATTTCCAATACCTATATACAACCCACACTAAGTCTACGCAGCCTCTAAAGATACCAAAGAGTACAATGATAGTGCCGGTAACAAGGCTCCGGTTATACCTCAAAACACGATAACACATACCAAACAAAAGATGCACAACCCTGGAATGAAATGGGGCTCACTAAGTTAGCTGGGAAGAGGGTGTACCGCTATCACTGATCAATGTTTCCTGTTGTGGAACCACTTGCATCCATTGAAGATGCAACAACCCCAACAAAAGGGACGTTAGTACATATGGAATAGTACTAGTATGAATGACAAAACACCCTCTCAATAGAACAATTAATAATACAAACAAGAACAAGAACAATATCAGAGGAAGACTCAAACAACTTCAAACCCCAAATTAAGATCAAGACAGTGTTCAAATTAATTTCCATATCTTAAGTTGGGAGATCTTTAGTACCAATATGCCACCGTTCACAATACCAATACCACTGTACTTTTAGCACGTAGTCCGATCACAACCCGATCGTCTAGGCCGCCTCATTCAAGACATCAACCACAATCACAATTTTAATTTACAACTTCCAGCACGATCACCACCATGAGTGCAGCATGGCGTCCGATCACGACCCGATCGGCTAGGCTGTCTCATTTGAGACATCATCATTTTTATATCATTCATCTCATTTCATACTTCTTTCACATATTTTCATTTCATTGGCACTAGTGGCCATAATTATAAAATCATTCGTGGCACGTCGACCGTATTTAGTATTTCATACTCATTGTTTTCACTCTCAAACATCGCCATCGTCAGCAACAACAAGCATTTCAAATCAAGGTTTTTAGTACACATGTGAGCAATTAAGAGTCTTAGACACATAGAGATATTTCACAAAATTTGGCATAATAACCTTCGTTTGTACTTGTCTTGAAGTCGAATTTTTTTTAATGCACAACCTATACTTTAAACACATTCTCAAATTTATAATACAACATGATAAGATCATTTGAAACACGAATTGAATATCTTTGTCACAAAACTTATTCGGAATACTCGATTTATAATAAACATCTTGGAACTTACAAAGGTAGTGGGGTTCAATCCTAAGAGAAGAGTTTAGCCAACATACCTCACTTGAGCTTCCTTACACTCTAAAATATTTCGAAAATCTTAGCAACTTCAATCTATTTAGAAATGTAACAAATTGAACCAAAATTAGGAAGATGATCATGGTTCTAGCTCATTTGAGAATTTTATTAAACATTAGGTGTGCATTAAAGTTCCAAGATCCTTTTATGGAGGATTCCATCATACCAAACCCATTATCTACTATTTTTATCTCAACAATCTTCTTACACCCCTTTGATAACACATGCATGCAAGATGGACAACTATCATGCCCAACAATTATCTTACTAATCACCCATTTCTAGTTAAATTTCAAAATTGAAGAATTGGAAAAAGAAATTCTTACCTATTTGAACCCCTAGCAACCCTTTGATGAAATTTCAAGGTTTGATTCAAGGTAGAGTAGTGAAATCCTTAGTCCTCTCTTTCCTCTCTCTAGAGTCGCTCTCTCCTCTCTCTAAAACAGCCGAAAATCCCCAGAACGAACCTTAGGCTAGATAAATAAAATGGTAGTCGGGTTATAAAAACCCAGAATTAGCGCAGTCGCGCCGCGTGGGGCGCTGCATAGCGCAACGAGGCCGTGAAAAAATGTGCCCAGAAAGGATTTTTCAAAGTGTTCTGGAAATCGCCACAAGCGCGCCGCATGGTGCGGTGCGGTAGTGTCTACCTAACGCAAATATTTTTTTTCCTTTGCTCCCCAGCGCATCGTTCAACCCAAAAAGTCCATATCTTTATAATCATGAACATATAAGTCTACCCCGACCCCACGAAGTCCCGAGTTTCTATTGGGTAGAAAATCTTATGGTCATATTCATGCTAGCACATCTTAGAGTAATTATTGAAGGTCGCCCAAGGTTTAGTTTGGGAGTTTGGCATAGAGATTTAGAGTTGAAGAAAGTGAATGGGTTATTCTTAATATTTTCTCCATGAGGATGTTATGTGAATTGCTAATAAAGGTAAATTATATGTAGTCACATTAAGCCTTATGAAATCTTGAAGGAAATAGGCCAAACTATGAGTATAATGTTTCCCCAGCGTTGTTCTCCATGTATCCAGTGTTTCATATGTCTATGTCTAAGAAGGTAGTTGGAAATCTTTCGTCTATCGTTCTGGTGAAAGCTAGTGAAGGTGAAGTTATTTGATAATTGGCCTATGGGAGGTACTTAATTGTTATCCTTGTTAGATAAGTTCAGAAGTTGAGATTGCCTTTGTAGTGTGTTATGGAGAAGTCTGTGAGTCGAACAGGCCACCTCGAAGGCCGAAAATGTTAAGGAAAGAAAATGTTCTCACTTGATTGTATAGTCAAATGATTGTGAATCGAAAAGTACTTTCTATGTGTTATGATTTAAATATGTACAGTTCATGTCAAGATACCGCTTTTATTAATGTAATGCCCTTAATGTTGAGATTAGTATTGTTGATATATATATATTGTGATGCTTTGTTTAGTTATAGATGTATTGTTAGGGTGGTTTTTGTGATTCTCTGGAAGGTGGTCGGGCCTAATTGCAGAGGAAACTTTGCCGAAATATTTGCAAAATTTGGGAGTTAGTCAAATTTGGGAGGTTGAGACGTGTGAGAGAAGAGATGTGTTATGATAGGTGTTTATGGCGGACTCTACTCCTCATTCGAGGACAAATGATCCTAAGAGGGGGAGAATGTAATCCCCCGAAAAATTTTGCTAAGGAATTTAAGGTTTCGTGGTGCCAAGGTAGGATAATGTATTGTATTTTCAAACTTTTTGGGTTGAACAATGCGTTGGGGAGTTGAATCATTTCTCTATCGCGTCGCCTGGCTCTTAGCACGCCAGACCGTGTTATATCCCTCGCGAAGCCTGGTCTGTTGCGTGGTAGGCAATGCTATATCCCTCGCGAAGCCTGGTCTGTAGCGCGCTAGATCGTGTTATATCCCTCGTGAAGCCTGGTCTATAGCTCGCTACAGAGCGTGCATAGCCTGGTTTGTAGTCCGGAGGGTCTATTTTTTCAATTTTATAACCCGACCCCCATTTCATTTATCTAGCCTAAGGGTTCATTTTTGGGGGATTACATGATAGTTTAGAGAGAAGTGAGAGTTTTCTAGAGAGAGGAAGAAGCTCAAGCGCTTTGTTCATCAAGATCTTGTCCAAGCTTTGAAATCCAACAAGAAACTCTCACAAGATCTTCACTCAAGAGGTAAGGTTCTAACCCTAGTCTTCAATTTCGAGTTTGGGGGTAAAGGATGGGTGATTGGGAGTATGATTCTTGGGTGTAAGAGTATTATTTATACATGTATGTACCATTAAGTTTTGCGGGAAGATTGTTTAGCTCAAATAAATAAAGATTGGGTTATTGAATGAAGGAAATCTTGTTGAAGAATCTTGTAGTCAAATTTGCACTCCTAGTGTTTGATAAAATGCTCAAAGGAGCTGAAACCATGAATATCTTCCTAATTTGTGTTCAATTTTGTTATGTCTCAAAATAGATTGGGATTGCTAGGATTTTCGTAACGTTGTAGTAATTTAAGGAAAGCTCAATGTGAGGTATGCTGGCTAAAATGCTCTTTTAGAAATGAATTCCATGATGTTCTCGTAAGTTTCAAGTATGGTTGGCTAAAGTTCCTTATTCTCATGTTCCGAGTGTTCCCAATAAATTTAATTGTCCCGAGTAAGCAAGTGTCGATAATTATGTATTCAAAATGTGTTCTGAATATTCCTATCACATTATGTTATCCTTCGAAAATGTGTTCAAGAATGATATGTGTATTAAAATATTATGTATTTGTGCCGTGTTTCAAATGAAAGTCCATTATGCTTAACTTGGAAAGAATACTCCATGCGTCTAAAACTCCAATTGCTTATATGTGTACCTAAAGTCTTGATTCGAAATGTCTTGTTGTTGATAATCTATAAGGATGCTTGAAAGTGAAAGGAGAGGGTTAAAGATATAATGTGTGGCCACCGTGTCGATAATGAATATTATACTTGGGGCCAATGGTGCCAATGAAATGAAGGGATGTGAGAAAGGTTAATAAATGAGCCTTGATTCAACTATTCCAAATTGACTTCGAAAATAGAATTGCCTAAAAGCTTATGTACTCAAGTCGTGCCCAAACTGGGTTATTTCAACTAATGCTATGCTTTGCAAGTATTTCCAACGTGTTTTGAGCTCTTATGTATTCATGAGTTGAAAATGTGTATTGCCCTTTGGGGGAAAAGTATTTCAAGAATAAATGATGTATTAATCGTTTATGATTTTAACTTGTGTTTCGATTGTCAATTATTTTACTCCATTTCTTGGAAATAAATCCACTGTGTTTAAAGTCTTCACTACCAATTTACCTAAAGTTGTGATGTCCGGAATATTCTATTTGTTGATATTTATGATGATGATCCATGAAAGGAATAAAATGAAAGTGTGGAATATTAAATACTGTCATTATGCCATGAATGAAGAATCATATGTATGACCAAGAGAGCGAGTGAAATAATGATGTTATAAGTGGTAGAAAGTGCCAATAAGGTTATATACGGTATGAAAGGTTATGAGGTAAAATGCAATTTGTACTGTTGTTTCCTTTGTATGAAAATCAAAAATGTATTTGGGAGTATCGATAGTCACCGAGGAAGGGTAGGTTGAAATAACCTAACCCCGAAACTACACGTGCCGGTGTAGGAGTGGATTGTGATTATTCCCCTTATTTTAGATGAGATTGATGTGATAAAATTATTACCCCTAATTGGGATGAGATTATTGATAGAAAAGGATGATGTCGATCCACACGGCATTGTGGTGAGATGGACTAGCCGATCGGGTCGTGATCGGATGCCATGTCGCACATATGGTAGTGATTGTGCTGGAAATTGTAATTGAAATTGTGATTGTGGTTGATGTCTCTAATGAGACAGCCAAGCCAATCGGGTCGTGATCGGACTCCGTGATAAAAGTACGGTGGTATTGGTATTGTGAACAGTGGTATATCAGTGCTAAAGATCTCCCAACCAAAAATAATATTATCCTCGTATTTAAGAAATTATTATGTTTTAACTTGGCATTTGGATATCATTGATTGTTGATTGTTGTTTCCATGGTTTTCCCTTTCTTACATTGGCATTCTATTTTAAAAATGGGCAGTTAGCTTTACATACTAGTATTATTCCATATGTACTAACATCTATTTTGTCGGGGGCGCTGCATCTTCAATGGATGCAGGTGGTTCATCAGCAGGCAACTTTGGTCCTCGTTAGTAGTTACTCCCTTTTTAGCAGGTTTTGGTGAGCCCTACTCTATTCCGGGCTTGATATCATTTGATGTTGTACATTGTATTTTGAGGTATAACTGGGGCCTTGTTGTCGACACTTCCTTACTACTCTTTTGTTGTACTTAGAGGCTCCGTGGATAAGTTGTGGGTGGTGTTTGATGTTGGGAATTGAACAAGAGATGTTGGTATTTGGCAAACATGTTTTTTATTATATCTATAAACTTGCAAAATTTTGGAAATCGTAAATGAATTTCTTTTGAGAAATGGGAAAAGAATGGGGAAGATTACACTCTCCTTATGTATATCTCTTAATATTGATTTTATATTGTTCATGGGTAAGATTGGATAGAAGGAAATCTAACAGGCTTGCTCGGATAAAACCCGAAAGGAGCCTGGTCAGCGGGAGCAGCTTGAATGTTTGTCATCGGATAACATTCAATAAAGAATATTTACTAACATTAAATGGGTAGCTATTATAGAGAGTATTTGCGTGCAGGGCCTGCCGTTACATATTCATCAATGTCCCTTTTATTGTCATTTAAGAAGGGTTTGATCCTAGGATCTTGTTTCCATAGGTATAACTATAAATATCAGACTCAGTAGCCATTGTAACATACGAAATTCTTGGCAAAACTTATGATGTTTTCTACTTTCACTCTCAATTAAACAACTTTATTTGTTCTTTTATATTGCGCTCATTTATGTCCCTAGAGACGTTGTTCCCAGAGCCAGACTTGTCATTTCCTTCAATCTTAATTACTAAATCTTATTTCTAATCTTGTTTATTTATTATTTTTGGATTGACATTTCGCTTGTCTATAAACCATGTAATAAATTCAACTGCATCATTTTACGAGTGAATAGTTTGGTGCCCACCATGAGGCTTATACAATTGCGTGATTGAGTTAATCCTTGCATTTATTACTAACTTATTTGATTTTTTCCTTAGCAAGAAATTGAAAATGGCAGCTAATGATGTCAATATCGCTCACAGTGTTGATGGACACAAAAATCTGCCTCAACATGAGGATTCAATCAGTGACACCCGAACGAAAGGACGAGGCAACCCCGGTTCGTGAAGGTCAGTACCCCTGGCATGTACGGGATACAACTTCCTATGACACTGAAGATGAACACGTTGCAAAAACAGTAAGAATCCTAAGAGAGCAACAGATAGCCATCATGGGTCACCTCTCAAGGCAGGATCAAAGTGATGACAGAGTTGAAGTAAGCGTTGTCAGTCGCTTCCAACAATGCGAACGGAAGGGTCCCGGTTCTTCCTAATGTTCATGCAAACTAAACGTCTCAAAGAGTTGATAGAAATACCCTAATGGGTGAGGTCGGTTTCGACGGTGCCGGGGGGACCGGTAACGGATATGGTAACAATAACAGTAATGAGATCGAATTGGCTCTACTGAAGAATTCAGAGTAACCCTCAAAAAGGGGGCCCTTACATAGTATTCACTCTTACCCGAACATTCAATTGACTCGTTTGAGATACTTGTAGATTCCTTCATAAAGGTCCGACGGACATATGTAGGATCACACAAGGAGAGACTAAATTATTACGGGAGTTCGTGATCAGGTTCCAGAAAGAAAAGATGTTGCTATCGACTGTACCAGATGAGTGGGAAGTTGGGGCATTCATAAAGGGTTTGAATCCGAGGAGCTCTGACACCTCCCGAAAGCTGAAGGAAAGCATGCTCGACTTCCAAGAGACTACCTGGGTGGATGTTCCTAACCGTTATAAGTCAAAAATAAGGATAGAAGATGATCATCTCGGGTTCCCGCCATCAACTAGAGGACGGGACCGAGACAAGAACTAGGATAAGTTCAAAAGCAATTTTGATACGGATCGACGGTCTTCTAAAGGTCATTTCTTGCATTATGAGAGAGCCAAGAGACACGATAGGGTTGTGATCCTCGGATAGGTTCTCTCTCGATAGAAGAACCAACTGCAGTCGTAGCAACAGATCATTACAAGAAAAAGAAGTATCGGGGGGTCGGGATTCAACATATCCTAGGTTGTCGGATTACAATTTCAACATCAGCGTATTGGAATTGGTATCTGCAATGAGAAACATCAAAGAAGCACAATTCCCAAAGCCAATCAGATATGATCCTATCCAGAGGGATCCTAACATATGGTGCGATTATCATGGGACTCACGGCCACAAAACTAGGAACTGTCAGCATCTGCGCGAGGAGGTAGCGATGTTTTTGAAAAATGGCCATCTCAGGGAGTTCTTGAGCGACTGAGCCAAGAACAATTATGGCCGAAGTCGGGACAACGGATAGCCCTCAAAGATTGGAGAAGACCCTTCTCGATTGACTATTAACATGATTTTCATAGGGAACGACATGAATAGCGTAACCTTCTCAGTAGCCAAGAAAACAAAGATATCAGTGACCCACAACAAGAGACTCCTGGAAGTCAAAGAAGACGACATCACTTCTTCTGCCACATAATGACGCTCTGGTAATTTCTCTAAATGTTTTAAATTTTAAGATTAAACGTGTTTTGGTTGACCCAGGAAGCTTAGCAAACATTATTCAATGGAGAGTGCTAGAGCAAGCAAAGTTAACCAGAAGTATCCTTCCGGCAACCAAGATCCTTGCCGGTTCAACTTGGCAAGTGTGACAACCCGAGGAGAGATCCTTCTGCCCACGAATGCCGAACGGGTAACCAAGACCACCTTATTTGAAGTGGTAGATGGCAACATGAGTTACACCATAATCCTCGAAAGGCTGTGGATACATGATATGAATGTTGTGCCCTGAACATATCATCAAATATTGAAATTCTCGACCCCGAAAGGAATCAAGTATATAAGAGAAGGTCAACCTACAGCAAGAGAAATGAACACAGTGTTGGTTTCCAACAGCAAAGGGAAGGGGCCCAGTAAATAGCAATTACCGAAACCAATGCCTTCTTCCTTAACCAATAAATATGATAAAGGCGAGGAGTCGTCGGAATCCCACCAGGTGCCGAGATACTTTCAGGTACCGGAGGAGACATATGCAACCAAGTCCACTGCCGAAGAACTAGAGCAAGTGGCTTTGTTCGAAGAATTCTTGGAAAGGAAGTTTCATTTGGAACAGGACTTAATCCCAAACTCAAGTAGGGATTTATTAATTTCCTTTAACATTGTTTTGCATGGTCGAACTCGGATATGACAGGTATCCCATTAGGTGGAAGTACACAAGCTAAGCCTGGACCCGAGCTTCCCTCCAGTAAGGCAAAAGAAACGCCCAATATCCGAGGTCAAAAACATGTTTGTTAAGGAAGAGGTAACTCGACTACTCGACATCGGTTCAATCCGGGATGTAAAGTATCCCGAATGGTTAGCTAATGTAGTTGTAGTTCCAAAGAAGAATATCAAGTTTAGAATGTGCGTAGATTATAAAGACTTGAATAAGGCATGCCCTAAAGACTCGTTCCCATTTCCAAACATTGATCAAATGATTGATGCAATTGTCGAGTACGAGTTAATGACTTTCCTTGATGCCTATTATGGGTACAATAAAATCAAGATGAATCCGTAGGATCTGAAAAAAACTTCGTTCATAACGAACTTTGGCACATATTGTTATAACGTGATGCCCTTCAGACTTAAAAATGCCAGAGACACGTATTAGAGGATCGTGAATAAGATGTTCACGAAGCAAATAGGCAAAACAATGGAAGTGTATATGTATGACATGTTAGTTAAGTCTTTGAATGCAGGTGATCATTTGAAATACCTCCAAGAAACCTTCGATATCTTGAGGAAGCATAACATGAAACTCAACCCGGAAAAATAAGCATTCAGGGTTGGTTACGGTATGTTCTTGGGGCTCTTGGTCTTATAGAGAGGGGTCAAGGTGAATCCCAATAAAATCAAAGCCATCAAATACACCCCGAACTAGCTAATGAGTGTAAACGAAGTAAATAGGCTAACCGGAAGATTGGCCACTTTAAGCAGGTATATCTCTCTATCCTTGAAAAAATGTGATCACTTATTCTCACTTTTGAAGAATAAGAACAATCTCGAATGGACTACGAAATGCCAGAAGGGCTTGAAAGACCTATAATGTTACCTATCAAGCCCACGCTACTATCAAAATCGGGGAAATATGAGCAATTGCTGATGTATCTATCGGTCTCGGAAGTAACGGTAAGTGTCGTTCTAGTCCGAGAGGATGAAGGTACGCAATTTCCTGTCTAATATTCTAGTAAAATTTTGTCAGGAGCGGAGACTCGTTATCCGTACGTCGAAAAGCTGGCCTTAGCTCTCATAGTCGCGTCTCGAAAGCTTAGGCCTTATTTTTAGTGCCAAAAGATAGCCATTGTGACAACCTTCCCCTTGCGGAATGTTCTTCATAAGCCTGAGTTGTCAAGACGGTTGGCCAAATGGGAAGTCAAAATTAGTGAGTTTGATATTGAATACAAGCTTAGGATTGCGATCAAATCACAAGTTTTGGCCAACTTTGTGACCGATTTCAGTCGCGGGTTAATGCCCTTGGCTGCTAAAGAAGCGGTGCTGGTGTCGGAAATGACATCAGGAGTTTGGATCTTGTTCACGTATGGAGCTTCCAATGTGAAAGGATCCGGGCTCAGGTTGGTTCTAATCACGTCCTCGGGGGAAATCCTGAGGCAGGCTATTAAAATTGTTCCGTTAACTAACAATGAAACTGAGTATTAGGCTTTGGTTGCAGGGCTCAAACTGGCTCGGAGGCTTGGCTCAGAGGCCATAAAGATCAAATGTGTTTCCTAGGTGGTAGTAAACTAGGTGTTCGAGATTTTTGAGATAAAGGAGGAATGGATAGAGCAATATGTGAATAAAGTTCAGGCATTGCTTGCACAATTCAAGGAATGGTTGATCACACACATTCCGAGAGAAGAGAACGTGAAAGCAGATGCATTGGCTAATTTGGGGTCATCTACGAAGATGAAAGGATCTGACTTTGGTATTGTTTAACTTCTACATTCGGTATTGGATGCGGATGGCTATTGTAAAGTGAACACAACCAACCTAGTCAGGGACTGGAGAAATGAGTTTGTCGAATATCTTCGGCATGGCAAATTGCCCGAAGACCCAAAGGCATTTTGAGCACTACACACCAAGGCAGCTCATTACTGCCTCATGGGTGGGCAATTATATAGTAGATCGTACCAAGGCTCATTGGCCCAATGTTTAGGAGCCTTAGAGGCGGACTACGTGATGAGAGAGGTCCGTGAAGGAATTTGTGGGAACACTTCCGGTGCAGATTCGTTGGTACTAAAGTTGGTTAAGGCAGGATAATACTAGCCCCGGATGGAACAAGACGCAAAGATGTTCGTTTAGAAATGCGACAAGTGCCAACGCTATGCATAATTGGTGCACCAACCGACGAAACTCTTGCATTTGGTACTGTCCCCATGGCCATTCATGAAATAGGGGATGAATATAGTTGGTCCGCTGCCACCGGGTCCTAGAAAGGTAATATTCCTTTTATTTTTAACCGATTACTTCACTAAATGGGTTGATACGGGTCCTTACCAAAAGATCGATGAGCACAAAGTGGCCGACTTCCTGAGGGAACACATAATCTGTCGATTCGAAATACCGAAGGAAATTGTCTGCGACAACGGACCATAGTTCATAGGCTCTAAAGTCACAAAATTTCTCGAAGATTTGAAAATCAAAAGGATTACATCCTCACTGTACCATCCGAACGCTAATGGACAGGCGGAGTCAACCAATAAGGTTATTATCCAAAACCTCAAAAAGAGGTTAGAAGTTTCTAAAGGCAAGTTGCCCCAAGAGTTACCGGGCGTGCTATGGGTGTACCAAACGATAGAAAAATCAAGCACGGGAGAGACACCTTTCTCTCTCGTATACGGCACTGAAGCTATGATCCCGGTGGAAGTAGGTGAACCAACCTTAAGATTTTCCCGAGCAAATGAAGAAACAAATAATGAGGCATTCCTGGGGAAGCTGGATATGCTCGATGAATGCAAGAACTTGGCACACATGAGAATGGTGGCTCGAAAGCAAAGGATGGAAAGATACTATAATCGGAGGGCCAATCTCTGTTACTTCAAAGTAGGAGACTTGGTTTTGAGAAAGGTGACTAAGAACACTCGAGAAATCAACTCTGGAAAGTTGGGTCCAACATGGGAAGGCCCCTACCGGATTTCACTATCACCGACAAAAGATCGTACGAGTTGGAAAATCAAGATGAAGTCAAGTTGCCCAGCAATTAGAATGTGACTCACCTATAAAAGGTATTACTGCTGATGGATCCTAGTTATACTGAAAGTATGTGCTGCACTCTTTTTCCCTCCCAATCGAATTTTTCTGGCAAGGTTTTTAACGAGGCAGCAACAAAAAACAGACTACGAGAAGACATCACCAGCAAGGTTAAGAACATTAAATGACAAGGCATTGAAATCATAAACCACTATGGGGTGGTTAAATAATCTTCAGCTCGATGGCAAGTTCCTAATAGGAAACAAAACTTGCCATCGAACCAAAGACTATTTAACAGTTCACGAGTTGTTTCTACCGTCGAAGCAAGACTTTCAGTGTTCTAATTTGCATACGTTGCATTCGAACAATAGGGGGAATAGTATTAAATATGGCAGCATGAATGCCACAAAAATTGGGGACAGTGAGAACTGGGAACAATAATGTCTCATTGGGACCGGGGACTGCATGGCTAGCCCCGTAGAAACAAGTTGTACAAGTTAGCCACATGTATTGTTAGTTTTGTTTTGCTTGTAAATGAATGCTTATATACTTTTAAAGATAAAAGGAATAAAATAAAGTCCTTTTATTTTTATCTTGCTTCTTGTCCAAACGATGAGTTGATTTTATCATTTGAAAGTTAGCAAAAAACTTCAAATGCTTGTGCCGGAATGAACAGGAGACGTCCTCTTCAAGAGTACCGTAAACATAAGAGGGCCCTCTCTTATGAAACCCTCATAGTAAAGGGCTGATTCTGAAAGAATTTATGCTCGGAATCAGAAGCTATCAGATGAAAATATACCCGAAGCTTTAACTAATTTAATGGAAAGAAAATGTATCTTGCACAACAGTTAAACAAAATTCTTATTTATTTATCAAAAGAGCCAAACTCGATGAAAAGTTTGGCATAATTACAAATGTACAAGAAAAAAAACAAAAGGAAAAAATCTAAACATTATCACTGCCGGAGCTTGGGGGGGAGGGAGGCATCTACGCCCCCTCCCCCCGGTAGAAGAAGGTGTGTCAACTGCCAGTTCGAGGCCTGGGCCTTCATCATCATTCTCTTCAATTTCATCCTCGATTCTCCAATACTCAAAACTGATGCTCGAAGAGTCAGTTGTGGCAGGCTGAGTAGGGAAATGTTCTCGAGCAGTTAACTCCAGTGCTCGGGACTTGGCGACGCAATCATCAATATCAATGATGCCCGTTTTGGCTTTTTCCAATGTTTTTTCATATGATACATAGCATAAGTCTTTTCAAATACGAGGGAGTCCCATTGGTGTTGGAGCTTTGACTTAAGTGTCACCACCCAAAATCCTAACCTGTCGTGATGGTGCCTAACGTGGTACTAGGCAAGCCGATTTCTCACAAATATTTCCAACACTTTTAACAAGAATGAATATAAAATAGTTTTAATAGTAAAAGTTCTCATAACCGGGATAGAAAACCCAAAATATAATACGGAATTCCCAACTATCGGGGTGTCACATAGTACATGAGCATCTATATATCATAAGTCTGGAAAACACGGTCTATAATAGTCTGAGACCAAATACAATAATCAAGAAGATAAGGAAGGAGAGAAAAGGTCTACAAAACACTTACAGCTACCTCGGAATCTTCGGATAATCAATTGTGCGAAGAAATAACACCTACTGTATCCGGGAACACCTGAATCTGCACACGAAGTGCAGGGTGTAGTATGAGTACAACTAACTCAGCAAGTAACAATACTAAATAAAGAGCTGAAAGTAGTGACGAGCTTCACAGCTGAGTCCAATTACAGTAATTTCCAACATAATAAGGTAGGCATGCTTTTAAATTCAATATTTAAGGCCAAAATAGTAATTTCATGTCAAGTTCAACTGAAACATAAGATAATATCTCTCAAAATTTTCCAAAATAGTGATATATGATATCCGAAGTGCAACAATAATGAAATCAAATGCATCCGCTCAGGACCATAGTCACTCAGCCATTCCATTCACTCAACACTCGCACTCAGTAGGTACCTGCGCTTACTGGGGGTGTGTACAGACTCCAGAGGGGCTCCTTCAACCCAAGTGTTATAATCCGCACGGACAACTCACGTGCTATAGTATCAATATCTAGATCCGCACAGATAACTCACGTGTTGAACGGACAACTCACGTGCTGCACTGACAACTAACGTGCTATAGTATCAATATCTGACAATCAGGCCCTCGACCCCACTCAGTCATAAATCTCTCTGGTCTCTCGGGATCTCAAAAATCATGAAAATCAGCCCCAACAGAAATGATATAATATATCAATAATGAACAATAGAGACTAAGATAAAATAAATAAGTAAACTGTGACCGAGTACAAAACAATAATTTAGCAGATAATTCAACATGTACACGACCTTTGTGGGTCCCTACAGTGCCAACACATAATCAGACCATGATTTGTAGTTTAATTTCTCTACTACATGGGAATGTACAGATAACAACAGATTATTCAATTACATAGTTCCATGAAATTTGACTAAGTCACAATTCCTATGGTGCACGCCCACACGCCCGTCACGTAGCATGTGCGTCACCCCAAAACCAATTACATAACACGTAATCCGGGGTTTCATACCATCAGGACCAAATTTAGAACTACTACTTACCTCAAACCGCGTAATTCTTTATTCTGCTATGCCTTTGCCTAGCGAATCAGTCTCCAAACGCCTCGAATCTAGTCACAAATAATTTGATTCAGTCAATACAAATTATAAGAATTGATTTCATATGAAAATATAAATTTTCCAACAAAATCCGAAATTGCACCCAAAAATCGCTCGTGGGTCCCACGTCTCGGAACTCGACAAAAGTTATAAAATATGAACGCCCATTCAACCACGAGTCCAACCATATAAATTTTATCAAATCCTGACATCATCTCGACCCTCAAATGTTCAAATTAAACCAAAAGGGTTTTCACAATTTTTTCAACTTAAATCACCAATTAAATATTATAAACAACCATTGATTCACGTAATTTGACCAATATTGAGTTAAGAACACTTGTCCCGTTGTTTTCCTTTAAAATCTCCCAAAATTTGCCTCTTCCCGAGCTCTAATTAGTCAAAAATGGACCCATTTTCAGAACTTAAACTTTCTGTCCAGGCATTTCTTCTTCGCGAACGCGAGACAAGGGTCGCGAACGCGATACTTCACCGGGCTTCTCTATCGTGAACGCGTCCTCTCCACCGCGAACGCGTGCCCTTGGTCGCGAATGTGAAGCACAAAATGGGCAAGTCCAAATTTTCCCTTAGCGAACGCGTGAGTCCCTTCGCGTAGAACAACATCAGTACCAGCAACCCAACCAAACTTGGTCCGAAACCACCCCGAAACACACCCGAGGCCCCCGGGACCTCAACCAAATATATCAATAAGTCCCAAAATATCATACGAACTTAGTCAAAACCTCAAATCACATCAAACAACGCTAAAACCACGAATCATACCCTAGTTCAAGCCTAATAAAACTACAAATTTCCAACTTATACATTCGACGCCGAAACCTATCAAATCAAGTCCGATTGACCTCAAATTTTGCACACACGTCATAAATGGCATAACAGACCTATTCCAATTTCCATAATCGGATTCCGAGCCCGATATCAAAAAGTCAACTCTCGGTCAAACTTCCAAACTTAAATATCTATTTTAGTCATTTCAAGCCTAATTTAACTACGGACTTCCAAATATTTTTCCGGACACGCTCCTAAGTCCAAAATCACCATACGGACCTATTGGAATCATCAAAACTCTATTCCGGAGTTGTTTACACATAAGTCAACATCCGATCACTATTTTAACTTAAGCTTTAAACCTTGGAACTAAATATTCCAATTCATTCCAAAACCTCACTGGACCCGAACCAATCACCCCGGCGAGTGACATAATAACTGTAAAGCATAAATTGAGCAGTAAATGGGGGAACGAGGTTGTAATACTCAAAATGACCGGCTTGGTCGTTACGTTAAGCCTGTCAATTTCATCCTGAAGGTCGTCCCTCTCGGATCTCGTGGCACTGAGGCTAGAATCAAGATCACAGATTGTAGATAGGTGAAGCCAATTTTACTCCATGATCTTCTTGAATCTTTCCTCCATTCTGGACCTATTCTCCTCGGGGGCATTAGCCACCTTGGTTTTGGAGCTGAAGGCTGCCCCCAAGTTATTCATTTATTCAACAGAGGCAGACTCACGCTCGGCGGCGCCAAGCACAACATCTTGAAGCTCAACCCACTTATCCTTAGCATTTTGGAGTTGTGCATGTAATTGAGTGGCTTCTTGGCTGTGGTCCATCAGTTGTTGCTCACTTTTCTTCAACCGGGCCTCAAGTTCACCCGCCTCTGTAGATTTTGCCTCCAGTACCGGGAGGCGCACAACAAGTTAATTTCTTTCGGCCAACAATTAATCTCGTTTTGAGGAAAGCCCTTATTTATCAAGAAACAGTATCTAAAGTCCCTCAGAAGTAAGGAAGTTGGCATGTAAAAAGTATATCGAGGTTAAAAACCTCATTACAATAGATAAGTAGAAAACAAGCAATAAGAGAGCAAGCACGATACCGCTGCCGTATTATGCATTGCAGCATTCAACAGACACTTCCCCAAAAGGGAGTGTATTTTCTTCTTATCCTTTTCTGAAGCTAGTGGCTTCAGATAGTTGATGAGCTCTACCGGCCTAACGAGCTCCACCAGCCTGGACAGTAGATGGAACCCCTTTGAAACCGAAAGGGTGGCACTCCTATTCCATCGGGGATTTGGAGAAGGGGTGAATAATTGTGCCCCGAATTCTGTGGTCGGGAGATTGGGGAGAAGAAACACCCTCCTCTCGAGTATTTGTTGCTGGTGGAGGAGATGCAGTGGGTACTAGTGGTGAAGGTGCAGCTGGTGTAGAGTGGGGTGAAGTCGTTGGCGTCGAAAGTTGATAAGCAGCTGCAACGGGAGCAACGCTGATTATTGGTTACTTGGTGACCAAAGGCAAAAGATGCCTAGGGTTTGAGCTCCTAGGACTAAAAACAACAACAGGGGTAGGAAAGTGAGAGTCGGCATCCTCTACTATCTCCATTTCACCACAAAGCGCTCGGATCTCACCCTCGGTCGGGGCTTAAAGCTCTCCCGATTGAGCATCCGATTGAGCTGATGGAGATCGTTTTCTCTTTTGAAGGGAAGCTTCTTCATCACTAGCTTCCCCTTCATCTTCAATGACCACTGTGACCATGGAAAGCTCGGGCGTGGCCTTCTTTATTTTCTTATTTTTATCCCCAGCCGAGGAAGAATGCCGCCTTTTTGGTTGCTTGTTCTCTAGCTGAGGACTCCGAGAGGAAGCACTATCACCGGGAACATATCCAAGGGCGCTGCTTCAAGCAAGGTCACTTTGTAGCACCCTCGCGGCCTCCACAGGGTCAGCCAAAATATCCATCTTGGGTCAGTGAAAAAGATATGCCAGAGTCTGGAATCAAACAACAAACGGAGTTAGCGAATGTTACTTATGTTCATACATAGACGAAAGGAAGAATGACTCGGTTTACCATGGTTCTTGGCCTTCTACCCATACTTGGGGTTCATTTGCTTCCACTACCGGGTTTCTAGTATCATAATATACATAATCTTTTGAACCTACTGGTCCAGGCCTTGAACACGTGGTGGAGTCCACTGGGTAGCTGTAACAGCGGAAACAAAGAGATCAACAATGACAGAAAATGGTCTTTTACGAAAGAAAGAGATGAATAAATTACAAACTTACGAGAACGATTCCACGATTCAGGAAAATGTGGAGTTGTGGTCGGGATGATATCCCTGGTAGCGATGATGACAAACCGCTCCATCCATCCACGATCACTGTCATCATCCACGCCGATGAGAATGTGTGATGGTCACGTTTGCTGAAATTTATTACTCCACCACAGAAGATTTGGGGGGAGTAGAATTCATCATGTGTGCTAGGGTTAGGGTTTCTCCAGTCTCTGTGCACAACCGGCGTAGGCAAGCCACCGTTCGCTAAATAGATGGATCTACTTGTGCCAAACAGACCTGGTACCAGTGGCAGAACTCCAAAATTACAGAGTCGAGCCCTTCGCTTAGGGAAAATGGACCCAAGGTGAAGGGGTACATATAGACACACGTAAAACCTTCCTTGGTGAAGGTAACCCGCCTTATCAAATCCGAAGTAAGGATGTTAAGGTCTAGGAAGTTCCAGTCCTCCTTCACAATTCTTTATATTTTTTTTTTCCGGATTGGATATACACGATTTTCTTGATATTTTCTTCGTGTGGCTAACTCAATGGTAGAGTACTCGGCTTTTAAGTGCGGATAGTCTCTTTTACACATATGGATAAAGTGAGGAATTCGTCCATACTCTCGGTAAAGTTTGGAAGACCAAGACTGATCCTGAAAGGAAATGAATGGTAAAAATAGCATGTTGTATCAACGAAAGTTCTAAAAATATTTCATTGTTCCTAGATGGGTATAAAATCGTGTTAGAATTCTTGTGTTTGGGTATAATGGTGCTTACCGTTGGAGGCTCGCCGTCAATGTCAACTTCTTTGTCTTTGTTTCTCTTCGGGCCTCCACCGAAGAGAAGACCAAAGTTTCTAAAAGATTCAGGTAAAAGAAGCCATGGTAATAGAAGAGCAATAAAATTTTAGAGAAAGTGAGAAAAGATGAAAGTTTTTCTAAGCAAGAGAAGTTTGAGTCCAAAGAAGATGATAAACTTATGAAAATTTTGAAAGTGAAAGAGGTAAAATGATGAGTATAAGTGAAGATATATACGGTAAAAATCATGGTCATGTTACATCAAGAACCAGAGAAAATATTGCTGAATCGTGGGGCAATACGTGTTCGGATTATTAAATGCGAGAAGATGTGCGTCCTTTCAAGCGTCAGAGACTGTTAAGAAGATTTTCCGCCAAGAAAGGAATCTTCATCGGTGACACAAAGATATACCACCGAAAAGCAGAGGGACTATCTGTATAGGGTAAAATTGGTCCATAATAAATGATCAAATGATGGTACGCCACGTGGAACCTAAGACAGGTAAAAGGTGAATCACGTGACAACCAGCACCGGGAACAACAGTTGCGGGTGGTATCAGATAAACCCTGAAAGGAACCTGGTCAACGGGAGCGGCTCGAACGTTTGCCATCGGATAACATTTAATAAAGAATATTTTCTAACATTAAATGGACAGTCGTTGCAGAGAATATTTATATTCATGGATTATCGTTACATATTCATCAATGGCCCATTTATTGTCATTTAAGAGGGGCTTGATCCTAGGATCTTGTTTTCCTAGATATAGCTATAAATAGCATGCTTAGTAGCCATTGTAACATACGATTCTTAGCAAAACTTATATTGTATTCTACTTTCACTCTCAATTAAACAACTTTATTTGCTCTTTTATATTGCTCTCATTTCTGTCCTCGGAGACGCTGGTATCGGAGCCAGGCTCGTCATTTTCTTCAATCTTAATCGCTAAGTCTTACTTCTAATCTTGTTTATTCATCATTTTTGGATCAAATCTGTTCGCTTATCTATAAACCACGTAACAAATTCAACTGTATCGTTTTACGGGTAAACAATAAGGTTTGTGTATGTCCAATATTTAATTACCCATTTTATTTACGTTTAGCAGCTTCAAAGTTTTGCTTCTAAAATTAAGCAAGAATTGTCTATTATTTGTTCTTAGCTTTAATTAGAATAATACATTAGAAAACCATAATAAAAAGTACAAAAGGCAAAAATCACCAATTAAAAATATTCCTTTGCTACTTAAAAAAGATAATATTTGAAGTTATTACTTTCATAAAGCTTATTATTTAATTTACACACATAGATATTGTAAAGATATGTGATAAGAGGTTAATTAATATACTCTCACTTTTAATTATCCGCAAGGGAGTTGGCACGCCCATTCAGAAATGATAAATAAAGTATCTGTTTTACCATAACACCCATAATAATAATAGTATTTTAAGAGGTCGTGAGAAATAATTTGAGGAATAAGTAGTTAATGATAATGGTAAGACAAAAAAATATTTGATTTTATCTTAATTTTCTAAAATTAAAAATTACTAAAATTAAAATTATATTTTTAATATAGTAGACAAGTAAAATTAATTTATAAATGAGCTAATCGCATAAAAATTTAAACACTAGATTATATAGCATGTCATCTTCCCATTTGTAATTGGGAAGCACTTAAGAGTAAGAGCTGCAGGTGAGAGAGATGATGGCAAAGGCGATACACATGAAAAAGTACGTCACAAATCCATCAATTTTCTATTCAATCATCCCCATAGCTCGTCAATTTTTTTCTACGTCAAGTGCAGTATCAGCCTTAGAATCAGAAACTGGACCGGTACACAAACGTTTTGGTTCATTTATTGGTGTTATACAAGACAAAGATCTTCTGAAAAAGGCTCCAAATGGGGAACTTTTAGTACTGTATCTTATTGACAATGGCGCAATGGACCCAGATGCGACTTTATATAACCAGCTACTGAAAAAATGTACGGAATGGAAACGGCTTAAAGAAGGCAAAGTGGTTCATGAACACTTCCTGAGGTCGAGGTTTAGACATTATGTTGTTCCGAATAACACGTTGATTAATATGTATGCGAAGTGTGAAAGCATGGATGATGCTCGCAAGGTGTTTGATGAAATGCCTGAAAGAGATATGGTTTCTTGGACTGCGTTGATTACTGGGTATTCGCAGAATGAGGGTGCTGAGGAGGCATTGGTTTTGTTCTGTGAGATGTTGAGGATTGGGTTTATGCCGAATCAGTTTACTTTTGGCAGTGTTCTCAAGGCTTCCGGGGCGTTGGACAGTGGTAGAACGGGCAGGCAACTACACGGGCCGTGTGTGAAATTTGGATACAAGGAGAATGTGTATGTTGGGAGTGCTCTTGTGGATATGTATGCAAGGTGTGGACTAATGGACGAAGCGAAAATTGTGTTTGACAAGTTAAGTTGCAAGAATGAGGTTTCTTGGAATGCTTTGATTGCTGGGCATGCGAGGAAAAGTGAGGGAGAAATTGCTGTGAAGCTTTTCTCTGAGATGAAAAGAGGCGGTTTTCAGCCGACCCACTTTACATTTTCAAGTGTTTATGCAGCCTGTGCAAGCATTGGAGCTCTAGAGCCTGGGAAATGGGTGCATGTGCATATGATCAAGTCAGGGTTGGAACTTATTGCTTTTATTGGGAATACTCTGGTTGATATGTATGCTAAGTCTGGTAGCATTGATGATGCCCGAAAGGTCTTTGATCTGTTAGTGAAAAAGGATGTGGTCTCTTGGAACTCAATGCTTACCGCCTATGCTCAGCATGGACTCGGAAAAGAAACTGTAGAATGCTTTGAGGAAATGCGTAGGATAGGACCTGAACCTAATGAAGTGACTTTTCTTTGTGCTCTTACAGCTTGCAGTCATGCTGGGCTTCTAGACAAAGGAATGCATTATTTTGAATTGATGAAGAAATTTAAGATAGAGCCTAATATTTCCCATTATGTGACCATTGTAGATCTACTTGGCCGATCAGGTCAACTTGACCGTGCTGATAAGTTCATAAATGAAATGCCAATTCAACCTAATGCAGCTGTTTGGAAAGCTTTGCTTGGAGCTTGTAGGATGCATAAAAACTTGGAGTTGGGTGTTTATGCAGCTGAACGTGTGTTTGAACTTGATCCCTATGATTCAGGGCCACATATTTTGCTGTCCAACATCTATGCTTCTGCTGGTAGGAGAAGTGATGCTGCGAAAGTTAGAAAAATGATGAATGAGAGTGGAGTCAAGAAAGAACCTGCTTGCAGTTGGGTGGAGATTGAGAATGCTGTTCATATGTTTGTAGCAAATGATGATGCCCATCCACAGAGAGAGGAGATCCATAAGATGTGGGAAAAGATAACTGATAAAATTAAAGAAATTGGCTATGTCCCAGACACTAGCCACGTGCTTTGGTTTACGGATCAGCAGGAGAGGGAAGAGAGGTTGCAATACCATAGTGAACGACTTGCTTTAGCATTTGCTCTTCTCAATTCTCCACCTGGGTCCCCTATCCGTATAAAGAAGAACATCAGAGTTTGTGGTGATTGCCATACTACATTTAAGTTTGCTTCAAAGGTGGTGAATAGGGAAATCATCTTGAGAGACACAAATCGGTTCCATCATTTTCGTAATGGTTCTTGTTCCTGTGGAGACTACTGGTAGTGCAAAGATAATTTCCCATATATGCAATGGTTAACTATCAAAGATTCATTTAAATTATATGTGGTAACGTGAAATCATTCTTGACTGCATGCTGGACATTGTTGGGATAGGATGATGCATGTTTTCCAACCAAAATTACTTGTTGGCATATAAGCAAGCCTCTTTAATATATGCTTTCATCCATCAGATGGATTGGAAGGGATTTTTTGCCTACTAAGTCTGGTTTTGACTACTTTATTGCTTCCCAGCACATGGTTAGAAGCAGGTTACTTTCATGGTCTGCCTCTCTTAATAGCACAGGAATGATAACATAATCGCCAGAGGTTCTGGAAAAGATTGGTGCCAATTGCTGATGATATTTGCACTTGGTTTCGAGAAAATCAATACTATCTTTCAGATTTTCTGGGGAAGCATCTAGGTATGAACTGAAGGAACCTTTACGCGGAAAGACAGTAGTCTTAATATTTTATCTGCATTTCATGTTCTTTTTTAAGAAAACCTACATTTCATTTCTTTAACTGCAAGTACTCATAGTAGTGACTATGTGCCTAGTTTCTACCAAATGAAAGAGAATTTATTCTGTTCCTAAATTTTAAGAACCTTGAGCTCTACCTGCTGTGTCTTGAGAGTGTGTTACATTTTCTCTTCATGTACAGTTACAGATGTCAGACATTTAAAAGAAAATCAGGGTCTACTAGATCATGCTTTAAGGTTTTGTTATAAACAATCTTTTTGGTAATATCAGATATCATGCTTCATGGTCATATTTCTTTACAACGTGGGTCGAACTCTCTCACAGAATCTCCCGCAAAAGAGTTATTAGAGTTCTTAAAAATCCTGTTAATGCTACATTTGATTGGAGCTCAATCACAAAGTGAAAAGGCCACTTTGTGTTCGTCTGTCTTATGCATATCTGTATTGGGTCAGTTCCTCATTAATGACATCAACAATGTTACTTGGTGCCGCCTACTGACGTTTATGACTTTACCTGTCAAAATAAACAGAAATGTAGGTGATGCTGCTCTTGAACTTCAGGAACAATACGGTTACAGGAGAACTTGATAATGGGGTATCGGTGCAGCAATGCAACTCAGAAATGCTAAAAACCTTTTCTTCTGGGATGTGTAGGTAGCCAAAGCCTCGAGAATGGTCTGATAGCATGGATTCATGAAGGAACTATGGTGGAGGCCAAAAGATTCTAGGATAATTCTATAGCACATGGTGAAGCAGACGAAAATTGAGAATCTTGGTGGTGAATGTGAGGCTGTGGAGTATTATGAGGGTAAGACAACCATCTTGGACCCCGAATTGCAAATTAGGTCAAAGATTGCTGGGTTAATCTAACCCTTGTTACTAGGCTGAATGTCACAGAGAGCTTAAGATTCTAATGTCAGCAAGTAGGAAACACCAGCAAGTTCTCGATAGTTTGTCTCTAACCATATGTACTTTCCAGTTACTTTCCCTCAAAGGAAAACAAAAACATCGAGATCTATTCTGTGAAAACTCTTTGATCTTTCCTTCTCAGTGCACCTCTCCTAATTTCTTTACGTTACAATTAGTTTACTCTGCTCTATAATTTCCAGAATAATTTTGTTAGTCGTTATAATAGCATTTGTATCATATGAAGACAGGACAGCTTGAAATAAAAAAAACTATAGCTACAGGCCTAGGCTAATGCGAGTATGATATGATCATCCCAATTATACTTTCCTGTGTTATATCATATGCATTTTGGATGGGGATTTTGTTTTGCTGATCGAGATGCAGAGAAGTGGAAGGATGTGGCAAAGAGGAGAAGATCCTTCACCAGATCATGTCAAAGAAGCTTATAGCTTATCTATGTTAGGATTGTGACAGAACAAACCGAAGTGCTTGTAGTGAGAAAGTTTATTTTCATGATTTCATGACATAACCCTTTATGTTCCATGCAGCCCTAGAAAGCAAGAAATGTTATAGAGTAACTCACTCAATGGTGAACGGACGTTCTTTCCCTCTCCAGGCAGAAGTTACTGAAACCTAGCCTGCTCGTGTAAAGTTTTCCCTTTAAGAACATTTACTGTTAGTAGAATTCGACGTGGTAGCAAGCACAAAAGGATAAGAAGGGGTTGTTTTATCAGTGTAAGTAGCTACTCTTGAGGTTCTCTTGGTTTTGTATGATTTTGTATGATTTAAGTCATATATAATGGTTTGATTATGACCCAAATATTTCTTCAGTGAGGTAATTATTTTATTGATTACTGAGAAATTGCTTGTCTTAGTAGAATCTGCATTGTTCTGCTTGAGTGACATTGTCATGATAATATTGTCGTTATTGTTTCCTTTAAATACCAGATTGTGGGTTTCTATCTGTTGTTGCTAATGTGAGACCAAAGTTCTTAATTTCCAAATAAGCAGCGGCTAGTGATATCGCAAAGAATGTACGTTCTGTTTTTCAATTCCTTTTTTATTTTTTCCTTTCACTTTGCTGTTTTTCACCTTGACTGGTACTTTTGATATTTTACTGTTCTAATATTTCAATATTACTTTCCACCCGAAATTGCTATCAGGTATTCAGAATCAATAATTATTGAGCCAGTCAAGTAACCTTGAGGCAGATAATTTAAGAAAATTTCTTATTTTGTGATGTTTTGTAAATTCAACTTGCAGTATTTTTGTATTTGACTATATCTCTAGATAGTCTAGATATAGCAAATTGAATAATGTATAGTCGATTTCAACTAATTTGTATAATCTAGATGTAGCAAGTTGATTACCACAGTCTCACATTTATATGCATCATTTTTGAGATATTAATAAAAATTCCCACCTAGGCACATGGCCGGGCGTTTTTTTTTTATAAAAAAATTTAAAAACTAACTTCGAGATTGAGGCGCAATAGCAAATTAATATTATATCACTGTATATTATAAGTGTAAATAGCGCATTACTCATAGCAATTAGGATATACGATTAAGACAAGCAAAATATGCTAAATGAGCGGGTTTCAATCACTTCTTCCTTAGCAAAAAATGGCTCCCGTTGCTGTCTGAGAACATGAGAGTAAGCTGACAGCTTTAGTAAATACACTTCGGAACAAAAAATTAAGGATCAATAGATAAACTTATCAGAATAAGAGGTTGTTACATGGTACCCTAAAAAAAGTCTCGATCATATATAAGCAAACTAAATAAGTGATTTTGGAGAGATCATGTTTTTTGTATAAATTATTCCTTCCTGACGGGTATTACATTCAGGCCATAACCCAAATGGTTCTTTGGATGTACTAAATACATAGCCAACCCGGTTCAAACATCTATGGCAGAGTAGCACTTCACCATCCGGAAACCTATATTTCGGTGTGAATGAATGACCGATAGTATCCAGTCGTATTGCATACAATTCAGTCCAAGATTTCTTGACACCATACTCTTTCATTACCCACAATTTAAAAGTGCTCCCCCCTAAAGGTATATGAGTATAATTATAGCAAAGCATTCCTCCCAGTATAGAAACGCCATGTTTGATGGCTATTTTGAATTCATTGAGCAGTCGCTCTAGCAACGGTATCTCTCCGTACATCTCATCTGAAATACTAAATGAAACTATAGAATAATTTTGTTTCAGATCAACCCAATGAAATGCTCCATTTACAAATGCCAAGGAATCCATACAAACCAACATTGGGTCAAAACGGCTACCTGGATATTCAAATTTTTTTCTCCAGGAACCACTTTTTAGCGCGGGAATTTCAATGTATACTTTAGGATAATAGTTAATCTTAAGGATCTTGTAGTCATCACTAGTTGCGTCATACCCTAATCCACAAGTAGATTTTCTTAGAGTAAGTTCTGAACGGGGAAGTTCTATTGATTCTCTTGTGGAAGGGTTCCACAGCAAAAGTTGTTCATCAATCGCGAGAAGAACCAACCCGTCACAAGAACAATACATTTTGCAGTCGTGTGGTTTGCAATTTGAAGGGCAATCAAGTTTTTGTACATCCTCAACAAGTTGAACCGATGATAAATAGGAACAATAGAAATTATACATTGGTTTACCAATGCGTTGTTGGCTAACGAGAAACTTTTTGGAATTCAAGTCATTCATAGGACGACTTTGATGCTTCATCTTAAAGTAAGACTCAGAGATTAATTTCTTCCAAATTTTTGAAACACATTTGAATTGAAAAAGAGATCGAACGGGTAACCTGCTCAGGATGTCCATAATTATATCCTCTTGGAAGTTTTGCACTGTGTATATAGGCAAAATATTACGTTTTAGAGTTATATAACACATATTGAACACCATTTGTCGGGAACTTTTTTTCACTTTTTTCAAATTTGAATACCCTTAGAAAATTCCTAGTTTCGCCACTGGCCTAGATAGGACAAAGCAATTGCTTTAGTAGTTCACAGGTTGGAGATATTAAGTCTTTACAAACAACAACAGCAAAAAATCCAGTATAATTCCACAAGTGGGGTCTGGGGAGGGTAGTGTATACGCAGACCTTACACCTACGTTTAATAAGGCAGGGAGGCTGTTTCCAGAAGACGCTCAAAGGGCACACATATATACAAAAACCTACAACAAATATTAAAGAAAGAAAGCTACAGCAACTACAGTCTGAAACAGATTTTCAAGCAAAACTTGCACACTTACCTTGATTTGGTTGAGAAAACCGTCCAACAAATGCAACAACTGTTGTTCAAAATAAATATAATACCTTTGGAATTTCAAAGTAGAGTTCTAGCTTTCAAAGAACAAAAAATAGCACTTATTCCAATTCTTCTATACTACGTTCTCGTCCCACAATACTTTTGATGTTTCGCTTTAATTTCACTAATCTTTAAAGCTAAATTGGATTCAATTAATTTAATATTTTAATATCAAAATTTAGACATTCAAACACTATATGAAACATACTATAATTTGTAATTCTTCTCGTATCAATATGATGTAGTTTCATTCTCCAGAAGCAAAATGTGACAAGTATTTTGGGACGGTGAAACTCCAACCCTTGTTCAGCTAAGCTAAATTTTTAGCTAGGTTATACAATATTTTAACCATTAAAAGTGAAATAAATAAGTGAATAAACTCAACTGATACAGCTTGAAATCAGAACTTACCCGATCAACATCAATATGCTTTGTATTCTTTGACTTCTTCTTTTGTGTCATCTTCGGAGCTTCCTCTTTTCTACTTCTTTGGTTGAAAAGATTAGTAGTCTTTTCTATCATCTTCGGAGCTTCGATTCCTCTTCACTGATTATTTGCGTCGGATTGTAACTGGTATATAACTCTTGAATAGGACTCCTCAGTAGGTTAAAATAAGTAGAATTTAATTTCATTTATTGTAATATTAAAGTCACAAAATTAGTATTTATCTTATCTTATAGAGTAATACTAAAGCCACGAAGTTTATAGAGATTTAATTTATACAAAAGTACAGCTCAATACACTACATTGTATATATGTCTATATATATTTAAGATTACAGCTGCATAGCTAATTATTTTTTTCGCAATAGTATTTATACATCCGATGTAAAACATTATACACTTATATACAAAAATTTAGTTTCGTCTCCTACGAATTTGAACTTACGACAAACATTACCAAATAGCTCAAATTTTAACCACAAATTGAAAATGTCATCCCAAGAAACTGCAGTCATCAATTTAGTAAGAGAGATCACACTCTATTTACTTATTTATGTCTTCAACACGCGTCCTCGCGAGCTTGATTCTTTTTTATGAGCCAAGCATATGAAATTGTTTTTGATATTGGGTGTCGATGAGACTCGAGAACCTAATACCTCTGCCTGCTCTGATACCATGTTGAAGTGTGTGACCATCTCATCTAAAAGCATAAAGTGTTAGAGAGATCACACTCTATTTACTTAATTATGTTTTCAACATAAATTAGTTTCTAATATTAATTTTTTAATACTCTGTTAATAGGTAAAAAAAAATTAAATTATATGTATAATAGGTAGTTAAATTACATAAGAAAAAATAATATAAGATTAAAATTGGTTGGTAAAGAACCAAACCTGTACTTCCCTATAAAAGAAAGAAGTAATGGAAAATAATACTGTAAAAGAAATCTGATATTGGTACTCAGCGGGGAGGACCTTGTTCTGTTCTCACTTAATTCCATGAGTGTCAGGCAAGTTCAAACACTGCGCGCATTTGATAACCTTAACAGCAACAGCATCTTAACTCTCATCACAAAATCAACATCTATCTCTCAAACACAACAAGTTCACGCTCATATCCTCAAAACTGGCCATTCTAATGACACCTATTTCACCAACAATCTCCTTTCCCTATACGTCAACTGTCAACGCTTTACCGATGCAGAATCTCTTCTCCACTCGCTTCCTAACCCCAATATCTTCTCTTTCAAAGCCCTCATTCACGCTTCTTCAAAATCCAATCTTTTCAGCTACACACTTGTTTTATTTTCTCGACTTATATCGGCATGTATTTTGCCTGATGTACATATCCTTCCTAGTGCTATTAAGGCTTGTGCTGGATTATCGGCGGTAGAAGTTGGGAAGCAAGTTCATGGGTTTGGTTTAACAACTGGGTTGGCTTTAGATTCGTTTGTTGAAGCTTCTTTGGTTCATATGTACGTGAAATGTAACCAGTTGAAATGTGCACGTAAGATGTTTGATAAAATGCTTGAACCGGATTTGGTTTCTTGGAGTGCTTTAGCTTCCGGTTATGCGAAACGAGGGGATGTTGTTAATGCTAAGTTGGTGTTTGATCAAGCTGGGAAGTTGGGTATTGAGCCGAATCTTGTTTCGTGGAATGGTATGATTGCGGGGTTTAATCAAAGGGGGTGTTATTCGGAGGCGGTTTTGATGTTTCTGAGGATGAATTCAGTAGGGTTTAGTAGTGACGGGACTAGTATTTCTAGCGTTCTTCCTTCTATAGGTGGTTTGGAGGATCTTAAGATGGGTGTTCAAGTTCATTGTTATGTGATTAAAATGGGCCTTGAATGTGATATCTGTATTATCAGCGCGTTAATTGATATGTATGGCAAGTGTAGGTGTACTTTGGAGATGTCACGAGTCTTTGAAGGAGAAGAGGAAATGGATTTGGGTGCTTTTAATGCTTTGGTAGCTGGGCTCTCGCGGAATGGTCTTGTTGATGAGGCTTTCAAAGTATTCAAAAAGTTTAAGCGCAAAGGGACTGAATTGAATGTGGTCTCGTGGACTTCGATGATTGGTTCTTGCTCGCAACATGGCAAAGACCTTGAAGCTCTAGAGATTTTCAGAGAAATGCAGTTGGCTAGGGTGATGCCAAACTCTGTAACAATCTCTTGTTTGCTTCCAGCTTGTGGCAATATTGCAGCACTAGTACACGGAAAGGCAACACATTGCTTCTCTCTGAGAAATTGTTTTTCAGATGATGTCTATGTTGGTAGTGCATTAATAGATATGTATGCCAATTGTGGAAGGATTCAGGTGGCTCGCGTCGTTTTTGATAGGATGTCCATACGTAATTTGGTTTGTTGGAACGCAATGACCAGTGGATATGCAATGCACGGAAAGGCTATGGAAGCTATTGAGATCTTTGAGCTAATGCAAAGGAGTGGGCAGAAACCTGACTTCATTAGTTTCACGAGTGTTTTATCTGCATGCAGCCAAGCAGGCCTTATAGAACAAGGGCAAGATTACTTTTATTCTATGTCTAGAGTTCATGGACTTGAGGCCAGAGTTGAGCACTATGCTTGTATGGTGAGCCTTCTTGGCCGTGCAGGAAAGCTCAAAGAAGCATATAACATGATGTCCACGATGCCAGTTGAACCTGATGCATGTGTGTGGGGTGCTTTATTAAGTTCTTGTAGACTACACCGCAATACGAGTTTGGGTGAGATTGCTGCTTGTAAGCTCTTTGAGCTAGAACCCAAGAATCCTGGAAACTACATCCTACTGTCCAATATTTATGCTTCTAACAATAGATGGAAAGAAGTAGACAGGGTGAGGGACAGGATGAAATATGTGGGTTTGAGTAAAAATCCTGGATGTAGTTGGATTGAAATAAAAAACAAAGTGCACATGTTATTAGCAGGAGATGATTTACATCCTCAAATGCCACAGATTATGGAAAAGTTGCGAAAATTTAGCATGGACATGAAGAATTCAGGTGTTTCACATGATATGGATTTTGTTTTGCAAGATGTTGAAGAACAGGACAAGGAGCTGATCTTGTGTGGACATAGTGAGAAGTTGGCGGTAGTTTTAGGAATTTTGAACACTAATCCTGGGACTCCTCTAAGTGTCATAAAGAACCTTAGAATATGTGGGGACTGCCATTCGTTTATCAAATTCATCTCCAGCTTTGAGGGGAGAGAGATTTATGTTAGAGACGCGAACCGTTTTCATCACTTCAAAGAAGGTGTCTGCTCATGTGGGGATTATTGGTGATTAAGATTTTTAATTTCTCGAGAAGTTCTTCGAGCATTTGATGGCAATCGGAAGCAGGACCTCAGTGAATCCAGTTGTGGGTAGGATGCAACAAAACTAGTTGCATTTGTACAAAATTGGAGCTCAGCAGCCAGCTTTGATCCCAGTGTCTGAATCTAGCAATCCAAGCAGTTATAGTCAGCCTTACCTTTATACTATTCAAATCTCTAATGTCTGAGGTCCTCTTTGTTCATTGCAGATGATGAACCTTGATTCATTGATTAAGTTGAAAAACCTTGGAATCTGTGGGAGCTGCCATGTCTTTATCAAATTCATTTCCTGCTTTGAAGGGTCGGGGATTTTGTTAGAGACCACCTTTTTCATCACTCTTTTGAAGGTATGTGTCCACATGAGGATCCTTCGTGATTGAGTTTTGTAATTCACTACAACAAATCCAATTTAATCCCATAAGTGGGGTCTGGGGAGGGTAGTGTGTACGCAGACCTTACCCCTACCCTATAAAGGTAGAGAGGCTGATTCCGGTAGACCCTTGGCTCAAGGAGTTTTGTAATTCAATGAGGAAGTTATTTGAGCTATGACAGCACCTTGAAGCTGGATCTGTGAATCCAAAATGCAAGAGGACTGTTGCTTTTATGAGAAATTTGAACTTGGCAGCTGTTATTCCAAAGGCTGAATCTAACGTCCAAGCGCTTGTAATCAGCATACCTTTTTTTTCTTGATGAGTACTTGTAATCAGCCATTTTTCATATAGCCATCTTTTTGTTCAGCCTCTGATGCCTAAGAATGTCATATATTCGCCTGTAGTTAATGACCTTGATTATTTCGCACTACTTATTAAGAAAGTTGATAGATTAAATATAAGAGTTAAAACTTTGAGTTTCAGCTTCATTTATAAGTGTAGTGTGCAATAGACAAGGAGTTGAAAGCTAAAATGTCTATTGAATTTGTATCTACTGATTAAGTCCTCTATTCTTCTGTGCTTCATGTGGGGCTTTCCTTCTTAAATATGATTTTCGGGGAAGCACTGTCCGTCCATCCCCCGCGGAGCTGCCTCTTTACTTTTTCCTTTATTTTTTTTTATTTTTTTTTTATCTTTTTATTTTCTTATGGGGGACTCCCTTTAAAAGAATACAAGGGATTCTAGTAATTAGAACGAATAAAGATAAATAATTTGGAAGTCTTTTAAAAGCTAACCATTCAGTTAGTAAAGTAGTCACAAGTCTCAAAATCAAACAATGAAAGCTTTATCTGCAAAGAACCAAAGTGGAGATAGTGTATGACAGAGCTACACGAAGTGTACTTATCCTGCAAATAAAATGGCAGTTCGGTGCACAAATCATTCCGTATTCATACAGGGTCCGGGAAAAGGCCACATTCGAAGGGATACAAGCATTAGTGGATGCTTCCACGGTTCGAACCCGTGACTTATAGGTCACATGGAGACAAATTTACTATTGCTCCACCGTACACAACTTAACGTGCAAAAACAAAACAAAAAAGAGCTACGAGAAGTGTAGTACATGAAGAATTCTAGCTTTTTGCACGAGCAAATGCACGGAAACTTTAATTTGATACGCTTGGCGAACTGCATGTTAGATGAATTTAAAGTAATGGAACCATGTATCTAGAGAATCTTTTAAATGGAGAGAAAGTAAAAAGATAGCATAACGTCTCAAGTAAAATTACATAATTCAGACCAGTGAATAGAGAAATGAAAACCAGTGAGTAATAAAAATAAGTGCATTTTCACTCTTTAAATTCTTAAAAAAAATCTATTCTTAGTTATTATGTGCTCTTCGCTTAGTTGGTCTCAAACCCAAATATAGAAGGAAGATTGCCATACGTTAACAATCACAACAGTGATATACAAGATTTTAAGACTTTAAGTGATATATGGGTTGGAATTGTGGTGCTTTCAAGACTTTACTTCTTGTACCAAATTAATACCTTATATTATTTTAAAGCATTGTCTCATTGTATATATATATAAATTCTCTAAAAGGATATTGCTTATTTATTTATACATATAAAATGAACTACTTTGCAAAGCGTTGTCGGGGTGTCTCCGCTACTGTATTACAATCATCGTAAAAATAGTCATGATATAATGAGTCCTAACATTGAATTCGTTTAAACGTGCCCACCTAGATGGATATTGTAGAAACATGAAAATTAAGAAGGATATGCAATCGTAAAAGATTATAAACGGCAAAGAATGCAAGTAGCATACATAAATGGTCAAAATAAGAGAAAATAAGCTGACATGGTTATCCATAGACTCACGGGCGGCCCGACGAGTTTTGTGGCCTTTTGGCCAAATTTTACGAGGGGCTTTAACTTTAAAAAAAATATATATATTTATTTATTTGAAGTCTATTTTTCTAGCGTTTCTTAGATACAAAGTTATTAATAATTTTTTTTATAATCAATAACTTCAAATAAGTATTTCTTAATTAACAATATAGTTAATCCATTTAATCTTTATTGAGACATTGTTTATCTTAGGTGTGATTTTATCAATTTTAATTTGAAATTTTCTTTCCGCTGAAACGACGAAAACAAGAGTTATTACCATTATTGCATAAGTAATATAGGCATTGGAAAAGAATCAATTTTTTTATTTGACCGAGTGTATCAATTAAACTGTTATCTTCTAATTGTACAGTTTTTCTTAATATTTTTAATTCCCAAAATAAATCTAAACCATCTATATCGAATTGATTATTATGTTTTAAGGAACATTCAAGATTAAAGCAATATTTTTTCAAATTTTCATCATCTAGTGATCTTAACTTTTACCGCTAAATAGAAAACCAAATATATTTTTATATGTTTCGAATTGTTCGAATCTATTTTAAGTGAAAAAAATAGTCTTGTCTACTATGTATAAAGTAATCAATTCAAAAGACTCTTTCAAAGATTTTGAGATTTTATTATCAACATTCTCGCCAAATTGTTACTTCCTATATATCATACGTTTCTTACGAAAATCGGATTCGATATTCATTTCAAGTGTAATTTTCTTGGCAGAAATCATAGCAGTTGCAAATCCTTTTTCTCTATACTTGTTAAAGAAAGAAATCAAATTTTGTCACTTCACATAATATTTTTTAAAACTTATACATAGCCTATTAGGTGTAGCATAAAGTGGAACCCCCGTAAATATGGGGCCTAAAGCAGTTATTTTACTTGCTTTATGGAAGGGCCGCCCCTGAATTAGACTTCCAACTGCATTTGTGAACAAGTGTAACAATACATAATAATAATAATAATAATAATAATAATAATAAGGAACGAGGTAGACCTAACATTATAGAAAAAAAATCGTTTGGAGAGGCCTACAATTCCTTGGATCAATACGAATTTAGCTAAGAACGGAGCACAATAAGACAGAAATAATGTTGAGAACATGAGATTATGGTTCGTCATAGATTAAAAAAATGCTGAGATTGTGATTTCGGCGTTGGTCTTATACTTGCATTGGGTACGTACTGATATAAGTATTTTAATTTGGAGAGAAACCTATAAGTTCTTTTAATTAAGAACCTAAGTTTTCGCTACATTTTCTCTAAATACATAGTATAATTTACTCTTTAAAAAAATAAATTTGAATAGAGCGTTTTTTTTTTTTTTTTTCTGTAAAGAAAGTATATTATCTATTTAGAGAAAATGTAGCGAAAACTTCCATTAGTTTCCCCAAAAAGGAAAATTACACTGCTAAGCAGTTTTTAATAACTATTTAAGAAAATGATATCACTTTTTGTTTATTCCATAAATAGTAATTTCTTTTTTACAAAATTAGCACATGTAGAGAAAATGTAGCGAAAACTTTCATTAGTTTCCAAAACCCACTCCACTGCCTTTTTATTATTCACACGCTCTTTCATTAGTTTGCACTACCTATTATATAAATTTAATGTTTTACTTTCTTAACTATGTATTTAGAGAAAAATACTGGAGGAATACTGTCAATTGCAAAAGATGGAGTATTTGGAGTTTGACGTTATCATCAGACTTTATCCTTTCTACAAAATCCACCTTATACTATTGTCTGACGTATAACATTATAAGCATCAACCAGTATCAAAGTTAAGTATAATATGTATTTATTCTTTTAAAAAGTAGATATTATGGTAAAAGTGCCATATATACTGAATTGGCATTCCATTCCTTCTCACAACAATTAGTAAATCTACAGTGTTAATCTACATTATTGACTTCCCAAGTGTTTCAGATTGCCCAAGTACAGCACTCCACTAGAAAGAAAACAGGACTAAAAAACACCAGTCTACCTAGATTCAGTGGCATGAGTTTCAGACCCTCTCAAGAACGATCGTCGCCACCATATCTGGAATGATTTGCTAAGGTTAGGGCATTCAGTACCATGCTTAGAGAAACACTTGAACCAATCCATAAACAGAATATATTGTTCCTTCAAAGGAAGAGTAAGGAGTGCTTGACCCATGGCTTCCTCCAATGCCTTCATGTCTAGGCCCTTTCTGCATCTCTGTAACCATCCGAAGTCCAAAAGCATCGGCCTAAACCATGTCTGAAGAAGCCCCGACCTTGCTTCAGAGCGACAATGCATTTTCCCTGTGCCCATTGCTATGAATAACATAGCTGTCACCCGGCTAAGCTCGTATCTGACCAATGGAGATGCACATTTATGCATTCCAAGCAACTTGCTTTGATTGGTCCATATCACCACCAAGTCCTCTGCCATCTGGTGATCAAGCAAAATTTCAAGCAGCCAAATGATGTTGTCAACCTGCTTCGATATGCGCTCAATCAAGGGTTTCTCCCCTTTCTTTGCAAATTTATTAGATGGACTGGTACTAGTGGCCTCCTCAAGCAAACAAACAAGTGAACTTATACAAGACTGGCAAACTGCAAATATATCCGCCTTGTTCAAATCAGGGCAGTCCTTTTTGTACACTGAGCTTTTGCACAGGAGACCCCTGACTAAGGATTTTAGCTCGTTTCTGGAATTGGCATCGACACAGGTGGTAACAGACCAAACAAGCTGCTTAGACAAAGTATGTTGGGAATCTGCCATATCTAGTGTGTAGAGTCTGGCCGAGATGTCTCTAGCAGTTTCATGATCAAACTTCATTTTATTAAACAAGCTCCTCAATTTCTCTTCTTCTTCCTCAGTCCAAGGAACAGCTTCAAGGTACTTCAAACACGATAAAACACCACGGTTGAATTTGATTCCAGCTGATACCTAACATTAACAAGGTATAGCATTAAACAACAAAGACAAAGTTGAAAATAGGAGAGAGAGAAGCCTAGTACTAGCCAAACAACCAGGGGCGGGTTTTATTGTGTGAAAACTAATAGTGAGAGTTAGCTAGACAATGAATACTTTTCCTTTTTTGAAGATGTAAGGTCGAATTTCTCTATTCAGTAAAAGAGGAGCTTTAATATATGTTCGACAATGCTATACCTCTTAAAAGATGATGAAGGAAAAACGCACAAAAAGCTTAAACTGGCTACCCAATCGCCATGTAAACAAATGGTGGAACAAGGGGCACGGAGACCTAAAGCTCCATATAGAGAAAGAACAAATTACAAAACAAAGACACCCAATAGAAGAGGTCCCTCTTTCACGGAGACCTACTGCAGAAGTAGCACTCTGCAGTAGTTTTTAATACTCAAGTCATTCAGCATAGAAATTAGCAGAATGCAAAACATGACGAGAGGACTGATTTGATAGGCATTTAGAAGACTAAAGAAACAAAGGATTCAAATGCATTCTGGGAAGACATACCAACCAAAAGTGTTTATAGGTTTTACTGCCACAAGGCAAAGCTAAATGGCATTACTTTGCAGATATACATTATAACTACTCTTAGAAAATAGAGAAAATTCTTACAAGATTTTTCTCCACATTAAAGAAAAGTTGTATAAGCCTTTGCTTCCACATTTGGAAAAACAAAGATCCATCCACTTCCAATCCTTTTCTTTATTTTTCAATCCTATACGAACAACATTACCAAATTATGCATAGCTAAACAGAGAATAAAGTTTTTTTAGAAAATTAACAGAAAATAAAGCTATCTTAGCTTCTATTCCATATCTGTTAATCTTTTTTGAATATCTTACTTTATTCGTACTTTTTAGAAAAGTAACCTTCCTTTGTTTCCTCTTTGGGGGGGGGGGGGTTGGTTTACCCTTTGACCTTTGGGTTATCCATTTAGTATAATGTTCGTCGAATGAACAGTACACAAACACAAATGAGGCTGCAGTTAACACGACATAAATCAATGATTTTTTAAGATAAATAAGAAGAATCGATTAGCAGCTCTATCTTCAGCGAGCAATTATGCAAGAAAACCAACAGTAGATCTTTGTAAATGACATGCAAGAAGGCGACAATTATGGACAACAGACTTGCTCCACTATTTTGTAAAGCTCTGGCCATTTCAGGCACCTTATTCTGCACATCCTGAAAGCTATGGAACTAAAGATCTTTGTGAGATTTTGAATGGTATGGAAATATCAGGTCGAGTTTGGCCGAATGGAGCAAAGAATGCAGCAAAGCAGACATGTTAGGCAGCACTCAGCAGGATCAGATTACATCGTGTAACTGAGGTTGCACCACGTTAAGAGCTTATGTAACTTTTCGTTGGTTAATTAATTATTTTTTCAAGAATAAAGAAGAGGTTTACAATAGGATATTACCTATAAGAGAATGCTCACAGGCATACACTTGAATTAAGGAAATAGTCAAACTTCCATTAAGAACACTGAATTAACCTAGTACCAAAACATTAGGATTAGTTTCCGCTAGATCTAGGATTCGGAATGTGGTAGCTCTCTAGTTTCCTTTCGACTGCATTGTTATCGCACATATATTCAATGTTCTAGCTAGCCATTGGAATGTGGAAAACACTTAAGTTTCTTTGCCATATGTAATATACCACGCACACAGGAAAGAAGTTTCAGAAGGACCAGCAGTGCAAGAACTAACCTCTGTAAACTGAACCAACCATGCAATTTCTAATTAGTCGATATGGTTGCTCCAATCTTAGCAGCTAACCTAATTAGTCTTCAAGCATGAAATATAAGATGTCAACTCCACTGCATGTTTTCTTCTCTATTTTAAAAAGCATACGTGATCTTCCATACTCTTAGAATCACCAACGCGATTCTTAATTAGTCTACTGAGTGTGCCTAGTTAGTCTTCAAACAAGAAATGTATGATACCAACTTCTTTCACTTTATCAAAAAGATGCCAACTTCATCACAATTTCTCTACATACTCTTCCCATCCTTCAAAATCATCGGAGAAGTTCAATATTCTCTGAGGAACAAGTAATTCATTCTGGAATCACTATCATTACACCCCTCTCTCTCCCGAAATTAACTATTCTATGTTCACCTGCTAAGTTTGACCACCAAATTATTCATAATCTATTTCTCATTTTGGCAAACAAAACTCAATAAGCCTGATAGCATTTTTATCCTAGTCTAATAATCACGTATTAATGCTTTTAAAAAAAAAAAACATAAGTTAGGGAACTTAAAAATCCTGGATCTTGAGAAGATTGATTACCTCAAGCACATCAATGGCGCGATAAGCACCAATCCTGATAAGTTTCCGGGGAATATCATCCTCAAACATTAGCTCAATCGTCTCGCGAAACACCCCCAAATTCTCCACCTCAGGCACCTCTATCCTACACAACCCCCTCGAGTTTTTCGCAATCAAGTCAGCAAAAACACAACTATTAGTACTAAGAACCTCAGAATTAAGCTCCAATACTAATCCACTCCCATTCTTTCCTTTTAAATTCAACCTCACATCAAAGATCCCCAAATTACAATCATCCCTAACCCCGGACCCACCACCACTAACTTGCTGCTCGCAATCAACCGGACTCGGGGATTTAGGAATTTCAGGGAAATTAACCGGGTTAATCGGGTTTAGGGTTTCGTCAATGGAATCAATTGGAGATACCCGACCCGGTGAGAGGATCCGACGCGGGTCGATTCGGGTCACGATGCCGGGTCTGGAGGTGTTTTGAGGTGAATTAGCGAAAGAAGATAAGGTGGAATTGGATGAAGATTTTGTGGCTATTTCTGGTTTTAGTAAAGATTGGTTCTTTTTGGGCAAACCGGCCGGAGTTGGAGTTTGAATTGGGTTTTCTGGGCTGTGTGGTGGAATAGTGAAGGAGCAACACCAAGCACGGCGATGATGATGCGACGGAGGCGGTTCACGGCGGCGATTGTGGGGTTGAGATTTAAGGCGCGTGGAGTCGTGCATTTCGAGAGCAAAAGCTTAAAGACACAGAAAAACAGTATGTGTCTTACAGTGTGTGTGTGTGAGAGAGAGAGAGAGATTGTTAGAGATCAGAGTATGAATCCCATATGTAGAAATGTGAAAACTTTTACATTTATTGGGAAATGGGAATTGGCAATGTTCTTTCTTAGGGCGAAGAATATTAGGAGGTGGTCCGTGGGTGGTAGGGTGGTGGAGAGGAGATTCTTGAGCTGACGGCAAAAGCAAACAGTATAGATACTGGCAAAGTGAGCTGTGATTGTGAATATTGGGATTTCCTTTTTTACTTTTGTTTCTGTTTTTTAAAATTTTAAAAGAAAGCAACATTTGGATATTTATTTTGAAAAAAGAAATTTACAGATCCGCTTGATGCCTTTTTTATTTTATTGTGGCCTTGTGGGGAGAAGGTGTATGATGAGTGGGAAGACTATTTTAAAGTAGTATTTTAGAGGACACGACAAATGAGATATGGTCACTAAATTGTTATTCGGGAGCGTTATATTTTTAATATGAAATTTTTTAGCGTGAATTTGAATTTAATTAGATTTTTATATCTATATTTATATATATATTAATAGAATAAAGTTACCATATATATTTAAAATTGTGGTTAAACCAAATGGCAAGCTAATAAATGATAATAGTATATGGTAACTTTATTCTATATTTGACTATGATAATCAAATAGAAATACAAGTGTGTATGTGTGTGTGTGTGTGTGTGTATATATATATATTTATAAACTGAATTTGAATTAAAGAATAATTTTGAATTTATAGATAAAGTTTTTAAATTTGAATTAAAATAAAAAAGAAATTTATCTTTTGTTATCATGTTATCATACTTAATTCGGTTAATGATCATATGCAATCATATTAGAAATTTTATTATCTTTTCTAATGATTTAAATACTACTTCGCCTCTCGCAAAAAAAGAAAAAAACTACTCCATATAACTATAGAATATTTTCACATTTAAAACCCTATAATTATAATTCTTTAAAGCACTATATCTAGATTTGAATAAAGCGAATTTCTTTTAAAATAAATATAATATATAGGGTACACGTCTATGTTTATCCAGCTAACAAAAAAGAGTTTAAAAATCGAATAAAAGTTTGCTTACATATATAATGAAGTAAACCTACATGCTGGAGAAAGAAACAACACAAAAATCAGTCAATATTCAAAAAAAAGTTATTTTTTTCCCTTTTGAAAAATATTTGTTTGAAGAGTCAATTTGTATAAATCGACATCAAACAAATAACAAAACTTTGGCTATACAATTGCTATCATTAATTTCAAATTAGCACCTTCTAGAAATTAAAGGGTATAAGCTGAAATCTCTTCATTTAGCTGCATTCAAGCCAACATTGCAAGGGTATAATATTTTTTTCGTTAAAGAATATTAGTTTTGAATCATTAGATTATGTGAAAGGTTTTTTTTTTCTCGAATTCAACAAGAGCTATATTGCTTTTTAATTGATAGTTTATATAGCAATTTTCAAGCGTAACCAAAAGTATGTTTTAAAAAAAATGGTATGACGTGATTTTCTTTTAATATGTAAACAAATTATTTCGAAATAGAATTATTTTTTAAAATATAATATAATTTTAAAAATAAAAAAGATAAGATATTTTTGAATTTTAGCAGAGAGTTTTTAAAATTATTCTAATAGAAGTCATATCATGGATAAAATTAAGAAACCGAAATCTTATAAAATATTTACATAAATATCTGTCAGATTTATTGTTTACTTTTTATAGCTAATATACATAGATGATATACCGACAACACACGATTATACACGTATTTTATATGAATTATATATAAAATTACTCATCCTTTAATTTTTTTTAATTTAAGTGGTTGTGAGAGCACCTATTTAGGTTGATTAGATAAAGCCAAAACAAAAATATGAAAGAATTTCAACCAAAGACTAAAAATATAAATAAAGTTCTTATGTAGACAAATTCAATTAAAACTCATCCTTTATGGCAAAATAAATTAACTTTTTGTAATAAAAGAAATAAAGACATAAAAAATAAAATAAAAGAAAATAAAGAAAGAAAGAAAAAAAATGTATGAAAAAATTAAAACCCAAAAACAAGAGATGACAACAAATTTCTTCTTCTTTTTCATCTTTGTTGAGTATAAAATATTTGGAAGCTGTTCTCATTAATTTCAAAAAAATACTCCAACTCAAATACATAAATTATAAGATAAGGATATCGTAGAATAGTTTTCTTAATTTACATTGTGTGTCGTTTTAAAAAATTACTATTACTAATACACTGATATGATATTCGAATTTGAATTTAAATGCAATTTGTGTAGTTTACATTGAGGTTAAGCCAAATATGGTACGGAGAAAAAATTACTTGGCATTTTAAAGATAATATATGTAATGTTATATAATGACAATCAACTAATTTAATATTTAATGATTTAAAGAACAAAAAAATTGTATATATAGTGTATTCAAAATTCAAAATCTATGGTTAGATCGATAAACTCAAAATGGAGTCATACTTAAATAAAATTTCACCGGCTAAAGAATCATTTAAATTTTTAGATAGCCAATTAAAGTGAATTTTAAATTAAGGATAATATATTTACTTGTATCATTATAAAGACAATCATTATTGAAATATATATAAAGTTTTGGAAATTGGAATTTCAAAATAGAAATATTTTTTGAAAGATAACAACATACCAAATAAGAGTTCAAGTCGTAGTCAAAGAGTCACGTCGTAATCAAAGAATTGTTTATATTGTTCCAACCTTTGCGCTTTGCCATTAATACGAGTTATTATTTTGCTTTGTGATAATTTTTAGGTTCCAATGACACCAATGAAAATGGTGCAAAAATAAAATTATCACTACGAAATTTGAGAAAATGTTAGTCTTTTTTCATGTATTGTTTCTTAATTAATATCTAAGGGTTATCTATAATTATCTAGAAGGTTTAAATTTTAAGATTATTTATATATAATTCAAATAACTCAGATATTTAACATGGTTATATCAAATATTAAAATGGAGTCATATTGAGGGGGGAAAAACAATTCAGTGGCTAAAGAATTTTTTTAAATTTTTAGATAGCCGACTAAAATGAGTTTTGAATCAAGGATAATGTTTTCACTTATATTATTATAAAAATAATTATTATTGAAAAATAAAGTTTTAGAAATTAAAATTTTAAATAGAACTATTTTTTGAAAGATATCAAACACCAAATAAGAGTTCAAGTAGTAGTAAAAGAGTGAAGTCATATCCAAAGAATTTTTCATAGTCTCAACCTTTGAATATTGTGTTTGCCATAAATCTGAGTTATTATTTTGCTTCCTCACTATTTTTAGGATCCAATGACACCGACGAGAATTGTACCAAAAACAAAAAATAGAACTATAACTAGGAGATTTGAGAAATGGTTAGTTTTTTTCATGTAATATTGCTTAATTAATATCCAATGATTATCTATATTTATCGAGAAGATTTAAATTTTAAGATTATTTACATATAATCCAAATAATTTTGACATGGTTAATGTACGCGTATCCGCGCAGGTGCTAATATTGATTAATGCTGATATCGGATACCGAGTGAGAAACCAAAATAAGATACTATGACAAATGAGATATTTCTAAGAAACAAAATCCTCTAACAATTAAAATATTTAAATTGAAAAGTTGTAATTATTCAAAGAGGAACATTCTCTCCAGAAAATGTTAGCTAGGATGAATTTTCGAAAAAATAAATGCTTCATATACTTGGATTAAAATAAACGTTTGGGAAGTAATGTTTCATAAGTAGCCGTTACAAGCCATGTATACAAGAAAGTTCATAGAAAAAATATAAGTTAGATTTTAGTTTTCTTTGGTGTTTTAAGTTTTAACTGTCGGAACCAAAGATAAATTGAAATTGTTTGTTACCAATTCCAAAACCTAATCTAAGTTAATTATAAAATCCCATATTCCGTGTGGTTCAATCTTGTTTAATTAGTTGTTCTAAAGTTGCGGTTGCTTCATTTTTTGTGGGAAAATTTGTTTTGAAGAAAAATATTTTTTTCGAAAACTAATTTTCAATCAAACACCAAGAAATATTAGTTTTTAAAAGAATCTCAAATAAACGGTAGATATTTTTTACCCACCTTAATTATGAAATTTAAAATCTAGAGAGGATTTAAAAGGATATTATTATGGTTACTTCGGTAGCTCCTTTTTATTTGTTTAATAAGGAATAATACATAATTATCTCTTGGGTTGTTTCACTTTATCAATTATACCTTAATATTTGATTCTATGACCTCCTGACTTTGTTTGAAAGTTAATAAAACAACATTTTGAGCTGACGTGACATAAAGAGTGTAAATTAGTCTCTTGAAAAGAGTAAGGAGTAAAAATATTATTAAAAATTTATTTCTATCATTATTTCTTTATTGAATATTAGATATTCTAGTTTTTATTTTTTCTCTTCTTTTCCTTTTCTTTTTCTCCATTACCTACTCAAACTTTTGTCCGACTTTCCTTTTTTCGGTTACCAATCACCCTCATATATTTTTAACTCATTATCTTATTGTTATTTCTATTTTATACTAGCTAGGGGTAGCTTGTGCTGCGCACGGGCCAATAACACTATATTAAGCATTTGGAATTTAGTTTTTTGCTGATAGCTTAAGGTGGAGGGCAAAATTGAGCATTTAGGAAAAGTTGAATGCATAAATTTGATGATTTTTAACTTATAATGAAGCAAATTATTGAATAACCTCTTTAAACTCAAACAGTCTATGGAGTATGTATTAGGCAACTAATGTAATATTTTTTTTAACTAAATCAACATTATTAAAGAATTATCGAGAGAGATAAATATTATTAAGCTTCAATTGACATTATATTTCCCCTTTTGTTCCATTATAACATAATAGGTCTAATAAATGTTCTATAGAACTTGATTTTACTTACTAGTTATCTTCTTCCCGCATTTGTTACACCCCATGTTTTCGTACGTAAGAGTACAGCGTAAGTCAATTGATATAATCTAAGAAATGAGATCATCTTTGAAGGTACATAAAGTGAGTTAATCATGTTACCTTGGAGGTTACAAATATTTACGATCATGAATAACAAGTACCAAGAGGATTGGAAGGCTTAGAAACTAAATGAATTGAAGAAAATAAGTTTTGTCGAAATCGACAAGTTGGGAATGTTATAACATATACTTTTGGGGTGAGACTAGGGTGCTTAACATGATAAGGAGTTTATGTTATGAGTTATTATAGTCGTATGATAATCGTGTGTTGAGTTTTGAAGTCAAGCGAGTTGTGAAACAAAAGTCGACGAGAGGTCATCACAAGTTACATTCATAAATGTGCTGAAAATTAGGTCAAATGTACCAGATCTTTTCTCCCAATATACTTGGAGTTACGGGATTATCCGCATATCAAATTGAAGATCTATGAGTCTAGTTTGAAATGCATTAAACCGTTTGTCAATACGACATTGAAGTAGAGAAATATTTATATTTTTGCGAGACTACGCAATCAGCTCCCTTGGGACCCACAAAGTTGGCGGAAAAGTCCAGCTCTATTTAAGTCAATTATAACTCGTCTTAGCTCAATTTTTCTAGATCAAAACAGTTCCTAAACCCTCCTAGATGCTCTTCAGCAGTCTCCATGATTTTATAGTGAAAATCAAAGATCAAAACATGAATCCAACGTTAGAAATCTAGTGGTGTTTGCTAGATCATAGTTCTTCATCTTGCGACTGTTTTTTAGGGTTCTTCAAAGTTAAGTAACCTTAGTTTTATTGTTGTTCTCGTTGATTAAGCTAAGAATCAGCCCCTCCTTTATATATATTATAGTTTCAACAATACAAGTGCTTACACACCAACTTGAATATCAAAAGTTAATTCAAGAAGAGAATACAACTCCTATAGTGTTGTGGTGTGATTGAGGGTTGTTGTGAGCTACACCAGCTGATAATTTCAAGTTGTACCTACTGCCTAAGATAAATAAATCTTTTTATTGATTGTGATTAAGGTTAATCATGTATTGGTTGAGTTGTCTGAGTGAAAATTTACAAGATTGTAATTGACATGGCATAAAGAATCGTTAACTTATCTTATTTTTGTGGCTGAAAATTGTTAGAAATAGTTTGATTATGTTATGGCTGATGTTATTAAGCTTATCTATGTGCCAATTAAGTTGATTGAATAAGAAAATATGAAAAATAAAAGGTTGACGATAAAGGTTAAGGTGCTAGGCGTGTGGACTATTTTTGAAGATTTTCTTATGATGTTTTGGGCTGAAAATGATATGCTAAGCATAAGTATGATGTTATAGATGTTGTAGGCAGATTCATGGAAAGGAATAGGACTATATTATATTTTGTTAATCGTAAATATTGGTTTCGACATATGAGGCGGAGTCTGGGATGTGGTACAAACAAGGGAGGTATTGTCCATTTTCTTGTAGAATATTGGTTTCGACATATGAGAGTTACAACGCTTATGTGATGACGACGAAGTTGGTTTCCTCATTGTAGACGTAAAATCATATTGAGCTTGGTTGGCGATTGGAGAGAAGATTGCAAAGGTATGTTATCCTTCTTTCTTTTGGCATGATCTAAAGTGAAATAAACGTAAATGATACACTATTTCATAACGGATCTAATCCTACAAACTAAGGTTGTCCATATTATTCTTTCCTTATAAAGTTATTCTAAGCATGTATGTATGATTCTTGAATCCTGCTAAGGTTCATATTGATGGTATGGATGTCCATAATATTACTCGAAGGTGCAACGACCTTACTGTAATGACCCAACCAGTCGTTTTGAGCTTTAACATGCCGTTCAATAGTTTGAGGCCTGAATAGTTTCACTTCATATATTATGACTTGTACGTGTGGTCGGATTTGAATTCCGGGAAGTTCGGAGTTGATTTGGAAGAAAAATTCTCAATTCGGAAGCTTTAAGTTAAAAGAGTTGATCAAGGTTTGACTTTTGAGTAAACAACTTCGGAATCGGGATTTGAAGGTTCCAATAGGTTCGTATGATGATTTTGGACTTGAGCGTATGCTCGGGTTAAGTATCAGACGGTCTAGGGGCATTATGGCGCTTATTGTGAAAAGTTGGCATTTTGAAAGTTTTAGAATTTCCTAAGTATGATTTGAAGTGTACTTCAGTGTTATCAATGTCTGTTTGGGATTTCGAGCCTTGGAATAGGTTCGTATTGTGACTTGTAACTTGTACATAAAATTTGGCGTCATTCTGAAATGTTTACGTGTGATTCGGACGTGTTTGGCGAAGGATGAAGGTTTGAAAGTTAAGAGAGTTTAAGAAATTTAGTTTGATCTTTAATTCTTGGTTTCAATGCTGCAATTTATGTTCCGAGCCTTCGGACAAGCTTACATATGGTATATAAACTTGTTAGAATGAATGGACATGGTTCTTCGGACCTCGGGTGGGTTTTGGGATGGTTCCGAATCACTTTTAGGCCTTTTGGAACTACTGATAACTGGTGTTGAGGTTATTAAATGCGATTGCTGAGGTTTGGGCCGCGATCGCAAAGAGCAAAGTGTTGTTCCAGACCTTATGAATCTTGATCGCAGAAGGAAGGTCGAGATCGCATAGAAGTAATTTCTGATGTTACTGGTCTGACTTTGTGAACTTATATCGTGCAATCTATAAGGAATTTGTAGATCTTTGAATCTAATTTTCAAAAACTTAAACCTTTTATCATTTGGAATTTTGTACAAAGAGTTATGGCCTTCATACCGAAGGGTGTCTATGAAGAATAAAAAATAATTTGTACATCGCGATCGCGTGATTTTGGCCGCGATTGCGATGAAGGAAATGATTATGGAACTTTTATTAACCGCGATCGCATGGCTAATGATCACAATCGTGAAGGAGGAGGCCTGACAAGTGTATTAAACATCTAATTTCGGGATTTTGAGCTCATTTTCTTCACTTTTAAGTTCTTGGAGCACATATGGGGCGATTTGGGGTGATTCTTGAAGATCATTTTTGCCATATATCATGAGGTAAGTTATTTTCACTTGTTGTAAGATAAATACATGGATTATACATGAATTTAAACATGGAATTTTGTAGAAATTGGGGGATTTTGGAAGAAAACCTAGAATTTGATATTGTTTGATTTTGACCATAAAATTGGATATGGAATTAGGAATAAATTATATATTTGAGTTTGTGGTGTCATGGGTAATGTTTATCTTTGAAAAATTTCGGAATCCGGGCACGTGGACCCGAGGGTTGACTTTGTTGACTTTTCGATTGGAATTGAAAATTATTATAAATTGTTAAGTTATGAGTATTGAAGTATATTTTGATTGGTTTGCTCGCTGTTTGGATAGTTTCGGATCGATGGGCATCGATTTGAGGTGTTAGAGAGGTGTTGAAGCCGGTTATCGAATTTCGGAGCGAGGTAAGTCTCTTATCTGACCTTGTGAGAAAGAAACTACTCTGTAGGTATTAAATTAGTATGTGCTACTAATTGTGGATGCTACGTATGCACGAGGTGACGAGAGTTCGTACGTAGCTAAAAACATGTTTATGTCCGGAAAGACTTAAGACTTTATCATATAATATTTGAGTTATTTGAACTCAATTTGCTAGCTTAATTAATTAAATTTATAATTGAAATTGATTTGGGAATATATCAGGCCGGGCTTTATCACCTTGAGTTATTTGGCGAGATATTTCATAAACGATAAAAGTCATGTTTAATTTTTGCTCATGTACCTGTGTTGTAAGAATGTGGCTCGTAATTCAATAAGTATTTTTCTTTCCTGTGGATTGGGCTGAACGCCTCGGCAGTATATTGAGATGAATCTCTGGTTCGCGCCGGTCGACCCTCGGTAGTGTACACATCACTCTGGATCGAGCCATACGACCTCAGCATAATCGTGAGTGATACCGCTAGGAGTCCGAATATTCATGAGATCCCCCTTTGATTGAGACCTAGCATTTATATGATATTCCTTATCCGTTTGAGATTTCCATTTGATATTTTCAAATCTGTTGAGATAGCATATGAGATTTGAGAGATTTATATCGCTAAAAGAAATGTTGGCGGATTATGTGAGTTACAGTTTTTACTTCATGGTTATTGTTGTGTTTCATATCTATTTATATATTATTATTATTATATTATTTTATTGGATCACTAGTAAGTGTCGATGTCGACCCCTCGTCACTACTTATCCGGGGTTAGGCTAGATACTTACTGGGTACGCATTGATTTACGTATTCATGCTGCATTTTTGCACTAAATGTGCATAATTTGACAGGTTCATTTAGTGGTCATCTTGGCACGTAGGCGCAACTGCTGAGGGGACTTCATGGTGAGTTGCATTCTATGCTACGTGTCACAACCCACAAAGTTTCCATCATATTTACTTTCTAGACATATATTTTATTATTATTGTACTCCTTAGTAGATACTCATGAACTTGTGACATTGAGTTTTGGGATATTCTAGTTGATGTTAATGGTTTTGCTTTAATAATGTCACCTTTTTATTTTATATCTTACTAATATTGTATGTATCCATGATTTCAAATGCATTAAATTATTTATTTAATAAAACTAGTGATTTCAAAAGTAATAAAATGAATAATTATTTAGATGGTTCATTGTTGGCTTGTCTAATAGCGACGTTGGGTGCCATCACGGCCTATAGTGAATTTTGGGTCGTGACAGCTTGGTATCAAAGCTCTAGGTTCACTTAGGTCTCACGAGTCATGAGCAAGTCTACTGGAGTCTCGCGGATCGGTACGGAGACGTTTGTACTTATCTTCGAGAGGCTACATGACTGTTAGGAACAGTTCCATTCTTGATTCCTCGTCGTTCGATTTGATTCCATTGAAGCATATGCTTTCATTTCCTTCATACTCACTCTTATACAATGTTGAGTGCTTGTTGTCAACTGGGCATCGAGGAGTTGTGGTGGTACTGCAGATGTAGTGCATGATATTTCTCCTTGCGTATTCGAGTGGGCTATTATCGTCGCCTTGTGGAAGGGCGCTCTGCCGTTATTGCCCAGTGCTAGTGTTGCATATAGTTTTCAGGCTATGCACAGTGTATTATGAGGTTCATGCATTGTTATCGCATTGTGTTATTGTGAATGGTAGGTTTCTCATTTATGTGTTGCGGCAATGAATGACTCGAAAGGAGGATTTTTTGGTTCATGGTTTAGAGGTTCGACATTTAATTCCAGCGGAGGAAAGGCAATCAGACTATGGATGTTCATGCCTTGGTTGACGAAGTAGCGAGACTTGATATTTTTGGACATGGTGGAATTCTCATTTGTGATGTGGTGTCGTCGTCCTTGTTGGCAAGCGTTAAGGCCCATCGGTGTATGGTCTCCTTTGATTTGCCCTCAGGGCAATGTGTTGTGGAATGATGCCTAAGTAGCGGTTGTCAGAAAAGGCGGTGTATGGCGGCTTCAGAGCCAAATCGGTGTTTCTAATGTTAATGGCTCGAAAGGGATGATCTTTATGGAGGCTCAAAATTGGTGGCAATTTATCCGTTCGGGTGCTAAAAAGAGGGATTTTAATTTGAGGCAGTATTTTGGGTATCGAAGGGGGATGAAGGACATGGTGAGATGTGTCTCGCAGTGGTTAAATTGCTAGCAGGTCAAGTATGAATAACAGAGGCCGAGTAGTTGCTTAAGGAGATGGTTTAATCGAAGTGGGAGTGGCACAACAACGTATGGATTCCATGATAGGACAACCACATGCTTTGAGAAAGTTTAGAGTGATTTGGGGATCATGGTGGACAAATGACTAAGTCTATGAATTTCATTTGGGATAGTGGCTATTGTACTGAGGAAGTACAAATATGATGGAAAAGAGTTTGCTTGGAATGAAGAGGGGTGTGAAAGCTTGATTATAGTTTTGGGATGCAACATGACTTTGAGTTTTGGAACATTTTATTGGACCTTCAGTTAATGCTAATGGGAAATGAACAGACTCTTACAGCTGGTGGACGAGCATGGGCTTAGGAAGGTTTACTGATTTCGTGGTAGTTGTAACCTGGGCAATGTCGTTGGAAGATGTCCATATGGAATTACACAGGTGGGCTATCTCTTGTGAGCAGATTAGCTATTGTGTAATTTTGATGAAGTTTCTACGAAGAGTTCTAAGTTCTACCCAGCGAGAGGCATGTACTACGATGTGAGCTTGGATCGCTTGAAGAAGATGGTATGACTGTTAGGTGGTCGAAAATGTGATTGAGGTTGATAATTTGGAATGTTTTATCAAAAGTTTAACAAGAGATTGCCAGAAACTTGGCAAGTTAACGGTGCGAGATCATGGTGACTGAGAAGGAGGAGTCATTGTGGGTTATGAATTTATGTGATTGTAGCTTAAAGATAAGTGGGGGAGCCCACCATCTATGATTGGGTCACATGGTTGTGTGCCTTAGCAGTATCGGGTTATCGATACATTGGTAGATTAGTTATGAATAAGGAAAGAAAACATCAAGGGTAATTCGGGCAAAGAACTTGATGAATGTGTGCTACATTTTGCCTTATCGATTCATGTGCACATTTTGGGATGACTCAAAGTTTATGCTTCTTGTGGATGTGATGTACAAGGAAAAGAATTCATCCGATTGCTTCTTTGGAAGTGTTCACGTGCTAACGGAGCACCAATGTTTGGTTATATACTCGGAACCAGGTGTCACGACCCAAAAATCCCACCACAGGCGTCGTGATGGCACTTAATTTCTAAGACTAAGTAAGCCGATTATAATCATAATTCAAGCCATTTTTTAAACATATAATTTAATACAACATCCCAAGACTGGTAATACTGAGTCACGAACTCTAACTGAATACATGGAATTACCTCGAGGATCGAATATACAAACTGTTCGAATAAGATATTAACAATACAATAAAATGGAAAGACTCCAACGGACTGCGATGACCAAGCAGTCCTACCTTGAATCCTTGCGATCATACTCTAATCTCTGTCCGAATCTAATATCTTCAATACTTGGCTCTGCACAAAAATGTGCAGAAGTGTAGTATGAGTACACTATAGTCGGTACCCAGTAAGTATCAAGACTAACCTCAGTGGAGTAGTGATGAGGTACAGTCAAGACACTCACTAGTCAAATTACTTATGCAATATAGCATACAAAAATAATAGAAAACAAATAGCAGTGATAGCAACACCAATCAACTAGTGATTTAAACAGCAAGGCAACAGGAACACCATAAATATTGCTCAAACGAATAATAAACATAAGTACAACCAATTAATCAAGTCCTTCAAAATATACATCTTTTATCTACAAGTTTTTCAATAAAAGTCTCTAGAATATAATCCTTTTCAATAAATATATTTCGAATATACTTCCTTCAAATAAATATCTTTCCATTATAGTTCCTTCAAATAAATACCTTTCGAATATAATTCTTTCAAATAAATATCCTCCGAATATAATTCTTTCAAGTAAATATCTTTCAAATATAATTCTTTCAAATAAATATCTTCAGAATATAATTCTTTCAAGTAAATATCTTTCACATATAATTCTTTCAAGTAAATATCTTTCAAACATACTTCTTTCAAGTAAATATCTTTCTAATATAATTCTTTCAAATAAATATCTTATTAACATAATTCTTTCAAATAACAGTCATCATGTGACACCTCATTTAACTTTCCTAGCATGAGAAATATATTCAACATATCACATCAAATGGCACGGCAATACCTTCGTGCACTTGTCTCATTCTCACCCAATATATATATATATATATATATATATATATATATATATGTAGATCTATCAATTGGCATGGCAACACCCTTCGTACATTTATATCTTTCTCACCGTGCATACATATAACAATACCAACTAGGTAGGAGAAATGCCAATAACAATAAAAGAAATAAAGTGGAGGCACACAGGAAGCAACAACGACTACAAGTCACATAGAAAATATAGGTGCACAATAACATCACAAGATAAAGGCATGAATGTATACACAACAAAACGATATCACAATGTCTCTCGTCCTCGCCTGCACGAAAATACCTTCCGTGCCATGAATATATGATAATATAAAAATAATGGCACGGTATCACCCTTCGTGATTTTACTCCCATCCTCACCTGATAATATAAATGAAATGGCATGGCATCACCCTTCGTGCTTTACACTCTCAATGGCACGGCATCACCCTTCGTGCTTTACACACTCAAAAGGCACGACATTACCCTTCGTGCTTTACACTTTCCCTCACATGATAATATAATTCAAATGGCACGGCATCACCCTTCGTGCTTTACACTCTCAAATGGCACGGCATCACCCTTCGTGCTTTACACTCTTCCTTACCAAGCACATGTATATCATTAACAAGCAAGTTAGGAAGCATAAATAACATCAAGGAGAGTGTTTAATCCACAACATAATACAACAATTCATATCACAATTTGCCACTGACCACAACGAATGTCACGACCCAAAATCCTATCACATACAGCGTTGTTATGACCCAAAAGGTCATCTTATATTTTAGAACTCGAATATGCACTCTTAAGCCTTTAAAATATCATTTTTACCCTCCTCAATTTGCGTGCACAGTCCGGGCAGGTTTTCGGAAAGCTTTTATGTTGAAAATTGATGAAAATAAGAATATATGCCTTAAAAGTTGATTTTAGTTGACTTCGATCAACGTTTTTGGTAAACAAGCCAGATCCATATTTTGACGATCCCGGTGGGTCCGTATCAATTAATGGGACCTGGGCGTATGCCCGGAATCGAATTCGGAGGTCCCTAGCTCAAGTTATGAATTTTTGATGAAAATTAGAAGTGTGAAAATTATTTATTTTTAAGAATTGATTGATGTTTGGCATTGTTAGTACCGAGTCCGTATTTTGGTTCCGGAGCCCGGTACAGGTTCATTATGATATTTAAGACTTGTCTGTGAAATTTTGTGAGAAACGGAGTTGATTTGACGTGATTCGGATGTCCGGTTGAGAAAATAGTAACTTTAAAATGTTCTTGAGAATTTCATTTGATTTGGTGCTAAATTTAGAGTTCTAGGTGTTATTTTGGTGATTTGATTGCGCGAGTAGGTCCGTATGATGTTTTTAGACTTGTGTGCATGTTTGGTTTGGAGTCCCGAGGTCTTGGGTGAGTTTCGGATAGGCCACAGGATGTTTTGGACTTTGGAAATCTGGTTCTTTTCTGCAGAGTCTGGGTTCTGGCATGTCCTTCTTCACGTTCTCGAATGTCCTCTCGCGAACGCGAAGAGTAAACTGATGAGGCAGGGATTTCTTCTACGCAAACGCGAAGGCTTGGTCGCGAACGCGAAGCGATGAGGGTATTACCCTTCGCGAACGCTACAAGCCCATCGCGAACGCGTAGTGTTAGGCACTGGAGAGGGGGAGTCAGCCTTTTCTTCATCGCGAATGCGAACACTGTCTCGCGAATGTGAAGACCAGGGAGGGGTATCCTACGCGAACGCGAGAACTGCCTCGCGAACGCGAAGGCTTGGCAGCCTATACTCTTCCCCAAAGTGTTGGTAAGTGATTCTAAACCATTTTATTTCAATTACCCATTACATTCCTTGAATTTCCAACCTAAAATCTAGAGTTTTCATGGTAGAATTAGGGGTTAGGGTAGAAATTAGGGATTTTGAGAATTTCGGGATTTAGACCTCAATTTTAGGTGAGATTCCAAAACTAATTATATATTCGGGCTCGAGGATGAATGGGTAAATGAATTTTGGTCAGAACCTCGGGTTTTGACCAAGCGGGCCCGGGGTCGATTTTTCTACTTTTTGGAGGAAATTTTGGGAAATTTAATTTATGCAATATATTTGATTCCTTTAGGAATATTTGATATTATTGAGTCATTTTTGAATAGATACGAGTGGTTTGGAGGTGAATTCCAAAGGAAAAGCTGTGATTCAGAATTAAGTGGCCTTCGGAGCGAGGTAATTTTTGTGTCTAACCTTGACTTGAGGGAATTAGGAACCTTAGGTTACTTGCTAAGTGAAATTCATGTGAGCAGCATATATGTGAGGTGACGAGTACTTATGCGCCGCCAATTTACCTGTTTTCCATTTTTCTCTATTTTTCTTATATTGTCTTTTTCCTATGCCAAATTGCTACGTGTTATACTAGCGTTGTTCAATTTATCGTTCTTATCATGTTTACGGATTTTTTGGTGATAATTGAGTTTTTATTTCAAAGTTGAGATTGATATTATGGAACCAAATGTTGAAGTAAGGTTTGTACTTGTTATTCTATCTCCCTGTTGTTATTTATGCATTGCATTATGGTTAGGGAGAGTGTTAATGCACGAAGGGTGATGACGTGCCATATTGTGAGTGTTAATGCACGAAAGTTGATGCCGTGCCATATTGTGAGTGTTAATGCACAAAGGGTGATGTCGTGCCATATTATGAGTGTTAATGCACGAAGGGTGATGTCGTGCCATATTGTGAGTGTTAATGCACGAAGGGTGATGTCATGCCATGATATGAGAGTTAATGCACGAAGGGTGATGTCGTGCCGTTTCTATTAATTTTATGGTGAGATTGAGAGTAAAAGCACAAAGGGTGATGCCGTGCATTTTTCCTTACTGTATTCACTGTTCCTGTTGATTCATGGTATATTGACTGCTCCGGTGATCATTCTGTTGTAGTTCTCTATCTTGTATTCCTCTCAGTATGTTCCCCTCTTGACAACTCCTATTTAGTTCTTCATTTTTGTTATTTGTATATACACTGTTAAATTGTACATGTTGATTTGTAAGTGCCTTGCCTTAGCCTAGTCACTACTTCGTCGAGGTTAAGCTCGACACTTACCAGTACATGGGGTCGGTTGTACTGATGCTGTACTCTGCACTTTATGTGCAGATTTTGATACCGGCTCAGGTTGACCGAGATTCTATTATTGGTCCGCTGTCCGGAGACTCAAGGTAGATCTGTCGTCGTTCACAGACCTTGAAGTCCCCGTCTATCTTTTATGCCTTACTATTTTCTTTCATTCAGACAGTTGTATTTCTTTCAGACTATTACTTGTAGTAAATTCTAGAATGCTTGTGAATTGTAACTCCAGATCCGGGTGGCAGTAATTCATACAGTTTTATGATATTCCGTACTTATTATATTTCATCTTAGTTAATTATTGTTAATTACTGAATGAGAATAAGGAATTAGTTTAATGATTCTCTAACGTTGGCTTGCCTAGCAAGTGAAATGTTAAGCGCCATCACGGTCCCATCGGTGGAAAATTTCGGGTTGTGACAGTCGTGATGGCACTTAGTCTCTAAGACTAAGTAAGACGATTATAATTACAATCCAAGCCATTTTTCTTTTGAATATGAATTAAATAGGTAATCAAAACCAACAGCAGAAACAAATATGAAAACCTTCAAAGTTTGGTAATACTGAATCACGAACTCTAACTGAATACATGAAATGATCTCAAGGATCAAATACTCAGTACTGTTTGAATAATAATTAACAGTACAATAAAGTGAAAAGACTCCAAGGAACTGCGACGACCAAGCCTCTCTACCTTGAATCCTTGCGATCCCACTCTAACTCTGTCCGAGTCCTATATCTCCATTACTTGGCTCTGCACAAAAATGTGCAGAAGTGTAGTATGAGTACACCACAGTTGGTACCCAGTAAGTATCAAGACTAACCTCAGTGGAGTAGAGATGGGGTACAGTCAAGACACTCACTAGTCTAATAACCTATGCAATATAGTATACAAAATAATAGGAAACAAATAACAATAAGGGCAACACAAATCAACCAGTGATATGCCTGACATGGCAACAGGAACACTATTAATATTGCTCAACAAATAATAAATACAAGTACACCCAATTAAATTAAGTTTTTCAAATAAATATCTTTCACATATAATTCCTCCAAATAACTCTCTTTCAAATATAATTTCCTCAAATAAATAAATATCTTTCAAATATAATTCTTTCAATAAATATTTTTCAAATATAACTTCCTCAAATAAATATCTTTCGAATATAAGTCACCCTGTGACACCTCATTTCAAAATCATAAAGTACGGGTCTCAGCCCAATTTCATATTTTTCGTAAACAAGGGTCTCAACCCACTTTCTCATAATTTCACGGCATTTCGTGCCCTTAATTAAATCATCATATTTTCCCGGCACCTCGTGTCCATTTTTCATATCTCAACTGCACGGATAATTCACGTTCCAATATTATCATTATTTACCCACGGCACCTCGTGCCCACATTTCTTTTCACAATCCGTCTGGCAATAGCCACATGCTCCCAATTTCACATAAATCAGATTATTATCAATTTACCAACAACAAGACAAATTGCAAAAGGTATAAAAATAAACACAAAGAAAATCACAACATCACATAAAAATCACCAATGCAGTAATTCCACATCATCACATATTATCCCTGACAATAACCACTCTTATCTCTCCTATAGCCACCCTTTTCAATCCTATAATGGCCTCCCTTATCCTCCCGCCCAGACAATATCAATATCCACCTTTATCGCTCCTATTGCCACCCTTATATCTCCTATAACCACCCTTATCACTCCGCCCAGACAATATTCCAACACACATAACCACAGTAAAATGTCACCCTTATACCCACATAATATCAACAGTGAAATGCCACCCTTGTACCCATATAATATCAACAGTGAAATGCCACCCTTATGTCCTCAAAATAATAACTCAAATAATACAACAATTTACACGGAATATTATCACGGCAACATACAAAATCAATTCATATCAGATTTGCCCAATTGCCACAACCAATTCCAAAGATATAACAAAATCAATTAATTTCACAACAAATAGCCTAAGGCTCCACACAATGTGTATAAAATCTCAAAAAAATCAGCAGAGATAAAAATTAATCAGCATAGGGCAACGCCTTCATTAATCCAAGTTTTTACTAATTATATTAATATTTTTTCTTAAGCTTGTTTAATTAATTATTTGCATGCGAAAAATTCATAATGAAATTAATTTCCAAGAATATCAAACCATCAAACCTACGGAATTCACATAAATATACAGGTAACATTAATTGTCATATAAAAACAAATTCAATAAATGCGAATTGAGGCATGGCAAACAGATGATTAAATAAATGCCAACAAATATCCAATTTACTATACAATATGCCTAAGACTTTAACCCAATATATTTTGCACATATAAGCCCGAGTACGTACTCGTCACCTCGCGTACACGGCTTTTCACATTTCACAAATGGCACATAAGACTCGATGCCTAAGGGGTAATTCCCCCACTCGATGTTAGGCAAGATACTTACCTCAAACTGCGCTCAATCAGTCAGGTAGTATGCCCTTTCCTCGATTTTTTCGACTCTGATCGGCTCGAATCTAGTCATAATTAATTCGATTCAACCAATACAAATTGTAGGAATAAATTCCATATGAAAATACAAATTTTCTACAAAAATCCGAAATTTAACCCAAAAATTGCCCGTGTGGACCACATCTCGGAATCGGGTAAAAGTCACAAAATACGAACACCCATTCACTCAAGTTCAACCATACTAAAATCATCAAATTTCGATACCATTTCGTCCCTCAAATCGTGATTTTTCATTTTGAAACTTTTCCTCAAAATCACCATTTTCCTCAACTAAAAACACAAATTAAATGATAGAAATAAAAATGAAATCATGGAATATATTAAATTCTAGGTGAAGAACACTTACCCAATTGATTTTCTTGAAAAACCCACAAGGAATCGCTCAAAACCGAGCTTTACAAGTCAAAATCTGATAAAAATGGTCTAACCCTCGATTTAAAGATTATATTCTACTGCCCAGGGGTCAAAGTCTCGCGATCGCGGAACATGAACGCGATCGCGAAGAAGGAAAAAAGTGTTGCCCAACTTGTGCTACGCGAATGCAACAACACGCTCGCAAACGTGGAGAAGAAAAGTCTGATGGCTCACGACTGGCCTACGCGAACGCGGGAAATAGTACGCTAACGCGAAGAATGGGATGGCATACCTTCGCGAACGCGGAATGATGAACGCGAATGCGAAGAGAAAGTAGTCACTAGTGCCCAGCTTCTATTTTCTTCTACGCGAATGCGAAGAGAAAGCTACGAACGCGAAGAAGGGAAAGGAAGAAGTACACGATCGCAGAAGTAAGCTCGTGAACGCGAAGAACAAATAATTCCCCTTCCAAAATAACACTACGCGAACGCGGACTGGGGGACGCGAACGCGATGAAGGAATTGTGCAGAGCTACACGATCACGAGGCATATTACACGAACACGAAGAAGGAAATTGAGGCGGTCAGCATAGACACTTCGCGAACGCAAAAGGATCTTCGCGATCGCGAAGAAGAACATCAGACACCAGAACCAGCTGTTCAAAAATAGAAGGAAATGGCCCATAGCCCATCCGAAACACACCCGAGGCCCCCGGGACCCCGTCTAAACACACAAGCAAGTTCCATAACCTAACACAAACTAGCTCGAGGTCTCAAATTACATCAAACAATGCCGAAAATACAAATCACACCCCGAATCTACCTTATGAACTTTTAAAACTCGTGCCGAAACCTATCAAACCAACCCGGAATGACGTCAAATTTTGCAGGGAAGTCCCAAATAATATATCAGAGCTGTTCCAACTCCCGGAATTGTATTCCGACCCCAATATCAAAAAGTTCACTTCCGGTCCAAAACTCCAAAAATTTGACTTTTGCCATTCCAAGCCTAAATCAGCTACATACCTCAAATTCACAGTTCGGACACGCTCCTACGTCCAAAATCACCCAACGGAGCTAACAAAATCGACAGAACTCTATTCCGGAGTCGTCTTCACACAGTTCCGACTACGGTCAAAATCCTAAGACTTAAGCTTCCCTTTTAGGGATTAAGTGTCCCAAATCACTCCGAATCATCCGGTAACTGAATTCAACCGTGCACGCAAGTCAATACACATAATACGAAGCTGCTCAGGGTCTTATGCTGCCGAACGGGACTTAAATTCTCAAAACGACAGGCCGGGTCGTTACAACCAAATTCCAAATATGTAGCAGAATCAATAAATTTCTCAACAAATAGCCCAAGGCTCCACACAACATATATAAAACCTCAAAACAATCAACATAGGTGAAAAATACTCAGTATAGGGCAACGCGTTCATTAGTCCAAATTCTTGATAATTATATTAACCCCCCAATTTAAACTTATTTAATAAATTTTTGCATATAAGGATTCCATCATGATATAATTCCAAGAAAAATATCAAATCAACAAACACATGTAATTCACATAAAATCCAAGTGACAACAACACCAAATTATTATATAAAATACAAACTCGACAAATAAGGAATGAGGCGTGATAATTCAAGGATTTACCAAATGCCAACAATTATCCAATTTAATACATAAATATGCCTAAAACTTTAAACCAATAAAATTTGCACATATAAGACCAAGTACGTACTCGTCACCTCGCATACACGGCTTCTAATCACACAATTTTCACATAAGACTCAATGCCTAAGGGGTAATTCCCCCACTCAAGGTTAGGGAAGATACTTACATTTTTGAAGTTATGCCGATATTCCAAAATTGCCTTCTTGCTTGAATTGACCTCCGGACAGCTCAAATCTATCCAAATTAATTGTACAACTTCATTAAAATTCATCGAAAACAATTCTGGATAATAAAACTTCGGCTTAAAATTTTATTCTAAAAAGACAACCAAAGTCAACGCGGGGCCCGCCTGACATAATTTTCATGAAATCCAAACACCCATTCCGATACGAGTTCAACCATACCAATTTTATCAAATTCCAATAACAACTCGACCTCCGAATCTTAAATTTTTTTTTTGGAAGATTTTGCAAAATTTTTGATTTCTTCCATTTAAATCCGAATTAAAAGATGAATATAACCATAGATTCATGAAATATAATTACTTTCGGATATAGAATACTTACCCCAGTCGAAGTCGTGAATTTCCTCAAAATAGCCCAAAAACCGAGCTCCAAAAATCTCAATCGAAAATGAAGAAATGACATATTTTCAATCCTTCAGTTTCTGCCTAGGTTCGTATTTGCGTACAAAAACTTCGCATTTGCGAATGAATAGTACTTCCCATGAACAGTGTTTTCGCAATTGCGAATGAACAGTTTTTTCGCAATAGTGATAAATGGTCCGCAATTGCGAATGAACAGTGTTTTTCACAATTGCGATAAATGGTTCGCAATTGTGAATGAACAATGTCTTCGCAATTGCGATAAATGGTTCGCAGTTGGGAATGAACACTTGTTTTCGCAATTGCGATAAATGGTTCGCAATTGCAAATGAATAGTACCTTACCAGAAATCGGGAAACTCAAACTTCTTTGAAATGATCCGAAACCACCCTGAAACTCATCCGGAATCTCACGGACACAAACCATATATGAATTTCAATAATAAAACATGCTACAAACCTGCTCTCACACTCAAAACACTGAAAATAGGTCGTCTTGACCCGATATTGACTATGGTCAAACTCCCAAATTTTTTAACTTTACTAGTCTCTCAACCAATAATCCAAAAATACAACCAAGCCCCTCGGGACCCGTCAAATCATACCAACAAGTCCTAAAATATCATATGAACTTATTTGAAACCTTAAATCACACAAAACAACGCCGAAACAATGAATCACATCTCGAATCGAATTATGAGTTATGAAATTCCCAAATTCTATAATTTGCGCCGAAGCGTATCAAATCAATCCGGAATGACTTCAAATTTTGCACACAAGTCATAAATGACATAATGGATATGTTCCAATTTTTGGAATCAAATTTTGACCCCGATATCATTAAAGTGAAATCCCGGTCAAACTTTCTAAAAATCTTCCATTTTTCAACTTTCGCTAAAATGCGTCAAATTGTCCTATGGACTTCCAAATTCAAATCCGGACATACAACTAAGTTCGAAATCACCATACGAAACTATTGACATCATCAAAATTCTATTTTGGGGTCGTTTGCTCAAAAGTCAACTCTCCGGTCAATTTTTTTCATTTAAAATTCTAAATAAGAATTGTTCTTTCAATTTAATTCTGAATCTTCCGAAAAATCAAACTCGACCACACCCGCGGGTCATAATACATATTACGAAGCTGCTCGAGACCTCAAGTCACTGAATGGGGCATAAATTCTTAAAACGACAAGTCAGGTCGTTACATTCTCTACCTCTTAAACATACGTTTGTCCTTGAACGTGCCAGGAATCTTTCTGAGGACATTAAATTACTGAGTGTATTCTTACACACATACTCACAGGTGATTCTATGTTCCGCAATTTAACATGGGTCTGATAACGCCATCTTAGTTGAGATTATTTCTTTTATCCATACTTATTTTCACGCCCCGAACCTGGGGGCGAGACCGGCACCCGATGCCTCACTTATCCTTGCGTACCAACTTGCGACTAAGGGACTCTGAACATATAATGTCATACTTTGGCCATGGGCCACATTGCAAGTCAATTGCGAATGCTGACTAAACATTAATATAAAGCTGGGCCGACAAGGATGTCATAACTACTACGGCTCGCAAACCAACAAAATATACATAAAAGGCTTACAAGCCCAACATACTGCACTAACTGACAGGATATGTCTACAAGCCTCTACTGATGGATATACTGTGATCGGAGCAGGGCCCCGACCTACTCATAACATATATACATATATACACAAGATGTACATAAAGCTCTAGACCCGGTAACTCCGAAGGGCATGGAGCTTACCGATCAAGCTGAACTCGAGCAACACCTAATGGGGAGGTCTACCCATCTGTTTTTCTGAACCTGCACGCATGAAATGCAGCGCCCCCAGAAAAGGGACGCCAGTACGAAATAATGTACAGAGTATGTAAGGCAATATACTGAAAGCTGAATCTGAACTGATAATACAATAATTGAAAGTAACTGGAAGTTAAAGATAATCTGAAGATATGTTTACCTGCTGATACTGATTCAACTCTCTCAATATAGTAAGTAAAATAGTTGTCCGGCCCTATAAGGCTCGGTATATATATATATATATATATATATATATATATATATATATAAAACTGCTCTGCCGTAGTAGGCTCGCTCATAGGCGCTCGGCCATACTAGGCGGTGTATCTCGGCCAACTGGGCTCGCTCATAGGCGCTCGGCCACAGTAGGCTCGGTATATAACTTACCATCTGATCAGAGGTTGTCCAATATATATATATATATATATATATATATATATAAAACTGCTCTGCCGTAGTAGGCTCGCTCATAGGCGCTCGGCCATACTAGGCAGTGTATCTCGGCCAACTGGGCTCGCTCATAGGCGCTCGGCCACAGTAGGCTCGGTATATAACTTACCATCTGATCAGAGGTTGTCCAATATGGGCCTGCCCATCGATTATAGTTCGATGGTAAAAAAAATACTGTAATACTGTATATATAGGCTCTCTTCTCTCTTGACTGGAACAAGATAATACTCAATTGAGTATGAAGTGCCGATAAGGAAGAATACTGTAACTTATGGGACTAGGAAATGTGCATAAATTCAGGAATATGAATTTCTCTCTATGCCTCGTTATTAAACTCGTATAATTACGAGATCATGCCAAAAGAAGGAAGGGCTTAGCCTTAACATACTTGGAGTAGGGAAAAATCCGTATGATATTCTTGGAAAAGGTTGCACCGTACTCCTTTAGAATCGCAAAATCTCACGTTGCTAAAGTGCTAAGAAATATCGTTGGATTTTTTTGTGTTTCAAGAAGTCTTGTTGAGATCTTGTTGGGTTGAAGCTACGTCCATTTTGAAATTACTTACTATATATAAGTGAGAGTTGGAATGAACGAACACATAGGAATACCTGTATTGCACTGTTCCGTAACACTTTGTACTGCTTTCCTCTTGATAAAACACGCGTACTGTATTTTACCAACTAAAAATGTATACTGAACCCCTTTCCCTCTCTCACCGGTAATTTTACTAAGGTGTTGTGCATGGATTTCAGTAGTTGTAAATTATATTCTTTGTAGTCTTTTGCCTATATTTTATTTCTCCTGTTGCGATACAACTTAGTGAGTAAGTAAAAGTTTGATTTTCTTTGTCGTGGAGATTACTGATTGAAGCTAACGTCCCTTTTGAAATGTTTGTAATAAGGAGAAGATTATAAGATTGCCTTTGATTATTTTAAGGCAAAATAAAGCAAAATGTACATTTTCTAAGTAGGTGATTGTCACGTCCCAACCTCGGGGAGCGCGACCGGCGCTCAACCGAGTGAACCCGGTCGAGCAAATACATGCATAAATGTTGCTAGTCCATTTTTCATTATATACATTATGCCATAGTTATGTTTTCAAAATACAAATTAGTCCAGTGACCACTCTGATACCCATACACGACCCACATAAACGTCTACGGAGCCTCTAATGAGACAAAAGACTAACATGACAATGCCGGCAACAAGGCCATGACTATACCTCAAAATATGATAACTTATACAAAAGAAGAACTACATGACCTCAGGAGGAAATGGGGCTCACCAAGATTGCTGTGATGAGTGTGAGGGAGAGCACCACTATCTGTGATCAACGCTATCTACGATGAAACCACCTACATCCATTCAAAGATGTAGCGCCCCCGGCAAAAGGGACGTTAGTACTGTCGAATAGTACTAGTATGTAAGGCAAACACCAATCTTAGAAGAATGAACAGTAAAACAAAGAGAAGGCAGTCATAATAATCAATAAGTGCTTCACATAAATACACAGAAACATCAAGTAAGGATCACATAGTTTCCGATTCAATCTTTCCATCTTTTTAGGTTAATAATCTTTAGTGCCAAATGCCACAACTCACAATGCCACCGTGTTTTTACACGGAGTCCGGTCTCGGCCCGACCGGCTAGGCCATTTCAAGTGAGACATATCCATATCCAAAATGTAAATCAATAATTTCAATACAAATGCCACCATGTGTACAGCATGGCGTCCGATCTCGGCCTGATCGGCTAAGCCATCTCACTTGAGACATAACCTCTTTCAATTGTTCACTCAATTCACATTTCTTTCCCATCTTTCATTACATGGCACAAACAACCTCATTTATTAAGTAGTTCTTGGCACTTGGGCACATTTTACAATTCAAATCTTTCCCTTTTTATTCGTTCAAGTAACATCATCATTCATGTCGATAAGTACCATCACACAATGCATTGCACACATAAGGGAAGGAGCTTGGAAATCACAATTACATTTTCAAATAGCATGATACGGTGAACATCCAGAACAATTAGGGAGCATGAATCTTTCAATCCAACACACTAAGGCAAACAATTTTAATATGATCAAGTCGGAACTTACACCAATTATTCAGACACCATAAGTTCGATTCTAAGAAGAAGAGAGTTAGCCATACATACCTCAATTGTGCTTCTTTAGACTCTACAATTATCCGGAACCCTTAGAAACCTCAATCTATTTTAGCAATATACAAATTGAACCCAGAATTAGGAAAACGTTCATGGTTCTAGCTCACTTTTTCCCCACACTCTTTATCATACATGCATGCAAGATACCCCACCCTCATTCCCATGAAGTATCACCCTAGTACCCCATTATAGCTATGTTTGAAATTAAGAGATGGGGTGATGAAGTCTTACCTTTTAGGATGAAGAATTTGATGCTCTACTTGAATATTTCCAAAGCTTTGAGTGATGGTTGAAGATCAATTTGATGAAAATTTAGGCCATCCCTCTAGAACCCCCTCTCTATCACTCTAGAAATGTCATAAAATGAGCTCAAAATAGACTAAAGGGGTGTTTTAACAGAATGGGGGTCTGGTTTTAAATTAAGAAAGAGGGTGCCCCGACACAGGTCTGCGATCTCATATGTGACCGCATAATGGTTATGCGGTCCGCAAAGTGACTGCAGAAATGGCCCTCAGGGGCCTAAACTTTCGGCCCAGATATGCGACTAGTATGCGGTCCGCATACTTATTCTGCAGTCGCATAATGCACCGCAGAACTCCCTTCGTAGAAACCCAAGAGGAATTATGCAGCCAATATGTGATTCGCATAGTGATTATGCGGTCGCATAATCGACCGCAAAACTAACCTCAAATTGGCAAAACGATCTGCTTCATTCTGCGGCCATTATGCGGTCCGCATATTGATTATGCGGCCGCATAATGGGCTGCAGAAATGCGTTCTTCTGCGAAACATTTTCCTCTAAGTCCGTATGGTACTGTTCAATCCAAAAAAAGTCCGAATCTCGGCTCGCAAGCTCACCGCGAAGAATTTCTACTATAATAACGCAGGAATCTATCTTGGCACCATGAAACCTCGAGTTTTTGGTTAAAATTTGTACGGGGCCTTACATCCTCCCCCACTTAAGATCATTCGTCCCCAAATGAGGATCAAGGTTCACTTAACACAGTTTCAGTTATACCACATACCATCAGCCCCAAATTTTCCTAACTTCTTGAAACTTTTGCCAGAGTTTCCTTTGTATTTAGGCCTATCCACCTGCCAGAGAGTCCCCGAAACATACCTTAGCAACATATATAGAATTAAATGACACAACAGAAACACAAAATAACACCAAACGAAGCCTCATGGGGGATATACAACTAGAAAGAAGTGTCTTTATATAAGCCGAACAAGTAATACAAAAATTTAGGGGGGACAACTTTATAGAGCTATTACATGGCTATTCAAACAAATGAGGGTACTTCTTTTTCATTTCATTCTCGGCTTCCCAAGTAGCTTCTTCAACTTGCTGCTTTCGCCACAATACCTTTACGGATGCAATTTGTTTGTTCCTCAACTTTCGGACCTGTCTATCAAAGATAGCAACCGGAATCTCTTCATATGACAATTCTTCACTAACCTCGATGGTCTCAACCGGCACAATAGCGGACAGATCTCCAACTACCTTCTTCAACATGGACACATGGAATACCGGGTGCACTAATGACATCTCATGTGGTAGCTCAAGCTTGTACGCCACCTGGCCTATCCTTTGAATGATTCTATACGGCCCGATATACCTCGGACTTAATTTTCCTTTCTTTCCAAACCGCATGATCCCCTTCATGGGAGATACCTTTAAGAACACCCAATCGTCTTCCTTGAACTCTAAGTCTCTGTGACGAAGATCCGAATAGGATTTTTGACGACTTTGAGCAGTTTTCAACAGCTCCTTTATGATCTTAACCTTTTCCATAGCCTGATGCACAAGGTCTGGTCCTATTATTTCAGCTTCTCCAACCTCTAACCACCCAATCGGCGATCTACATCTTTTACCATACAAGGCCTCAAACGGCGCCATCTGAATACCGGCATGGAAGCTGTTGTTATAAGCAAATTCTATGAGCGACAAATGATCATCCCAGATACCCTTCAAGTAAAGCACACAAGCATGCAACATGTCCTCAAGCATCTAAATAGTCCGCTCTGCTTGGCCGTGAGTCTGTGGATGGAAAGCCATACTAAGATTTACCTGCGTACCCCAACCTTGCTAAAATTTCTTCCAGAAATTAGCTGTGAACTGGGCCCCTCGATCGAAAATGATGGAAACTGGAGTGCCATGAAGCCTGACTATTTCCTTGATATATAATTAAGCATATTGTTCCACAGTGTCGGTGGATTTAACTGGTAAGAAGTGTGCTGATTTCATGAGTCGATCCACGATCACCCAAATTACGTCAAACTTACATGGAGTGCGCGGTAACCCTACCACAAAATCCATGTTGATCATTTCCCATTTCCACATTGGAATCTCTATACTCTGAGCTAACCCATCGGGCCTTTGATGCTCGGCCTTCACCTGTTGGCAGTTTGAACATTTTACCACAAAGTCCGCCATACCCCTCTTCATGTCATTCCACCAGTAAACTTCCTTTAGGTCATGATACATTTTCGTAGAACCTGGGTGCACGAAATATCTAGAAGTATGAGCTTCTGCCATGATTCTTTCCTGAAGACCATCTACATTTGGAACACATAGTCGTCTTTGGTACCGTAATATACCGTCATTCATGCCAAGAGAAAAAGGCGTAGTCTTATGTTTATGAATCCCTTCCTTCAGCTGCACCAACACTGGATCATTATATTGTTTCTCCTTGACTTTCTCCACAAGCGATGATTCCGCCCTATTTTGCACAATCACTCCCCCTTCATTAGAGTCCGCAATACGAACTCCCAAACCGGCCAACTGGTGAACCTCCCGGGCCAAGGGCCTTTGACATGCCTCCAAGTGAGCCAAACTACCCATAGATTTCCGACTAAGAGCATCCGCCACCACATTAGCTTTCCCCGGATGATACAAAATGTCGATGTCATAATCTTTGAGAAACTCAAGCCAACTTCTCTATCTTAAGTTCAATTCCTTCTGCTTGAAAATGTATTGAAGACTTTTGTGGTCTATGAATACATCTACATGGACTCCATACAAATAATGGCGCCAAATTTTTAATGCAAAAACCACCGCTGCAAGCCCTAAGTTATGAGTTGGATAGTTCTTATCATGATTCTTAAGTTGCCTTGAAGCATATGCTATAACCTTACCATGTTGCATTAATACACAGCCAAGATCAATCCTTGAAGCATCGCAATAAACCACAAACCCCTCAGTACCCTCTGGTAGGGTCAATACCGGCGCCGAAGTCAATCTTGATTTCAATTCCTGGAAGCTCCTTTCACAAGCATCGGACCACTGGAACTTAACCGCATTCTGTGTCAATTTAGTCAATGATGAGGCAAGAGCGGATTACCCCTCCACGAACCTCTTATAATACCCGGTCAAATATCTGTTGGAGTAGTAGGTTTAGGCCAATCCTTCACCGCTGCAATCTTTTGAGGATCAACCTTAATTCCTTCTCTGGAGACGACATGACCCAGAAATGTAACAGATTCAAGCCAAAATTCACATTTTGAACTTTGCATACAATTGGTGTTGATGAAGAGTCTGCAAAACTGCCCTGAGGTGGTCAACGTGATCCTCTCGACTTTGAGAATATACAAGGATGTCATCAATGAATACTATCACAAAGGAGTCAAGAAACAGATTGAAGACTCGATTCATAAGATCCATGAAAGCTGCCGGGGAATTTGTTAGCCCGAAAGACATTACCAAAAATTCAAAGTATCTATACCGGGTTCTAAAAGTTGTTTTCGGAATATCCTGCTCCCTTACCTTCAATTGATGGTACCCGGACCGCAAATCAATTTTGGAGAAGAACTTAGCACCTTGTAATTGGTCAAACAAATCATCTATTCTAGGCAATGGGTATTTGTTTTTGATTGTGACTTTGTTGATTTGCCGGAAATCAATATATATCCGCAGCAATCCATCTTTCTTCTTTTCAATAAACTTCGTAAAGATTTTTTCTCAATGCATAATGAACCCTCATATCGCTAGGGCATATAATTCATAAAATAGAATTCAATTATTCCGAAATCACATCGAAACCCACTGTAGAGAGTAATAGAAAGTCACCTTTGGACTCATAGCCCACAATAATGTACAAAACAAAAATGATACACACGGGCTAACACCATAAAATCTCCCAACAAGGATAAACACGGGAGTGGAGTACAAATTCATTAATCCACCATATATAAGGAGCATGAAAGGAGTTCTCACCTCGATAATCGAAATCGAATCAAAATACGAATGGTGCTCATTTTATTATAAATTAAATCATACATGTAACTACACCATCTGGTGTATCGGCCTCAGCTAATTCATAGCAATTATATTAACTGGTCGGGCCTCCACCTCTTAGGCTCCCTCTACCCTCCTGTCCTCCACCCCTAACAGGCTATGCACATGGAGTATTAACTAGAATAAAGCTTGTAACCTGAGTGTTCTGATGAAATCCACCCCTCCCAAGTCTAGGACTGTTACACCCTATATTTTCGTACGTAAAAATGCGTCGTAAGCAAACTAATGTAGGACCAAATATGAGATAATATTTAAAAGTATATAAAGTAAGTTAATCATGTTACCTCTGAGGTTACAAATATTGAAGATCATGAACAACAAGTACAAAGAGGGTTGGACAGTTCAGAAGCTAAAGCAATTAAATAAAACAATGTTTCATCGAAAGTCGACAAGTTGGGAATGTTATAACATGTACCTTTGGGGTGAGACTAGGGTGATTAACATGATAAAGAGATTATGTTATGATTTATATTAGTCGTATTACATCCGTGTGTTATGTTTTTAAGTCAAGCGAGTTGTGGAACAAAAGTCGATGAAAGTCATCACAAGTTACATTCATAAGTTTTACTGAAACTTTGGGTCAAATGTAACTGCAATTTTCTCCCAATATACTTAGAGTTATGGGGTGTTCCACCCATCAAATTAAAGATCTATGAGTCTATTTTCCAACGCATTAAACCATTTGTCAATACGACATCGGAGTAGAGAGATATGTGCATTTTTGCGATACTGCGCAAGCTGCTAGGTGACAAGTAGGTGTGTCACCTACTTGCTTAAATGAAAGCCCAAAAATGGGCCATTTAGGGTCATCCAAAGAGGCCTTTTAAAGGCCTATTTTCTTCATATATTAGACTTAAAATAGATCATAATAACCAGACATAAGCTCTGCAAAGAATCCTCCCAAATATTTCCCACAAACCCTAATTGATTTTCTCTCCCTTTCAAGTTCTAATTGGAGGTAAAACCTAGAGTTTGAAGAACGAAGATAGGAGCTGAGTTATCCAAAAAATAAGGTGCGTTTACTACTCTATTTAATCCATTTTTTCTGCTGTAAATTCATGGTAAGTCGTTCTACACTTGTAAGAACTCATGGGACGGTGATCGGAAGCCGTGAGTTCGAGTTATTCACTTGTAGCGGACTGTTTTGTGGACTGTTTTGTGTTGCTGTTGGGCTGCATGTTTTACTACTGTTTTGTGGAGTTTTGGAGGAGGAAGGGGGTGTAGAAACACCATATAAATGTAGGGTGGTTGTCTGGTCGTTCGTCATAATATTTTCGGGTCGTTTGACACTACTACGGTGGTCGTTTTGTGTATGAAGAGATTGGGGTGTGTTGGGGCTGTTTTGTAGTATTTGATGGCGTATATAGGGCTGAAAAATGGTGTATATATGTTGTTATTGTTCTATTCTTGTATTGCTGGTGTTATCTTGAATTTGGAGGAAGTAACGATTATAGGGGAGATGCTGCCCGTTTTAATACAAAATAAGTTTGTCGTTCGTTGTGCGATAGTTGTACCTTTCGTAACTTAATGATAGTATTATTATCATTCTTGTAGATTAAGGTGCGAAGAGGTGAGTTCAACTTGGTGATTGGAAAGATTGTGATAAGGTATGTTAAGGCTAAGCCCTTCCTTCATTTTGGCATGATCTCGTAGCTACATGTGTTAATAATGAGACATAAAGAGAAGTTCGTATTCATGAATTTATTCACATTATTCTAGTCTCATAAGTTACAATATTATTCCTTATCGAGACTTCATATTCAGTTTAGTTTTGTCTTTATTCAGTCAAGAGAGCAGAGGGTCTATATATATATATATAGTATTACACTATTTTCACCACCATAGAGCTATAATCGGTGGGCAGGCCCCTATTGGGCAACCTCTGATCAGATGGTAAGTTATATATACCGAGCCTACTGTGTCCGAGCGCCTATGAGCGAGCCCAGGATGGACGAGGTACAGAGCCCAGTATGGCCGAGCGCCTATGAGCGAGCCTACTACGGCCGAGCAGTTACACGTACCGAGCCTTATAGGGCTGGACATTTATTTTACTTACTATATTGAAGGAGTTTAGTCACTATCAGCAGGTAAGTATATCTCCAGACCATCTTTGACTCCCAGTTAATTTCAGTTATCATATTATCAGTTCAGTTTTAGATTTCAGTTATTTTATTGCCTTACATACTCGATACATTATTTCGTACTGACGTCCCCTTTTCTGGGGGCGCTGCATTTCATGCGTGCAGGTTCAGATAGATAGACGGGTAGACCTCCTCAGTAGGTGTTTCCCGAGTTCAGCCTGATCGGTAAGCTCCACGTCTTTCGGAGTTGCCAGGTCTAGAGTTTAGTGTACATCTTATGTATATCTGTATATATGTTATGGGTAGGTCGGGGCCCTGTTCCGATCACAATATATCTATCAGTAGAGGCTTGTAGACATATCCTGTTGGTTAATGCAGTATGTTGGGTTTGTAGGCCTGGTATGTATATTTGATGGTTTGTCAGTTGTAGTAGCTATGACGGCCTTGTCGGCCTAGCTTTATATTGATGTTTAGTTAGCGCTAGTTTCCATTCAGTTTTATATTTTGCTTCGCAAATTGTCTTGCAAGGTGGACCCATGGCCAAAGTATGACATTATATGTTCAGAGTCCCTTAGTCGCAATTTGGTACGCCGGGTTAGGTGAGGCACCGGGTGCTGGTCTCGCTCCTAGGTTCGGGGCGTGACAAGGACACTTTCTCTTGATGTGTCTAGTATCACCACTCTCATAACAACCCCTCTGCGCACGTGGCTGCTCATACTGAATCTCTGTCGGATAGTTGAAATAACCACTATAAGAACCCCGTGCCGGTGTGTCATGACCCAAAATACAACTAGTCGTGATGGCACCTAACCCAACCTGTTAGGTAAGCCAATTACCAACTATCTAATTCCAATAAAATTAACGAGGCAATTAATTAAAAGAAAATATCTAAAACCAATACTTTTTCCCAAGAACTAGTAGTACAAATCATGAGTTTCTAAGAATAGAGTATACAAAGCGAAAATAATATAAATACATAGTCTGTTTGAATAATACATAAACAGAGCTTTTATAAATCTAAGGCTACCCTGAACAAGCGGCAGCTACAACAGGAACGCAGGTACATCTTTAAGTCTCGCATCCATCGAGCATAGCAACAACAACAGCTAACATCTGCATGTATTGTGCAGAAGTGTAGTATCAGTACAACCGACCCCATGTACTGAGTAATTAACAAACCTAGCCGTAGGTTGAAAGTAGTGATGAGCTTCCACCAAGGTCGGGTCCAAACCAATAGTCCACAACAGTCCATAACAATATAACGCAAATAATACCAGAAGTAACTCAGAGATAAAATGCTCATCCAAATCATGATTTCAAAAATAATAGTTCTTCCTTTCAAATACATCAGTGAAAACCCAAATCGTTTGCTGAAGTTGCCAAAAAAATATGAATAGTTTGAAAACAATAATTTCTCCCAAAAATCTTTTCAATAATAAATAAGATGTTTCATTTTCCTTCCAGATAACCCGTGTAAAACAAATGCATCACTATGCCCATCTGTAAAAATGTGTGAGAAATCATGAATGATGTGACGTTGTACAGCATGAGGAAAATACATCTATATGCATGTATGTCATGTGTGCATGCCAATGCGATGCAACTCAGTGATAAAATTATAAACAGCCCCTCGGGCAGAACATCACTCATATACAGCCCCTCGGGAAAACCTCACAGTCACTCATTCCACTCGGCATAACTCACAGTCACTCTTGCCACTCAGGCCTACCTCACAATCACTCATGCCTCACAGTCACTCATGCCACTCGGCATAACTCACAATCACTCTTGCCACTCGGGCATACCTCACAATCACTCATGCCTCACAGTCACTCAGCACTCCCACTCATTAGGTACTTGCGCTCACCGGGAGTATGTACAGACTCCGGAGGGGCTCCTTCAGCCCAAGCGATGTATCAAGCCAAATCATGGCATAAATCACCCAGGCCCTCGACCTATATCAAACATGTTGTGGCGTGCAACCCGATCCCATAAATATGCAACATGATGCGGTGTGCATCATGATCCCATAAATATGCAACATGCTGCGGCGTACAACCTGATCCCATAAATATGCAACATGTTACGGCGTGCAGCCCGATCCCATAAATATCCTCACAAATTAGGCCCTCGGCCTCACTCAGTCATCAATATCTCCAGTCTCTCGGGCTCACCATGTCATGAAAAACAAATAGCCCAAAAATGATGATATGATGTATCAATACATAACAACAGAGACTGAGATATGTTATGCAATGAAATGAATATGACTAAGTATGAATTTCAATTTAACACAATAATTCACAACAATATGACCTCTGTGGGTCCCAATAATACTGGCACATAGCCTCAACATGATTTTTAATATGCTTTTCAGCTCAATTTCTTTAACTCATAAAACCGCATGGCAAATGCCAAGATTATTTAACTATACAATTCCACAGAACTAATTATGTCACAATTTCTATAGTGCACGCCCACACGCTTGTCACCTAGCATGTGCGTCACCTCCCAACAATTCACAAAATACATATATTCAGGGTTCATATCCTCAACTCTAAGATTAGAAGAGTTACTTACCTCGAACAAGCCGAATCCAAAGTCGAGCAAGCTAAACAATGCTCCAGAAATCCCATTATGCGCATATCAACTCCCGAACGGCTCGAATCTACCACAATTAATTTTGATTCAGTCCACACAATTTATAAGAATTAATTCCATATCAAAATGCTAATATTTTCCTAAAACTCCGAAATTAGGCCCCAAAAATCACTCGTGGGGCCCACGTCTCAAAATCCGACGAAATTATCAAAATACGACAACCCATACAATTACAAGTTCAACCATACTAATTTCACTCAAATCCGATTCCAAATCGATATTCAAACTTGAAAAATTCATTTTGTGCCATTATAGAAATTTCTTTATATTTCTCTTGAAGATTCAATAATCTTACACCAAAAATAAAAATTAATTCACAAGGTAGTTAAGAACACTTATCCCAAGTTGTGTGGAAAATGTCCTCTCCAAAATCGCCCAAACCGTGCTCCAAAATTGGAAAATGAGAAAAATTCTCGCAACCCTCGTTTTTAATACTACCCAGGCATTTTCGCACATGCGGTGCCTGGGATCACACCTGTGCATCCGCTTTTGCGGAAAAAATTGTGCGCCTGCGTAAACAGTAGGACCTTTAAAATCTCGCATCTGTGGCGCCATTCTCGCATCTGCGGGCTAGCATATGCGCATTCCCCTTGGCAGCTGCACTCGCCTCACGCCAGCCCCAGTCCGCATCTGCGCCAACACCTTCGCACCTGCGGCCTCGCAGATGCGGAAAATTCCTCGCACCTGCGAGCACTGCCCAGTTCCATAATTGGCCGCTTCTGCGACTGATCTCGCACACATACGGCTTCGCACTTGCGATCAAAAGCTTCGCATGTGCGATCACACCAGTAGGCAGCAGCCCCAGCATTTCCTTAAGTCCAAATTTGATCTGTTAACCATCTAAAACTCACCCGAGCCCCTCGGGACCCCGTCTGAATATACCAACAAGTATCATAACATAACACGGACCTACTTGAGGCCTCACAAAACACATAACAACATCGAAACGATGAATCACACCTCAATTCGAAATCATTGAACTTTAAAGTTTCAAGTTTCTATAAATGACTTCGGAACCTATCAAATCACGTCCGATTGACCTCAAATTTTGCACACAAGTCACATTTCACATTACGGACCTATCCAAATTTCCAGAATTGGATTCCGACCTCGATATCAGAAAGTCAATCCCCCGGTCAAACTTCCCAAAAATGCATCTTTCGGCATTTCAAGCCTAATTCCACTACGGACTTCCAAATAATTTTCCGGACACTCTCCTAGGTCCAAAATCACCATGCAGAGCTATTGGAATCATCAAAATTCGAATCTGAGGTTGTTTACACATAAGTCCACATTCGGTCACTATTTAAACTTAAGCTTTATACCTTGGAACTAAGTGTTCCAATTCATTCCAAAATATCACTGGACCCGAACCAATTACCCCGACAATTCACACAACAACTGTAAAGTATAATTTGAGCAGTAAATTTGAAAATGGGGTTGTAATACTCAAAATGACCGGCCAGGTCGTTACCTGGTGGTGCATTAAAGGACTTACTGTAGCACCTCGAATATTCTAAAATTGTTTCTATGACCCCGCTGGTACTGAAATGTAGAATTATTAAGGATGCGGGAATATCACCTCTTAATCATATACAAGTTTTGGAGAATCTTTCAATACCACATAAATATATCTCAGGCCAACACTGATATAACACATGACCCCGCAATTTGATTGTTGATAGTAGACTCCCATCACTTGGCGCGAAGCCATAGGACACATTCCGATGATCCATAATGCTGACCTTCATCGCTTGTAGGACACCGATCATAAGACACCTCAAGCCATTTATTTGGCGCATGTCATCCTCGTGACAGTTAAACTCTCTTTCTCCAGTGCCCTGGCTGCTAGTATGTACCCTTCGCTAAATAAAAATCCCATACGAACTACATAGTCTCTAATACCACCAACGTGACCCTACCACGATTGTGATGATTAGGCAATTAATTAGACATTCTTAAGATCATACTTATCAACCAGATGTCATAACCTGTTACACCCCCATATGCACAACTGAATGATCTCTAAATACGTCCACATCCTCAATCTGGACGACATGTTGTAATGATGGTTGAGCAACCCTAGCACCCTTATAACCCCTCTATAGTATCATAAACCGTTGGCGCATAGTTGATATCGAGTGCACAATTTCATACACGAGTGGATGCAAAAGAACATAAGATATATGCTTCAAGCTGAATAAATGTCGCACGATAAGGAATGAAAGAAGTGAATTTTTCCTACTAGCTCTGTAGCCTCTCAAAGATAAGTACAGACGTCTTTGTACCAATCCGCAAGATGCTGCTAACTCGTTCGTGACTCGTAGAACCTATGAACCTAGAGCTATGATACCAACTTGTCACGACCCAAAAATTCCACCATAGGCGTCGTGATGGCACTTAGTATCTAAGACTAAGTAAGCCGATTATAATCATAATTCAAGCCATTTTTTTTAAACATATAATTTAATACAACATCCCAAGACTGGTAATACTGAGTCACGAACTCTAACTGAATACATGAAATTACCTCGAGGATCGAATATACAAACTGTTCGAATAAGAAATTAACAGTACAATAAAATGGAAAGACTCCAAGGGACTGCGATGACCAATCAGTCCTACCTTGAATCCTTGCGATCATACTCTAATCTCTATCCGAATCTGATACCTTCAATACCTAGCTCTGCACAAAAATGTGCAGAAGTGTAGTATGAGTACACCACGGTCGGTACCCAGTAAGTATCAAGACTAACCTCAGTGGAGTAGTGACGAGGTACAATCAAGATACTCACTAGTCAAATAACCTGTGCAATATAGCATACAAAAATAATAGAAAGCAAATAGCAGTGATAGCAACACCAATCAACTAGTGATTTAAACAACAAGGCAACATGAACACCATAAATATTGCTCAAACGAATAATAAACACAGGTACAACCAATTAAACAAGTTCTTCAAAATATACATCTTTTATCTATAAGTTTTTCAATAAAAGTCTCTAGAATATAATCCTTTTCAATAAATATATTTCGAACATACTTCCCTCAAATAAATATCTTTTCCATTATAGTTCCTTCAAACAAATATCTTTCGAATATAATTCTTTCAAATAAATATCATCCGAATATAAATCTTTCAAGTAAATATCTTTCACATATAATTCTTTCAAGTAATTGTTTCAAATAACAGTCATCATGTGACACCTCATTTAACTTTCTCATTCTCACCCAATATATATATATATATATATATATATATATATATGTGTGTGTGTGTGTGTGTGTGTGTGTGTGTGTGTGTGTAGATCGAATCAATTGGCATGGCAACACCCTTCGTGCATTTATATCTTTCTCACTGTGCATACATATAACAATACCAACTAGGTGGGAGAAATGCCAATAACAATAAAAGAAATAAAGTAGAGGCACACATGAAGCAACAACGAATACAAGTCACATAGAAAATATAGGTGCACAATAACATCTCAAGATAAAGGCATGAATGTATACACAACAAAACGATATCACAATGTCTCGCGTCCTCGCTTGCACGGAAACACCCTTTGTGCCATGAATATATGATAATATAAAAATAATGGCACGACATCACCCTTCGTGCTTTTACTCATCCTCGCCTGATAATATAAATGAAATGGCACGGCATCAGCCTTCGTGCTTTACACTCTCAATGGCACGGCATCACCCTTCGTGCTTTACACTCCCAAATGGCACGACATCACCCCTCATGCTTTACACTCTCCCTCACATGATAATATAATTCAAATGGAATGGCATCTCCCTTCGTGCTTTACACTGTCAAATGGCACGGCATCACCCTTCGTGTTTTACACTCTTCCTTACCAAGCACATATATATCATTAACAAGTAAGGCAGGAAGCATAAATAACATCAAGGAGAGTGTTTAATCCACAACACAATACAACAATTCATATCACAATTTGCCACTAACCACAACCAAATTCCAAATATGTAGCAGAATCAATAAATTTCTCAACAAATAGCCCAAGGCTTCACACAACGTATATAAAACCTCAAAACAATCAACAAAGGTGAAAAATACTCAGTATAGGGCAACACGTTCATTAATTCAAATTCTGGATAATTATACTAACTCCCCAATTTAAACTTATTTAATAAATATTTGCAGATAAGGATTCCATCATGATATAATTCCAGTGAAAAATATCAAATCAACAAACACACGGAATTCATATAAAATCCAAGTGACAACAACACCAAATTATTATATAAAATATAAACTCGACAAATAAGAAATGAGGCGTGATAATTCAAGGATTTACCAAATGCCAACAATTATCCAATTTAATACATAAAGATGCCTAAAACTTTAAACCAATAAAATTCTCACATATAAGCCCAAGTACGTACTCGTCACCTCGCATACACGGCTTCCAATCACACAATTTCCACATAAAACTCAATGCCTAAGGGGTAATCCCCTCACTCAAGGTTAGAGAAGATACTTACCTTTTCAAAGTTATGCCGATATTCCAAAATCTCCTTCTTGCTTGAATTGACCTTCGGACAGCTCAAATCTATCCAAATTAATTATACAACTTCATTAAAATTCATCGAAAACAATTCCGGATAATAAAATGTTGACTTAAAATTTTATTCTAAAAAGTCAACCAAAGTAAACGCGGGGCCTGCCTCTCGGAACCCGACATAATTTTCATGAAATCCGAATACCCATTCCGATACGAGTTCAACCATACCAATTTTATTAAATTCCGATAACAACTCGACCTCCAAATCTTAAATTTTTGTTTTTGGAAGATTTTGCAAAAATCTTGATTTCTTCCATTTAAATCCGAATTAAACGATGAATATAACCATAGATTCATGAAATATAATCACTTTCGGATATAGAACACTTACCCCAGTCGAAGTCGTGAAGAAATCATCAAAATCGCCCAAAATTCGAGCTCCAAAAATCCCAATCGAAAATGAAGAAATGACAGATTTTCAATCCTTAAGTTTCTGCCGAGGTTCGCATTTGCGGAAAAAAACTCTGTATTTGCGAATGAACAGTGTTTTCGCATTTGCGAATGAACAGTATTTTCGCAATTGCGATAAATGGTATGCAATTGCGAATGAACAGTACCTCACCAGAAACCAGCAAACTCAAACTTCTCTGAAATGATCTGAAACTATCCTAAAACTCATCCGGTACCTCCCGGACACAAACCATATATGAATTTCAATCATAAAATATGCTACGAACCTGATCGCGCATTCAAACCACTGAAAATAGGTCGTCTTGACCCGATATTGACCATGGTCAAACTCTCAAATCTTTTAACTTTACTAGTCTCTCAACCAATGATCCAAAAATACAATCAAGTCCCTCGGGACCCATCAAATCATACCAACAAGTCCTAAAACATCATACAAACTTAGTTGAAACCTCAAATCACACAAAATAATGCCGAAACAACGAATCACGACTCGAATCAAATTATGAGTTATGAAATTTCCAAATTCTATAATTTGCGCCGAAGCGTATCAATTCAATCCGGAATGACTTTAAATTTTGCACACAAGTCATAATGACATAATGGATCTGTTTCAATTTTTGGAATCTAATTTCAACCCCGATATCAATAAAGTCAACTCCCAATCAAACTTCTAAAAATCTTCCATTTTTAAACTTTCGTCAAAATGCATCAAATTGTCGTATAGACTTCCAAATTCAAATTTGGACACACACCTAAGTCCGAAATCACCATACGAAGCATATTGACATCATCAAAATTCTATTTCAGGGTCGTTTGCTCAAAAGTTAACTCTCCGATCAACTCTTTCCATTTAAGATTCTAAATAAGAATTGTTCTTTCAATTTAATTTTGAATCTTCCAAAAAATCAAACTCGACCACACCCGTGGGTCATAATACATATAACGAAGCTGCTCGAGACCTTAAATCACTGAACGGGTATGCAGTGCGATATTAGAGAGATAGAGGAAACAACTTCAAATTCGCATGAGGTCTTTCAGAATGGGTGTATCAGTTGGAGATACTATTGAGTGCATAAGGAGGGTATGAGATGGATGATGGATATTGAGACGATGTGGTCTCGCTATTTGGGTCACTCAGGATGAGTGTTGTTGAGGTCCGTTATGTGTTTGAGTAGAACTATTATTTCGAAGGCAAGTCAAGAGTAAATTGGAAGAAGTTGAGTCAGTTAGTAATGGTTTGAATCAGCATGGTTGTGGAAATGATCAGTTCCGTCGGTGTGCTAAGGCTATACATGTGATTCGTGGATGCACGTAAGGGCATGAAAACCACTGTAATTTGATTGATTTGGAGTTATTTGATTCTGATTGCCTTTTTATGTGTAAATAGATACCGGAAGAATTATGGTGGTTTAGACCACGACTTAAGGTTTGCACTTTCTGTGGTTATAAGAACTCGGTTACGTGTTGCAGTTGTTCTTCTTAAATAAGTGGAGTGAAAGGGGTTCTAGCCGATGAAGTGTTTATTCTACTGGTGGTTCAGGGGTTATGATGAAATTCTTGGACACTCGCATAGCAGCATGATAGGTGCAGTGAGCGCTATGAAAATTGGAAGTTGAGGATCAAGGTTGCGATTCGGATTTGATAAGAATGTCACGAGCTCGGAGGAGCGGGGGAGGATTTCAGATGTTCAGAGTATGCTGGCATTATTTTTGGGAAGCCTGAGGATGGTCTGTTTTGTGGAAGAAGTGTTGGATATAGAAATGCGGATACTTGACTAGCACTATAGAAATAGCATGGTCGATGGCCATTAATGTTCAGATTTTACTACCTGGTGATGAAGGTTGTGGGAGTATATCCCACGGGAAGATCGTATAAGTGTGACGTGTTATTCATTCGATTGTTAGATATTGAAATTAGGTATAGATATTTTGGTACTGTCGCCAATGGGAGAGGTTATGACTGAGAGGCACTTTATTCCTTTGGTTGTGGACTGTTGGAGTTTGTTTCGAATTTGACGACTGCTCGTATGTGTCATAAATAGGGTCATTGTGGATCCTTGAACGGTTATTGTCCCAATATGGGATGATTGGAATCGGCTTGAGGTCCATTAGTAGATCTAATGTGAATGTATGCTCTACATTATGTGTTCATTCAGCATAGCATTGCTTATGGAGGAGTTTTCGGGTGTTGGATGTTATTCCTGTCATCAACTATTCTATGTAATACTCTATTATGCCATATGGGTTGTGAGACAACTTGATTATTCGCGCATGTGTTATGATCCCGTGTAGCTTGTGGTGTTATATGAGCAAGATGGCTCTCTAGATACATGTCGTTTATTTTACCTTAGTCGTGTTTGAGTTTTTACAGCGCATGGCGCTATCCGTCTCCCCATGGTTGTATTTATGCACTTGGCGTGCTTGTGGTCGATATTCGGGTATTTCGTAGGTATGAGCATTATGGATTGATGGGTATTTCTTTATTGATTGTTATGTGTAGATTGGGTGGCACCCCGCCATGGGTATGTTATTTTGATCGGGTTGCACGCCGCAACAGTTTCATGTTTGGATAGGGTTGCACGGTGCAATGGTGTCATGTTTGGATCGGGTTTTACGCCGCAATGGTGTCATGTGTGAATCGGGTTGCACGCCGCAACAATGAGAAGCTGAGTACGGTTCCTTATACTTATTTGTGTGTCTTGTTTCTCATTCTCTAAGGTAGATTCATAGCATCTATTTGGCCATTTTATTTGTTGCGCGTGATGGATAGTTCTTTGCCAGAGTTCGTTCTTCCTTATGGGTCTTATTTGAGTTGTAGCTTGTTGGCGTATTGGTGGCTTAATATAATATTTTGACGTTGTTTGAGGTGGCTTATTGCCCAGGTGTCTTGTACTGGGTGAGACGAGGTTACTGGACTTGGAATCAGTGCAATTGAACTTGTATAATGTATGTTAGAGGGAAAATGTCACTAATCAGAGTAGAATGAGGCAGTGGTTATTTAAAGCAGAGAGACTCCCTGAGTGGTTGATGTGGCCAAGTGATTATGATTTTCTACACATCTCTTTCATCGTGGCAGTATTGCGAGAGTTGGAACAAGGCTTATATATGTTATGAGGTATACTACGGGCATCTAGTTAGTGAATTTGCAGCTTCTACGGTTGGGGGATGTTATTATGGGCATACGAATTATGCGATGCATTGTGTAGTTTTAACATGGGTGCATGATCATATTTGGTACAACGGGTTGAGATTGATACGATGTCCATATGTTAGAATCAGGTCTTGTAGAGAATTCCGGATGTTGGAATTTGGTTCTAAGGCTTGTGGGCTAAGGTAAAAGGCAGGATCTTCAGTCTAGCTCGAGCTAATGTGCTCATATGGGTTGTGGTGGCATGTGTAGGTACATGAGGTGTTAAATAGAAATTTTGGGCAACTCTGGAGCAGTTCTTGTCATGTTCAAGGACGAACGTATGTTTAAGTGGGGGAGAATGTAATGACCCGACCGGTTGTTTTGAGCTCTAACGCGTCGTTCTCCGGTTTGAGGCCTTGAGTAGCTTCACTTCATGTATTATGAATTGTACGTGTGTCAGATTTAAATTTTAGGAAGTTCAGAGTTAATTTGGAAGAAATATTCTCAATTCAAAAGCTTTAAGTTGAAAGAGTTGACCAAGGTTTGAATTTTGAGTAAACGACCTCAGAATCGGGATTTGAAGGTTTCAATACATTTTTATGATAATTTTGGGCTTGGGCGTATGCTCAGGTTAAGTATCGGATGGTCCAGGAGCATTTCTGCGCTTATTGTGGAAAGTTACCATTTAGAAGGTTTTAGAATTTCCTAAGTTTGATTTGAAGTGAACTTTGGTGTTATCGATATCCATTTGGGATTCTGAGCCTTGAAATTGGTTAATATTGTGATTTGTGACTTGTCCGTAAAATTTGGCGTCATTCCAGAATGTTTACGTGTGATTCAGACACGTTCGGCGAATGATAAAGGTTTGAAAGTTAAGAGAGTTTAAGAAATTGAGTTAGATCTTTAATTCTTGGTTTCGATGTTACAATTTGTGTTCCGAGCCTTCGAACAAGTTTACATAGGGTATATAAACTTGTTAGAATTATTGAAGGGGGTTTCTCGGACCTCGGGTAAGTTTTGGGGTAGTTCCGGACAACCTTTAGGCCTGTTGGAACTGCTGATAACTGGTGTCGAGGGTGTGGAATGCGATTGCCGAGGTTTGGGCTGCGGTCGCGAAGAGAAAAGTGATGTTCCAGGCCTTATGAATCGCGATCGCAGAAGGAAGGTCGTGATCGCATAGGAGGAATTTCTGCTGTCAGTGGTCTAACTTTGTTAGCTTATATCTTGCAATCTATAAGGAATTTGGGGATAATTCAAAAACAAATTGTAGCCCTTTGAAACTAGTTTTCACATAATTAAATTGTCTATCATTTGAAATTTTGTACAAAAAGTTATGGCCATCATACCGAAGGGTGTGCGTGAAGAATAAAATAAAATTTGTACATCGCGATCGCGTGATTTTGGTCGCGATCGCGATGAAGAAAATAATGCTAGAAATTTTGTTAACCGCGGTCTCATGGCTAATGATCACAGTCGTGAAGGAGGAGGCCTGGCAAGTGTATTAAACATCTAATTTCGGGATTTTGAGCTCATTTTCTTCACTTTTAAGTTCTTGGAGCATAAATGGGGCGATTTGGGGTGATTCTTGAAGATCATTTTTGTCATATATCATGAGGTAAGTTATTCCACTTGTTGTAAGATAAACACATGTATTATATATGAATTTAAACTTGGATTTTGAAGAAATTGTGGGATTTTGGAAGAAAACCTAGAATTTGATATTGTTTATTTTTTACCACGAAATTGGATATGGAATTAGGAATAAACTATTAATTTATGTTTGTGGTGTCATGTGCAATGTTTATATTTTAAATATTTCGGAAGCCGGGCACGTGGGCCCGAGGGTTGACTTTGTTGACTTTTCGAGCGGAGTTGGGAATTATTATAAATTGTTAAGTTATGAATATTGAAGTATATTTTGATTGGTTTGCACGTTATTTGGATAGGTTTGGATCGATGGGCATCAGTTTGAGGTGTTAGAGAGGCGTTGAAGTCGGTTATCAAATTCTGGAGCGAGGTAAGTCTCATGTCTGGCCTTGTGAGGGGAAAACTACCCTGTAGATATTAAATTATTATGTGCTACTAGTTGTGGATGCTACATATGCGCGAGGTGACGAGAGTCCGTACGTAGCTAAAAACATGTTTATGTCCGGGAAGACTTAGGGCTTTATCATATAATATTTGAATTATTTGAACTCAATTTTCTAGCTTAATTAATTGAATTTATAATTGAAATTGATTTGGGAATATATTAAGCCGAGCTTTATCACCTTGAGTTATTTGGCGAGATATTTCATAAACGATAAAAGTCATGTTTACTTTGTGCTCATGTACCTGTGTTTTAAGCACGTGGCTCGTAATTCAATAAGTCTCATTATTTCCTGCGGATCGGGTCGAACGCCTAGGCAGTATATTGAGATGCATCTCTGGTTCGCGTCGGTCGACCCTCGGCAGTGTACATACCACTCTGGATCGGGCCATACGACATCGGCATAATCGTGAGTAATACCGCTAGGAGTCTGAATATTAATGAGATCCCCCTTTGATTGAGACCTAGCATCTATATGATATTCCTTATTCGTTTGATATTTGCACTTGATATTTTTGAACCTGTTGAGATAGCATATGAGATTTGAGAGATTTATATCGCTAAAAGAAATGTTGGTGGATTATGTGAGTTACAGTTTTTACCTTATGGTTACCGTTTTGTTTCATATCTATTTATATATTATTATTATTATATTATTTTATTGGACCACTAGTAAGTGTCGATATCGACCTCTCGTCACTACTTCTCCGGGGTTAGGCTAGATACTTGCTGGGTACACGTTGATTTACATACTCATACTGCACTTCTGCACTATATGTGCACAATTTGACAGGTTTATTTGGTGGTAATCTTGGCGCGTAGGCGCAGCTGCTGATAGGTCTTCATGGTGAGCTGCATTCTATGCTACGTGTCGCAACCCACAGAGTCTCCATCATATTTACTTACTCTATACTGTCTATTTTACATTCCAGACATATGTTGTATTATTATTGTACTCCTTAGTAGATGCTCATGAACTTGTGACATCGGATTTTGGGATATTCTAGTTGATGTTAATGGTTTTGCTTTAATAATGTCGCCTTTTTATTTTATATCCTACTAATATTGTATGTATCCATGATTTCAAATGCATTAAATTATTTATTTAATAAAACTTGTGATTTTAAAAGTAATAAAATGAATAATTATTTAGATGATTCATTGTTGGCTTGTCTAACAGCGATGTTGGGTGCCATCACGGCCTATAGTGGGTTTTAGGTCATGACAGCTTGGTATCGGAGCTCTAGGTTCACTTAGGTCTCACGAGTCATGAGCAAGTCTAGTAGAGTCTCGTGGATTGGTACGGAGATGTCTGTACTTATCTTCGAGAGGCTACATGTTTGTTAGGAGCACTTCCCTTCTTGATTCCTCGTCGTGTGATTTGATTCCATTAAAGCTTATGCTTTCATTTCCTTTATACTCACTCTTATACGATGTTGAGCGCTTGTTGTCAACTGGGCATCGAGGAGATATTTTTGCCTGCATATTCGAATGGGCTATTAACATCGCCTTGTGGAAGGGCGCTCTGCCGTTTCCGCCCAGTGATAGTTTTGCTTATGGTTTTGAGGCTATGCACAGTGTATTATAAGGTTCATGCGTTGTTATCGCGTTGTGTTGTTGTGAATGATAGGATGCTCATTTATGTGTCGCGGTAGTGAATGACTCGAAAGGAGGATTTATCGGTTCATGGTTTAGAGGTTCGACATATAATTCCAGCGGAGGAAAGGCAATCAAACTATGGATATTCATGCTTTGATTGACGGAGTAGCGAGACCTGATATTTTCGGACATGGTGGAATTCTCATTTGTGATGTGGTGTTGTCGTCCTTGTTGGAACGCGTTAAGGCTCATCGGTGTATGGTCTCTTTTGATTTGCCCTCAGAGCAATGTGTTGTAGACTGGTGCCTAAGTAGCGATTTCAAAAATGGCGGTGTATGGCGGCTTCATAGCCGAATCGGTGTTTCTAATGTTGATGGCTCAAGAGGGATGATCTTTATGGAGGCTCAAAGTTGGTGGCAATTTATTCGTTTGGGTGCTACAAAAAGGGATTATAATTTGAGGTAGTATTTTGGGTATCAAAGGGGGAGGAAGGACATGGTGGGAGGTGTCTTGCGGTGGTTGAATTGCTAGCAGGTCAATTATGAACAACAGAGGTCGAGTAGTTGCTTAAGGAGATGGTTTAATTGAAGTGGGAGTGGCAGAGCAGCGTATGGATTCCGTGATAGGATAGTCACATACTTTGAGAAAGTTTAGAGCGTTTTCGGGATCATGGTGGACAAATGACTAAGTCTATGAATTTCACTTGGGACGGTGGCAACTGTACTGAGGAAGTACGAATATGATGGAAAGGAGTTTGCTTGGAATGAAGAGGGGTATGAGAGCTTGATTATCGTTTTGGGATGCAACATGACTTTGAGTTTTGAAACGTTTTGTTGGACCTTCAGTTAATGCTAATGGGAAATGAACGGACTCTTACAACTGGTGAACGAGCATGAGCTCAAGAAGGTTTACTGATTTCGTGGTAGTTGTAACCAGGGCAATGTTGTTGGAAGATGTCCATATGGAATTACACAGGTGGGCTATCTCTTGTGAACAAGTTAGCTGTGAGTTACAGTTTTTACCTCATAGTTACTGTTGTGTTTCAAATCTATTTATATATCATCATCATCATTTTTTATTATTATTATTATTATTATTATTATTTTATTATTAATATTATTTTATTGGACAACTAGTAAGTGTCGATGTCGACCCCTCGTCACTACTTCTCCGGGGTTATGCTAGATACTTACTTGGTACGCATTGATTTACGTACTCATGTTGTACTTATGCACTAAATGTGCAGGATTTGATAGGTTTATTTGGTGAGCTGCATTCCATGCTACGTGTCGCAGCCCACAGAGTCTCCATCATATTTACTTACTCTATATTGTCTATTTTACATTCTAGAAAGATGTTGTATTATTATTGTACTCAGTAGATGCTCATGAACTTGGGACATCGGGTTTTGGAATATTCTAGTTGATGTTAATGGTTTTGCTTTAATAATATCACCCTTTTATTGTATATCTTACTAGTATTGTAGGTATCCATGATTTCAAATGCATTAAATTATTTATTTAATAAAACTTGTGATTTCAAAAGTAATAAAATGAATAATTATTTAGATGGTTGACTGTTGGCTTGTCTAACAGCTATGTTGGGCGCCATCATGGCTTATAGTGGGTTTTCGGTCGTGACACTTACGTCACTCTGAAAGGTTTAGAATGTGATTTCATGAGTCCAGCATGCATTATATATATGTATCTATTTTACTCTACGGAGTCGCGCTATAGTCGGTCGGGTATGACACCTATTGTGCAACCACTGATCAGTTAGGTTTTATCGAGCTCTACATTGCTAGATACGATTCTACCGAGCCTTATGATGGCCGGCTACGTTTTTACCGAGCCTATTACGGTCGGGTACGATATGATGATGATAATTCCCACATAGGCGTATATTTTTAAAAGTTTATATCTATATATGTATCATGCATTTCATGTCAGTAGCCCTCAGAGGCACTCAGAGGTTACAAGTTATATCTTATGTATCTCTCTTTACATTACTATTTTTATTTATGCTTTCCTGCCTTATATACTCAGTACTTTATTCGAGCTGACGTCCCTTTTGCCTGGGGATCCTGCTTTTCATACCCGTAGGTCCCGTTAGATAGTTTGACGGACCTCCTAGTAGGCTATCAACTCAGCGGAAGGTGTTTGTCACGACCCAAATCTCACATGTCGTGATGGCGCATATCACAATACTAGGCAAGCCGACAATCAAAATAAACTGTGCATCTTTAAATTTGAAAACATAATAAAATAAGCTTAAGAGCAAAATCTCATAAATAAGTGGTAAGAAAATACCGCGACTCAATACATAATCCCCCAAAATCCGGGTGTCACTGAGTACATGAGCATCTAAATGACAACATAGTCTGACTACTAAAAACACTGTCTAGGAAGATAGAACAGTACAAATAACTGAATAGAAGGAGAGCCAAGGTGTGCGGACTTCAAGGCAGCTACATCGATAGTCTCCAAATAGATAAAGCTCTAGAGCTAACAATCGCCATGCCCAGAAGTAGTTGGATCTACACACGAAGTACAAAGTGTAGTATGAGTACAACCAACCCAATATACTCAATAAGTATCATAAATAAACACGGCAAGGTAAAAGAAGCATAAATTAATAATGATACTAGCTATCACTTGTGTAGTTTCATCTTTTAAACCGGTACAGAACAATATTGAAAACTAACTCATCAAGTTTCGTGAGAAAACATCTGTGTGTATATGTGTACAATTTCTTAAATACTCTGCTTAAACAATATCATGGCATATAGAGGTGATATGCAGTTAAATCAGATAAAATGATCAATGAAATGCAAAATCCAACACAACACTAGCCAGATTCCCTCAACTTTCCATATTCGTTCCAAACCACTTATCGGTATACTCAATAATCACGTGTACACCCATCAAGAGAGAAACATGAGAGGGTGACACTAAGAGGATGGATCCATATCCACGTGCTGCACGAACAACTCACGTGCTAATAATAGAGCCTGCACGGACAACTCACGTTCTGCACGAACAACTCACGTGCCATAACATCAATATATGGATCCGCACGGATAACTCACGTGTTGCACAGATAACTCACGTGCCAATAATACAATCCACCTGGTATGGTCATGGGCCTCTAGTGCAAACATATCATACACGAGGAATTAAACAAGTATACATGTATGTGATGAATGAATCAAAATTCGCATGCTCCTAGACTGGTATAAATGACATGCTAAAGTGTAGGCATGTGCAAAGTGTGCTATCATAGCTCAAATCGGTAATTTTATCACTGAAAAACATTTATCAAGTTCATTCAGGGATTATACCTCTATGTAGCCTCAAACATGGCTCAAATAGTTCATACAAAATATTACAAATATGAGAAATATCATAGCTTAAAGATTAACAGTCAATCCTAGGCTTATAAGAGCCCGAGCACAACCCGAACATGAATAAATGATCCCGATGCCCGCACATAGGTTCATCCCCACGCATGTGCGCACCCAATAGCACGTAGCTATCACAACAATTCAGACAACTAGTGCATCATCCAAGTTTAAATAAGATACTTACCTCAAGCAAATGAAATCACTTTGCTAGCATGCCCTTCCCATATGTATCGACCTCCGTAAGGCTCGAATCTAGCCAAAACTAATGTAATACTATCAACAAAAGCTATAGGAATAATTAATAAAACTACAAACTTTAACTAAGGTCAAAAAGAAAAATCAAAAAGTCAACCCCATGCTCACATCTCGGAATCTGACAAAATCAACAAAATCCGGACACATATTCAATCACGAGTCCAACCATACCAAAATTACTCGATTTCGATCACAACTCGACCTTCAAATCCTCAAATTAAAGCCTATGAAGTTTCTAATATATTTCCAACCCAAAATACTAATTAAATAATGAAAAGAATGAAATATTCATGTATATTAACTAAATCTGAGTTAGAATCACTTACTCCAATCAATTCCTTGAAAATCACTTCAAGAATTGCCTCAATCCGAGCTCCCAAAGTCCAATTATGAAATTTTACTCTAACCCTCGTTTTTGAAAACTTATATTCTGCCCAGGTATTCCTCTTCGCGATCGCGGAAAGCCCCTGGAGATCGCGAAGAATAAAAATCAAGCTGCCCTCAAAGTACTCTTCACGAACGCGAACCAACAGTCATGAACACGATACACAGACACCCTGACTTACACGATCGTGAACCACCTCACACAATCGCGAAGAATAAAGAGCGTGAACTCCATTCTCCTCCTTTATTCTCCACGAACGTGGCCCGACTCATGAGTTCGCGATTCACTTACTCCCAAAGCTTCGCGATAGCAGACACCTATTCGCGAACGCATAGCACAAATTTCCCCAGCTGTCTGCAACACTCTTCGCGATCACGATCCTCCACTCGTAATCGCATATAAGGAAACCAGCACAGAAAAATCAGCAGTCCCTCCAAGTTCAAAATACACCGAACATGATCCGAATTACACCCGAGGCCCCCGGGACCTCAACCAAACATACCAACAAATACTAAAATATCATACGAACTCGCTAGAAGCGTCTAATCACATTAAACAACACTAAAACCACGAATCGCGCATCGATTCAAGCCTAATAAACTTATGAACTTCTAACTTCCAAAACTAATGCCGCAACATACCAAACCAACTCGGATTAACCTCAAATTTTGCACACAAGTCATAAATGACACAACAGACCTATTTCAACTTATGAAACCAAAATCTGAGCTCGGTAACCACAAAGTCAACTTTCGGTCAAACTTCTCAACTCTCCAAACTTTTATTTTTTTCAACTTTCGCCAATTCAAACCAAAATCATCTACGGACCTCCAAATCAATATCCAGACACACTCCTAAGTCCAAAATCATCAACGGAGCTATCGGAACCATAAAAACTCTATTCCAGAGCCATTTATATATAAGTCAACATCTGGTTAACTCTTTCAACTTAGGCTTCTAACCTTGGGACTAAGTGTCCCAATTCATTCTGAAACATCCTCGGAACCAAAACAACTACCCCGACAAGTCACATAACACCCAATGAGCATGGAATAAGCAATAAATGGGGGAACATGGCTATAATACTCAAAATGACTGGCCGGATCGTTACATCCTCCCGTCTTCAAAAAACGTTCGTCCTCGAACCTGTCTAGAATAATATCTGGAGTCTCAAATAGGTGCGGATATCTTCTCCACATCTCTCGATCAGTCTCCGAAGTAGCCTCCTCGACTGACTGACCTCTCCACTGCACATTCACTGATGTTATGTTCATTGACTTCAACTTTTGAACCAGCCGATCCAAAATGGCCACTGGATCCACATCATAAGTCAAATCACCATTCAACTGAACCGTGCTGAAGTCCAAAACATAAAACGGATCATTAACATACTTCTGGAGCATGGAAACATGAAACACTGGATGAACACTCTATAGACTAGGCGGCAATGCAAGCTTGTAAGCCACTTCTCCAATCTTCTCAAGCACCTCAAAAGGCCCAATGTACCAAGGGCTCAACTTGCCCTTCTTCTCGAACCTCATAACACCCTTCATGGGTGAAACTCTGAGAAATACCTTCTCCCCCACCATGTAAGCAACATCGCGAACCTTTCAATCGGTGTAGCTCTTCTGTCTAGACTGTGTCACGCGATGCTGACTCAGAATCAACTTAACCTTATCCAAAGCATCTTGAACCAAGTCAGTACCCAATAGCCTAGCCTCACCCGGCTCAAACCAACTCACTGGAGACCGACACTGTCTTTCATACAAAGCCTCATACGGAGTCATCTGAATGCTCGATTGGTAGTTGTTGTTCTAGATAAACTCTGCAAGCAGCTGAAATTGATCCTGAAAACCCCTGAAACCCATGACACAAACGCGTAACATATCCTCCAATATCTAAATAGTGTGCTCGTACTATCCGTCCATATGAGGGTGGAATGTTGTACTCAACTCAACCTGTGTGCCTAACTCTTGCTGCACTGCTCTCTAAAACTGCAATGTAAACTGTGTGCCCTGATCTGAAATGATGGACACCGGCACACCGTGAAGGCGAATAATCTCGCGGATATAGATCTTAGCCAACCGCTTTGAAGAACAGGTAGTCCTAACTAGAATGAAATGCGTGGACTTGGTCAACCGATCCACAATCACCCAAATAACATCAAACTTCCTCGAAGTTCGTGGGAGCCCAACTACAAAGTGCATGGTGATACGCTCCCATTTCCACTCCGAAATCTCAAGCCTCTGAAGTAATTCGCCTGGTCTCTGATGCTCGTACTTCACCTACTGATAATTTAGGCACCCAGCTACAAACCCCACTATATCTTTCTTCATCCTCCTCTACTAATAGTGTAAGGCCCCGTAAAAAGTTTTTCCTAAAAACCCAGTTTTCGTGATGCCAAAGTAGGCGTAGAGGTTATAATAGTAGAAATTCTTCGCCGCAAGCTTGCAAGACACGATTCAGACTTTTTCGATTGAAAAGTGTACTGGGAGTTACAGGAAAATGTTGGGCAGAAGTACGCATTTCTGCGGCCGCAGAACCACTCTGCGAACCGCAGATTGATCGCAGAGTGGGGTAGATTTCTGGGGCATTGTTTATGCCCAATTTCGCGGCCATTATGCGACCGCATAACCATTTCGCGGGCCGTATTCTTGTCTCATATACCGCCTTGGGAGTTTTCGGAGGGAGGTTTTGCGGTGCACTATGAGATCGCATAACCGTTCTGCGGTGCATTACGCGATCGCAGAACAAGTCTGCTGGCCGCATAGTGACCGTAGACTATGTCAGTTTCTTTTCAGCTCTGGCACCCATTTTCGCTGTCATTTCGTGGACCGCATAACCACTATGCGGTCGCATATGCGACCGCAGAACCTGTTCCGGGGCTTCAATATTTAGGTTTTTAAACCCGAACCTATTCCGTTAAAACACATCCCATAGACCATTTTGATTGTATTTTCTGATATTTTTAGAGTGAGAGAGAGGGTCCTAGAGGGAGAAGTGATCTTCATCACATTTCTCTTCAATTCTCACTTAAAATCTTGAAGATTATCAAAAGAGGCACCTAGGTCTTCTTCCTAAGAGGTAAGATTCTATCACCCAAACGCTTAATTTCAAAATGTAACTAGAATGGGCCATTAATAAGGTAATTCATGGGGATGGGAGTGCTTACCTTGCATGCATGTATCCTTGTAGTATGTGGGAAGATTGTGAGCTAAAAAGATAGAGAATGGTTTGGGGAATGGTGGAATTTTCCACAAAAGGGACTTAAAACATTGATGAACACCTAGTGTTTGATAATATGCTCAAATGAGCTAGAATCGTGACCATCTTCCTAATTTTTGTCCAACTTGTTATATTTCTAAAATAGATTTAAGTTACTAAGAATTCCGGGTCATTTTAGAGTTTGAGAAGCTCAATTGAGGAATGTTGGCTAAACCCCCCTTCTTCTTAGAATTGAATCCCACGGTGTTCATGTAATTGGAAGCAAACCCTTGATCATTATAGAATTGGCGATTTCTAGTGTGTTTGTGTTGAAGGATGTAAGTTCAATATTTATTTTAAATGTTTCACCATGTTATCTTGTTATATAAGGATGTGTTCAAAAATGTGGAATATGTGTTAGAAATGTTAAGACTTCATGTCAAGATCGAAATAAAAGTTGTTATGCCAAATTGTATGAAAAGTCTCTATGTGCCTAAGATTCCCAAATTGCTCATATGTGAATTTAATGTCTTGAATGGGAAGCCTTATTGTTGTGGATAATGATAATGATATTTGAATGTGGAAAAAAAAAGGGACTGGAACTATGAAATACGGCCAAGTGTCAAGAATGACTTTATAATCGTAATCACTAGTGCGAATGAATTGAAAGTATATGAAAGAAGTACGATGTGAGATGATTGACTGAAAAAGGTAATGTCTCAAATGAGATGACCTAGCCGATCAGGCCGAGATCGGACTCCATATAAGAACACGGTGGTATTGTGGATGAAATTGTGAAAATGGTTGATGTCTCAAATGAGATAGACTAGCCGATCGGGCCGTGATCGGACGCCATGCCGCACATATGGTGGTATTGTGCTGGAAATTATAACAAAATTGTGGTAATGTCTCAAATGAGACAACCTAGCCGATCGGGTCGAGATCGGACTCCGTGTAAGAATACAGAGGTATTGTGAATTGTGGAATATCGGTACTAAAGATCACCCAACCTAATAATATGGAAATTGACTTGAAAACTTATATGATCCTTAACTTGTTGTTCTAATATTATTTGAAGCCCTTATTGAATTCTTGATTGTTCCTCTTGTATTATTATTCATTCTATTGAGTTAGTGTTTAGCTTTACATACTAGTGCTATTCGACGGAACTAACGTCCCTTTTTTCGGGGGCGCTGCATCTTTAAATAGATGCATGTGGTTACATAGCAGATAGTGTTGATCACAGATAGTGTTGCATCCTCTTCTCAGTGGACTCAATGAGCCCCATTTCATTCCGGGGTCATGTATTGTACCTTTTGTTTACTCTCTTTTGTATCTTTAGAGGCTCCGTAGACACTATGTGGGTTGTATATGGGTATTGGGAATGTTAAACAAGTTATGTTGTGTTTGATCACTTATTCCACTCGAACTATAAGAAATGTGTATTTTGAGGCTTAAAGGCACAATGACTAATGAAATAATTTAGGATTGTATGAATGAGCTTCCTATTGTATAATTAAAGAAATCACGTCTTTTCTTGATCATAGGTGAATTAGGTAGAAAGTATCTAACAGGCTTGCTTGGTCAAGTTCACTAGATTGAGCACCGGTCGCACTTCCCCAGGTTGGGGCGTGAAAAATAGTGCTACCTCAAGTCTTGATATATCTTTGTGGCACCTGGATGAATGGAATACCGCGAATTGTGGGCCTCCTCAAGAATCAACTCACGCAACTTATCTACATTGGGCACACAAATCCGACCTTATATTCGCAACACCCCATCATCCCTAATAGTAATCTCATTGGCATTACCATGCTGAACAGTGTCCTCAACGACAAGAAAATGGGGATCATCATACTAACTCTCTCTAATACGATCATATAAGGAAGATCGAAAAAACCATACAAGCTAGAACCTGACTAGGCTCCAAAACATCTAACCTCACGAACTGAATGGCTAAGGCATGAACATATGATGCAAGCGGTTTCTCACCGCCCAGAATAAATGCAAGGCTACCCATACTCACCACCTTTCTACTCAAGGCAGCGGACACCACATTGGCTTTCCCGGGATGATACAAAATGGTGATATCATAGTGCTTTAGCAGCTCCAACCATTTACGCTACCTCAAATTTAGATCTTATTATTTGAACAAGTGCTGGAGACTCCGATGATTCGTAAATATCTCAAAAGATACGTCGTAGAGATAATGCCTCCAAATCTTCAATGCATGAACTATGACTACCAACTCCAAATCATGAACATGGTAGTTCTTCTCATGGAGCCTCAACTGGCGTGAAGCATAAGCAATCACTCTACCCTACTACATCAAGACACACCCAATACCAATTCGAGAAGCATCATAATACACTGTATAAGAACCCGATGCTGAAGGTAAAACTAGAACTAGAGTTGCGATCAAGGTAGTCTTGAGCTTCTGAAAGCTCTACTTACACTCATCCGAGCACCTGAATGAAGCACCCTTCTGGGTCAAATGGGTCAAAGACGCTACAATGGATGAGAAACCCCCCATGAAGCAGTGATAATATCCTGCCAAGCCGAAAAAACTCCTAATCTTAGTAGCTGAAGACGGTCTGGGCCAACTCTGAACCACCTCTATCTTATTTGGATCCACCTTAATTCCCTTACTGGACACCATGTGCCCCAAGATTGCCACCGAATTGAGCCAAAACTTAAATTTGGAGAACTTGGTATAAAGCTTCTCCTCCCTACAATCCTTAAATGTTGTGCATCCTCCTCCTGGCTACGTGAGTACACGAGGATATCATCAATGAATGATATGACAAACGAAGCAAGATATGGTTGTAATACAATATTCATCAGATGCATGAATGTTACTGGGGCATTGGTCAGCCCAAAAGACATCACAAAAAACTTATAGTGACCATAGCGGGCCCTGAATGTCGTCTTCATAATATCTGAGTCCTGAATCTTCAACTGGTGATACCTAGACCTCGAATCAATCTTAGAGAACACTCTAGCTCCCTGAAGCTGGTCAAATAAACCATCAATGCGTGGCAAAGGATACTTGTTCTTAATTGTAACTTTGTCCAACTACATATAATCGATGCATATCCGCATAGTACCATCCTTCTTCTTCACAAACAGAACCAGTGCACCCTAAGGTGAATCACTAGGCCTAATGAAACCCTTACCAAGAAGCTCCTGAAGCTTCTCTTTCAATTCCTTCCACTCTGATGGTGCCATACTAAATGGAGGAATATAAATGGGCTGAGTGCCCGGCACCAAGTCAATACCAAAATCAATATCACTGTCAGGTGGCATGCCCGATAGGTCTGCAGGAAACACATCCGGAAAGTCTCGCACTACCGAAACAAAATCAATAGTAGGAGTATTAGCACCAACATCCCTCACAAAGGCCAAATATGACAAACACCCATTCCCAACCATCCGTTGAGCCTTCAAATATGAAATCACACTGCTGGGAACATAATCGAGAGAACCTCTCCACTCGATATGTCACGACCCAAAATCTGCTAAAGGTCGTGATGGCACCTAACAAAGTCGCCAGGCAAGCCAACAGTGATTTATCAACTTAATTACTCATTCTTATTACTTTTTGAAATCATAATTTCCATTAATTAAATAGTATAAAAATAGAATTTACACGGTAAAATGATAATATTACGTGAACTACAATAATGACCAACCCGTAGGAACCTCCAAAATCCAATGTCACAAGTGCATAAGCACCAACTAGGAAATATAATAAAATACAAAATATGTCTGGAATACAAATTAGACAGGAGAATATAAATAGCTCTGATAGAGACTCTACAGGCTGCAAATCGTAACATAAAATGCAGCTCACGGTAAAGTCCCCGCAATAGTCACGCCTCTGTGCCTAAAAAGACCACCAGACATATATGTACCTGCAAAATAAGTGCAGCAAGTGTAGCATGAGTACGTAAATTAACCCATACCCAGTAAGTATCTAGCCTAACCCCAGAGAATTAGTGACGAGGGGTCGACATCAACACTTACTAGTGGTCCAGTAAGACAGATACAGTAGAAGTAAACAGATGTGAGCCAGAGTAAATAAACGAAACAATAAGTATAAATACGTAGTAAAATTCTCCTCTCATCAATAACTCAAGCTCTCAGCTAGTAGTTACCTCCTCAATCGGAATTTATATATATTGGACCTCACCAGATGGGTCGTCACAGTTCAAATCAGGAAAAATCCCAGATTTATTGGCCTCTTGTCAGTTATTAAGCACGATTTCATAAGAGTATTTTATAGAAATGTCGAGGAGTACGGCCCGACCCCATCACAATGTGTGCACTGCCGAGGGTCGAATAGCACGAACCATAGATGCATCTATTATACTGCCGAGGTGAACGACCCGCTCCTATGAGAGTGTGATACATAATCTTGTCGAGGCGAACGACCTGATCCCATATAATGTGCGCACCGTCGAGGTTCGGACGGCATGGACCATAGATGTATCTATTATACTGCCGAGTAGAACGGCTCGATCCCATTAGAATAAGAAGCTTTAACGGGTCCTTGACCCCACTCACGAATAGACGTGTGAGTTATAAATTTTTAAGGGAAACCTTTCAATGAAAAAGTATAACGCGGGAGAAATTTGTAAGAGGGGTACAATTATTTCGCGGCTAATCATGAAGCCCGTCGAATCTCCACAATAGCAAGTCTATCACTCTACACAGTCTAGTCTCAAGTCGCGACGTAAAATAAAGGATAGGCAGGAGACAACTCAAGTAGTACAGTTATAGCATGGCGGTAACCTAAGTCTATCCAAACGTAACATGAATCTAGCTACGTACAGACTATTGTCATCTCGTGCGTACGTAGCCCCCAAAATAAGTAGCACTTATCAAATACATCACCAAGGGGTGGTTTCCCCCTCACAGAGTTATACAGGAGACTTATCTCGCTCCGAAGTTCCATAACCGGCTCCAACGTCACTCAAACACCTCAAACCAATGCTCGTCTCTCCAAAACTGGTCAGACAAGGTGCAAACCAATAACAATGTACTCTAATACTCATAATAAATCAATTCATAACAATTCCCAACTTCACTCGAAAAGTAATTAAAATCCACCCTCTGGCCCACATGCCCGGATTCCAAACATTTTAAGATAATCATTACCCACAACACCATGAACTCAAATATATAATTTATTCCTAATTCCATTTCCAAAACCATGGTCAAAATCCAAAATTACCAAATTTCTAAATTTTCTACCAAAATCCCAAATTTCTACTAATTTCCATGTTTAAATTCATATATAAACCATGTATTTGACTTGTAATAGATGGGAATCACTTACCTTGTGTTTCTTGATAAAAATCCCCTAAAATGGCTCCCAAAATTCGGCCAACCCAGGTGAAACATGAAAGAAGAAGGGCCAATCTTGTTCTTAAAAACAACTCTGTCCAACGACATTTTTGCATCTACGGTACACTTGGCTGCCGCAGATGCGATGCTCCCATTCGCTTCTGCGGCTTCCCTCGCTTCTGTTGACAAAAGGTCCGCTTTTGCGGACTCGCTTCTGTGGCACCACTGCCGCTTCTACGAAGCAGCCCTCTCTCTCACTTTCCGCTTCTGCGATCGACCAGTCGTAGGTGCGACTCCGCTTCTGCGGTCCACCTGCCCGCTTTTACGACCACTGCCTTAGTCACACTTGGTCGCTTCTGCGGAGCCCATCTCGCTTCTGCAAGCTCACACCTGCGAGCACAATTTCGCAGGTGCGGTTGCACCAGAAGGCAGGATTCCAGCAAATGCTTCAAGTCTAAATTTGATCCGTTAACCATCTAGAATCCACCCGAGGCCCCCGGGACCTCAACCAAATATACCAACAATCCCCATAACATAATACGGACTTATTCAATGCCTCAAATCACATCAAACAACACCAAAACAATGAATCGCACCTCGAATTGAACTTATGAGTTTATGAAATTTTCCAAATTTTATATCTTGTGCCGAAACGTACCAAATCAATCCGGAATAAATTCAAATTTCGCACACGAGTCATAAATGACATAGCGAAGCCATTGAAAGGCTCGAAACCCCAAACGGACATCGATAACACCAAAGTCCACTTCAAATCAAACTTATGAAGTTCTTAAACTTTCAAAAATTCCAACCTTCCATAATAGATACCGAAATGCTCCCGGATCATCCGATACTCAACCCGAACATTCGCCCAAGTCCGAAATCATCATACGAACCTATTGGAACCTTAAAATCCCGATTCCGAGGTCGTTTACTCAAAAGCCAAACCTTAGTAAATTCTTCCAACTTAAACCTTCCAAAATTAAATTTTTCTATCTTAATCAACTCTATACTCTCCGAAATTCAATTATGACCACACGTACAAGTCATAAAACATGAAGTGGAGCTACTCAAGGCCCCATACCGCTGAGCGGTGTGCTAGAGCTCAAAACGATCGGTCGGGTCATTACATTCTCCCTCACTTAAACATATGTTCATCCTCGAACGTGCTAAGAACTGCTCCGGAGTTGTCCAAAATCAGCGTTCAACACCTTGTGCACCTACCCATGCCACCACAACCCAGCTGAACATATTAGCTTGAGCCAGACTGAAGATCCTCCCTTTTATTTAGTCAATAAGCCTTAGAACCAAATTCCAACTTCCGAATTGCTTTACAAGACCTGATTCTAACATACGAACACCGTATCAATCTCCACATGTTGAATCCACACATGATCATGCACCTATGATAACATAACACAATGCACCGCATAACTCATTTGCCCAAGGCAACCTACCCCAAGCACAACAACTGCAATTTTAATGACCCGAAGCCCGTAGTATACCTCATAACACCTATAAGCCATGTTCCAACTCTCGTGATACTGCCATGATGAACTAGATATGTAGAAACTTATAACCACCTAACCAAATCAATAAATCATGGAGTCTCTCTTCCTGATCTGAACCATTACCTAATTCTGAACTGAATAACGATATTTGCTCTTTAATATACCCTTTATAACTTCGATCGCTCTAATCCAAGGTCCAATAGTCCTTGTCCCACCTAGTACAAGCTTCTCAGGTAGTAAGCCACCTCAATCACTGCAAAAATCTCATATGACTCCATCAACGCGCCAACAAGCTACAAACTCGAATGTGATACATAAGGAAACATGAACTCTAGGAAAGAACTACCCAGCCCGCGTAATGAATAAAATGACCGAACAGATGCTATGAACCCTTTTCTCAGAGAATGAGAAATCAAATACATAGAAATAGATATAGGGAACCATACTCAATATCTCATTGTTGCGGCGTGCAACCCGATCCACATATGATATCATTGCGGCTTGCAACCCAATCCAAACAACGTACTCGTGGTGGCGTTCCACCTGATCCACTCATAATAATAAATAAGGACATACCCATCAATCCATAATGCTTCTACCTACAGAATACCGAATATCGGCCACAAGCACGCAAAGTGCAAAAATACAACTCTAAAGGGATGGATAGCACGATACACCACAAAACCTAAGCACATCTAAGGTGCGATAAATGACTTGCGTCTCGAGAGACATCTTGCTCATATAACACCACAAGCTACACGGGACCTCACCATATGTGCGAATAATCAAGCCGTCTCAATCCGGAATAACTCCCACACTTCACAACCAAAGGGATAGAGCGCCTACCAAGCATAAACTCTCACATTAACGATAGTACCATAATCTTCATGCATGGTTTTAATCTTTCACAGTCAAATGACTAGCATGCCACAATTATAATAAAATTTTCTCGTGGGGCACGCTCCCACAACCTTTCGCACCAGGTAGCAAAATCTGCACCTCCATACACCAATCGTACTAATTCTGTAAGGCAAATCACAATCCGCAAATTAATACATAATGCCTCTTCAACAGAACACCATTCTCATGTGACACTAAGATAACGCCAACTTACTCTAAACATCTGAATTCTTCCCTGATCATCCGAGCTCGTGACATTACTGCCAACACCGAACTGCAACCTTGATCCTCTACTTTCAATTCCCATGTCGCTCACTATACCTATCATGCCGCTACAAAGAGTGCAAGAATTCATCATAACCCCTGAACTACTAGTAGAATAAACACTTCATTGGTTAGATTCCTTTCACTTAACTCATTTTAGAAGAACCATTGCAACACGCAACTGAATTCTCATAACCGCAAAGAATACAAACCTCGAGTTGTGGTCTAAATTGCCATAATTATTTTGAAATCCATTTACACATAACAAGGCCATTTGAATCAAGTACCTCCCAAATCAATCAAATTATAGTGGTTGTCAAGCCCGCACATACAACCACAACCCCCCTGTATAACTTAACACGCCGAAAGAACTGATCATTGCCACAATCATGCTGATTCAAACCATTACTAACCGACCCAACTTCTTCCAATTTACTCTTAACTTGCCTTAAAAATAATAATAGCTCCATTCAAAACATAACGTAACCCAACAACACTCATCCCGAGTGACCTAATTACCGAGAGCACGTCGTCTCAATACCCATGAACCATCTCATACCTTCCTTATGCGCACAATAGTATCTCAAACTGGTACACCAATTCTGAAAGATCCTCTACGAATCCAAAGTTGTTTCCTCTCATTTCTCCAATACTGCACCGCAGAACTAATGATAACATAGAGCACTCCAATTCCTTTCATAACCCACTACAAAAGCTCGATCCTTAACCATACAACGGACCTGAAAGCCTTAGGCATTGCACTTTAATTCTTGAACCCACTAGAACCGTTGTTGAGAGTCACCCACTCTGACCTGGTCCCGGATATAATAAAACTCCAACACTCTGCTAGCACATGAACACCTCTCAAAGAAGCAACCGGATGAATTTGTTTCCTTATACATCACATCCATAAGAAGCATAAACTCTGAGTCTTCCCAAAACCTGAACATAAACCGATAAGGTGAAATATAGCACACATTCGACAAGTTCTTTGCTCGAATTACCCCTAATGTTTTCTTTTTCTTAGTTATAATTGATCCATCAATGCACCAATAATCAAAAAACGCAAAAGCAAACAACCACGCGATCCAATCGTAGACGATGGGCTCCCCCACTTAGCCTTAATCTACCATCACATAATGTGGAACCCACAAAAATTCCTCCTTCTCTATTACCATGATCTCACATCATTAACTCGCCAAACCTCTCGAAATCTCTCGTTAAACTCTTCATAAAACATCCATAATTATCAGCCACAATTGCGTACTCGACCTCCTGTTGGGTAGTAAGTAGAACTCTTCATAAAAACCTCATCAAAATCACGCCACTACTAAACTGCTCGCAGGAGATAACACACCTGTGGAATTCCATGCTGACATCTTCCAACGACATTGCACTGGGTACCACTAATACGAAATCAGTAAACCCTCATGAGCTCACGCTCGTCCACCGGTTGTACAAGTTCGTTGACTCCCCGTTGACATCAACTAAAAGTCCAACAATACGCTCCAAACTCGATGTCATGTTGCATCCCAAAACGATAGTCAAGTTTTCACACCCTCTTCATTTCAAGAAAATTCCTTTCTGCCATATTCAATCTTCCTCGATACAACAACCACCATCCCAAATAAAATCCGTAGACCAAATCACCTTCCATCATGATTCCCAAACCGCTCTAAACTTTCTCAAGGAACGCGGCCATCCTACCACAGAATCCATATGCTAATCTGCCACTCTTACTTCGGTTAAACCATCTCCTTTAAGAAATTTCTCGACCTCTACTTTTCATACTTGACCTGCTAGTACTTCAACCACCGCGAGACACTTCCCGCCATGTCCTTCCTAATACATCGCTGCCCAAATGTTGCCTTAAATCAAATCCAAACCTGTAGCACCGAAAATAATGAATTTCTACCAACTCTAAACCTCCTAGAAGATCATATTTCTCAAGCCATCAATATTAGAGATACCAATTCGATTATGAACCACTACCCACCGCTATCTCTGACAACCGCTTCTTAGGAACCATTTCACAACACCCTGCCCCGAAGGCAAATCAAATAAGACCATAACACCGGCTAACCATAATACGTTCAAACAAAGACGAAGACACCACATCACAAATGAGAATTCCACCACGCTTGAAAATGTCAAGTCTCCTTACTCCATCAACCAAAGCTTGAACATCCATAGTCCGATTGCCTTTCCTCCGCTGGAATTAAATGGAGTACCTCCAAACCATGGACTGAATAATCCTCTTTCCAAGGAATTCATTGTCGCGACACGCAAATAAGCACCCTACCATTTATACCAATAATGTGCGATAACCACTCATGAACATCATAATACACTGTACGTAGCAGCAAAATCGTAGGCAACACTAATATTGCGCCGAAATAACAGAACATCCCTCCACAAGATGACGATAATAGCCCAATTGAATATACAGGGAGAAACATCCTCCACCACATCTGCAGTACCATTACAACTCCTTGTTGTCCAATTGATAACCAGCGCTCCACATCACATATGATTGAGTAGAAAGGAAATGAAGGCATAAGCTTCAATGGAATCAAATCGCACGATGAGGAATCAAGAAGGGAAGTGCTCCTAACAACCCTATAGCCTCTCTAAGATAAGTACAGACGTCACTGTACCGATCCATAAGACTCTACTAGACTTTCTCATGACTCGTAAGACCCAAGTGAACCTAGAGCTCTGATACCAAGCTATCACGACCCAAAATCCGCTAAAGGTCATGATGGCGCCTAACAAAGTAGTCAGGAAAGCCAACCGTGATTTATCAACTTAATTACTCATTCTTATTACTTTTTGAAATCATAATTTCCATTAATTAAATAGTATAAAATAGAATTTATACGGTAAAATGATAATATTATGTGAACTACAATAATGACCAACCCGTAGGAACCCCCAAAACCCAGTGTCACAAGTGCATAAGTATCAACTAGGAAATATAATAAAATACAAAATCTTCTGGAATACAAATTAGACAGGAGAATATAAATAGCTCTGATGGAGACTCTGCAGGCTGCAGATCGTAACATGAAATGCAGCTCACGGTAAAGTCCTCGCAATAGTCACGCCTCTGCGCCCAAAAAGACCACCAGACATATATGTACCTGCAAAATAAGTGCAACAAGTGTAGCATGAGTACGTAAATCAACGCATACCCAGTAAGTATCTAGCCTAACCCTAGAGAATTAGTGACAAGGGGTCGACATCAACACTTACTAGTGGTCCAGTAAGACAGATACAGTAGAAGTAAACAGATGTGAGCCAGAGTAAATAAACGAAACAACAAGTATAAATACGTAGTAAAATTCTTCTCTCAGCAATAACTCAAGCTCTCAGCTAGTAGTTATCTCCTCAATCGGAATATATATATATTGGACCTCACTATATGGGTCGTCACAGTTCAAATCAGGACCCGCCCAGATATACTGGCCTCTTATCAGTTATTACGCACGATTTCATAAGAGTATTTTATAGAAATGACGAGGCGTACGGCCTGATCCCATCACAATGTGTACACTGTTGAGGATCGATTAGCACGAACCATAGATAAATCTATTATACTGTCGAGGTGAACGGCTGGCTCCATAAGAGTGTAATACATAATCTTCCCGAGGCGAACGGCCCGATCCCATATAATGTGCGCACTGTCGAGGTTCGAACGGCATGAACCATAGATGTATCTATTATACTGCCGAGTCGATTTGCCCAATCCCATTAGAATAAGAAGCTTTAACGGGTCCTTGACCCCACTCACGAATAGACGTGTGAGTTATAAATGTTTAAGAGAAACCTTTCGATGAAAAATCATAACGCGAGAGAAATTTGTAAGAGGGGTACAATTATTTCGCGACTAATCATGAAGCCCGTCGAATCTCTACAAGAGCAAGTCTATTGCTCTACACAGTCTACTCTCAAGTCGTGATGTAAAATAAAGGAATTTAATAGGTAAGAGACAAATCAAGTAGTACAGTTATAGCATGATGGTAACCTAAGTCTACCCCAAACATAACATGAATCTAGCTACGTACGGACTCTTGTCACCCCGTGCATACGTAGCCCCCACAATAAGTAGCACATATCAAATACATCACCTAGGGGTGGTTTCCCCCTCACAGAGTTAGACAAGAGACTTACCTCCCTCCGAAGTTTCATAACCGGCTCCAACGCCACTAAAACACCTCAAACCGATGCCCGTATCTCCAAAACTAGTTAAACAAGGTGCAAACCAATAAAAATATACTCTAATACTCATAATAAATCAATTTATAACAATTCCTAACTTCGCTCGAAAAGTAGTTAAAATCCACCCTCGGGCCCACGTGCCTGGATTCTAAAATATTTCGAAGATAATCATTACCCATAACACCATGAACTCAAATATATAATTTATTCCTAATTCCATTTCCAAAACCGTGGTCAAAATCCAAAATAACAAAATTTCTAGGTTTTTCACCAAAATCCCAAAATCACTTGGCGAATCTTGTTCTTAAATACAACTCTGCCCAGCGACATTTTCGCATTTGCGGTACACTTGGCCGCATTTGTGCTCTCGCAGATGCGATGCTCCCCTTTTCTTCTGCTGCTTCCCTCGCTTCTACGGACAAAAGGTCTGCTTTTGTAGACTCGCATCTGCGGCAACACTGTCGTTTGTGCGAAGCAGCCCTCTCTCTCACTTTTTTCTTCTGTGATCGACCATTCGCAGGTTTGACTCCGCTTCTGCGGTCCACCTGCCCGCTTCTGCGACCACTGCCTCATTCATGCCTGACCGTTTCTGCGAATCCCATCTCGCTTCTACGACCAAAATTCTGCAGGTGCAGTTGCACCAGAAGGCAGAATTCCAGCAAATGCTTCAAGTCCAAATTTGATCTGTTAACCATCCAAAATTCACCTGATGCCCCCGGGACCTCAAGAAAATATACCAACAATCCCCATAACATAATACGGACTTAGTCGAGGCCTCAAATAACATCAAACAACACCAAAACAATGAATCGCACCTCGAATCGAACTTATGAATTTATGAAATTTTCCAAATTCTATATCTTGTGCCGAAACGTACCAAATCAATCTAGAATAAATTCAAATTTTAACACGAGTCATAAATGACATAGAGAAACCATTACGAGGCTCGGAACCCCAAACGAACATTGATAACACCAAAGTACAGTTCAAATCAAACTTATGAAGTTCTTAAACTTTAAGACATTCCAACCTTCCATAATAGGCGCCGAAATACTCCCAGACCACCCGATACTCAACCCGAACATACACCCAAGTCTGAGAGCATCATACGAATCAGTTGGAACCTTCAAATCCCGATTCTAAGATCGTTTACTCAAAATTCAAACCTTAGTTAATCCTTCCAACTTAAAGCTTCTGAAATTAGAATTTTCCATATGAATCAACTCTGAACTTTTCGAAATTCAATTTCGACCACACGTACAATTCATAAAACAGGAAGTGAAGCTACTCAAGGCATATGACCGCTGAGCGATGTGCTAGAGCTCAGAACGACTGGTCGTGTCATTATATGATCCTCGGCAACCCTGGCATCATCAGTGTCACGGTCTTAGCGTGACAATATAGAATAGAATGACATGGGACAACCAATCCATACCCATAATCACGTCGAAATTAACCATACTAAGTAATAATAAAACAACTCTAGTCTCCAACCCTTGGTCACCACACACGACTGATACACACGGTCCACAATAATAATATCGCCCACTGGTGTTGATACATGAAAAAGTAAAACTAAGGACCCACGGGGCATATCCAAATATCGAGTAAAACATGATGATATATAGGAATAAGTAGAACCAGGGTCAAATAATGTGGAAGCATCCATGTGGCACACTGAAACAATACATGAGATCATTGTGTTTGAAGCAATGGCCTCTGGCATGGCAGGGATAGCATAAAATCAAGCATGACCGTCACCTGATGGGCCTTCCCTTTTAGGGCGACCTCTAGTTGCCTGAGCCTCACCCCGAGCTGGCTGAGCGGGTGATATAGCTACTGGTGTTGGTATCATTGGCCGAGAACTCTGTTGTGGAACCCCACTAAACAGTCTAGGGCAATCCCTCTTGAAATAACTCAAGTCCCTGCACTCGAAACAACCCCTCTTCTGACGGAGTTGCTGCTCCTAATAACCTGAAGAACTTCCTGTAGCAGCCTAGGAAGATAAAGCATGGTAAGAAATCTATGCTGGTAACGCACTGAATGATGACTGATCCGAACGAGAACTGTAAGAATCGTGGCTAACTGATGTACCAAAATGAACCGGGTGATCCATCTGAATGGGCCTATAAGGATGACCCCTTCTATGGTGGGACTACCCCCAGAAGAAACACCGCTGAAACCACCCGAACCATGAGTCCTCTTAGCCTCCCTCTCCTCACGCTCCTGACTATGAACCAGCTCTAGCCGCTGAGAAATATCAACCACCTCATCGAACCTAGTACCTAATGCATTATCTCGAGTCATAACAAAATGCAGCCCGTAGCTGAGGCCATTAATGAACCTCCTAATCCTCTCCCTCTCTGTGGTAACCAACCAGATCGCATGACGAGCCAACTTTGAAAATCTCATCTCGTACTAGGTCACGGACATACCCTCTTGGCGTAGCTGCTCAAACTTCCTATGTAACTCCTCCCTGCGGGTTAGTGGCACAAACTTCTCCAAGAAGAGAACGGATAACTCGTGCCATGAAAGTGGTGCAGCATCGGCTGGCCTGCTCCACTCATAGGCATCCCACCATCCGAAGGCTTCCCCCGTCAGCTGAAAAGTAGTAAATGAGACCCCACTACTCTCCAGAATACCCATCGTGCGAAGAATCCACTGGCACCTATCCAAGAAGTCCTGAGCATCCTCTGACTAAGCCCCACTAAATGATGAAGGCTTGAGCCTCCCAAACCTCTCTAGTCTCTTTTGCTCCTCATCACTCATAATAGGACCCACATGGGCTTGAGAAACTGCAACTGGCTGGGCTGGTACTACCCCCGGTGTCTAGAGTCCCTGCACCACCTGCTCTGGAGTACGGCCGGCGGGAGTCTAAGCACCTCCCCCGATCTGAGACGTGGCTCGTGCGGCCTGAACTGAAACCGCCAGATCAAGGTTAGTGTAAATAGTCAATATCTGGACTAGAGCCTCCTGAAGGCATGGGATCACAATGGGCACAGCTGGTGCCTGAGCTGGTCGCACCAGCTCAACTACATCTAGAAATTGCTCCTGAGATGGAGCAACTAGTGGATCTACAGGTGCTTCTCTAGCTGATGTACGAGCTGTACCTTAGCCTCTACCACGACCCCTGCCTCTCGTGGCCCTAACTAGTGGTACTGGTGGCCATTCGTCCGATCCGGTAGAATGTGTCCTTATCATTTGTGAGAGAATAGAATAACAGAAGTTTAGTTTCTGGAATCAACTAATTCGCACGACAAGAACACAAGAAAGTGAAGTTTTCCTAATGGTTCGACAGCCTCTCGAAGATAAGTACAGACGTGTCCGTACCGATATGCAAGACTCTACTAAACCTGATCATGACTCGTGAGACCTATGTAACCTAGGCTCTGATACCAACTTGTCACGAACCAAATCTCACATGTCATGATGGTTCCTATCACAATACAAGGCAAGCCGATAATCAAAATAAACTATGCATCTTTAAATTTGAAAACATAATAAAATAAGCTTAAGAGCAAAATCTCATAAATAACTAGTAAGAAAATACTCGACTCAATACATAATCCCCTAAAATTCGGGTGTCACTGAGTACATGAGCATCTAAATGACAACATAGTCTAATTGCTAAAAACACTGTCTAGGAAGATAGAATAATACAAATAATTGAAAAGAAGGAGAGTCAAGGTCTGTGGACGCCAAGGCAACTACCTTGATAGTCTCCAAATAGATAAAGCTCCAGAGCTAACAATCGCCGTGCCCAAAAGTACCTAGATCTGCACACGAAGTACAGAGTGTAGTATGAGTACAACCAAAATAATGTGCTCAATAAGTATCGTAAATAAACACGACACGGTAAAAGAAGCATAAATTATTAATGATACTAGCTATCACTTGTGTAGTTTCATCTTTTAAACCGGTACAGAATAATATTGAAAACTAACTCATCAAGTTTTGCGAGAAAACATATGTGTGTGTATGTGTACAGTTTCTCAAATACTCTGCTCAGACAATATCATGTCATATATAGGTGATATGAAGTTAAATCAGATAAATGATCAAGGAAATGCAAAATCCAACATAACACTAGCCAGACTCCCTCAACTTTCCATATTCCTTCCAAACCAAAGATCAGTATTCTCAATAACTCTGTGTACACCACCAAGAGAGAAACATGAGAGGGTTACCCTAGGGGGATGGATCCATTTCCACACGCTGAACGGACAACTCACGTGTTGTACGGACAACTCACGTACTAATAATAGAACTCGCACTGACAACTCAAGTGCTACTTGGATAACTCACGTTTTGCACGGAAAACTCACGTACCAATAACATAATCCGCCTTGTATGGTCACGCGCCTACGGACCAAACATATCATACATGAGCAATTAAACAAGTATACATGTATGTGATGAATGAATCAAAATCCACTTACTCCTGGACTGGTATAAACGAAATGCTAAAGTGTAGGCATGTACAAAATGTGCTATCATAGCTCAAATCGGTAATTTTATCACTGAAAACATTTATCAAGTTCGTTCAAGGATTAAACCTCTATGTAGCCTCAAACATGGCGCAAATAGTTTACACAAAATGTTACAAATATAAGAAATATCATATCTTAAAGCTTAACAGTCAATCTTAGGCTTATAAGATCCCAAGAACAACCCGAACATGAATAAATGACATCGGTGCCCGCACATGGGTTCATCCACACGCATGTGCGCACCCAATAACACGTAGCTATCACAACAATTCAGGCAACTAGTGCCTCATCTGAGTTTAAATAAGATACTTACCTTAATAACATCAAATCACTCCGCTAGCAAGCCCTTCCCACGCGTATCGACCTCCGGAAGGCTCGAATATAGCCAAAAATAATGTAATACTATCAAGAAAAGCTATAGGAATTGATTCCAATTAATAAAGCTATGATCTTTAACTAAGGTAAATAAGTCAACTAAAAAATTCAACCCAGGCCCACGTCTCAGAATACGATAAAATTAACAATATCCAAAAATTCATTCAACCACGAGTCCAACCATACCAAAATTACTCAAGTCCGATCACAACTCGACTTTCAAATCCTCAAATTAAAGCCTATGAAGTTTCTACAATTTTCCTCAATTTTTCCAACCCAAAATACTAATTAAAAGATTAAAATAATTATATATTCATGTATATTAACCAAATCCGAGTTAGAATTACTTACCCCAATCAATTCCTTGAAAATCCCTCCAAGCAACGCCTCAATCCGAGCTCCCAAAGTCCAATTATGAAATTTTATTCTAACCCTCATTTTTGAAAACTTATATTCTACCCAGGTATTCCTCTTCGCGATTGCGAAGAACAAAAATCAAACTACCCTCAAAGTACTCTTCACGAACGCGAACCAACAATCGCGAACACGATACACAGACACCCCGACCTACGCGATCGTGAACCACCTCACACGAGTGCGAAGAACAAATTGCGTGAACTCCAGTCTCCTCGTTTCTTCTTCGCTAACGTGGCCCAGCTCACGTGTTCACGATTCACTGACTCTCAAAGCTTCGCGATCGCAGGAACCTATTCGCGAACTCATAGCACAAATTTCCCCAGCTGCCTGAAAACTCTTCGCGATCATGACCCTCCACTCACGATCGCATGTAAGGAAACAAACACAGAAAAATTAGTAGTCCCACCAAGTTCAAAATGCGCGAACATGATCTGAATCACACCCAAGGTTCCCGGGACATCAACCAAACATATCAAAAAGTCCTAAAACATCATACGAATCTCTCAAAGCGTCAAATCATATCAAACAACACTAAAACTATGAATCGCGAATCGATTCAAGCCTAATGAACTTATGAACTTCTAACTTCCAAAACTAATGCCGAAACATACCAAACCAACTCTGGTTAACCTCAAATTTTGCACACAAGTCATAAATGATACAACATACCTATTCAAACTTCCGGAACCAAAATTTGATCCTGGTTACCATAAAGTCAACTCTCAATCAAACTTCTCAACTCTCCAAACTTTTATTTTTTTCCAACTTTCGCCAATTCAAGCCAAAATAATCTACGAACCTCCAAATCAATATTCGGACACACTCCTAAATCCAAAATCACCCTACGGAGCTATTAGAAATATCAAAAATCTATTCCAGAGCCATTAACATATAAGTCAACATCTGATCAACTCTTTCAACTTAGGCTTCTAACCTTGGGACTAAGTGTCCCAATTTATTCCGAAATATCCCCGAAACCAAACCAACTACCCCGACAAGTCACATAACACCCAATGAGCATGGAATAAGAAATTAATGGGGGAATGGGGCTATAATACTCAAAACGACCGGCCGGATCGTTACAGTATTGGTGCACTCCATTTATTCTGGAGTTGCCTATTTGGTCAGTATGCTTTGGACATGTAATGATTAGTATGGCGGGGACGTATCCCGGCCTTTATGATGTTTATATACTCTTAAAGGCTTGTAGGGAGATTCCATGTGTATGGATATTTATATGGCCTTGTCGGCCTATATTTTGAGTATACTCGTATGTCACAAGTATAAGTTTGTATATCATGTTGGGTCGTCCTATGTTGAGCATTCCCATGTGTATTATTATATTTATCTCATGACGGCCTTTCTGGACCATTTATCCATGATGGTATGATAATAAAGATACGGTACGTTGGTACTCTATTAAGTAAGGCACAGGATTCCCGTCGCGGCCATCCTATTTGGGTAGTGACAATAATACTCAAATAGAACTTATCTGTTTAACCTATCCTATTTTGATTCTACATGTACGCTATTCATTAATTTGTGTGATCTTATTCTCTTTTTAGTGTGTTTCAAACAGAATGAGCTTTTTTTAAATTTAAAAATAATTTAACTTAAACTTAATATTTTCCCCTTGATGACAATATTATATAATCAAAAATATTATGGCATATTTTATGAGTTTCAAAAGTTTTATATTCACATAATATTATGACATGTTTAAGACCACAAATTTTAAAAATCTTTATTTCATAAACTTCTTGGCAAGTCAAACAATATAGTATATTTAATAATAAAAATATAGTATAATTAATTTAGGTAGTTTTTGTTTTAAATATTTTAATAACAAACGTCAACATGTCATCATATGAAAATGAAGCGCACCTCCTTAAAATGCATTAACATTAATAGCCCTTGATATTGCTAAGGTTTCATTTTTAACATTTGCTGCTTCAACAATGTAAAGATCATGACGGTCATTTTGAGAATTTGCATCTCTTTCGGTGAATTAAGGTCTCAAGAAGATTCGTATTATGTGTTATGACTTGCGTGTGTGATCAAGTTAGGTTTTCGGATGATTCAGGATCAATTCGGAAGAAAGATTCCTGTTTTAGAAGTTTAAGTGGTAAGAGTTGATCGGAGTTTTGACTTTTGTGTGGACGACTTTGAAATGATGTTTTGATGATTTCAATAGCTTCGTATCATGATTTTGAACTTAGGCACGCATCCAAATTTGGATTTGGAGGTTCGTAGGGTAATTTGAAGCATTTCGGCGAATATTAGAAAGTTGAAGTTTTGGAAGGTTGAGAGGTTTGACCGAGAGTTGACTTTGGTGATATCGGGATTAGATTGCAATTCCAAGAGTTGTATTAGATCTGTTATGTCATCTGGGAGATGCATGAAAAATTTGACGTCATTCTGGGTTGATTTGATATGTTTCGACACGAGTTTTGGAAGTTGGAAGATTTGGAAATTTACAAGTTCGATTCGTGGTGTGATTCATAGTTTCGACATTGTTTGATGTGATTTGAGGACTCGATTAGGTCTGTATTATGTTATAGGACTTGTTGGTATATTAGGACGGGGTCCCGAGGGACTCGGGTGAGTTTCGGACGAGCTTCGGATCAATTTGAGCATTTTTGGGTGAGGCTAGTTTGGGCTGAGTTCTGGTGTGGTCGCACCTGCAGACCACTGGACACAAGTGTGATGGTCGTAGGTGCAAAGATGAAGGTGCAGAAGCGAGAAAGACTGGGCTTGGCAGTCTTCGCAGATGCGGAAATTGGTGCGCATCTGCGGCTCCGCAGAAATGAGATATTGGACGCAGAGATGAGCTGGAGCGCAAAAGCGATTTGGGCATGCGCACCTGCGGTTGCGCAGAAGAGGAAGAATGTCCCTAGGTGCGAGAGGGTATCTGATTAGTGGTCTTCGTAGGCGCGGTTCATTTGTCGCAAAAGCGACGCCGCAGAAGCGGCTAATTATGTTGCAGGTGCGATCATACTTGGGCAGAATCATATAAATCTAGGGTTTGGGTATTTTCTTCATATTTTGAGTTGTAGACTTCGGATTTGGGCAATTTTTGTGGGGTTCTTCTCGAGTTTGATTTGGGTAAGTGTTCCTTAACTGAAATTAATTATATTTCATGATTTCATAATTATTTATATCATTAAATCAGTGAATTGAAAGGAAGAAAATAGGAAATTTTCTAAAACTCTTTCAAAATGTAAAATGATGATTTGAAGGACGAATTGATGTCGGAAATTGATAATTTTGGTATGGTTGAAATCATATTGGAATGGATGCTCGGATTTTGTGAATTTTATCGAGTTCCGAGGTGCGAGCCAGGGGGGTGACTTTTGAGTTTTGGGTTGACTTTTTAGTTTTAATTAAAGGTTGAAGCTTTATTATCCGGAATTGTTTTCTATGAGTTTTAATTATGATTTGAAATTATTTTGGCTAGATTTGAGCCGTCCGAGGTTGTTTCACTCGAGAAGGTCATTTTAGAGTAACAGTCTAGCTTCTTTGAGGTAGGTATCTTGCTTGACTTTGTGTGGGGGAACTACCCCGTAGGATTTAAGTCATTTGTGCTAATTGTGTCATGTGAAGGCCGTGTACGCGAGGTGACGAGTACGTGCTTGGTCTTATTTGTGAAAATTTGACCGTTTAGGGCTCTTGGGTTCTTATGTTCATTAGATATGAAGTTGTTTTGTAATGTTAAAAACCTCATTTACTAAATTCACCCTTATGTGTCTTATTTGGAATTCATTGCTTCTTGTTCTATCCTTATTGCCGATTAAACTCTTATGTGCCTTAACTGAAGTTGTTGCCTATTTTATTGCTATGTTATCCTTTCCATAATTGTTTATCCTTAACTGAAGTTATTATTATCTTTTTCGTAATTGTCTATCCTTAATTGAAGTTATTAGTATCTTTTCCGTAATTTCTTATTCTTAATTGAACTTGTCGTATCTCTTCCGTAATTGCTCAACCTTAAATGAAGTTTTGTTATCCCTTTTCATTGTTGACTTATCCTTATTTGGAATCATTGATTCATGTTATCTCTTTTATCATCGAATTGTACTTTTGTGGATTCATTGTTATACATTATCTCTTCCTTGTTGAGTTATTCTTGTTGAGACCAGTATTCCCTGTTGTGTCTTTCTTTGTGAGCTCGTTCTACCTTTTCTTTGTGTTCTGAAGTTCCCGAGTTGATTTACTTGTCGTATCCTCGTGTTATTGTTATTGTTGTTGTATAAAGTGTTGTTGAGCCCAGGGCTATGCATGGTTGTGATATTGAAACTGTTTTGAGGAAATGTTGTGGTATTTTATTGAGTTGTTATATTTTGGTACACGTGTTCTTGTTGGGAGGATTGTCCGATGTTTGCACGAGGTTTCTGTCGTGATGTTGTTACTATTGATACGCATGCGGTGGTATAAGATCTGGGTGTCGAAGCGCATACGGTGAGATAAAGTAGGCTTGATACACGTGGCTAGTAGGGGAACTAGTAGAAGTCATGCGGTGTTATAAGGTGGGCTAAACCGCGTGATGCTATTTCGGAAAAAATAATTTTCAAAACTAAATGTAAAGGCTCTCCCGGTGATATAAGAAAAGATTGTGATTCATATTGTGATTTAAGACTACGAGGCGATACCTCGGTAATGACTCTTGTTGACATTTCTCCATTCTTTTGTACTTGTCTTTAATTGTTGTTTCTTTAGCATACTATTAATTATCTTTCTCTGTGTTGCACTATTTTCTTAGTTCTATGTATCTAATCTTGTTGTACTATTCGTTGTTTCATCTTCATTATTGTCTTTATTACACTGTACATTTTGTGGTGATCATTTCTTATGTGTCATTCATTGTCTCTACTCTTACTTGTTGACTTGAATTATGGTAGAACACTTGCACAAGCATACATGTAAATAAACCACTTATATCGGTCTAAGAAGATAAATCTTGATGTCATGTACTCCCATGTCTTTGCCTTATGTGTGAGAGTTATCTTGTTGGCACATGAGTGGTCCGTGCGGATATTAGATAGTCACTCCCTTGGCACGTGAGTCGTCCGTGCTGTTATGAATTATAATGTGGGCACAAGATGCCAAGTGATTAGGGTTCACGAATTGGGACCCGTGATTTGTGATTTTGAGGTTTGGTACCTCATGGAAATTCTTGGATAAACCTAGTGTGAAAGCATTTGTTCCTATTGAGCTGTCACTTGTTTTCCTTTATTTGGTTTCACCAAATTTGAACTGTGATCAATTTACTCTACAGTGTTATTACCTGTTGTGTCTCGTTGCTAATTGTTGCTTTTAGTTCCTATTACAAACATTGTATTATTATTGTCATTATGCCTAATTTTATATTGATATTGTTCCCTATTAGTTCTACATTTATACTTGTTCAGGTTGTTTAGTCCAATGAGTGTCTTGACTGTTCCTCGTCACTACTCCACCGAGGTTAGTCTTGATACTTAGTGGGTACCGCTGTGGTGTACTTATACTACACTTCTATATATTTTTGTGCAGATTCAGGTGCCTCGGATATTGTTGATTATTAGCTGGCTGGTCGAGCATTGCTGTGGAGACTCAAGGTAAATATGTTGTCGCGTTCGTAGGCCTCGGAGTCACCTTCTGACATTGTACTTATACTATTTAATTCTATTCTGAACAGTTATATTTAGGGATTTTCTAGCAAACTCGGTAGAGCTTATGACTTGTACTACCAGTTTTGGAATATTGTATTGCACTTAGGATCATTGGTTTTGCTATGGAAATTTCAGTTTCATGCTTCGTAGTTGTCCTGGTTAAATTCTGTCTTTAATTTTGTAAGTGTAGGCTTACCTAATATTAGAGATTAGGTGTTGTCACAACATCCTATGGAGGGAGGAGCAGCCTTGTCTTTTTCTTTGTACTATTTTTAGTTGAGAATAAGCTCTAGAAGCGGATAAGCCGAAATTTGGGTCGTGACAAACAATTTCATGCACTTGCCAATTTTATTTTATTTTTGTCATAAATTTAAAATACACACATACTTTTAATAATTCTAATGGTGCTTCTGCCACTGTTGTTGTGACTTGTAATATAATTTTCTTTTGTAGTATGAATATTCAAACCTGTATTGGAGAGAATAGAAAACGATTACTTAATTTTTAAAATATTAAGAAATATCAATTTGAAATTCTTCTTCGAAAAGTTCTCTAGAATTGGTCTTTAATTCTCATCAATTATCATACTCTCTTAGTTTAGCTTTCCTTTTTCTAATTAGTTCATTTGTTCATAATAGATTAGATTATTTAAGAGGGGTGATAGACTCTAAAAAACTGTTTGAATTCGGAAAAATTAAATGAAAACTATTCATATCAATTTGACACTTTTAAAAGGAAAGCAAATTGGTCTTATTTAACTCTTAAAATTTAAAACAAGAATGAAAATAGAGAAACAAACTTAACAATCGAAGAAGGTGCAGAAATCGTCAAACGTATACTCCTTAATTTCAAGGAAAAGCTCGTGCAAGCCAGCTTTCCTAATTGACCAAAAGTCCCTCTCATAATGGTAACGGACGGTAGTAATATTTTCATAATTTTTTTTATCTATCAAGTAAATAAAAGAAAAAGAGTGAGAAAGAAGGTGATTATTTGAATGGTTATGACTATTAGTGAAGGAGCATGAAGTATTAAATTGGGTTCTTTGTACGTGTTATTTTTTAAAATTCTTTGTATTTATAATTAGGTTATTTAAATTATTTAGAAAGACATTTAAGTCTTTCAACTTTTTAATTTGGGAGTTCCCGCTTTTATAATAATTAGTTTCGGGGCACGCGCGTTGCTCGTGTATTCCATGTCAATAAGTAAAAAGAATTTAAGCAATCACATACGATTATTAAAAATGTGTTTGAATTATAAAAAAATTTAAAAAGTGTAAGTTCTTTCAATGATAAACGCTGATGACCTATGAGAAAATTAAACACCCTCCTAATGCAAGATTAAATACTCAAGATTATCTACTTTTAAGAAGATGAAACGATATTTACTTGTAACAACCCGACCGGTCGTTTTGAACTCTAGCGCGTCGTTCGGCGGTTTGAGGCATTGAGTAGTTTCATTTCAGGTATTATGACTTATACGTGTGGTCGAAATTAAATTTCGGTAAGCTCGGAGTTGATTCGGATGGAAAATTCTCAATTCGGAAGCTGAAAGTTGGAAAAGTTTACCAAAGTTTTACTTTTGAATAAACGACCTCGGAATAGGGATTTGAAGATTCCAATAGGTTCGTATGATGATTTCGGACTTGAGCGTATGTTCAGGTTGAGTATCGGGTGGTCTGGGAGCACTTCAGCGCTTATTATGGAAGTTGGCATTTTGAAGGTTTAAGAATTTCTTAAGTTTGATTTGAAGTGGACTTTGATGTTATCAATGTCCGTTTGAGGTTTCGAGCCTTGGAATAGGTTTGTATCGTGATTTATAACTTATGTGTAAAGGCATCATTCTGGGATGTTTAAGTATGATTCGAACGCGTTCGGCGAAGTTTGAATGTTTGAAAGTTTAAAGAAAGGTTTCGATCGTCGATTCGTAGTTTTGATATTGTTTGGCGTGATTTGAGGCTTTAACTAAGTCCGTATTGTGTTTTGGAACTTGTTGGTATGTTTGGATGGGGTCCGGGAGGCCTAGGCGCGAATCGGATGGGAATCGAATTGAATTTTGGACTTAAAGGATTTCTAAAGCTTAAGGCTTCTGGTGTAATCGCACCTGCAAGACTTTGGCCGCAGGTGCGGCGCTGTGGTCGCATAAGCAACATTTGGTCTGGAGCTGGGATGGCCGCAGATGCGAGGATATTTTCGTACTTGCGAGCCCGCAGATGCAAAGAATGCTCCGTAGAAGCAGAATGCCAGCTGGGCAGGTGGGTCGCAAAAGCGGAAGGTCTCCGCATGTGCGAGTGTGCAGGAGCGAGGGCTGGATAGCATAAGCGGTCACGCAGGAACGGAATTTGGTCCGTAGAAGTGGATTTGCCTGGGCTTGGAGAGAACAGCACCTGCGATGGATTTCTCCGCAGGTACGACTGATGGACCGCTGGTGCGAAAGTCGCTGGGCAGAATGCTTGATTTAAGTTTGTGGGTTAGATTCATTTCACCTCATTTCTCTCATTGGAGCCGGCCTTGGGGGAAATTTTGGAGTGCCCTTCTATTCATCCTTCGTGAGGTAAGTGATTCCTATCGTTATGAGTTACATACATAGAATATATGTGGATTTAAACATGAAACATTGTGAAAAATTTTGGGATTTTAAGAGAAAACCTAGAAAATGGTATTTTTGGATTTTGATCACTAGTTTGGAAATGGAATTAGGAATAAATTATATATTTGAGTTTGTAATGTTATGGGTAATGGTTATCTTCAAACTAGTCTGGATCAATGGGTTTTTGGATTGAGCTGTTAGAGAGGCGTTGGAGCCGGTTATGGAATTTCGGAGCGAGGTAAGTCTCCTGCCTAACCTTGCGGGGATGAAACTACCCCTAAGTGATGTAATTGTTATGTGCTACTAGTTGTGGGTGCTATATACGCACGAGGTGACGAGAGTCTGTACGTAGCTAAAGTATGTTTATGTTCGGGTAGACTTAGAACTTTATTATGTAATAATTGAACTCATTCTGCTAGCTTAATTAATTGAAATTATAATTGAAATTGATTTTGTCACGACCCAAAATCCACTATAGGTCGTGATGGCGCCTAATGCCGCCGTCAGGCAAGCCAACGATGATCGATCAATTTAATTACTCATTTTGATTACTTTAAAATCATAATTCCCATTAATTAAATAGTATAAAAGTTGGTACTTATAGTAAACCAGTGATTTTATTTTCCAATTCCTGTATAAAAATATAAATTTCAAGGTGAAATGATAATAATTACATGAACTACAATAATGAACAACCAGTAGGAACCCCCAAAATCCGGTGTCACAAGTGATGAGCATCTACTAAGGAGTACAATAATAATACAACAACCATTTGGAATACAAGTTAGAGAGGGAATATAAATAAATCTGATGGAGACTCTGTATGTTACGGATCGTAACAAGGAAATGCAGCTCGCCGTAAAGTCCTCGCAAAAGGCGCGCCTCTGCACCCAGAGGGCCACCGAAAACATATATATACCTGCACAATAAGTGCAACAAGTGTAGCATGAGTACGTAAATCAACGCGTACCCAATAAGTATCTAGCCTAACCCCAGAGAAGTAGTGACGAGGGGTCGACATCGACACTTACTAGTGGTCCAATAAGACAGATACAATAAGAGGTAAACAAATAGGGAGCAGAGTGGATAAACGGTATGAACAAATATAAATACGAGGTACAATCCTTCTCTGAATGGTAAACTCAAGCTCTCACTAAGCAGTTACCTCCTCAACCGGAGTATATATAGTATGGACCTTACCGGATAGGTCATCATAAATCAAATCAGGAAATATACACAGATGTGCTGGTCACATGCTAGGTGACGGGTGTATGGGCGTGCACCGTAGGAATTGTGACTTTGTCAATTCCATGGAAATGTGTAGTTGAATAATCTGTTGTTATCCATACATTCTCCATGTATTAGAGAAATTGAATTACAAATCATGTTAGAAATCATGTTTAGACTATGTGTTGGCACTGTAGGGACCCACAAAGGTCGTGAACATGTTGAATTATCTGCTAAAATATTGTTTTGTACTCAGTCATAGTTTTACTTGCATATTACATCTCAGTCTCTATTGTTCTTTATTGATGCATTATATCATTGCTGTTTGGGTTGATTATCATGATTTTTGAGAGACCGAGAGACTGGAGAGGTTGATGACTGAGTGAGATCGAGGGCCTGATTGTGAGAATATTTATGGGATCGGGTTGTACGTCGCACCATGTTTCATTAATTTATGCCATGATTGGCTTGTTATATCGCTTGGGTTGAAGGATCCCCTCTGGAGTCTGTACACAACCCCAGTGAGCGCATGTACCTACTGAGTGCGAGTGCCGAGTGATGAGTGATTGAGAGGAATGGGTGATTGTGTGAGAATGTGTGACTGTGAGGAATGAGTGATGGTGAGGTTGGAGTGATTGGGAGGACTGAGTGACTGTTGCTCTGAGAGGATGCATTTGACTTTCATTTCTGTTGCACTTCAGCTGTCATATATCACTGTCTTGTAATTTATTAGAGATATTATATTTTGTTTCACCTGAACTTGACATGGATTGACTGTTGTGGCCTAAATTGTCAAACTTGAAAGCATGCCTACCTTCCTATGTTGAAATTACTGTAATTGAACTATAATTGTGAAGCTCGTCACTACTTTCAGTCCTTTATTTACTCTTGTTACTTACTAAGTTGGTTGTACTCACGTTACACCCTGTATTTCGTATGCAGATCCAGGTGTTTCCGAACACGGTGGTTGTTGATTCCTTTTCATAATCGGTTGTGTGGAGCTTTCAAGGCGGCTGCCTGACATTTCGCAGACCTTGTCTCTTCTTCCATATCTTTTTGTTTTATGTATTTAGTTTCTGACTATTATAGAGAGTACTTCCAGAATTGTGATGTTTAGACGTTCATGTACTCATTGACACCTCGATGTTGGGAATTTATGTATTGGTTTTTACTTTCTATCCATTCTGCAAGTTTTGATGATTTAAACCTATGTTATTCTTTTTTTTATTTATTTACAAAATATGGAAGTATTTTGAAAAGTCGGCTTGCCTAGTACCACGTTAGGTGCCATCATGACAGGCTAAGTTTTGGGTTGTGATAAATTGGTATCAGAGTCTAGGTTATATAGGTCTCACGAGTCATGAGCAGGTTTAGTAGAGTCTTACGGATCGGTACGGAGACGTCTGTACTTATCTTCAAGAGGTTGTCGAACCCCTAGGAAATTTCAAATCTTGTATTCTTGTCGTGCAAACTTATTGATTCCGGTAACTAAATATCTATATTCTATTCTCTCATAGATGGTGAGGACATGTGCTACCAGACATGATGGACAACCACCAGTACCGCTAGCTAGGGTCGCAAGAGGCCGAGGTCGCGGTAAGGGCCGCGGTTGGGGCAGAGATGCAGTTCGTACGACAGATAAAGAAGCATCTGCAGATCCACCAGTTGCTCTAGCTCAGGAGCAGGTACCAGATACGGTTGAGCCAGTGGGGCTAGCTCAGGCACCAGTTGTGCCCATTGTGATTCTAGGCTGTTAGGAGGCCTTGGCTCAGATTTTGACAGTGTGTACCAGCCTTGCTCAGGCGGTCTCTGTTCCGGCCCCAACAACCACTTCTCAAGCCGGGGGAGGTACTCAGACTCCTGCCGCTCGTACTCCAGAGCAGGTGATGCAGGGACTCCAGACACTGGGGGTACTACCAGCCCAACCGGTTGCAGCTTCTTAGGCCCAGGTGGTCCCCGTTATGACTGATGATGAGCAGAGGAGACTAGAGAGAGGATGCCCAAGGTTTCTTGGATAAGTACCAGCGGATTCTTTGCACAGCTGGTATTCTGGAGACCAGTGGGGTCTCGTTGACTACTTTTCAGTTCACTGGGGCTGCCTTCAGATGGTGGGAGGCTTATGAGAGGCGCATGCCGGTCGGTGCAGCACCACTTTCATGGTAGGAGTTCTCCGTCCCCTTTTTGGATAAGTTCGTGCCGCAGTCTCGTAGGGAGGAGCTGCACAAATAGTTTGAGCAGCTATGTTAGGAGGGCATGTCTGTGACCCAGTACGAGATGAGGTTTTCTGAGTTGGCACGTCACACAGTTTGGTTGATTTCCACTGACAAATAGAGGATTATGAGGTTCATTGATGGCCTCACATATCATCTGCGGTTGCTTATGACTCGGGAGAGGGTATCAGGTGCTACTTTCGACGAGGTGTTTGATATTGCTCGACAAATAGAGATGGTCTGCAGTCAAAAGCATGGTGAGCGGGAGGCCAAGAGGCCTCGTGGATTGGGTGATTTCAGTGGTGTTCCTTCTCGGGGTCAGATCTACCACAGTAGGGGTCATCCTTATAGGCACGCTCAGACGACTTGTCTAGCTCACTGTGGTGCATCATCCAGCCATGGTTCATTCAGTCCTCATCAGGGTCAGTCATCTCTTAGTGCTGTTCTAGCTCAGAGTTTGTCCCGTGCTCCATCGGTTCAGGGTTCATCTATGCCATGTCCTTCTAGCAATTATCTCGGCCCCCACCATCAGCACTAGGGAGTTGCTTCGAGTGCGGGAAGTTTGGGCATATGTGAAGGCAGTGTCTTTGTCGTCCGGGAGGTCTAGTGCAGCAGAGGAGTCAGGCTGCGACTTCAATACCAGTTACTTCACCACCCACCCACCCAGCTCGGGATGGGGCCCAGTCAGCTAGGGGTCGCCCAAGAGGGAGAGGCAGATCAGGTGGCGTTCAGGCCCGATTCTATGCTATTCCTGTTAGGCCAAATTTGTTGCTTCAGATGCAGTGATTACAGGTATTGTCTCAGTGTGCCACAGGGATGCTTCTGTATTATTTGATCTTGGTTCCACTTATTCGTATGTATCATCATATTTTGCTCATTATCTGGATATGCCTCGTGAGTTCTTAGTTTCATTTGTTCATGTATCCACGCTAGTGGGCGATACTATTATTGTGGACCATGTATATCGGTCGTGTGTAGTGACTATTGGGGGATTGGAGACTAGAGTTGATCTTTTGTTGCTTAGTATGGTTGATTTCGATGTGATCTTGGGTATGGATTGGTTGTCTCCATGTTATGCTATGCTGGATTGTCACGCGAAGGCCGTGACGTTGGCGATGTTGGGGCTGCCAAGGATTGAGTGAAGAGGTTCTCTAGACTATGTTCCTAGCAGAGTGATTTCATATTTGAAGGCCCAGCGGATGGTTGAGAAGGGTTGTTTATCTTATTTGGCCTTTGGGAGGGATGTTGGAGCTGATACTCCTACTATTGATTTTGTTCTGATGGTGCGAGATTTTCCAGATGTGTTTCCTGCAGACCTACCGGACATGCCGCCCGACAGGGATATTGACTTTGGTATTGACTTGGTGTTGGGCACTCAGCCCATTTCTATTTCTCTGTATCGTATGTCACCCTCTGAATTGAAAGAACTGAAAGAGCAGCTTCAGGAACTTCTTGATAAGGGGTTTATTAGGCCTAGTGTGTCGCCTTAGGGTGCACCGGTTCTATTTGTGAAGAAGAAGGATGGTACTATGCGGATGTGCATCGATTATAGGCAGTTGAATGAAGTTACAATCAAGAACATGTATCATTTGTCGCGCATTGATGATCTATTTGACCAGCTTCATGGAGCGAGGGTGTTCTCTAAAATTGACTTAAGGTCTGGGTATCACCAGTTGAAGATTTGGGACTCGGATATTCTAAAGACATCATTCAGGATCTGTTATGGTCATTATGAGTTTCTTGTGATGTCTTTTGGGCTGACCAACGCCCCAACACCATTCATGCATCTGATGAACAGTGTATTTCAGCCTTATCTTGACTCGTTTGTCATAGTGTTCATTGATGACATCCTAGTGTACTCTCGTAGCCAGGAGGAGCATGCTCAGCATTTGAGGATTGTGTTGCAGCAATTGAGGGATGAGAAGTTTTATGCCAAGTTCTCCAAATGTGAGTTTTGGCTTAGTTCAGTGGCGTTCTTGGGGCACGTGGTGTCTAGTGAGGGGATTCAGGTGGATCCAAAGAAGATAGAGGTGGTTCATAGTTGGCCCAGACCGTCCTCAGCTACGGAGATTCGGAGCTTTCTCGGCTTGGCCAGTTATTATCGTCGCTTCGTGGAAGGTTTCTCGTCTATAGCATCGCCTTTAACCAAATTGACCCAAAAGGGTGCTATTTTCAGGTGGTCAGATGAGTGTGAGGAGAGCTTTCAGAAGCTCAAGACTGCCTTGACCACAACTCCAGTTCTAGTTCTACCTTCAGCTTCTGGTTCTTATGCAGTGTATTGTGATGCTTCTCGAATTGGTATTGCGTGTATATTGATTCGGGGAGGTATAGTGATTGCTTATGCTTCATGCCATTTGAAGCCCCATGAGAAGAACGACCTTGTTCATGATATGGAGTTGGTTGTCATCGTTCATGCATTAAAGATTTGGAGGCATTATCTCTACGGTCTTGCGAGGTATTTACGGATCATCAGAGCCTCTAGCACTTGTTCAAATAGAAGGATCTAAATTTGAGACAGTGGAGATGGTTGGAGTTGCTAAAGGACTATGATATCACTATTCTGCATCATCCGGGGAAGGCCAATGTGGTGGTCGATGCCTTGAGTAAAAAATCAATGTTTATGGGCAACCTTGCATTCATTCTTGTTGGTGAGAGACCTCTTGCAGTTGATGTTCAGGCCTTGGCCAACCAGTTCATGAGATTAGATGTTTCGGAGCCCAGTCGGGTTCTAACTTGTGTGGTTTCTCGGTCTTCCTTATATGATCGCATCAGAGAGCACCAGTATAATGATCCACATTTGCTTGTCCTTAAGGACATGGACCAACACGGTGATGCCAGAGATGTTACTATTGGAGATGATGGGGTGTTGAGGATGCATAGTCGGATTTGTGTGCCTAATGTATATGGGCTACATGAGTTGATTCTTGAGGAGGCCCACAGTTCGCGGTATTCCATTCATCCGGGTGCCACGAAGATGTACCAGAACTTGAGGCAACTCTATTGGTGGAGAAGAATGAAAAAGGATATAGTGGGGTTTGTAGCTCGGTTCCTTAACTGTCAGCAGGTAAAGTATGAACGTCAGAGACCGGGTGGATTGCTTCAGAGGCTAGAGATTCCAGAGTGTAAATGGGAGCGGATCACCATGGATTTTGTAGTTGGGCTCCCACGGACTTTGAGGAAGTTCGATGTTATTTGGGTGATTATGGATCGACTGATCAAGTCCGCGCACTTCATTTCAGTTGGGACTACTTATTCTTTAGAGCGGTTGGCTGAGATTTACATGTGTGAGATCGTTCACCTTCACGATGTGCCAGTGTCTATCATTTTAGATTGGGGCACGCAGTTTACATCATAGTTTTGGAGAGTCGTGCAGTGAGAGTTGGACACCCAGGTTGAGTTGAGTACAACATTTCACCCTCAGAAGGACGGACAGTCCGAGCGCACTACTCAGATATTGGAGAATATGCTACGGGCTTGTGTCATTGATTTCGGGGGTTCATGGGATCAGTTTCTACCGCTCGCGGAGTTTGCCTACAACAACAGCTACCAGTCGAACATTAAGATGGCTTCGTATGAGGCATTGTACGGGAGACGATGTAGATTTCCGGTGGGTTAGTTTGATTCGGGTGAGGCTAGGCTATTGGGTACTAACTTGGTTCAGGATGCTTTGGACAAGGTTAAATTGATTCAGGATCGGCTTCGCACGACGCAATCTAGACAGAAGAGTTATGCCAATAGGAAGGTTCGTGATGCTGCTTTCATGGTTGAAGAAAAGGTATTGCTCAAGGTTTCACCCATGAAGGGCGTTATGAGGTTCGGAAAGAAGGGAAAGTTGAGCCCTCAGTATATTGGGCCTTTTGAGGTACTCTAGAGGATTGGAGAGGTGGATTACAAGCTTGCCTTGCCACCTATTTTGTCGAGTGTGCATCTAGTATTTCATGTTTCTATGCTCTAGAAGTATGTCGGCGATCCGTCTCATATTTTGGATTTCAGCATGGTTCAGTTGGATGGTGATTTGACTTATGATGTGGAGCCGGTGGCCATTTTGGATCGACAGGTTCGAAAGTTGAGGTCAAAGGACATAACTTTAGTGAAGGTGCAGTGGAGAGATCCGCCAATTGAGTAGGCTACTTGGGAGACCGAGTGGGAGATGCGGAGTAGATATCTCTACCTATTTGAGACTCCAAGTACATTTCTAGACTCGTTCGAGGACGAACGTTTGTTTAAGAGGGGGAGGATGTAACGACCCGGCCGGTCGTTTTGAGAGTTGTAGCCTTGTTCCCCTATTTACTGCTCCTTTTATGCTTTGTAGCTGTTATGTGACTTGTCGGGGTAGTTGGACCCGGAGAGATTTCGGAATGAATTGAGACACTTAATCTCAAAATTGGAAGCTTAAGTTGAAAGGGTTGACCGGATGTTGATTTATGAGTAAACGACTTCGGAATGGAGTTTTGACGATTCTGTTAGCTCTGTTGGGTTATTTTGGACGTAGGAGCGTGTCCGGATTGTGTTTTGGAGGTTCGTAGTTGAATTAGGCTTGAAATAGCAAAAATTGGAAATTTGAAAGTTTGATCGAGAGTGGGCTTTGTGGTTACCGAGCTCGGATTGGAGTTACGGGAGTTAGAGTAGGTTTGTGGTGTCATTTGTGATTTGTGTGCAAGATTTGGGGTGAATCGGGCGTGATTTGATAGGTTTCGGCATCGTTTGTAGAAGTTGTAATTACCTTAGTTTCAATAGGCTTGAATTGGGGTGCTATTCATGTTTTTTGATGTGATTTGAGGGCTCGACTAGGTTTGTATCATGTTTTAGGACTTCTTTGTATGTTTGGTTGAGGTCCCGGGGGGCTTATGTTGATTTTGGATGGTTTTCGGATCAAAGTTTGAGTTTGAGAGACTGCTGTAGCTGAAGCCTTCTGGTGCAATCGCAACTATGGAACATTGGTTGCAGGTGCGAGCTCGCAGAAGCGAGCTATGAAGCACAGAAACGGAGGATTAGACTGGGGACTGTGGAGCACAAATGCGGAAGGTATTCCGCAGGTGCGGACTCACACCTACGCTTGGAGGGTCGCAGAAGCGGAAAAATAAGTGGTGAGGCTGGTCCGCAGAAGCAGATTGCTGTGCAGATGCGCGCTCGCAGAAGCAGGGGTTTCGACCGCAGAAGCGGTTGATCATCTTAGTGGCCTCCGCAGATGCGGATGATGGACCGCAAAAGCGGTGCCGCAAAAGTGTCTAAATTGGCCGCAGAAGCGAGAATGCTGGGTAGATTATTTAAAATGAGGGTTCACGATTTTTCTTCATTTTAAACATTTCAAGCTCGGGTTTGGGCGATTATTGAGAAGAGTTTCGAGGGGTTTCTTTAGGTAAGTCCCTTGTGCTCATTTTTTATCAATAATCTTGTTGAATTTCCCACCTAGTTTCTGTGTATTTAAGGTGGAATTTGGGAGTTTGAGGCTAGGGATTTGGAGAGTTGAATTTGGAGATTTAGGTGACGATTTGGTGTCGGATTTTGGTAAATTTGGTGTGGTTGGACTCATGGATGAATGGCTTTCGGGTTTTGTGACTTTTAGTGGATTTCGAGACGTGAACTGGGGGCGGCTTTTGAGTCGATTTTTGACTTTTGATTAATAACTTAGTATTTTTCTTCTGGAATTGATTCCTTTAGCCCATGTTGATTATATCAAATTGTTTATGGATAGATTTGAGGCATTCAAAGGCCGTTTCGAGAGGCAATGGTGTGTTGGAGTAGAGATTTGCTCGGATTGAGGTAAGTAACAGTTCTAAATTTGGTTCTGAGGGTATGAAATCCCGTATTATGTGTCATGTGTTTGGTTTTGAAGTGACGCACATGCTAGGTGACGGGCGTGTGGGCGTGCACCGTAGGAATTGTGACTGGGTCAATTTCATAGAACTGTGTAGTTGAATAATCTGTTGTTATATGTACATTCTCCATGTATTAGAGAAACTAAACTATAAATCATATTAGAAATCATGTTTAGACTATGTGTTGACACTGTAGGGACCCACAAAGGTCGTGAACATGTTGAATTATCTGCTAAAATGTTATTTTGTACTCAGTCACAGTTTACTTGCATATTACATCTCAGTCTCTACTGTTCATTATTGATGCATTATATCATTGTTGTTTGAGTTGATTATCATGATTTCTGAGAGCCCAAAAGACTAGAGAGATTGATGGCTGAGTGAGACCGAGTGCCTGATTGTGAGGATATTTATGGGATCGGGTTGTACGCCACAACATATTTCATTGATTTATTCCATGATTGGCTTGTTATAGCGCTTGGGCTGAAGGAGCCCCTCCGGAGTCTGTACACACCTCCAGTAAGTGTAGGTACCTGCTTAGTGCGAGTGCCGAATGCCGAGTGCCGAGTGCCGAGTGATTGAGATGAATGAGTGACTGCGAGGAATGAGTGATTGTGAGGTTGGAGTGAATGAGGGGGCTGATTGACTGTTGCTTTGAGAGGATGCATTTGACTTTCATTTCTGTTGCACTTCAACTGTCATATATCACCGTCTTGTAATTTCTGAGAGATATTATATTCTGTTTCACCTGAACTTGACATGGATTAACTATTGTGGCCTAAATTGTCGAACTTGAAAGCATGCCTACCTTCCTATGTTGAAATTACTGTAATTGAACTATAACTGTGAAGCTCGTCACTATTTTCAGTCCTTTATTTAGTCATGTTACTTACTGAGTTGGTTGTACGCATGCTACACCCTGCACTTCGTGTGCAGATCCAGATGTTTCCGGACACGGTGGGTGATGATTCCTTTGCACGGTCGATCGTGTGGAGATTTCAAGGTAGATGTCTGGCATTTCGCAGACCTTGTCTCTCATTCCCTATCTTTCTGCTTTATGTATTTAGTTTCTGACTATTATAGACAATACTTCCAGAATTGTGATGTTTAGACGCTCATGTACTCAGTGACACCCCGATGATGGAAATTTATGTATTGGTTTTGACTTTCTATCCATTTTGCGAGTTTTGATGATTTAAACATGTGTTTTTTTTATTTTTTTATTTAAAAATATGGAAATAATTTGAAGTGTTGGCTTGCCTAGTACCACGTTAGGCGTCATTACGACAAGCTAAGTTTTGGGTCGTGACACAGTGATACTTCTTTCTGTAACTCATCTTAACATGGCATATTAGTAGTAAAATAATACACTAAGGAACTTGAAAAATAACCACAAATCAATATTAGAATATTCCCAACATCATTATGACTCCCTAAGACTGCCCTGGAGTTTTGAGTTACAAAAACTGAACTCCAAACAAGTATTTAGAGTTTCACTTGTAAAAATTAAATTCAAACTTCTACAAGTGAACTCTAGGACAATGTTTTGGAGTTCAAAAAGAGAAGGAGAAAAATAAGCGCTTTTGTAGTGAAAAATCAATTGTGTGCAGCTGATATGTGGAGGGATTATTTTTCTTCCAAATACGATTTTTATATGAAAAGTGACTTAATTTCAAGTAGTTTTGAAATGGCGAGCAACAAAAATGGCTATTTGAAACAATCGCGTCTACTAAACTATGTTATTAAAAACTATGGAGTATGGAAATGAGAAGGGAAAAAATTATTGGTTGATAAAGAATTCAGAAGCTCTCATCGGCCTCCAAGACACCGAACTATACTATTACAAGAAAAAACTTCATTATTGGGTTGGATTTTTGTTTTAAGAATTAGGTTAAAACTCCAATATAATATGCCGGAGTTTATACTAATAAAATTATGAACTCCAACATGTAGTGTTGTAATTTCACATGTAGTTGATTTTTCAACTTTAGCATAGTATACTAGGGTTTCACTTATCAAAGCTTCCGGCTCCAGCATCGATTGCTGGAGTTGTTCTGTGTTTTAGTATATGGGGTATTTTTGTTCAAATATTTTTTGTGTGAAAAAGTAGCTAAATGCTAAGCTTTTTAAATACTGGCTAAATTCTTATAGCATCTAAAAGTGGCTATTTTCCAAAAACAAAATCAATTTTGACGACCACAACCTTCTTTGTAAAAATTGCACGTAACGCCCTATTTGGTCGCCCCCATTTAACCTATACCCATATTTTTAAATTTATTTAACCTATACCCTAATTTTAACAACTTCAGACGCCTCCTCTTTTTTCTCCTGACCTATGCGCTCCTTTCTTCCTCCTCTTCTTGTCTATCAAATTAACTTTTTAACCACTACTTTAATATATTCACTAATAAAATGTGAAGTCAAATTAATAACTTAACCTACATTTGATCAAATACTATCAACAAAATAGAGTATTGTTCTTGTTCTCTATTTGAATTCAGAAATCCTGTCAACAGAAAGTAAAATGTGGGCTTCTACAAATTTTACAAGAAAGAATTACAAGAAAATACACTTTACTTCACACCATAACAAAAAATGGCCCATATTTTTAAGTTTTACCCGACTTGGCCCATATTGTACATATTTTGAAAGCACTAACAAATTCAAAATTTGTGTTCTTACAACCATTGCTTCTAAAAGCTATGGAGTTAAATCTGTGTTCTCACAACCATTGCTTTCACTCTCTCTTCTTCTCACATCTTCTACATATGCTTTAAAGGGCCGTCCGTCATAGCTGTTTCTCCTCATGTATCACCTGGTTGCAATGTAAAAAAATTAAAGAGTAGAAGTCCACCATTGAAGGCCATTCAAAGCTTTGCTTTCGAAAATAGGATTTTTTGAGTTTGTTAGTTGTTTGGATTGGGTGTTGTTCCAATTGATTGAAAATATCAAAAGGTAGTTCAAATTTTAAATTTGAATTGATTTGGAGTAGATTTGAGCAAGATTTGAGTTAAATTTCAGAAAAAATGCAAGGAAGAAGACGAAGTCAGTTTTTTGTATAATTATGTATAAGAGTGTATAAACACATCTTATACATTATTATACACTTTTATACGCCTTTATGCAAGCGTCTGTAGACGAACTTCTTTCACGATTTTTAGTTGCAATTCTTGTTCAAAACCAGTCCAAATCTCCATTAAATGACTTCAAATTTTATATACGATCTCCTTATACTATTTCTAACAAGTCTACATACCCACTCCAAAATTCTCACAAAATCAAATGGATTTGATTTGTTGAACTAATATTTGAGTCACAATTACTAATTTGAAAATTAACATAAAAGTTTGAGCAATCTTTTTTAAAAATTAAATAGTAATTTGGAGAACCTATTGGAGTTGAATGTTGAATCTTAGCCTATTACTTTTGGGCTAGTTGGTTGTAAATTGAAATATGAGCTATAAAATTGAAAAGTAGAGAGCCCAGTTTTTCTAATGTGAATTTTTTCCATTTTACAATCCTTTATTTTGCAAGCTCGAGATAAAAATCCAAATGTATTGAGAGCGCAACAGATACTCTCTAGTTCATCTTATTATGTGTTTATCTCATACTGAATATACATAAGTTCCAAATCCAGTATGAAGAACATGAAGAATTCCCCATGAGGTAAAGCCCGATGTGATGCCAAACCATGTGATGACCCAAAATATTATCTTTAAATTTAATAAGTAATTCTGTATTTTAAGACCTCGAAAAGCACCATTTATCATTTCTCGACTTGCGTGCACAGTCCGTACAATTTTCCGAAAAGTTTTTATGTGAAAAATAGATTAAAATAGGAAATGGAGCTTTAAAACTCAACTAAGTTGACTTTGGTCAATATTTTGAGCAAACTGACCTGGATCAGTATTTTGTAAATTTTTGGAGGTTCGTATCGTGATTTGGGATTTGGGGGTATGCCCGGAATCAAATTCCAAGGTCCATATCCTGAGTTATGGAATTTTGATGAAAAATTAAAAGCTTGAAAACTTAATGATTTCTAAGAAATTACTGATGTTGGATTTATTGACCTCGGGTCCGTATTTTAATTTCGGAGCCCGGTATAGGTCCACTATAATATTTATGACTTGTTTGCCGAATTTATGAGAATCGGAGTTGATTTGACGTAATTCGGACGTCCGGTTGTAAAAATATAAGTTTTAAAGTTTCTTGAAAACTTCCTTTGATTTGGTGTCCGATTCGTAGTTCTAGGTATTATTTTGGCGATTTGATCACGCGAGCAAGTTCGTATGATATTTTAGGACTTGTGTGCATGTTTGATTTGGAGCCCCGAGGGCTTGGGTGGGTTTCGGATAGGCTACGGGATGTTTGGACTTTGAAAATCTGGTATTTTTCTGCAGCATGTGTTCTCGCATGTCCTTCTTCGCGTTCGTGAAGGTACTCTCGCAAACGCGAAGAGTAAATTGGGCAGCTAAAGTTTTCTTCTTCGCGAACGCGAAGCGATGGGGGCATTACCCTTCGCGAACGCGACAAGCTCCTCGCGAACACGTAGTGTTAGGCACACCTGGGGGAGGGTCAATCATTCCTTCATCGCGAACGCGAGCAATGCCTCGCGAACGCGAAGGCCTGGGGGGAAAGCCTTTGTGAACGCGAAGGAGGACTCGCGAACGTGAAAGCCACGGGCTGCAACTCATCGCGAACACGACAGGCCCTACGCGAACGCGAAGAAGGCCTGACCCATGTGACTTAAAACAGAACCAAAACGGGATTTTTTCCATTTTTCACAAAACCCTCAATTATAACTCGGCTAAGGGGCGATTTCAAAGGAGTTTTCACGATTTCGGACTGGATAAGTGTTCTTTATCATATAGTGATTGTATTTTACAAATCCATGTCTATATTCATCAATAATTTCGGATTTAGATGGAAGAAATTGGAATTTTTGTAAAACTTTCCAAAACCGAAAAAATTAAGATTTGAAGGTCCATTTGATATGGGAATTGGACAAATTTGGTGAGATTGAACTCGTATCGGAATGGGTGTTCGGATTTCGCAAGTTTTTCCAGGATTTGAGACGTGGGTCCCACTGCCGAATATTTTAATGAATTTCAGATTTTTATCCGGAAAATTTATAAATTCATATGGAATTAATTCCTATGATTAGTATTGAATATATTGAATTGTTTGTGAATAGATTTGAAGCTTTCGGAGGCAAATTTAAAAGAAAAAGTTGTGGTTGAATAATTGATTGGAATTTGCAAAGCGAGGTAAGTGTCGGGATTAACCTTGACTCGAGGGAATAGAACCCTTAAATTATTTGTTATGTGAAATACATGTGAACGACGTATAGGCGAGGTGACGAGTGTCTATACGTCGTCAAATTGATTGTTTGCCTACTTACTTGAAAAATCATAAATTATTTTAAATCATGAATTAATTATTATAATAGTTGTTTCTCTCTTATTCTTTGTCAAACATTAATCCTTGAATTCTTGCATTAATTGTTTCATGCTATTTGAATTGTGTGTCTTAATTGTTATTTGACATTTAGCATATTAAATATTAAAGTGCCTATTTTCTCCCTGATTTCCATAATAATTTGTTATTTGTCATTGTTTGTTTCATAATTAAATCATAATTATTGTATGCTTGTTGTCTTATAGTTTTATATTAATTATTGTAATTATGGAAACAAATTCTTCTATAAGAATTGGTAAATGAATATGTTGGAGGAGTGGGTTGCACGCCGCAATAGAATTGATTGAAATGGATATATAATGGAAGATCGGGTTGCACACCGCAACAAACTTATTAAAAAATCAATATAGGAGGATCGGGTTGCACGCCGCAACAGACTTATTAAAAAGTCTATATTGGAGGATCGGGTTGTACGCCGCAACGGACTTATTAAAAAGTCTATATTAGAGGATCGGGTTGCATGCCGCAACAGACTTATTAAAAAGTCCATATTGGAGGATCGGGTTGCACGCCGCAACAGACTTATTAAAAAGTCAATATTGGGAGATCGGATTGCACGCCGCAACAGACTTATTTAAAACTCTTTATATATACTTGATTGAAATAAATACATGACAGACTTGATTAAAAGGAATATATTGGGAGAGCGGGTTGCACGCTGCAACAGAATTGAATGTGAATATATTGTGAGAGCGGGTTGCACGTTGCAACAAAATTGGTTGAAATAATAATGGATTATGACTGCTGAGTTAGCTTCAATTATTATAAATGAGTTACCTGATTTATTTCTATTATTTGTTGTTATTATTAATATTGCGTACATGTTAATGTAAGTGAACCACCTTAGCCTCGTCACTACTTCGTCGAGGTTAGGCTCGGCACTTTCCAGTACATGGGGTCAGTTGTACTGATACTACACTCTGCACTTCTTGTGTAGATTTTGGAGTTTGTCCCAGCGGCGTACCATAGACTTGCTCGGATTTCAGCTACCGGAGGAGACTTGAGGTATAACTGCATGGCGACGCAGTTATGAAGTCCCCATCTATTTTACTTTAGCTGTGTGTTTATTTCCAGACAACTATATTTTATTCAGACCTTTATTTATATTTATTCTAGAAGCTCGTGCACTTGTGACACCAATTCTGGGATGGTATTTAGACACCGACTTTTTTATGGATTATTTCACCATATTTCAAACTTTGCTTCCGCATTTGTTTCTTGATTATTAATAATTTAAAGATTGTTTAAAAATTGGTTAATATTATTCTAACGTTGGCTTGCCTAGCAAGTGAAATGTTAGGCGCCATCACGGTCCGAAGGTGGAAATTTCGGGTCGTGACAAACCAGCTCTTAGTTACACTGAAAAGTTAATTTGTCCTGAAGTTTGCACTACAAATTGAAGAACTTCAGACTAATTTGTTTGAAGTTTGCACTATGAACTGAGAGAAAACTGAAGTTTGCCCTTGCACTATGAACTGAAGTTCCTGAAGTTTGCACTACAAATTGATGAACTTGAGACTAATTTGTGTGAAGTTTGCACTATGAAGTAAGGGAAAACTGAAATTTGCCCTTTGCACTATGAACTTAAGTTCCTGAAGTTTGCACTACAAATTGAAGAACTCCAAACTAATTTGTCTAAAGTTTGCACTATAAAGTGAGGAAAAACTGAAGTTTGCCCTTGCACTATGAACTGAAGTTCCTGAAGTTTGTACTATAAATTGAAGAACTTCAGACTAATTGCACTATGAAGTGAGGGGAAACTAAAGTTTGCCCTTGCACTATGAACTGAAGTTCCTGAAGTTTGCACTATAAATTGAAGAACTTCAGACTAATTTGTCTGAAGTTTGCACTATGAAATGAGGGAAGTTTTCCCTTGCACTATGAACTGAATTTTGCGTGATTACCTTTGCAAGTCAGGTCAAACTTCAAGCAAAAATATCTGAAGTTTTGCTTTGATAAGGCTACACTTCAGGCAAAAAATTCTGAAGTTCAAACTTCAGACATAAATTTTTGTTACTTCTGACCCGTATGCCTGAATTTACCCGAAAAGTGGATATGCTTGCAATTATTTTTTATAAAGCGGGTATAGGTTAAACTGTGACCCAAAAACTGGGTATAGATGCAAATAATCACCTTTTTTGGCCCGATACATATTTTTGAGGGACAAGCCCGAAACAACCTAGCTATTGGTCCTAGTTTGCCTTTTCATTCAGAGGCCCAAAAGTTTCCCGAGTCTGCGGTTCTCCGTTCAAACTACCTAAACCCTCTACGCCATTGGCAAAACTACCTGAACTGTCGTGGCCTTTCTTCCTCCAACACAACCCACATACATGGCATCATTGCCACCATTTCTATTTCCATCTCCATCTAAACCCTATTTCAGAAAGGCGTATTTCTCTTCTCATACACATGAATACTGATTCTTATACAAATTTTATACATAGAATAGTAATATAGATGGACGTAAGAAGATTGAAAATTCCCAAAACGATTGCTATATTTTCACATATCAAACGTCCTTTGACCTGTGTGATTTCTACTGCTTCTTCAGATCAAATTAGTGAGACATTACATCAAACACCTTCTAAGCAGCCTAACCCCAGCTCAGAAAGTAAACAGCAAAAGGTATTTGATTTGAATTTGCGCAAATGGGTTACTTCAGTTCTCTCAAACCCACATGTAGATTCGTTAAAGATTAAAGATTTGCTGACCCATCTGACTCCACAGCAGTTTGATGCTATTTTCTTGGAAATTCATTCATCTTTAAAACCATTGAATGCTTTGAAATTTTTCCATCTAGCGTCCGGTTCTTATGGTTTTAGTTTCAGTGTTCAATCTTATTGTACTCTGTTTCGTTTGCTCGTTGCCTCGAATCATGATGATGCAGCTAGGTTGCTTTTGATAAGGTTAATTGATGGGAAACTACCTGCATTGTTTGATTGTCCCCAACAAAAGCATGTAGAGGTAGCTGTTTCTTTAGCGGAGTTAAGTCGCCTGTCTGATTTTGGTGTTGCTGTTAGGACATTTGATCTTTTGGTTCATCTATGTTGTACCCAATTCAAGAATGTTGGGTTTGATGCTGCATTGGATGTATTCAGGTCATTGGCGAGTAGGGGGTTGTATCCTTCTTTGAAAACTTGTAACTTTTTGTTGAGTTCTCTTGTGAAAGAGAATGAGCTTTGGAAGAGTTATGAGGTTTTTGGAGTTTTGAAGGATGGTGTTAAACCTGATGTTTACTTGTTTAGCACTGAGATTAATGCTTTTTGTAAAGGAGGGAGGGTGGACGAAGCGAAGGAGTTGTTTCGAAAGATGGAAAACATGGGTGTCATGCCAAATGTTGTCACTTATAATAACCTCATTCACGGGCTTTGCAGGAATGGTAATTTAGAAGATGCCTTCTGTCTGAAGGAAGAAATGATATTAAATGGTGTAAAGCCAAGTATCGTCACTTATAGCATAATTATTAATTGTCTGATGAAACTTGAGAAATATGATGAAGCTGATTGTGTGTTGAAAGAAATGTCAAACAAGGGGCTTGTTCCAAATGAGGTGATGTACAATACCATCATTAATGGCCATTGCTCAGCAGGAAATATCCAGAAAGCTTTAAAGGTAAGGGATGAAATGTTAAGAAAAGGAATTCTCCCCAACTCGATTACTTGCAATTCACTGATCAAAGGCTTTTGTAAGGTAAATCAAGCTAGTCAAGCTGAAGAACTCTTAGAGGAGATGTTATTACATGGATTGAGCGTAAATCCTGGTTCATTTAATAATGTTATCCTTGTATTGTGTACAAATTCTAGGTTTTTTTCTGCACTACGGTTTACTAAGGAAATGATATTAAGGAGTTTGAAACCAAATGATGGGTTGCTGACCACATTAATTGGTGGTCTTTGCAAGGAAGGGAAGCATTCAGAAGCAGTTGAGCTTTGGCATATGCTGCTGATGAAAGGGCTCACGGCCAATACAGTGACCTCAAATGCTCTAATTCATGGGCTTTGTGAAGCTGGTAACATACAAGAGGCTGTTCGGATGCTGAAAGCGATGCTAGATAGTGGTGTTCAAATAGATAGCATGACGTATAATACTCTTATATGTGCATTTTGCAAAGACGGAAACTTAGATGGTGCCTTTGTGTTGAGAGAAGAAATGGTAAAGCAAGGAAGTGCACCTGACATTTCAACTTACAATGTGCTGCTACATGGGCTTGGTGAGAAGGGTAAAATAGATGAAGCCCTGTTGCTATGGGATGAATGTCGAAGCAAGGGACTTGTCTGTGATATTTATACCTATGGGGCCTTAATAAATGGTTTGTGCAAAGCTGATAAACTTGGAAAGGGCAGAGACCTTTTCCATGAGATGCTCAGACAAGGCTTAGTCCCAAATATAATTGTTTATAACACCCTTATTGGAGCTAATTGTAGAAACGGGAATGTGACAGAAGCCCTTAAACTTCGCGATGACATGAGAAGTAGGGGTATTCTACCAAATGTTGTCACTTATTCCTCTCTCATACATGGCATGAGCAATATCGGGCTTATGGAGGACGCGATGAACCTTACTGATGGAATGCGTACGGAGGGAGTTCCACCTGATGTTGTTTGTTATACGGCATTGATTGGAGGTTATTGTAAATTGGGTCAGATGGATAAAGTGAGGAGCATTTTGCAGGAAATGTCATCACACAATATACAACCTAATAAGATAACTTATACAGTCATTATTGATGGGTATTGCCAAGCTGGTAAAGTTAAAGTAGCTAAGGAGTTTTTCGCCGAGATGGTACAGAAGGGAATTACTCCTGATTCTGTCACCTATAACGTTTTGACGAAGGGGTTTCTGAAGGAAGGGGAAGTAGAAGAAGCCTTTTCACTTTTAGATCGTATTTCCCTTACAGGAGTTGGTTTAGATGAAGTTGCATATACTTCTTTAGTTAATTTGCTTCCCCGGAGATCGGCAAGCGCGAACCAAGAATGAAATGAACTGACACAAGGTTCGGACACTCATCTGGTCGGTTCCCAACCTCACGTTTCTAATGCAAAAGAAGCTATAAACTTGCCTGAGCACCTGCTGGACATGTAAAAGGCACCTGTCTGATTTTCTAAAGACATAACGGAGTCATGGCAACGACACACTTCTGCACATTGGGTTAGACTGTCATCTTTGAAACTTAAATGATTCGTTCTTCTCAATTATATCCTGTTTTACCTATTCCTTCATTTTTGGGGAAATGGGGTTGTGTCAACATGTTAATACCCTTATATGTGATTTCTAAGAGCTAGGGGAGCTGTCCCGGACAATAGTATTGGAGATTGAAATATTAGGTGCTTGCATTAAAATCTTCGACCGGTTCCAGCATGTTGCCACCTTAACCATCCTTTGTTGCTTTTTTGAACTTCTTGTATCATCTAGTTGCATGGCATTCAGTATTCATCTTTTATCATATGATTTTGCATTTTCAATCTGCATGAGAAAGCCATGCATGTTTTATTTTTCCCCCTGTTTGCTTTCTGATCCGTTAATCAGGATAGCAACTTAGTGCTCTTGCATTGTCCTCAACATTAAGCAGTTATCTAAAAACTTCAGTGCTGAAAGATTTGTTTCACATTTTCAGTCCTTAAACCTCCAATAATTTTCGTCTCGTTGTGAGAATACAGAAGTCCCCTCGTGAACTTACATTCTGTATTCTACTTTCTGTGGGAACTTATGTGAATGTTTTCATTGTTTTTATCAATTTCATTTCCTCTTCTAACATGTATTGCTAAAATTTCTTTTTTTCCTTTTTTCTTTTTTAATTCCTAGGAACTGACTCATCATTGTGGGTCCAGATTTCTTCCATGTGCTTTGAGTTAGTTGCTAATGCTTGTGAAGATAAAGGATCCAGGCAGCTGGTGGATGGTTCTATGGTAATCTTTTTTGTAAGCCTTTCTGATACATGTAGTATACTCCCTTTTTCTGTGCCTCCTCCTAAATTTTGTCTGTTTTTGCTCACATTTTAGATCCTTTCTAATTTTAGTTCATTTCTTTACTGATCTAGGAAACAATTGATTTCCCAACTGGTGCTATGAATATCCAAGCTGATATTAAGGTTTCATGAGGCCCATGTTCCAAATACTATGACACTTTTTTAAAATTAGCACACCATCTTGGTGAATTATCAATGAATTCTCTGATATTTTTTTTTTGGTAATTAGAGATTTTATATACCAGGGAAAAAGAAGTATTTACAACCAGTTCTAAAAACCCTCAAGGTAGGCAGAAATGCGCCACTCTACAATCTACCCTACTACAAAACTTCAAAATCTATAACAGTCATAACTACTACATTCATAACTACCAGAAACTAATGATAGTAATTCATTATTCTCAATTGGCCTGCTATTCTTCTATTGTCTGCACCTCGAACATGTACGTCTTGAACAATCTGTCTCACTAGAGTAGCATCTTCTCTCCTTCTATCCAGAAATATCCGTTGGTTCCTTTCTTGCCAAACATAGTATTCACATCCAGCCAAACTCATTCTATAGATCTCTGCCTTGGCATTTTCACCATTCATGAACTGGATTGCCCATGCTTGCTCATCCACCCACCCCATTGCCTGTCTATCAACACCCTGCCATCTAAGCAATTGATTCCATATTGAAGCAACAAAGGAGGACTTGAAGAACTAGTGGATTACAGATTCATCTTCTACACACATAAAGGACATATAATATAACCCGTTACTCCCCATTTCACCAGTCTATCTCTGGTATACAGCCTTCCATGGGCCACCATTCTCAGCAAAAAAATCCATTTTGGGCATCCCATGTTATTACAAACTAGGCTCTTCCATGGTACCTTTTGAAACTTCCCTTTTAGCTTTATATACAACTTCCTGATAGAGAACTATTGTATCTCCATTAGCTCATCAAAAGAAATGCTTGCTTGCTTCAAGAACTCCTTGGCTTTAAGGATTTTGTTTACCATCCACGATGATTGTTTAGCACATATTCCCCAAACAGGTTTTCCTTTTTATATAATAAGTGTGAACCCATTGAATCCATAGTTTATCTTTTCTTCTTACAGAGATTCCGATAATGCTTACAAATTGATGTTTTATTCCACAATGCTATATCTGTCACATTTAGTCCACCAGCAGACTTAGGTAAACACACTTTGTCCCAAGACAATAAAGCTTTCTTGCTCAAGTCCTTTCCACCTGCCCACAAAAACTTCTTGCATACAGTCTCAACCAATGTAATAATCTTCTTAAGCAATGCAAAATTTTGTGACCAGAAAGTCTGTATGGAGAACAAAATACTTTTAATGAGCTGACTTCTCCCTGCATAGGACGCAGTCCATGAGGTAATCTTTCCAACCATCTTGTCAAAAAAAGGCTGACATTGCATTACTGTCAATCTTTTGGAACTGGCACCCCCAAATATCTGACCGGAAGTGCTCCTTGAGGAAAGTCCAGCAAGCTAACAACCTCTATTTTAATATCCTCGGGCACCCCTCCAAAGAAGATTGAGCTTTTGACTTTGTTAACTATCAATCCTGAAGCCAATGAAAACTGTTGGACACAGTCATACATCAGTTTGACTGTTATCACATCACGCCTGCAAAACATCAGAAGGTCATCAGCAAAGCCCAATTGCACTATCTGCATTTCACTACATCTAGGGTGGAAATTAAAATCTGGTTTTTGTCTTAGGGTCTTCAACACTCTAGTTAAATATTCCATCGCTAGTACAAACAAGAAGGGGATAATGGATCCCCTTGCCTCAGGTCTTTCTTGGCATCAAATGGTATACTGAGCATCCCATTAACAAGAATAGAGTAAGACACTGTCTTCAAGCAACTCATGATCCATCTAATAAATTTATCAGGAAAAGTCAACCCAATAAGTATTTGTTCTATGAACACCCACTCCAAGGATTCATACGCCTTTTGCATGTCTAGCTTGATCATACATCTAGGTGGTAAACCTTTCTTTCAATACCCTTTAACTAGTTCATGCCCCATAATAATGTTGTCTGTAATGACTCTCCCTCCCTGGGGCAAAAGCTGACTGACAGTTATCAACAAGATCATCCATAACTCCCTGTAGTCTTCTGGATAGGATTTTAGAGATGATTTTATATATTGTTGTGCAACAAAATATAGGTCTAAAGTCCTTGACAGTTGAAGGGTTCTTGACCTTGGGAATTAATGTCGCTGATGTGCAGTTTATGGGCTTAAACATCTCATTTGTATAAAAAAAGTGTAGAACAGCCCGTGTAACTTCATCACCTATAATTGGCGAGGCTTTCTTGAAGAAATACGCATTAAGCCCGTCACACCCGAGGGCCTTCGTATCATCAATACTGTTAAGTGCTTGAACTACTTCCTCACTACTAATCGGACTGATTAATTGCTTCTGCTGATTTTTGTTAAGTACAGCCCCATCTTGAATAACTGTAGGATTAATTGTGGGTAAAGATTCAGCAGATGTGCCCAGAAGACTCCTATAAACAACCACCACTTCTTCCTTTGTATGAGCTTTAGTATGTAGCAATCCCCCTTGAAGTGACTGTAAATTCCTAATGGAGTTCTGCCCACATCCGTTCTTCATGTTAGCAAAGAAATAAGCAGAGTTAGAATCTTCTAACGCAAGCCATTTGATTCTAGATTTCTGCTTGTATATTCTCTCCTCAATTGCTCCCCATTTCTTTAACTGTGATCTTAACTCCTTCTCATCTTCTATTAAATTAGCGTGTAAAAGCTGAGTTCCCATTTGTTGTTGTACCACCTGGATATTTTTTCTTATTTCTTCTAGCTTCTTGTCTACCCCGTAAATTGTCTTGTGCTCAACTTCTTTATATCTTGCTACACCTCCTTGAGCTTATACCATATCTGCCTCATACACATATTTGTACCAATATTATCCCAGCAATCCTTGATCAATGGTAAGAAGTCTTGATGCTCTGCTAGACAATTGAAAATTTGAATGGCCTAGCACCCTTCCCCTGCTGCCCTTCAGTAGTAAGTTTTAAAGGGGAATGATCTGAAAAGAAAGGCTCCATCACTATAATTTTCCAAGTAGGCCATAAGTTCATCCATTCTGCATTCACTATCGTCCTATCGATCCAGCTATACACATTGTTGTTTGTCTAGGTATAGTCCCTACCAGTGTATTGTAACTCAGTCATACCAGTATCAGACAAAAATTCTCTAAAATCCCTAACTTCTGCTTATTGTACAGGAGCCCCAAATTGTCTATCCTCAACATGCAATATAGTGTTGAAATCACCTATTACCAGCCATGGTCCTGTTGTACTCCTGCTAGCTCCCTGAGTCTCTCCCATAAACCCCTTCTATCTTGTATTGTGTGGTATCCATATACAGCTGTGAAATTAAACAACAAGTTGGTTGCATAAATTCTCACCATTCCATGGATGCATTGAGCACTTATGTCTATTACATTAAAGTCAAAAACATTAGGACCCCAGAAGACCCAAATTCTCCCTTAAAACCCCTTTTAGCTCTTTTTGCTAATAGGACTTATTCATTCCTCTTACATTCCAAGTAATCAGACTCATACTGGAACGAATAGAGAAAATGTGATATCCCCAGCTCCTATCTGGCTACTTTGTCCCCTTTCAAATGATTGACAACCCTGCAAAGTATGATTGCCTGTTGGCTCAGCTAATGGACTAAATCCATTCTTTGTGCCAATGTTGTCACCTTCATTACTCGCTACTTTATTTGATTTAGCAGCTGATTTCCCTGTAACAGCTTTCCACCCTTCTGTTTGAGGTTGTTCTTTGTTGTTCTCTGGCTGAATAGGAAACTCTGTTTCCTTGGCTACCTTCTCTGGTTGTTTCTGTTGCTTTTGTATACCCTGTTGCTGAACATGTGTCACCTTTCGAATATCTGCTTCTGATTCACTCCTTTGCCAAACCTGTTTGGTGATGACATTCCTTCCTTTAGCTAGCTTAGGTTGAGGCTTCCTTTCTATCACTCTCTTACAATCATGCCCAATGGTTAGACATGTTGAGCAATATTCTGGTTCCCAATCATAAACTATCTCCTGCTCAAATATCTTTCCCCTAGGGTCCTTCACCTTCACCTTTTTTGGCAGGGGTCTTGTAATGCCGACCTCAATTAACATTCGAGCAAAGGAGATACGAGTGACTGAAGTAATACTCATCTGCAAAAAGTGGTTTGCCTAGGCCACTACCAATACGACTAAGAGTCCGTATTCCCCAACAGTTAAGCGGAAAATTGGGAAATCTCACCCATAATGGCACAATTCGTAGCACTTCATCTTAGAAATTAAATTCATAACTCCATGGCTTCATTATCACAGGCCTATTGTTAATAGTTTGTGGACCAGAGAATAATACCTCATTCCTTTCCTAGTAGCAGCTGAACGGGATCACAAAATTGCCTCTTCATTGTGATAATAGATTTGTGGTTTTTGTGCGAACCTCCATTGAGCGGTAAGGAATCTCTCAAAGCTCCAATTGTTGGTGAGTTGCCAATGACATACAAGATAATAGCATGCTCCCACTTATTTTCTTCTTCAAACTCCTCTTGGTTCAATTCCACAATTATCTCCCCTTATAGTATTAGTGGAGCTATGAAGTCCAGTTTCATTCCCCTAGAGGCCAGCTTATTCCCGGTGACAATATTGGCCCAGGTAGGAACACATTTGGTAGCATCAGTCTGATCAATCTTCATTATCTCTTCAGTAGGGGTCTCTTGCTGAAACTTATGAGGAATAGCTCTTCCAAACTCAGACCTAGGGCTTTGAGTTTCCTTCAATTGCATTACAATTCCACTGCCTCCGCTATTCACAACCCTAGTTGTTGAGATAGCTTAGTTATCCCCAATACAGAAGCTACTGTCCCTGTAGTGTCCTTATTCCCTGGTACATCACTTATAGCTTCATTGCCCCTTATCGGCGGAGTGTGCGTGCCCTCATTGTTGTGGTTTGGAACCCCAGTTGGCGATTAAATATGCCCTGTTTCCGATAGATCTTCCAATAGCTCAGGCTTCTCAATTGTTCTGCGATTCACCTTTGCTATCTTCACTTATGATAATTGAATTTTGTTCGCAGTTTTTTTCATCTTGCCCCTAGCCATTTCCGGCGTAGGCATACGGTAAGTTTCACCACTAACGGCCGAGAGGAGAATTAGCTAGAAAAAATACAGCTATTTATTTATTATTTTCTTTTTTCGAATTCTCTAATTATCATTTTAAAAAAGGAACAATGTTATGCTTTTGAGTGAAAGACAATTGTGTGTATCCATTTCGTATGAAAGTGACATTTTTTAAATTTTGATTTGTAGACTAATAAAACTTTATCAGTAGTGCCCCCATAATCTAATGTCCGAAACTAAAGCTAGGTCTTGCAAATTGAAACTCAATTTAGATATGCAATCAAAAGTTTGCTGAAATTAAGAACCCATAAAAGATTCTTGATAATTCTTTTTCTATTGACAGTGTCATCTTCACATCCTTGTTGACTGGCATTGGACGAAAGATAATGAGTCTTATTCCTTCTAGAGGTTTGTATATTTGTCAAGCAGTGCTTATGACATACTTTTTGTTTTAGTGCAAGTTAATGTTACAAATAATTCTTCTTACATAGACAAGCAACTATCTATTTCTTTAGATAACCTGTTGACAGGTTGAAAAAACATTGTCGGGATCTGATTCTAATGCCTCAAACTTCTCCCGCCACAGAATAGCAGATAAGTCCAAGATTGCCCTGGCCCCTGAGCACTTTGCTTTTTGTTGCTGTAACCAACTCCATGCCCTTGTATGATGGAGCAGACTGTGCCTAGAACTGCACTCGAAAAGCCAAGACCTACTTCAGCTACGGGGAATCTTCATGCAGATATGATTAAAACGGCAGAGCCACCTTGCCCTAGGACCATCTCGGAGAGCATCAAATGTCACTACGTATCCATTCAATTAAATTAATTCTGCTGCATTTGTCACCTAAGAGATTGTGCCATGTATGTTCTGCGCATCATCTGCTATAGATGTCTTGCTTCGTCAACACTTGCTTCTCCCACAGCTAATAGGTAATGCATTTCCTATGTAGTTAGCCATCAGTTCCTCGTGCTTGTGTTACTTATTCTTCATTGAGTAACCTTCCCATCTTGCAGCTCTTGTGGTCCTTTCCAATTACATTAAGCATAGTCTTCTTGTATAAGCTCACGTACGTCTCTGTTTTTGTTGATACCATGAGAGGACATTGCTTTTGTAGGCTCTCAATGCATGGTGCATCAATATTTAGCAGTCACTTGAGCAATATATTTGGGATTGGCACGTTAGTGGAGCACGAAACAGTTTTATTGATGATCTTGCAAGTAAGAGAGGCTTTTCAATTGTATCATACCACATTAACAAAAACTTACTGAAGCAACTGACATCACCCAAGGCATGGCTAAATGTTTAACGTTGTGGATACAAGTCCGCATGCATATGTGTGAGTTTGATTGAATTGGTAAGTCTGAATGGTTGGATTTCTTCCAGAGAGGACTGCTCCTTTGTGCTACCACAACCAAGGCATCAGCATTATCATCTATGATTTGAGGCTGTATTGCTTGTGGATTTCTCAGTTTCGACCAGCAAACAGGTAGAACTGCGAGAGACATTTACAAGGAAACATTTCCGAGTCCTCAGTGGTTGATTTGATGTGGTTGTGGTTCCATAAGTGGTACATGTAAAATTATGTAACCTAGAGCTCCTAGAAAGGAGGTCGAGGTTTTGAAAGGGTGACAACATGGTGCTTGCATCAGATCAGTGGCATCTACCACAGGTTTTCTGATAGGACACACTATGTAATCATCATTCCTGTATCTTAGATTACCATCTCCATGCTACCAAATGTTCTTCGTCTACTTAGTTTTGTGACTGACCTTTGGCTGCACCTCTGGTCTAAAGTCATTACATTTGTATAGTCAGTTTGTATCGAGAAAAACGTAATAAGAGAGACATGAAGTGATAATGATATTTGTAGGCTGTAGCCATTATGAATAGATGCACTCTGTTGAATGAAAATAGACGAGCCAGAACTCAAAAGACTTAATTAAAAATGTTTTGAGGAAGTATATCTTTAGTTTAGACCAATTGGTACTCATACTGAATGTTCAATGTCTATGCCTCTGCTACAATTCACCAAAGGAATCATTCATTCCCTACACTGCAAGTTTCTAACTTTCTTATCAATTAATTATGTTCCTTTCCTCCTCCAATAGGACGAAATCAGACATCCATTTACATCTTACGCAAATAGAAATAAAGAATAAGGATTGTGATTTGTGCAATAACACAGACTGCCCTTTTACTGGAGCATAATGGTAACACGTAATCCCAATTTGTTGATCGGTCCAAATAGTGAAATTATAGCCTTTCGAATTGACTTAAACAATAAGCAAGCATCCTTTGACAAAAAAAAATTGTGTGGTGTCATTGTGATACAAGAAGAGAAGGCGAACATCTATTTTGACCAGAGGAAGAGTAGCAAAATCAGTTAAGCAACACACTGAAAATTGACTAAAGAAATCACATAGGGGCCATTTGGCTATAGGGATTAGATGGATTATATTTACCCGGTATTTAGTTGAAGGAATAGCTAAAATCTATATCATTTTTATACTGAAATTTTGATACAAGTTATCCCATATAGAAAGTAGATAAGTTATCCAGATATAATCCTGGTTCTAATGCCAGGATTATAATTCTTACATATTCTGCATTTGAACAAACGACGGCCCCTTAACGACGTAAAATCGTACGAAAAATAACACAACTCTTAAACTCTGAAGCGAACAGTACGAGATCACGTTAAAAGAATATCATCAAAGTCCCGTTGGCCAAGATCAAAAGGAAATGAAAAACTAGAAATTAATGATTTTTCGAATAGAGTTTATATACGTAATATGGATGAGGTGACAGCCATTTTCCATGACGCTTAGGAGCACCAGCCATGAGCCAACTATAATGGGTATAGGGACAACTCAGCATGTTTTATTTCAAGCATTATATATACATATATATACTTTGTACAGAGAAAACAAAAAAGTAAAAAAGAATAAAAGAACACCAAATGCCTCGGGCGAAAAAGCCACTCATTCCAATTCAAGTTTGTGATATAGTAATCACGCTAAATTTAGACTAAAAAGGAGCAGTAGCAATGTCTCTAATTAAAGGATGTGACGAACTCTCCAATTCCTCATATATCATGATATCCTCGTCCTTGTCACGTACACAACCAACAACTGGTTCCAATCCCTGTGAAGGCAAACGTAAAACAAATAGGTCACTATATATACAGTAAAAAAATATTCAATCTGTTAAACATTTGAAAAGATAATAACAGATAGTCGAATATACTATAAGCAAAACTATAAGCCCGGTAAAGGCACTTGTCATATAAAAATTGACACTCGGTAAAAGCAAAACTATAAGCCCGGAGTCATGGAAATAAGTTGTTTAAGAAAAAAAATTAAGAATGAATCCAGATTAATTTTTTTTTAAAAAGAACACCGGATTTACAAAGTATAAAATAAATGCATAAATAATTCTTAGCCAAAAGCAAAGTGTTGTGGACCACGTAACTTTTTATTAATTGGCAAATTGATATAAGGTGGTTAACAACTAACAACCACGCAATCCAGTTGCGCCATGCAATTACACTACGTAAATAAACAAAGACCCTTTCTTTATCAACTACCACTAATTAAGGAAATATGAAAATAGTACACGTAAACCTATTCAGCAATATTGTATTTTCACGCACTTTTTTTTGTTGGTATTCTCCTCTTAATTAGTACCTAACTTTTACAACTATCATTTTGGCTCCTCTTCTTCTCCTCTAACCCCCCCCCCCCCCCCAACACAAAAAAAAAAAAACCCCACACCCCCGCGATCATTTTTCTAACGATACATTCATATTTTTCTTTTACACCCCCTTTAAAAATAAATTAATTAATTTTTTTTTTACTATTATACCCTTATCTATATCATAAGATATAAACTCTCTTTATTTAATATTTACTCTATTTACGTGTCATCTTCATCTGGACGAAGAATTACTACTTAGGATAAAAAAAATTACTTAATTTTGTCTCGAACTAACATGACAAATAATTTGGGACAATTATTTTAAAAAAATACGAGAGATAATTTGAGACAAGTGGTCGCAATTATTGATTTGTCGTTCAAAGTAATCTTAAGCTAAACGGTTTTCAACATTCATTGATTATTCCTCTGTGAAATAATATGGCTTGAGAATTGAGAAATTACCTCTGTGAAAATTCTCATAGCTTCTTCTAAACCTCTTGTATTTATAACGTAAAGTGCTGCATCCTGCTTCAAAAATAAAGAACCATTAAGCTTTGTTCGAAGTCCAATATCATAAAAAAGAACTACTAGTAAATCAAATTTGTAAACAAGATGAGTGCTACGAGTCCCCATATGTGTAAAAAATCTGTTTATGGTGGAAAATAATGGAAAGCAATGAGTTAAGCTATTTTTCATTTTGTAATTTCATTTCACAAAGAAAGAAAATTGTAAAATAAATTCCTCCCCGAGTGCAGCTATTTTCCTCTTGTTTACAAAGATGGATATAAATTTTCTTTTCCTACTTTTTTCTCCAACCAAACAAGAGAAACAAATTGCCTTACTGACCATGATGATGAAAACAAGTTTCACAATAAGTACGAAAAATATGGCTAGAAAAAAGATAAGTATGAAATTACTAAGATTAGTTCTGAAGTGAAAGGGTGGACAAATACAACAAAGAATAACTTAAAGAAATAAAAAGAGAGGAGAAGAATAAATGAATAATTATGGAAGAGGAATTACCCTAGCAAACTGAATTTGATGAAGATTGAGAGTTCTAGGTTCATTCTCTATTGATGACTTCCTATCTAATGAAACCACAGATGACCCTGCCATTTTTGCTGTTTATATAGAACAAACTGATATTTGGTCGAATATTTATGTTTCTGTTCTGTTTTGTCGTCAAAAACAAGAAAATATTCCAAAGTTATGAAAGAATACTACTTTGGTGTTATGGTAGCTTTTCATGATCCCTAGAGGCTCCTTATATAGTAAGTTCCCACCCAAGCCGCTCCCCCCCCCCCTCCCGATGGAGGGTGAAAATAGAAAAAGAAAAAGTAGACACATTAATTCTTAAAAGAATGAGGCCTCTAGTTTGTCATAATTACATGAGGTCCCTATTAGAATCGTACATTACATAGATGTATATTAATTTATTATAATTGTTCGATATTATTTTTTCACGAAAATTTTAATTTCGATCTTACTTTGCGTATATATTTCAAAATAATTTGAATTTACCAAGCAAAAATCTCATATTTCTAATCTTAAGAAGAAAGGGAGGGAAACATATATTCCCTTTACAAAAGCAAAAGAATATATCGTCCGTATTTAGTTATAAAAAGTTCAAGAAAAAGTCTTTCACAATTTCATTTTCTTCTTTCTTTTTTCCTTTTTCTTCCAATGGTCAATGTAGCCCTAACATGCATATGAGACATCCTTTGCAAAGGTGTTTTATTCAACATCACTCCGCTAATATTTTTCTTATATATGTATATGTAAATATTCTAAAAATAATCTGAATATATACGATGGAATGACATCACTTCTAAATAAATCAAAGTGAATGAGTAATAGTTTGGAACATCTAGTAAAATCCTAATACTATCATAGGCAATACCTAAATCCAAAATTCACGCTAATATGCCAACCTAATATGTTACACATGGGAAGTTAGCACATTTTTTGGAATTAGAATGGAAAGTTGAAGCTATAACAAATATGGGGGTGTCACGTGATTTAAAATAATTACTATATGAAAAACAAAACAAATAGAGAAGTGTATAATATAAATACATGAGGCTAGGATAAGACTAGAACACCACAAAGTGTAACGTGGCAAAGCAATTCACATTTTCGGCAACGTGGAATTAAGACGGCTATAGTAGACACGTGTTCGCAGATGGATATACCATATTCAGTTATAGAAAGTCTACTACAAGTGAATCTAATCTGGTAATATGTGGTTTTTTTCTAAAAGAAGAAAGTGAGAAGCTCTTACGTGTTGTTTTCCTATTTACATTAACCAATAAAACAAGTACACGAATGTCCAAAGTTCATTGGATACTTTGGACGGACAAGATCTGATATTGGACACGTGTAATAGAGTATATTGTTAGAAAATATTTTATGTTAGTACAAGGTTTAAGGTTTGGTGGAATTGGAAGAAATTTTCTTGGGTCCATTTGTTGGTAGACTTTTACTTTGACCAGACGTGATAAGCAATAATTAGCAGTTAGTTCTTGTCCAAAAGTGGACTTTAAGAGCCAAGAAGTGAAGAAGCAAGATTCCCATAATAGAGCAACAAGGAAGACCAAGGGGCGGATGTGGTTAATTAACAAATTGAACCCATCAACTTCTATAAGTGAGGGCGCTTTATTCAGATTGAATATGCAAATTTTGAATTAAATAAATAATAATTCAAATCCAATCCAAAAAAATTCGGATTGGATCGAACTTTTTAATTTCAGTTTTGAATTAATCGAATTGGATATTTCGACTTTTCGATTTTGAGCCAATAAGTTTAGATGTTTCTTCTTTTCTTTAAAATGAACATCTAAATAAGTATTCATGTTAAGTTACCTAAAAAGTTCCTCATTCTCATTGTTTCATCCAAATAAAGTAGTTAAGTAATTAAATCATTATAAAAAAAACTACAACAAATTATATTAATAAGGCTGAGAAATAGCAACAGTAAAATTATGTTCAAACAGTTCATATCTCTTTTTCCAATTTTGGTCTCGATTAGTTCACAAGATTGAATGGTCAATTATCTTTCGAACCCTCGATTTGATTATTTTCCAAGAATGTTGAGCCAGGTATATATGTAAGCCATGTATTTGGGAGGAACTTAAATAAAAGAAGGGTTTTCGGATTTTTTTCACCTCGTTTGGTCTTGCAGCTATTTTAAAAATATATATATAAGAATCCCTTATTTAGAAGAAAGATTATTTATATGTCCAATCTCTAGTGGTGGTGGAATGAACCAAGATATAAAAAGTATTCTGACAGTAACTTAATAATTAGTACTGAATATATGAGATAATTTCTAATGGATAGAGTATTGGACTTATTCCTACGCATATGAATAATAGACTAAATATAAAGTATAAAAAATTTGGATTTTCGGATATCCAAAAATCTGAAGTACCCAATCCAATATCCAAAAAAAAATAAAAATTAAATCCGAAATCCAATCTATAATTCAAAAATTCAAAAAATTCCGATTTCAGTTTGGATTTCGGGTTTGCCCAAACTATGTCCACCCCTATTTATAAGGAAGTGAGAAATATAACAAAAATAAATATTAATATTGCAATGAATATTACATTTTGAGTCACAATGATTCGATAGTAAAAGTATAAAAATTAAATTTATTAAATTTAACTTTTGGTTTCGCGACATGAATTTTCAGACCCACCATGTGTACGAGAAATTTTTTCTACCTTTTTTTCTCTTCATCATAATCAATACGAAAAGAGATAAGAGCCAGCTCAATAAGCATCGGATATAAGTGTTAGGATATACTATTAACCATGCAATTTAGCTATAGTATTATATTTTATTTTTTATAAAATAATTGTTTGTTTATTTATCCAATTTAATAAAGTATTATTTTTAAATGGATCATTTGTTACATGTGTGTCCTTTAATTATGTAGTAGAAGATTTAGTCTATGAAGTCTTAGATTATGTACAAAAAATTAAATTGTCGGTTCTCATAATTAATAAAATTATGGTCACAATCAAAGATATTATTGGGAAGAGTATCTTGATGATTGTAGCACAAGATTAAAATACAGTTTATCTTGATTATGGGAGTGATTTTACTCCAACTTCTTGCACTAGTATACTTAGTGAATATTGAATGGGCCAAGTAAATAAAAGATATTTTTGTACTAAATATATAAAATAATTTTTATAATTCATTAAATGAGCTTATACTCCTAGTCTTGATATAGTTATTATGATCATTGTGATTTGTTTATTGTTTTGATTTATCAAAACTCAAAAGGTACAACTATGTTTTGAGTTAGTGTATGCTTAATAGATTGGACAATAATAAATGATATTTGTGAAATAATAATTAGTTGATAGAATCCATGACTCGACCTTGAGTTTGATGATACCCCTTTATGAAAGTTTATAAGTTTTCATGTGTAAACCCGGTCGGTGAATTTTGTATCTGACATGAAATAATTTAAGCGGAATTATGAAGAATTTAATTAGTTGATTAAATTAAATTAAATTGCCAGTGATTTAATTTACTTAACTGGTATCTGAAATCTTAATATGAGGAGTTAAATAAATGTTGATTAATTTTAGTGGAATAAACTGTAATTAATTATAATAGAATTTAATTCACTAAATATTTAAATTAATACTATAATTGGAAGCCTCCTATAAAATTAATAGACTTGAAAAGAAAGTTACTTGGAAGAAAAGCTCTCTACTTAGAGTTAGGCTAGGACTTTAAGATCCTAGCAGACTTGTAAACGTTTTTGGTTAATTCGAGTGCTATAAGTAGAGCACAAGTTTCACCCATAACTTGACTTTTTCGAAAAAGCAATACTTGCCCACACGAGTATTACCTGTAAAGTTAATTAGGATCATAGCAGAAAATCGCAGTCCGAAATCCCTGCCATGTGAACAAATTGTACAACAACTTCGAGAAGTTAAGTGCTTTTAATCTCGATCAAATCATTGTCTAGCTTAGATATACGTGCGTGATACTTGTGTATTATGCTTGCTTCCACTCTATATATTCTAACAATAAGGTCATTGAATTTAAATTCATAATACTATGGTTGATACAGAATCAAGCTTTTAAGGTTCTGTGACAATAGTGTTTTATCGTCTTTCAAATGACAAATAATCAAAATCAAATATATCTCCCTCGGATGCTAGACGTTGTCAAAATCAGACTTGAGCATTAATGAGAACTCACTCATATTAATCCCTTTAATTGCTCACTAAGTAAGGTGTACATAGTTAAGAAGAGATAATCGTCAAAATCAAATACATTTTATGCAAATACAAGACAAGATCGACGCTAGACTTCAGTATGAAATAAGAATTCACTCATTTTAATGATCACCTTATTCAGCCAGGTGATACTAATGGAAGTTGCAAATAAGGAAGAGATCAAGACCAGCTAGGAGACAGTTGTATAATATGTTAAAAAAGTATAACAGTAAATTCAGTCAGACTATTTGTGTAAAGACCCTAAATAATTTCAGAACTTTCCCTTGTCCTCATACTAGGAAGATATTTCCTAGATGTTTTAATATGTGTGTTTTTCATCCATAATACAATACCCGCAGGTTTGAGTCGTGGAAACAACCTCTTATAAAAATGCAGGATAAGGTTGAGTACAATAGATCCATATAATCCGGCCATTTTTCGGACCCTGCGCATAACGAGAACTTAGTGCACCTGACTACCCTTTTAACACAATAAACCAAATAGGTTAATTAACGCATAAATTGTCGTCAAAGTGTTATTTTAAGTTGTTCTGTTTTCGTAGCTTCTCGCTGTTTTTATTTGCTTCTCAGATTTTCAAATTTTGTTTTTCAAAACATTCTTATTGTTATAAGAAAATTAAATTATGGTGGATGTCTACTCTTCTTCATTATCTCCATAACTCTCAATACTCTAATAATTATAGAGTTATGATTGTAACTCCATAACCTCCTCCATGATCTTCCAAAAATATTTGGAATGACATATTTTGCAATAGTGATTCTTCATTATATAAATGTCTTGTAATAGATAGGAAAAGACACACAATTGAAAAAGAAATAAGAATCTCTCATCTCTTTCTCTCTATATCTCTTAGCTTGTTTTTCCTTGTTCTATATTATTCTTATGAGCTATATTTCATAACACGTTATCAACACGAGTTTCTAACCAATTGAGTTTGATCTCTTCCTTCTTCAAGAATTTCCGTATAGAAAATAGAAGAGACGATATCATCATAAGTTAAAGATGTGATGGGATGGAAACTCAAGCAGAATATTTGATATCACAACATTTGTTGGTATAGCTTAAAGGTAACATCGGCATAGATTACAGCTTATGGTAACTTCCCTTGAAAATTAGTATTGTTTCGAATATTTTGGTTAAGGAACAAATATTTTATTATTTTTGGTTAAAATATAATCGCTACTGATTTTAATTCAACGTTCACCGAAGTTTGGCTCACCTGCACTTCTAGTTTTTGCTGAAGTTCAAGTAATTATGTTTTATATATATGTTCTTGGGCTAGCTTTCTATTTAGTTACTGTCGCCATTTTTTTTATCTTCAGTTAATTAGATAAATGAAAAAGATATTTCCTTGTCTTTTAGTTTCTATAATTTTATCAATGAATTGGATTTTATCGAGGCAAGCTGTAGATTAATATAAGAAGTAGAATAAGAAGATAATTAGGTGATGTAATAAAAGAGCCCCTAATGGTTACTAATCAGTAGCCTGCTATTACTGAAGTTGACGTCACGTTACACCTCACAATCTAATGTTCAAATTTGATTTTATTGATGGTTCTCTGTTTTTGTTTGATTATAAGTAATAATCTCTTTTATATGTGGTTTAAAATTGGTCAAATTTTTAAGGCTCAAGAGTGTCTTTGTACACTTTGGCTTGTTTGATTTTATGCCATTGGTCGAGGGTAAGACGATAAGTTCAAGTCCCGGCGCATCATGAGGGTAACATTTCATATTGGAGTCCTGATGCACCATGATTGTAAGAGTTGGGTTCGAGTCCCAACTCATTTTGGCCTAACATACCTTTATAGGGGTAAGACATTGGGTATGAGTCTCAATGCACCATATTGATGATATAATGATGGCTAAGGAAAAAAATATACTTTTCATTAAATACCATGAAAAGTATCCCACTTAATTTGCTTCATTCTTGAAGTGAATGTGATAGTGATGCATAATAAGTCTAAATGAAGACAAGTGGTTGAACAATGAACGTGGGCGTGCCAAAGACCAAAATAATAATAGTCATCATTCTGGTAATTATAAAATGGAGAACAATAAGAGTTCTCATAAAATAATCCTTCATAAGGTGAAGGAAATATTTGTCATTAACGTGGTCTGTAAATATGAGGCACATTCAGATGATTATGGTCCATTCTTTAAAAATGTGACTTGTGATAAGCATTGTAAATGCAGATCCATTCCTGAAAGTGAATGTGAAAATATATATGTTACAAATGATGCATAAGAATGTATTTATGCATGGATGAATAAATACTACAATTCACCTCTACGAGAGGTTTGAGAGAAAAAAAGATAATGAACATTATTGTATGGTTACATGAATATGTCATTGGTTGCGTACATGTGTATACCGAAAATATTTTGCCATGTCTTATAAAAAGGTATTAAAGGCAAATTAAAACAATAAATAATTTTGCTTATGATGATTTTGATCATGCCAATTATTATGATATGATTTTCTCCGTAAATGAGATATTCACCATATGGATGGTGTGACAAAAAATCTTGTAGTACAAAATCAAGTAAGAGATCCAGAAGAACTAATTTGTTACTACGCGGATAGATGAAATTGTTCATGACATTAATATTGTGATAAGTCTCAAAAGAAACTTTTTGAGTTTCAAATATATTAGCCAAAGTGGTTGGCATATTGAGAATATAACTAAATGGAAGATTGAATGTCTTCATATTTCTATAATCATACCGGATTCCTTCTTAAAAGTTACCCGATTTTTCTTCTATTTATACTACACAAGTATAAGCATGATGATGGAATAATATGCCACAAGTAAACTAGAGGTTTACTTAAACAAATATTAGTTGGTATGACCGGTTGGTCATCTCAGTTCAATTATGATGCGAAAATTAATTGAGAATTATATTGGCATATATTGAAGAAATAGAAGATTTTTCAAGAATCCTCTTGTGTTGCTTATTCTCATGATATACCAGTTAAGATTGGGATTGAATCTCTTAATTTCTGGAGCAAATAGGTGATAAATATATAGGCCCAATCACCTGCCATGTGGACCTTTTATTATTATATAATTTTAATAGATGCATCTATTATATGGTCACATGTGCATTTTTTCAACTTGCAGTTTGACTTTTGCAAGGTTACTTGCTCAAATTATTAGAGCAAAGTTCCACAATATAAATTATGATGATTTATCTTGATAATCTTAGTTTAAATCCAAGTTGGTTTAGAAGAAATTGTGTAACTCCAATTATAGCTAAACCATTGGTTATGAGAACAAAACTCCCAAAACGAAATTTGGTATGAGATGTATTATTTAATATACAGCAACACTTATACGCATCTAGCCAAGTTATGAAAATTTCTCCCTATCACAATCAGTTCAGGGTCAGGAACTAAATAATCTCCATCTAGAAATATGAATGTGCTATATGATTTAATTATGTCACCACAATACACAAAGATGTGTTCCCAAAGAAAGTTGGGAAATGTGTTGGTGATCCCAACATTAAAGGGAGAAAATGGACAGCTGAGAAAGTGATACGTGAAATGAATTATTATGAATACATATAGATTCTCGTACGAGAAAATGTGAACTTGAAGTTCAAGTGATAATTCATTTGTAAACTATTGCCAGGCGTATTTGCTGACCCAAAGCTAAATGTCATATTCCAGATGCTAATGCTCCAAATAAAATAAAGTTCATAATGAATAGAGTCTATGGCATGCATGAAGCATAATAGACTAATCGGTTCCAAAGATAAAATTTCTTGAAGAAGGAGAGGAACAAATGTTCAAGATGGTCATAATAAGGAGGCAAGTGCTCTAGAAGAGTACCACGACATAACACTTCATAAGATCTCATGGGATAGGCTCCGGTACCTGAAAATAATGAAATAAATAGATTTCAATAAGTTATGTCTTTATTGGGTAATAATAGAATCGATATAAAATGATCGTCGGCGATATTGTTAATATAATATAACGCTAAATATTATTAATATTGACGAGGATCTTGAGCTCAAATCTGTCATGAAATTTGGATAGATAAATGATTGGCCAAATGAAAAATACGCAATAAAAATTGATTTCACCTGAAAAATATGAAGTTGGAAGGATAGTCTAAACACCTGAAAGTATAAAGCCAGTTGAGGTACAAATGTGTTCTTATTGGAAAAAAAAGAAAGTCAAGTCGATAGACATAAAAACGGCTTGTGTCACAAGAAGATTTGTAAATATCCCGGCATTGATTATATAGAGACATGTTCTCCTGTGGTGGATGTAATCATTTCAGGTTTTAATCTGGCAATACATGAAAAACTTGATATGCGTATAATAAAAATCATTAAAGGATTTAAATTGTTCTGAAGCATATTAAGGTTTCCAAAAAATTTATTGAATAAAGCTTCAAAATCCTTATACGGATTAAAACAATCATGGCACATGTGGTATAATCGCCTGAGTGAGTACCTGTTGAAAGAAGGGTACAAGAATGATTCAATTTGTCCTTGTGTATTTATAAAAAGATCTGGATCTGAATTTATTATAATCGCCGTGTATGTTGATGATTTAAATATCATTGGAACTCCTGGGGAGCTTCTTAAAGCAGTAGACTGTTTAAAGAAAGAATTTGAAATGAAAGACCTTGGAAAGATAAAATTTTGTCTTGGTCTACAAATTGAGTATATGAAAGATGGAATTTTTGTCCATCATTCAGCATACACTAAAAAGATTTTAAAGCGATTCTATATGGATAAAACACATCAATTAAGTATCCTGATGGTTGTGAGATCACTCGATATAAATAAAGATCCATTCCGACCTTATGAAAATTGTAATGACCCGGCTGGTCGTTTTGAATATTGTAACCTTGTTCCCCCATTTACTGCTCAATTTATGTCTTTTAATTGATTTATGACTTATCGGGTTATTTGGTTCCGTCCCGAAAGAAACTCGTAGTGAAATGAGGCACTTAGTCTCATAATTAAAATTTTAAGTTAGAACTTATGTGTAAACGATCTCGGATTCGCGAAGAGGAACTGAGAGGCTGGAAATATTTTCTCTTCGCGTACGCATTCATGAAGGGTGGACTGGGTGTGCATCGCGAACGCGAGAGGTGTTACGCGTTCGCGAAGAAGAGAGGAAGCAGCTGAGGACCCCAGGCAATTGGTCTACGCGTTCGCGTAGGGGGTATCGCGTTCGCGTAGTGAGGGGAACGAATCATCGCGTTCGCGAGGGGTTGAACGCGTTCGTGTAGAAGACATTGAGGCAGAGGCATTTCTGTGCTTCGCGAACGCGAGGGTGATGTCGCATTCGCGAAGGAGGAATTTGGACACGAGCTATTTTGTGCTTCGCAAACGCGAGGCACTGACCGCGTTCGCGAAAAAGAAAAGCGTGGGCAGTGAGTTTAAGTTCTGACCCATTTTAAATTTTTGACGATTTGGAGCTCATATTTGAGGCGAATTTGGGTGATTTTCAGAGGAAACAATGGGGTAAGTGTTCTTAACTCAATATTGGTTAAATTAACCGAATTCATGGTTGTTTGTAACATTTAATTGGTGAATTGAGTTGGGAAAAATTGAAAACCCTCTTGGTCTAAATTAAAGATTTGAGGGTCGAGTTGGGGTCGAATTTTGGTAAAATTGGTATGGTTAGACTCGTGGTTGAATGGGCTTCCGGATTTTATAACTTTTGTCGAGTTCCGAGACGTTAGCCCCATGGGCGATTTTTGAGCTAAATTTTGGATTTTTATGAAAAATTATTATTTTCTTATGGAATTAATTCCAATGAATTTTGTTGACTGAAACGAATTATTTATGGCCAGATTCGAGGCGTTTGGAGACCAATTCACGAGGAAAGGACATTGCGGAATAAGAATTTCACGGCTTGAAGTAAGTAACAGTTTTAAATCTGGTCCTGAGGGTATGAAACCCCGAATTTTGGTATCATGCGATTATTTTGGAGGTGACGCACATGCTAGGTGATGGGTGTGTGGGTGTGCACCGAGGGGATTGTGACTTGGTCCGTCCCGAAAAACTGTAAAGTTGAATAATTTGTTGATAGCTATATGCTCTCTATGTGTTGATAAAATTTGACTGTAAACCATGTTAGAAATCATGCTTAGGCTATGTGATAGTACTGTTGTCACCCACAGAGGTCGTGTACTTGTTGAATTGCCTGCTAAATGCTATATGTACTCAGTCTTAGTTTTTACTTGTACATTTTATCTCAGTCTCTGTTATTATTATTAATACATCATATCATTGTTGTTTGGGCTGATTTTATGATTATTGAGAGCCCGAGAGACTGGAGAGATTTATGACTGAGTGAGGCTGAGGGCCTGAATGTGAGATATTGATACTATAGCACGTGAGTTGGCCGTGCGAATCCTCATATTATACTATAGCACGTGAGTTGGCCGTGCGGATCCTTATATTATACTATGGCACGTGAGTTGGCCGTGCGGATCCAGATATTTATATTATGGCACGTGAGTTGGTCGTGCGGATCCATATATTTATATTATGGAACGTGAGTTGTCCGTGAAGATTATAGCGCTTGGGCTGTAGGAGCCCCTCCGGAGTCTGTACACCCCCAGTGAGCGCGGGTACCCATTGAGTGAGTGATGAGGGCTGGGAGCCGAGTGAGTGATTGTTGTTCTGAGAGGTTGTACTTGAATTCCATTTGTTGTTGCATTTAGTTGCTATCTGTCATTGTTGTGAAATTTCTGAAAAATTATTGATATACGAATTTCATGAACATGAACTGTATAAAAATTGATTTGACATTAAACTACCAGATTTGATAGCATATCTATTCTTTGTTGGGATTATTGGAAATGAACCATAATCGTGTAGCTCGTTACTATCTTCAGTTCCTTATTTATTATTGTTACTTGCTGAGTTGGTTGTACTCATACTACACCCTGCACTTCGTGTGCAGATCCAGGTATTCTCGTACATAGCGGGTGCTGATTCTTCCTTACATCTGATTTTTCGGAGATTCAGAGGTAGCTGTCGTGTTTCGCAGACCTTGTCTCTCCTTCCCTATCTTTGTATTACTGTACTTTTGGTCTTAGACTATTGTAGACCGTACTTTTCCAGATTTGTATTCATATTAGATGATCATGTACTCAGTAACACCAGGTTTTGGGGAGTGTTCGTATTTGTATTTGGGAGATTTTGTATTGTATTTAAATATTATATTTTCATACATAAAAGAAATTGTGGTTTAGTGGCATTAACGGCTTGCCTAGTATCGAGATAGGTTCCATCACGACGGGTGAGATTTTGGGTCGTGACAAAAATAATGAAGAGCTTCTTGGTCCTGAAGTATCATATCTTAGTGCAATTGGTGCACTAATGTATCTTGCTAATACTACAAGGCCTGACATAACTTTTTTAGTTAATGTCTTAGCAAGATATAGCTCTGCTCCTACAAGGAGACATTAGAATGGAATCAAACACATATTGCGGTATCTAAAAGGGACTACCGATATGGACTTATTTTATGGCAATGATTATAATCCCGATCTTGTTGGTTATGTCGATGTTGGGTATTTATCTGACCAACACAAGGCTCGATCTCAAACATGCTATGTGCTTACATGTGGAGGCACTGTCATATCTTAGTGATCGACTAAGCAATTAATCGTGGCTACTTTATCTAATCATGGTGAGATAATTACTATTTATGAAGCAAGTCGAGAATGTGTATGGTTGAGGTCTACAATACATATTATTAGAGATAAATATAGTTTGAAGTGTGACAAACTACCCACAATTTTGTATGAAGACAAGGCAACATGCATATCCCAATTGAAGGGAGGATGCATAAAAGGAGATAGGACAAAACACATTTCACCAAAGTTAATTTTCACACATGATCTTCAAAAGAATGGTGATATCAATGTGCAACTGATTCGTTCAAATGATAATATGGCTGATTTGTCCACCAAATCTCTACCGACGTCAACCTTCAAGAAACTAGTGTACAAGATTGGGATGCGAATGCTCAAGGATGTGAATTGATGATCTTATCAGGGGGAGTTAATACGCGTTATACTCTTTTTCCCTTACAAGATTTTGTCCCACTGTGTTTTCCTTGAAGGTTTTTAACGAGGCAACCAAAAGGCGTATTTCTAAACATGTGTACTCTTTTTCCTTCATTGAAATTTTTTTCCCATAAGGTTTTTTTCTAATAAGGTTTTAACGAGGCACGTTATCTATGGATATTCAAGGGGGAGCGTTATAAGAAAATTAAATTATGGTGGATGTCTACTCTTCTCCATTATCTCCATAACTCTCAATACTCTAATAATTATAGAGTTATGATTGTAACTCCATAACCTCCTCCATGATCTTCCAAAAATATTTGGAATGACATATTTTGCAATAGTGATTCTTCACTTTTCATGCCTATATAAAGGTCTTATAATAGATAGGAAAATACACATAATTGAAGCAGAAATAAGAATCTCTCCTCTTTTTCTCTTTATATCTCTTAGTTTATTTTTCCTTGTTCTATATTGTTACTTTGAGTTATATTTCATAACACTTATATAGAAAAGAGCTCATTTTTATGAACAAAATCATCATCAATATTAATGCTCCCCGTGCCATCTAATTCGTCATACTTAGAAGAGATGTTATCATTCTCAGATTCTGAACTTAATTAAGTCCTCCAGCAGTAACCTAGCAATTATGAGTGTACATGGACCGAGTTAGTTCAATTTTTATTAAAATCAAACCAAATCAACTATATCGCTTTGGATTGGTTCGATTTTGTCGTTTTTTTTGAATTTTCAGTTACATGAATATTATTTCAATCTTACTTCGTTAAAGTTATAGATAAAGTTTTGATACGTGAATATATGTTTAGTAAAAATTAAAAAAAACTGACAAACATATGATCTATTAAAAAATTCTTATGGGAAATATTTTTTAGTAATACATTATAGTTATTTTCATAGTCATCTAACAATAATTTTTCGTTGATGTACGCTTTCAAATTTAACCGAATTTAATAATTAAGCATAAAATCAATATAAAACTTAAATAGTGATATGTTCTATTTAATTTTAAAATTATCGAACTACCATTTCAAATGCGAAAAAGGTATAAGAATTTAACAGATTTTGACACATGAATATGAAAAAACAAAGAAATTGACACATTTTAATAACACTTGATAAGAAAATGATGATACAAGTCATTATTTAACGTAAATAAATATGAATGCACTTCATAGTTCTATTAAATATTAGATGAGAATCCCAATACTTCTAGTCATTTTCTAAAGAAACTTCTATATAAAATCTTAAAAATATATATTTATATATCGGATTGGTTTGAATTTTTTTACTCAATACCAAACCTAACTGAAATTTTTAATCTATTTGGTGTGATTTTTCCATTCTGTTTGAACATCACTGCTAGCAATATTAGTTCTCAGCTTTTTCCATCACTAGGTTTTTCTTTGTTTCCTTTCCATTTTTTATCCCTTGTGTACTGACTTTGCCATTTTCTGTTAGATTTTCCTATTTGCCCTAGTCGAAATTAAAAAATATTTATAGCCATTTTCATTCCCAGACGCGTACTCTTTCGAGCAAGAGGCGACTGTCGCGAACATCTCAACAAAATTAACTTTGTGATACAATCACTAAAAGAAGCTACTAAATTAATATTAGAAAGGAGCAGTGGCAATCTCTTTAATTCCTGGGAAATGATTCGACAAATCCTCCAACTCCTCATCCGTCATTTTATCTTCCTCTTTGTCATGTACACAACGAACTACTGGTTCCAATCCCTACCAACGCAATGTAAAATAAAGGTCATTATACACACGGGCGAATGTAGCATTATAGCAAAGAATTAAACAATAAATTTTAAAAATAAAATGGATTCAATACTAAAAATTAACCTTAAATGTCAAACCCACAAAATTTTAAATCCGTCTCTAACTAAACCACCATAATACATGTTAAATGATCTATACAAACGAAAAACATAAGGGATTTTACACAAATAGCTAACTAAATTTACTGTTTAATTTTTTTAATCGATATACATAAATTATACATTGATTATATGCAGTTATACACTTTTTGTACATGAATTATTAATATATTATATATTTGCCGGTTATTTTTAGTTTAAGCTATTTTATAACCTGCTATTTGAGTTAATTAATAACCAATTAAAAGAAGGATTTCAACTATAGGATATAGATAGATAACCCGTCTCATTGTTCCGCTCTATGTGATATGATTCCCCGTACGATTGATCAAATTACCCGATTTTCAGTATGGATCCAGAAAAATCTTTAAATTTTTAAAATAAATTTTATATATTTAAAAATGACATAAATATATTATGAGTCATAATAATTAATAATTTAAAATACTTAATTAGAATGCGTATAGAAAAATCATGATCAAAGAAAAACTGATTGGTGTCACAGTAAGTGAAACAAAATGAGTACTTATGCGTTTCGAATGTTATATATAGCAGCAGTATAAAATAAAATGAGTAATAAGTGCAGGAAAAATTAATTCTTAGCTTAAATTAAAGTTGTTATAAAATAATATAAGTTATAAGTGCAGCAAAAATTAATTCGTAGCTTAAAATAAAGTTGTTCGGGGCACTCATTCTCCCTCTTTTTCAACTTTTTATTAATTGGCAAATTCAAAGGTGGTTAACAACTAATAGAACCTGGGCAATCCAGTTGCGTCAGAACACGTAAACCTAGTCTTGTATTCACCAATATTATACTTCTCCACCCCTTTTTAATATTCTCCTCTCAAATACCTAACTTTTACCTTTTCCCTTTCTCTTCTAAATCAAAAAATCCTATTCCTCGCCATTTAAGGTAGCTAGATTTTCTCATGCAAATACGTAAGAAATTACCTTTGTGAAAATTCTCATAGCTTCTTCTAAACCTCTTGTATTAATAACGTAGAGTGCTGCATCCTGCATCCAAAAACAAGAATCATTAAGAATTTGTCAGATGGAATGAATAGGTTGACGAAAAACAACAAGAACTCTACACTCAATCTTAAACGAGATCTATTATATTAATCCTCACTTTCTTATGCCAATATTATATCATTTTGCTGGCGGATCTAGTGCGGTGATACCGGGTTCATTTAAACATAATACTTTCGATGCGAAGTATAATTTTATACGTAATGGATATGAACTCATAATTATAAAAATGAAATAGAATGTTAAGAACCTTTACATAAAGTTTAAATCCTTAATCATTATTTTCAGAAAAACTGAGTGCTGCGATTCATATGAAAAATCTGGCCATAGTATGTAAAGACGAAAGAAGAGAAACTTCGATCACGGCTGCCATCAAGCAAAGGAAGGAAAGTGTTAGAATTATTATTAATGTAGACACTTCTTGTTTCATTTCTCATAATTAGAACGAAATTGTAAAATCAGTCTCTTCCTATTTGCAGTTATTTTTTGCTCCTTTTGTATAAAAAGAAGAATATAAACTTTCCTTGCCTACTTTTTTCCCAACCCAACAAGGAGAAAAAAATACAACAAAGGGGGGACAGATGCAACAAAGAATAACTATAGAAATAAAAAGAGAGGAGAAGAATAAATTAATATGGGAAGAGGAATTACCCTTGCAAATTGAATTTGATGAAGATTAAGAGTTCTAGGTTCATTCTCTATTGATGATTTCCTATCTAATGGAACCACTGATGACCCTGCCATTTTTGCCGTCTATATGTATGGAACAAAGATGTTTCTGTTTTGTCGTCAACAAACAAGAAAATATTCCAAAGTTCTGAAAGAATACTTTTTGATGTTTATTCTGATAGCTTTTCGCGATCCCTAGGGGCTCTTTATATAGTAAGTTCCCACGTTTATTTTGGGGGTTGGGGAGGAAAAAGAAAAAGCAAAACGCATTGATTCGGAATTCTTTACATTAATGAGGCCTGTAGTTTGTCCTTATTACGATAAGGTCCTACATAGAATCTTAAATTACAATAGTTTCCTTCATATACTCTTTTTCTTTCCAAGTGTTTTTAAAAGAAGAGAGTGTGAGGCGAGGTATTTCACTTACATGTCTAATTGTTATATAGGCGAGTTTCGAGTGGTGAGCACTTAGGCGTGTTTCGGACGCATAGCGAGCGCTTGAGGTATAAGTTTCACAAAATTAAGTCTTACGCGTAAGTCTCAAGACGTTTTGATAGTGTCCGCTCCTGAAAGAGCCTCAAGGTATATCCCAAAAGAAATCTATTAAAATATTATTTCTTTCGGGGTCAATGATAGTCTTGATCTTACATGCATATTAGACATCCTAATCAAAGATAATTTGACATAAAATTATAATTAGTGGCGCCTGAAATATTCTTTGCTAAGAGGTTTTACATAATTACATATATTATTTCGTTAAAAATTTCTCATATAAGTAATATAAGGAAATTCAAAAATAACCTATGATTGATATTAAAACTTTAATACTATTGATGTCTCTTAATTTTCAGAAGAAAATATAATAATACTTGCAAAATTTTGTATACGCCACTAGTTTTAACTTTAAGTCATTGATATCTAGTATTTTTTCTTTCTTCCTTTTTTGAGAGAGCCCGTTTGGATGGGTTTATTTTAAGTGATTTTTAAGCCAAAATAACTTTTAATCCATAAGTTATAATTATGAATTATACTTTTTAGTTTTTGGCTTGTTTTTGTTTTTAGCTTAAAAATAAGTGCTTAAAAATACTTTTTTACTCTATTCAAACACAACAAAATAGATTAAAAGTTATTTTGGCTTAAAATCACTTAAAATAAACCAATCAAAGCGGACTCTAAATCCATTTCGAAGTGGTACGCAAGAAATCAACTAAATATTTAACACATGGGATGTTAGCACAATTCTTGAAACTAGAAGGGGGAAGTTTAAAGTTTTAACAAATGAGAGGGTGTCACGTGAGTTATTTAAAAGAGAACATGAGGCTAAGATGAGCTAGAAGTCTAGAACACAACGAAGTGCAACGTGGCAGACAAAATCACCACATTTTCGGCGACGTGGACTTAAGGACGGCTAAATTGGACACGTGTGCATTGCTGGAATTACCATATTCAGTTATAGAAAGCCCCCAAAGTGAATCTGAATGTTTTTTCTAAAAGAAGAATATACGTGTTCTCTGCAATTTACTCTAACCAATAAGGTAAGTACACGGTTCATTGGATGGTTTGGACTTTGGACGGACAGTATCTGACATTGGACACGTGTAGCAAATTGGAGAAATTTCTTTAAAAAGTCTTTTTCCGTATATATGTGTTATCTTCATGTGATGTTTAGACGGAATAAATGAATGCATATTATGCATTTTGTATATAGATTTTTGTTCTACTCAGACTTACCTTGCTTTTATCTCAAGATAATATTTATTCCCTTTTGCATATTGAGTCTATTATATATAGCTTTAATATATAGATCGGTTTGGTTTGGCTTTATCAAAATCAAATTAAAATAACTATATTGATTTGGATTGGTTCGGTTTTATCAGATTTTTCAAAAATATTTGTTATATGAATATTATTTCAATCTTAATTTATTAAAGTTATAGACAAAATTTTGATAAGTGCATATATGTTTAGTAAAAATTAAAAAAACTAACAAACATATGATCTATTACATATTTTTATGGGATAAATTTTTTAGTAACAGATGACAGTTATTTTCTTAGTCGTCTAATAATAATTTTTATTGATATGCGCTTTCAAGGTTAATCAAATTTAATAAGTAAACATAAAAATCAATATGATACCTAAATAATGATATATTCTATTTATTTTAAATTATCGAAATACCATTTCAAATTCGAAAAAGTTTCAAGAATTTAGTAGATCTTGACATATGAATATGAAAGAACAAAGAGATTAACGCATTTCAATAACATTTGATAAGAAAGTGATGAAACAATCCATTATTCAAAGTAAATAAAAATGGATGCATTTCACAGTTCTATTAAATATTATATCACATGAGAGGATCCAAATATTTAGATATTTTTTAAAGAAAATTCTATATATAGTCTTAAAAGTATATATAAAAATTATATATTTATATATCGTTTTACTTCGAATTTTTTTTTCAATATCAAACCACACCTAATCAGATATTTTAATCGATTTGGTGTGATTTTTTGATTTTGTGTGATTTTTCAATTCGGTTTAAACACCACCAAACACAACAATAAAAACTTTCGTGTGTAATCAGGAAGTCATGGATTCAAACTATAAAAATAGCCCTAAATATAAAATAAGACTGCGATCATAGACTCAATATAGTCTAGTTCTTTTTCAGTTTCCGTGCAAATAGGAACTTAATGTACTCGACTCTTTTTATTTATTATGCAGTTTAATTTGTCAATTTCATACGGATAAATAGTCTTCTCACGTGAAACATGGAGTAATAAAATGAAGATGTCGGTTAAGTTGGTAGAATAGGCAGAAATTTTCTTGGTTTTGGTTTTGTTGGTAGAGTTTTACTTTGACCCGATGTGACAAACAATTATTGGCAGTGATCAATTCTTAATATAGCAACAAGGAAGACGTATGCTTTTTCAGACCCAACGTTTTCGTAAAGACTTTTATCTCTAAAATTATCATGTGTTTGTCTTAGGTCATTGACAGCCGATTTCAATTTTGCGACATCTTAAATTAATACTAATTGTTAGTTGCAAACGGGTTCAAGCCGTGAAAGCAACAATTAATGTTTGTTTTAGGGTAAGCTGTTTATATCACATCCTTTAAGGTGCAGAGCAGTCTTTTTCCGAATCCAGCATGAATGCGAAATACCTTGTACGTTAGACTGTATTTTTTTTTAATCACAAACGTCAAATATAATACACCTAGCAAGAACAAATATATGAATAAAAACAATTCCCATCCTAAATGATAGCATGTGAACCAACATGACAATGTACTTCTGAACTATGGTTTAACTCTCATACTCCAAACTCCTTTTTGAATTTGTATGAACAAAGAAATATTCACCTACTTCCGCTAAATTTAGTATTTGTCAAAAGAGTTCTCACTCTAAATGTTTAAAATAATATGCCCATGTGACATATTTGAAGTTTGTGAGTTAATTGAATATCTACTTAATGGAACTTTTGCAAAAACTTTGGAACCTCCTACCTGATAGGGTTGGCAAACTGGCGGATCGGATCGGATGTGGGCGGTTCGAAAATGGGTAATATAAAAACGAATAAATTATCCGATTCAAACCATATTTAATACAGATAATATGAATATCCATATCATTCATGGCTTCTTGAATATAATCACTTTTTGGAGAATTCCTAATCTCCCAAACTTGTAGAAATGACACCAAGTAGCCACTATAAAGTGCTGCTATTTAGGAATTAGCCAGTGTGTCCTAAACTTCAATTTTTCAGTTTAATTTTTCGGGACAAAAGTGTTTTGGATTGTCCTGAAGTTAAGATTTTTAATTTAAAATTTCAGGACAAAAATAATACTGGCTAATCTCTAAATAGCATTCCTGAGAATGGCTATCTCTGCAAAGAAATCCGAAATCCGATTTCTCAATCGGTCAATCCTATACGGCTTTTAATGAGGCCAATCACTTGCACCTACACTTCTATTGGTTTTAGTCATGCAAAAATATTCAATTCTTTTCACTAAATCCAATTTGAAGAAAAAAAGAAACTCCTACGATAATTTTGGCTTTTACAAACTAGAAGAGGAGACTTATATATTTCACAATTTGGAGGAGAGCTATTATTATACCACCACCAACTACTAGAAAACAAATTGCTTTTTCGGTCTTAACAGTAAGATGCAAAGTATCAAAAACAGGTTGACCAATTAAATCTAAGAACAATTGGAAATATAACGAGAAAGAACAAGATACACTCAGCAAAAAACAAAAACATCAAAGCACAAATACCAAAAAAGTATCATGCACACAAATATTGATAGAAACACCTTAAGCTTAAGGGTCGAGATTTTGTAGATGAATGAAGTTCAACAACACTTTTTGGTTAAAAGATTAATAAGATAGAATAGAGCTGAACAGGAGAAAGGTATAGAAGATTGAACACAAATATTGTAATGCATTTTCGACCACCTGCAACTCTGAGTTATCAGTGTGTTATCAAACCAAGAGCACCACATAACAAGCTTATAGCTAAGATGGGAATGAAGATGAAACAACAAACCACTTGAATTATAACTTGAAGTTGATTTAGCAATATCTTTAAGAAGATAAATTCATAAAACTCCCAAAATAAATTACACCATAACTTCTTCAAATGAGAAAAGCAAAGAGCCAAACTAAACCCAAAACGCAAGGGCTCAAGCACTTCCTTAGAAATATCTGCCTTACCAACATTTGACTGACAGGTAAAAACACAAGAAAGACCTCCCAGTATAACTGACAAGGCTTCGTCAGTGCATCCATCAATCTCAAGAGTCACCTCAGCCTTGACAAATATGAAGGAGCCACCACAAAGAGCAAATATGCTCGAATAAAACAGATCTCCCAGTATAACTGACAAGGCGTCGTTAGTGCATCCATCAATCCCAAGAATCACCTCAGCCTTGACAAGTATCAAGGAGCCACCACAAATAGCAAATATGCTCAAATAAAACTTTCTTTGCTGCACCCCTGAAGACAAGATGAACAAACAAGGAAAATGAGAACCCCATGTAAAAAAACCGAGAACACATCATAGACTGCAGCATGTACCTGCAGCCCCACTGACCATAAATTAGAGGTTTATGTAACCTCGTCATAGATGCTGCAGTCTCTACACTGTAAGATGATCAAATCACCTAAAACTGAAAATACAGAGAAAAAGAAGCTTTTCCCCCTACCCTTCTAACAGCCAAGACAGGTCACATCGATTACATGACCAAAAGACTAATGTAAAACCAGTCACAAGATTTATATCCTACAGTGGACTCTGAATATTGAATAAATACGCTATTTTCCACCAAGAGTATCCAATTTCTCATTTGCTGTCCACAAACGCATTTATGTAGACAAACAGATCGAACATGAAAGCTTGTACCACCGACGAGAATTGTCATCAGAAATAATGAGATCTACCTCTTTCCATGTTTTGAGCAGCGAGTCTACTATTCTCCTCTGGTTGCTTGTAAGAGCTAACACTGAAGTTGGTCGCAGCATTATAACCCTGACTTACGTTGTTCTGATAATAATTATAAACCTGCAATTAACGAAATCAATTAGTAAGATATGGAAACCGTAAGAGAAAAGATAACTTCAGTTCAACACAAGAAGAACAAGGTATCACCATGTCAGAATGATTCACTTGTTGAGTGTAACTTTCAGGGAGCATCGGGAGCTGATTTTCGCAGAAATCTTGATTTATGCCCAAGGAATTGTTTCCAAAACAGAACTGCTGCACATCAATGTTAGATTTATATGGCACACAGAAGTTGCTCAGCGCTAATCGTCCAGTTTCGAAGGTTCCAGCAGAGTGATCCAAAGGGATTTCAAGATCATTGAGCTCCATATAGGCAGCATCTTCTGGCAGAATCATGGGGTTAAGACTATAATTGGCTCGCCAGCTTGCAGAGAGATCAGATCTCGATTGACCCAGTCCTTCCCAGTTCTCGATGTTACCAAGGCCGTCGAAAATATCATTCCCATCAGTAAAAGGATCAGGTAGAGCATTCATATCTTGGTTAAAGTTCTCTAGATTCTGTTTGAAAAAAGAAAGGGATAATGGTCAATACACATTAAAAAAACAAGTTCCAAAAATACAGTAAATGCCTGTACAAGTAGCTATGCTATAACAGCACTAAAAGCATACCCACCTGATTATTCTCATTGCCATCAGATAGCAAAGTAGTATCTTCTGTGAAATGAGCTAATAGACCAATGATCTCATCATCTTGCTCATCCAGAGGCATCTTATTAGTACAAAGCAGAGCATTAGATGGACCTGGACCACGGTTAATCATGCTGGTATCAATTAAACTCTGTTTTTCAGGCAGTACAGGCAGAGCAGAAAAAATATTGGATGGGTTTGATTCACCAGTCACCCCCTCATCATCTAGCTTATCGGACGGCATCCAATTGATAGGAGATACATTGGATGGATGTGGTTCACCTAGCACCTCAATATTTGGCTCATCCAAAGGCATTCTCTGAATAGAAGATAGACTCGGACTCGGTTGACTTGAAGGCAAGCCAGATGTGCTTCCTGGGTTAACCATGCTTGCCTCACTCTCAATTGAGTAGTTCTTATTGTCAGGCCTTCGAGGTGGAGCACATAAAACATCTGATGTACAAGGTTCAGCAGGAATCTCATCGTCTTCCCAATCTGCCTCCTTAAAAGGTGCCCCATACTGTGCACCATTTTTTGGACCTGGCCCACTCTTCTGGAATACTTTACATAGCACATATGAATCCTACAAAACAAGGCTTTGATGAATAATAAGTTCTAAAATTTACAAAAAAAAATAAGGAAAGATGAGACTACTGTACGAAGACCCACAGTAATATAAAGAACACAATAAATCCAGACACCAATATCTAACTCGAGTCTTAAACCGTTGGATCCCTCCAAAGAGCCTAGCAGAGCTAAGATTGGCTGATAATTTGTTTTTATAAAGATTATGATAGGCTAAATTATACTATAGAATTTGAGGAACTTGAATTTTCAGAGTCTTTTCTAACATAGGCTGAAGAAATTGAAGATTGAAGATGGAAAGAAAATGCTTGACGTTGCACAATCTTCAAACAAGAGAGCAGTATGCAATATATACTGTATTTTAGTTTATTAGATGTTTCCACCTGAGTTGCATAACTTATCCAAATTTCCTACCTACCATCCAAGCATAGGAATCGTGTGCCATGACAAAACTTGAAAAACAGATTTGACCTATTAAAGAAATTAAAGGTCTCAAAAATATGAGAAAAGAAAGACGTGGCGTGCAAGATCACAATTAAGGAAAACCAAAGACCTAGACCTACCAATTCATTACTTTTTCTGATCCAAATCTATACAAGAATAGTGCCATCAACATTGTTCTCCATGATCACAAGTGAAGGATCAATGAGAAACAGATGCAATCTTTAAGAAATTAAGGCTTCCAAAAGAATAAGAGTCTATCTTGGTATACTTTCATTTAAGGAAAACCAAGGATCTATAACCTGTCAACCACCGCCAGGAAATTTCAAATTAAGAAAAATAATTGCTACAAGATAATAATACAGATCAACAAGATAGTAGGGTACTAGGTACTAGGGAATATATCGTCTAAATAGTATCCCAGGAACATTAATTCCGAGAATGAGAGAAGATGATCCGTTTAGCACGATGTTTTAATCAAGGTTCTCACAGACGGGCACTAGATCAAATTACAGTAAACCAAGTGCAAGCAGAAAAGCAGGTGAGAATACTGCAAGGGGCTCTCATTGGCTACTGATACAAGCACAAGAAGAAAGAGCATCAATAAAAATTAGATACTATTTTAGCAAAGGTAGATAGAAGTACCTGAGCAAATCCTGCATCAGCCAATCCTTTATCTTCAAACTTGTATTCATGAATAACCCAATCAGTTCTCTGCCCTCGCGGGGGATGGCCTTGGTGGAACACAAGAGTTTTAACTGATCCAACAATCTTTTCATCGTAATTAATGGATCTATCTTTCCCAGTAGTTTTCCAGTAGCCAGTTTCAGTAGCACGATTCATTCTGGCTCCACTTGCATACTTTCTCTCCCTTGGGCAAAAGAAATACCATTCTAGATCTTTACTTTTATAGCAACATTTGTCTGCAAGAAGATATTAAAACATTATGCAAAGTTGAACAAGGACAAATAAAATCATTAACCAGACTTGAAATAAACATACTACTTCAGTCCCCCAAAAAGGTACTGTCCAAATGCTAGAGATTTTGACTGAAAGTAACAACTTGGGAAGTTAAATAATGAAACAAAAAGGAAAAGATAGGCTTTTATCACTACAGCTTCCAAATGCCACTTTAGAGATTCAAAGCAGCTAAAACTAATATCCCATAAGTAGATATTTCATTAACCAAACTGATGCTTGTCCTTTCTCAAAGCATTAATTTTTCTCCCAAGTACAGCACAGAGACAACATAGCACATTATGTATATGATTTTCAAATGTAGAACATTTGTAGAATACGTACAACCTTTATTATGTATGGGATTCCTCTAGATTCTTTTCAAGTAAAAGTTGTTGCTTTTCCATATATAAAGAAATGAAGAAAGGACACCCTTTTGGTGGATGTACACAGTATGCAACTACAGAATAAAGGCTCCATAGAGAAACTTTGAAGCAGAATGTGCGCCAGAGGTAAGGGGTTCATATATTCTTACGTAAAACAAGTTTAGAAGAATGCAATATTTTAACAAATTCTCCAATAAAAACTATAAACAGATACCTGGAAGGTCCCACGGGGAGAACTTGTAGATGTTGAGTTCCGTTATGGCTTCAAAATGAAGTTTTTTCCCCATGATCTTCCTCTTGAGATAGTACATAATCAGCTCAACATCAGTTGGGTGAAAGCGAAACCCAGGCGGAAGCCTCGCCATTGAAATAACCAGGAAAAAAAAACGGCCAAACTAAATGAAATGAACCAGCCCCAAAAGGGCTCGCTGAGTAAGAACTAGAGTAAAATTAATGGTGGCAATAAACTTAACAGAGCTATGTGCAAATACACCAGAGCCTCCAACCCCCCACCACAAAAATCCTCAAACTGCTGTCAAGTCCAATGCCGAAACAAGATCTTCCCTGCACACCACAGCCTTCCGCGGTTCATAAAAAGGAATGCACCCCTAACAAAAAACTGATGTTTCTTGCTGGAACCAACAGACATCTGGTGCACAATTCAAAAACCTGTTATTCACGAAATCATCAGCCTCCCAAATCAAACCAAATAATACCAATTTAACAGAAGCTCCACCAGTTGATCACCACCGAGGGAAAGTAAAATATCTCAATAACCAGCACAATCAAAAGAGCTTTCAAAAACTATAGAACACCAGATTGACAAACACCAAGATGACAATAAAACAACTGAGCAAACACTAATCTTCACAAAGATATATGGTCAAGATGTCATAGTTTAGTGTTAAAGTTCCATTTTTTTCCTCAACAAGTTCAATTCTTCGCATGAAAAAAGCTCAAATACAAGACCATCAGGGGCGTATCCAATGAACAAGCTATGGGCTCATCTGAACCCATAACTTCCAGTAAATTAGATGGAGGTGGTATAATTACAAATCTGAACCCATAACGTTCAGATCCTGGATCTGCATATGGAGACCATTAAATACTAAAGTGAGATTGAAGCATGAAATGTTTGTGAATTGAATCCACTTCACAATTTAAGTCCTAATGGTCAAATTTAAACGCTGATCCATACGGATGAGCACAACTAAAATTTCACAGCCTAAAAGACACAAATAGACAATACTAGAAAGGAAAATAATCTGCACCACGGCAGATAAAAAAATAATCGGCACAACGAGAGATAAGAAAATAACAGGAAAATAACAGGAGTCATCATTGAAAAATCCTAAACCTCGACCAAAAACACAATAAAGTCAGAAAATAAAATCAGCAAAAATGTATGTAACAACAAATAAAAGAACACAGAAATGGGCAACACGAGAAAGAAGAAACTAATCGCAGTGTATCAAACCCTAAAATCCCTACATATAAATTTCGAAAAAAAAACACACAATAAATTGACAAAATTATATAACTAAAAGAGAACAGAATAATAAAATCAAGAACGATTGAAAAGTGAACTTACCCAGAAAGGGGACGAACCGGAGAAGCCAAAGGGAGCGAATGGGAAGAGAATGGGAAGGGCGGAGAGTAGTGATGAAAAGGGGGCGAAAGTGAATCGAAATTGTAGAGCGAGTAGGGGTTTATATAGGAAGAGGGTTTTAAGAGAGCCTTCTTTGGTAATCTACAGCTTTTCATTGGTTCGTTTCCAATACTACAGGGACATTTTGGGTAAATTTTCAAACTTAACCAAGACCAAATTATAGTTATTCTTTGGTCATTGATATTCCATAAGTATATTTAACCTTTCACTGACTATTTGCTGGAGTTACTAAAATATGTAATTAATCATATGTGAATAATAATTTTCTACTTTTATATCATATTTTGAGGGGATCTTAGTTATAAAAACAGTCTAAAAACCGTAACATATAATATTTTTTATATGACAGGATTAAAAATACATACTTTGATTAACTGAGTGTTGAATACATTTTAGCCGAACATCAGGTCGACAAAAGTAAAAACAAAATCAAGAACTAAGGGGGCTAAAAGTAAAATTATCTCTTAATTTTATCAAAGTACTACTTAAATTTTTATAAAATTTTCAGAAAATATTATTAATGATAATAAGATAAGATGTTCATGGTGTTAGGATGTATGTTATGTTTTCTTTGGAAAGAAAAACTAACGTAGGGTTTACACGTATGAATTGATAGAAGAGATTTTGCTTATTGGTGCACCCATGGTAACTCCTGCGTTCTTGTAGCACGTTAGTCTCGAGTATTATATGGAAATAATAAAATATAGATTTTGAACTTTGATTATTATTATTATTTCGGTACATTAGAAAATATTAAAGAACGTACTAAAATTCTTTATAAGAAAAAAAATTTAGTTATCCTTATGTGCACATACAAACACACGAGACACACAGTGGCGGAGCTACATGTACCCAAAAAATATAAAACGACATTCATTTATTAAAAAATTATACTGTTTAACTCGATAATTTATTTTTAAAATATACATATATTATATAATAACACTCTTTAATTTGTTGATGGGTTTATTTTTTTATATTTTGATTTCTGTTAATGAAAATAGTGGCTCTGCACCTGAGACGCACATGAGCATACACAATAAAAAGTTGGCATGGTCAAAATGAGGTAAGCCATGACATGTTATTGTTACTTCACTCATCAACTCAATCATAATCTCTCAGTATGTCACCAATCTACAATTAATAATTAGTATTTTATTTCTCCAATCAATTGTATGAATTAGAGTAGTATGTGTTAACACTTATCAACAGCGAGGTACATAATCTTTTGCTTTCTATTACATTCAAAAGTATCCTTCTCTGAAGTTCTTCTCCCCAAAGTCTTTTAAGAATGTCAAGATTAAAAATAAAAATAAAATCCTATCCAAATATATCTATGTAAACAAAACACATGTTTTATGTTACAGCCAAATATAACTTTATTTTTAATCAGTTGAATCAAACATCTACTAGTAAAATATATGCACTGAATAAATATTATTTAATTCTCGTATTATAGTTCTCACGTTATTGACCCTTCTGTGCTCTCTGAAAGTTCTTTAAGAAGACCAACATTAAAATTAAAAATAAAAGTTATCCAAGTTAAAAGATATTTTATCAAAGTTACTCATGGATCAATTTGGATTAAAAATTAATCAATTTTAATTGGGTTTGAGATAGATTGAATCAAGATGGAATGAGTTCAATGAATGAGCGTGTCAATAACCAACCCAACCTTGGGCGGGTGTCAAAATGGCATGGCATAGTCATTTTTACGGGTGGCTATCCAAAATTAGCCCACATCGCTAATGTCATTGATTTCTAGCCATTTTAACTTAAAATATATAGGTAATTAACATTTTTGCCCTTCTTCTTTTAAACGTCCTTTTTAGGTAGTTTTTGTTTTTACATTTTCGCTTTTTTCATGATTTTCTCTTGAGAACACTTTACGGATTTTGCGACTTAGTAGGTCAAATTTTGTTTGGGTAAGTGTGATTTTTACAATTACTATTATTGAATTTTATTCTAATTGTTGCTTCATTTGTTTTATTTTAGATTTTGTTAATGTGAGCGTTTAAATTTTCGTGGCATTTTAACATCGACGAATTTTTTTCTGTTCTGTTGTTCAACTTATTTCTGATAATTTTATCACTCTATTCTTAGTTTTATTTTGTAATAGTTGCTTAACTTGTTTTCATAAGTTGTTCAAATATTTGTAACTGTTGTATATTAGGGTGAATTTTAAGTAGTCTGTTGATTCTACTCCACTATAGTTTGATGGAGTTCTTGTCATAACTTGAAATCCAGAATAATGTGCTGGACTTCATACTTCAAAATTTGATTCTTGTATATTATGCTGGAAGTCTGATCTATGAAGGCTTATTATCCAGTATTTTATACTAGATGAGTATAATATACTAAATTCTTTTTATTTCTGATAACTTGTTTTAAATGATAATTTGCCTCTTTTTTTATATGTTGGATTTGATAATTTTCTTCAATTGTAATCCAGTAATTTTTTTTTCTGGATTTGTCATATCTTTTTATTTATTTTTAGTTGATTTGTTGAAATATTTGTAGCCGTTGTATATAGGCTAGATTTTAAGTAGTTTGTTGATTCTACTCCAGTATAGTTTGTTGGAGTTCTTGCCATGTACTTCAAAATTTAGTTCTTGTATATTATGTTGGGAAGTCTAATATCTGAAGGCTTGTTATCCAGTTTTTTATACATGATGAGTATAATATACTGTAACTTTTTTTATTTATGATAATTTGTACTTCAAAATTTGGTTCATATATATTATGCTGGAAGTCTAATCTCCAAAAGCTTGTTGTCCAGCTTTTTATACTGGATGAGTAAATTGGATTTGATCATGTTTTTCCATTCTAATCCAGTATTTTTTGTTGGCTTTCTATTATTTCTCATAACTTGAAATCCAGAACATTTTGCTCGAGTTTTTGGTTCCTGTATATTATGCTGGAAGTCTGAACTCTGAAGGCTTGTTGTTTAGTATTTTATATTGTATGAGTATAAAATACTGAAAATCTTTTTATCTCTAATAACTTGTTTTTAATGATAATTTGCCTTTTTTATATGTTGTATTTGATCATGTTTTTCCATTCTACTCCAGTATTTTTTGTTGGAGTTCCATTATTTTTAGTAACTTGAAATCCAGAATAACGTGCTAGCCTTCATAATTTAAAATTTGATTCTAGTATATTATGCTGGAAGTTTGATCTATGAAGGCTTATTGTCCAGTATTTTATACTGGATGAGTATAATATACTGAAGTTATTGTCACGACTTGAAATTTCCCACCGACGGGACCGTGATGGCGCCTAACATTTCATTTCCTACGCAAACCAACGTTAGAGAATCATTAAACTAATTCCTTATTTCCATTAATTAAATAACAATAATTAACTAAGGTGAAAGATAATAAGTACGAAATTTTATAAAACTGTATTAATTACTACCACCCGGATCTGGAGTCACAATTAACGAGTATTCTAGAATTTACTACAAGTAATAGTCTAAAGAAATACAACTGTCTCAATGAAAGAAAATAGTAGGACATAAAAGATAGACGGGGACTTCAAGGTCTGTGAACGCCGACAGATCTACCTTGAGTCTCCGGACAGCGGACCAATAGCAAAATCTCGATCAACCTGAGCCGGTATCAAAATCTGCATAGAAAATACAGAGTGCAGTATCAGTACAACTGACCTTATGTATTGGTAAGTGTCGAGCCTAACCTCGACGAAGTAGTGACGAGGCTAAGGCAAGGCACCTACAAATCAACATGTATAATTTAACAATGTATATACAAATAACAGAAATAAAGAACTAAACAGAAAATGTCGGGAGAGGAACATACTGAGGGGAATACAAGATAAAGAACGACAACAGAATGATTACCGGAGCAGTCAATATACCATGAATCAACAGGAATAGTGAATACATTAAGGAAAAATGCACGGCATCACCCTTCGTGCTTTTACTCTCAATCTCACCATAAAATTAATAGAAACGACACGACATCACCCTTCGTGCATTAACACTCACAATATGGCACGGCATCACCCTTCGTGCATTAACACTCATAATATGGCACGGCATTACCCTTCGTACATTAACACCCTCTCTTACCATAATGCAATGCATAAATAATAACATTGAGATAGAATAACAAGTACAAACCTTACTTCAACATTTGGTTCCATAATATCAATCTCAACTTTGAATAAAAACTCAATTATCACCAGAAAATCTGTAAACATGATAAGAAAGATAAATTGAACAACACTAGTATAACATGTAGCAATTAGGCATAGAAAAAAGACAATATAAGAAAAACAGAGAAACATAAAAAACAGGTAAATTGGCGGCGCATAAGTACTCGTCACCTCACATATACGCCGCTCACATGGAATTCACTTAGCAAGTAATCTAAGGTTCCTAATTCCCTCAAGTCAGGGTTAGACACAACACTTACCTCGCTCCGAAGGCCACTTAATTCTCAATCACAGCTTTTCCTTTGGGATTCACCTCCAAACCACTCGTATCCATTCAAAAATGACTCAATAATATCAAATACTGCTAAAGGAATCAATTATATTGCATAAATTAAATTTCCCAAATTTTTCTCCAAAAAGTCAAAAAATCGACCTCGCGCCCGCTTGGTCAAAACCCGAGGTTCGAACCAAAATTCATTTATCCATTCACCCCCGAGCCCGAATATATAATTGGTTTTGGAATCCGACCTCAAATTGAGGTCTAAATCCCAAAATTTTCGAAATTCCTAGTTTCTACCCTAATCCCTAATTATACCATGAAAACTCTAGATTCTAGGTTGATAATTCAAGAAATGTAATAGGTAATTAAAAGAAAATGGTTTAGAGTCACTTACCAACACTTTGGGGAAGAAAATGACTCTTGAAAATCGCCTCTACCCATTTGGTTCTTGAAAGATGTTGAAGAAATGGCTTAAACTCGTGTTTGATTCTGTTTAATGCACTGGGCGACAGTGTGCATCGCGTTTGCGAGGCCACTGTCGCATTCACGAAGGGTACTGGCTGCCAAGCCTTCACGTTCGCGAGATCCTGCTCGCGTTCGCGATGGTTACTCCCATGTGGCCTTCGCGTTCGCGATGAAGGAACGACCAACCCTCCCCCAGATGTGCCTAACACTACGCGTTCGCGAGGAGCTGGTCGCGTTCGCGAAGGGTAACGCCCCCATCGCTTCGCGTTCGCGACAAAGCCTTCGCGTTCGCGAAGAAGAAAACTTCAGCTGCCCAGTTTACTCTTCGCGTTCGCGAGAGTACCTTCGCGTTCGCGAGAGTACCTTCGCGAACGCGAAGAAGGACATGCCAGAACACATGCTGTAGCAAAATACCAGATTTTCAAAGTCCAAAACATCTCGTAGACTATCAGAAACTCACCCGAGCCCTCAGGCTCCAAACCAAACATGCACACAAGTCTAAAAATATCATACGAACTTGCTCGCGTGATCAAATCCCCAAAATAACACCTAGAACTACGAATTTAGCACCAAATCAAATGAGATTCTCAAGAACACTTTAAAATTTCTATTTTCTCAACTGGACGTTCGAATCACATCAAATCAACTCCGTTTCTCACCAAATTTCACAGACAAGTCTTAAATATCATAATGAACCTATACCGGACTCCGGAATCAAAATACGGACCTGATACTAACAATGCCAAATATCAATCAATTCTTAAAAATAAATAATTTTCAGACTTTTAATTTTCATCAAAATTTTATAATTCAAGCTAGGGACCTCCGAATTCCATTCCGGGCATACGCCCAGGTCCCATAATTTGATACGGACCTACCGGGACCGTCAAAGCATGGATCCAAGACCGTTTATGAAAAATATTGACCGAAATCAACAAAAATTAACTTTTAAGGCAAAATATTTTATTTTAATTAGTTTTCAACATAAAAACTTTCCGAAAACCTGCCTGGACTGCGCATGCAAATCGAGGAGGGTAAAAATATGATTTTTAAGGCTTAAGAGCGCAGATTTGAGTTCTAAAACATATTGGGTCATTACATTCTCCACCTCTAAAGCAATCGTTCGTCCTTGAACGGACATTGAAAAGTACCTGGGCTGGTGAAAATGTGGGGATATCTACTCTGCATATCGGACTCGAACTCCTAAGTAGCTGTCTCAATAGGCTGGCCGCTCCACTGCACTCGAACTGAAGGGTAACTCTTTGATCTCAACTGGCGAACTTGCCAGGCTAGATTTGCCACTGGCTCCTCCTCGTAAGTCAAATCCTTGTCCAATTGGACATAGCTGAAATCTAACACATGGGACGGATCGTCGTGATACTTTCGAAGCATGGACACATGGAATACCAGATGAACAACTGCTAAACTAGGTGGCAACACAAGCCTGTACTGTAAGCCACATCTCCCACTCTCTCCAGAATCTCAAAAGGTCTAATATACCTAGGGCTCAACTTGCCCTTCTTTCCGAACCCCATTACACCCTTCATGGGTATTACCCGAAGTAACACTCTCTCTCCGACCATGAATGTAACATCACGAACTCTACGATCGGCATAACTCTTCTGCCTGGACTAAGCTGTGCGAAGTCGATCCTGAATAATCTTAACCTTGTCCAAGGCCTCATGTACTAAATCTGTACCCAAAAAGCGAGCCTCCCCCGACTCAAACCACCCAACTGGCAACCTGCACCGTCTACCATATAATGCCTCACAGGGAGCCATCTGAATGCTCGGCTGGTAGCTATTATTGTAGGCGAACTCTGTAAGGGGCAAGAACTGATCCCGCGATCCTCCGAAGTCTATAACACAAGCACGTAGCATATCCTCCAGGATCTGAATAGTACGCTCGGATTGCCCGTCCGTCTGAGGATGGAATGTTGTGCTCAACTCAACCCGCGTACCCAACTCACATTGTACTGCCCTCCAAAAGTGCGAGGTAAACTGCGTACCTCGATCAGAAATGATAGACACGTGCACACCGTGAAGACGGATGATCTCCCGAAAATAAATCTCTGCTAACCGCTCCGAGGAATAGGTAACTGCCACAAGAATGAAGTGCGCTGACTTAGTCAACCTATCCACAATAATCCACACGGCGTCGAACTTCCTCTGAGTCCGTGGGAGTCCAACAACAAAGTCCATAGTGATACTCTCCCACTTCCACTCAGGGATCTCCATCTGTTGAAGCAAACCACCGGGTCTCTGATGCTCATATTTCACCTGCTGACAATTCAAGCATCGAGCCACATAATCAACTATATCTTTCTTCATCCTCCTCCACCAATAATGTTTCCGCAGATCCTGGTACATCTTGGCAATGCCTGGGTGAATAGAATACTGAGAACTGTGAGCCTCCTCAAGGATCAACTCACGGAGCCCATCCACATTAGGCACACAAATACGACCCTGCATCCTCAAAACTCTGTCATCTCCAACAGTAACCTGCTTGGCACCACCGTGTCGCACTGTGTCTCTAAGGACAAGTAAATAAGGATCGTCATCCTGCCAATCTCTGATGCGCTCAAATAAAGAAGACCGAGCAACTGTACAAGCTAGAACACGGATGGGCTCAGAAACATCTAACCTCACGAACTGGTTGGCCAAGGACTGAACATCCAATGCAAGCGGTCTCTCACCAACTGGAATATATGCAAGACTACCCATACTGACTGACTTTCTACTCAAAGCATTGGCCACCACATTGGCCTATCCTGGGATGATACAATATGGTGATATCATAGTCTTTCAATAGCTCCAACCACCTTCTCTGCCTCAAATTGAGTTCCTTCTGCTTGAACAAATACTGCAAGCTCCGATGATCAGGGAATATCTCACATGGCACGCCGTAAAGATAGTGCCTCCAGATCTTTAGCGTGTGAACAATGGTTGCTAGCTCTAGATCATGAACAAGGTAATTCTTCTCGTGAACCTTCAGCTGCCGCAAAGCATATGCAATAACCTTGCCACCCTGCATCAACACCACACCCAAACTAATACGATATGCGTCACAATATACTGTATAAGATCCTGAACCTGTGGGTAACACCAATACCAGTGTCGTAGTCAAAGCAGTCTTGAGCTTCTGAAAGCTCACTTCACACTCGTCTGAACACCTGAACTTGGCACCCGTATGGGTCAATCTGGTCAATGGGGCTACTATAGATGAAAACCCCTCCACAAATCGACGGTAATAGCCTACCAAACCCAGGAAACTACGGATCTCTGTAGCTGATGTGGGTCTAGGCCAGTTCTGAACTGTCTCAATCTTCTTAGGATCCACCTGAATACCCTCTGTTGATACAACGTGATCCAAGAAAGCAACTGAACTCAATCAAAACTCACATTTTGAGAACTTAGCATATAACTGGCTATCTTTCAGAGTCTGAAGAACGATCCGAAGGTGCTGCTCATGCACCTCTCGATTGTGGGAGTAGATCAAGATAACATCAATAAACACAATCACAAAAAAATCTAAGTAGGGTTTGAACACCCGGTTCATCAAATCCATGAATGTTGTTAGGGCATTTTGTCAGCCCAAATGACATCACTAGAAACTCATAATGCCCATACCGAGTCCGAAAAGCTGTCTTAGGAACATTGGATGCCCTAATCCTCAACTGATGGTAGCCAGATCTCAAATCAATCTTTGAAAACACCTTGGCACCCTGAAGCTGATCAAATAAATCATCAATCCTCGACAATGGATATTTGTTCTTGATGGTGACTTTGTTCAACTGGCAATAATCTATACACATCCTCATCGATCCATCTTTCTTCTTCACAAATAACACAGGTGCACCCCAGGGCGAGACACTAGGTCTAATGAAGCCCTTATCAAGAAAATCTTGCAACTGCTCCTTCAATTCTTTCAACTCTGGCGGGGCCATGCGATATGGCAGAATGGAAATAGGATGAGTGTTCGGAGCCAAATCAATGCAGAAATTAATATCTCTGCTGGGTGGCATCCCCGGTAGGTCTGCAGGAAACACCTCTGAAAACTCACGAACAACTGGCACCGAATCTATGGAAGGAACCTCCACACTAGAATCGCGGACATAAACCAAATAAGCTAGACACCCTTTCTCGACCATATGTCGAGCATTCACATAAGAGATAACCCTGCTGACAGAATGGCCAAGATTCCCTCTCCACTCTAATCGAGGCAACCCCTACAAGGCTAAGGTCACCGTCTTGGCATGACAATCTAATATAGCACGATAAGGTGACAACCAATTCATACCCAGTAAGACATCAAAATCAACCATGTCGATAAGTAGAAGATCTACACGAGTCTCAAGACTCCCAATGGTGACCATACACGAACGATAAATACGATCTACAACAATAGCATCTCCCACTGGTATGGACACATACACAGGAGCACTCAAAGAATCACGGGGCACAACTAAATAGGAAGCAAAATAGGGATGACACATAGGAGTAAGTAGATCCCGGATCAAATAGAACTGAAGCATCTCTACTGCAAACTGAAACAGTACCTGTGGTAACAACGTCAGATGAGTCAGCCTCAGGCCTTGATGGGAAGGAATAACATCGGGTCTGGGGCCCACCACCCTGAACTACGTCCCTAGGACGGCCTCTAGCTGGCTGGTCTCCACCTCTAACGGCCTGACCTCCACCTCTAACTGTCTGGCCCCTATCTCTGGCTGCCTGACCCCTGCCTCTGGCTGGCTGAGCAGGTGGTGCAGCAACTGGTGCCAGAACCATGGCACGAGAACTCTGATGGTGTGAGCTGCTCGTTTCCTGAGGGCAAAATCTAGCAATGTGCCTCGGATCACCACAAGTATAACATAACCTCGGCTGCTGTGACTACTGACCCTAAAACTGACCATGTCGACCTGAATAACCACCCTGATAACTCTGGAGTGGAGGTGCACTAATAGGAGCTGGTGGTGCACTGTAGGCTAGCTGGTCGGAATAATGCATCTGAGGGCCATGACCACCTAAGGCACAGTGGGATGCCTGGAGCACTGAATGGAACGGCCTGGGAGGATGGCCTCTACCAAAAGTACTCTTGCCTCTAGATGAGGCACCGCTGAACTCATCGGAATGACGAGGTCTTTTGTCAGACCTCTGACCTCCCTGAGTAAGAACCATTTCGACTCGTCTGGCGACATTAGCAGCCGCCTGAAAAGAAATCTCACTCTCAGTCTCCTTAGCCATCTGCAATCTGATAGACTGAGCAAGTCCATCAATCAACCTCCTCACCCTCTCTCTCTCTCGGTGGGAAGCAGAAGAATGGCATGAAGGCCAAATCCACAAAACGGGTCTCATACTGAGCAACAGTCATACTGCCCTGCTAGAGACGCTCAAACTGACGGCGACGCTCCTCTCTCAATGTGATAGGCAGAAACTTCTCTATGAAGAGTTGAGATAACTAGTCCCAAATAAGTATAGGTGACCCATCTGGTCTGGTCAACAAGTAATCTCTCCACCATTTCTTGGCGGAACCAGTCATATGAAATGCAGCAAAATCGACCCCATTGGTCTCCACTATACCCTTGTTCCATAGAACCTCATGACATCTGTCAAGATATTCCTGGGGGTCCTCTGAAGGAGCACCACTGAAGTAAACAGGAAAGAGCTTGGTAAACCTGTCCAAGCTTCATAATGCCTCAGAAGACATAGCTGACCCATCTCAGACATGTGCCGCAATTATCGGCTGAACTAATCCAACTGGCTGAGCTGTTGGAGCCTGATACTGGGGAGCTATTTGCTTTGGAGCGGGAGTGGTGGGAGTCTGGGCTCCCCCTCCAGCCTGAAAGACTGCTGGTGCCATGGGAAATGCGCCAGTCTAGGCCACACACTCCATAAGGCCCACCAAACGGACCAAAGCATCCTGAAGTACTGGGGTAGCAATGAACCCCTCCAGAACCTGGGTTGGTCCGGCAGGAACAGTCTGGGCTAGAACATCCTCGTCAAGCTCTATGTGAGGCTCCACTGCTGGGGTTGCTGCTCGGGCTCTAGGCGGAGCCCTACCCCTGCCTCGGCCTCTGACACGGCCTCAACCTCGACCTATGGCCCGCATAGGAGCTGCTACTGGAGGCTCTGGCTGCTGCTCAGCTGAGGAAGCGGTACATGTTCTCGCCATCTGCGAGAGAATAAGAGTAGAATAGTTCAATCAGCATTGGGAAAGCAAAATCGCACGATAGAGAAGAATAGAAGTGAAACTTGTTCCTAAACTTCATAGCCTCTATAAGATAAGCACAGACGTCTCCGTACCGATCCTCCAGACTCTACTAAGCTTGCTCGTGAATCGTGAGACCTAGGCAACCTAGGGCTCTGATACCAACTGTCACGACCCGAAATTTCCCACCGATGGGACCGTGATGGCACATAACATTTCACTTGCTAGGCAAGCCAACGTTAGAGAATCATTAAACTAATTCCTTATTTCCATTCAGTAAATAACAATAATTAACTAATGTGAAATATAATAAGTGCGGAATTTTATAAAACTATATTAATTACTACCACTCGAATCTGGAGTCACAATTAACGAGCATTTCAGAATTTACTATAAGTAATAGTCTGAAAGAAATACAACTGTCTGAATGAAAGAAAACAGTATGAGATAAAAGATAGACAGGGACTTCAAGGTCTGTGAACGCCGACAGATCTACCTTGAGTCTCCGGATAGCGGACCAATAGCGAAATCTCGATCAACCTGAGCCGGTATCAAAATATGCATAGAAAATGCAAAGTGCAGTATCAGTACAACTGACCTTATGTATTGGTAAGTGTCGAGCCTAACCCCGACGAAGTAGTGACGAGGCTAAGGCAAGGCACCTACAAATCGACATGTACAATTTAACAATGTATATACAAATAACAGAAATGAAGAACTAAACAGGAAATGTCGGGAGAGGAATACACTGAGGGGAATACAAGATAAAGAACGACAACAGAATGATTACCGGAGCAGTCAATATACCATGAATCAACAGGAATAGTGAATAAAGTAAGAAAAAATGCACGGCATCACCCTTCGTGCTTTTACTCTCAATCTCACCATAAAATTAATAGAAACAACACGGCATCACCCTTCGTGCATTAACTTTCATATCATGGCACGACATCACCCTTCGTGCATTAACACTCACAATATGGCACGGCATCACCCTTCGTGCATTAACACTCACAATATGGCACGTCATCATCCTTCGTGCATTAACACTCTCCCTTACCATAATGCAATGCATAAATAACAACATAGAGATAGAATAACAAGTACAAACCTTACTTCAACATTTGATTCCATAATATCAATCTCAACTTTGAATAAAAACTCAATTATTACCAGAAATTCGTAAATATGATAAGAACGATAAATTGAACAACACTAGTATAACACGTAGCAATTAGGCATAGGAAAAACACAATATAAGAAAAACAGAGAAATATGGAAAACATGTAAATTGGCGGCGCATAAGTACTCGTCACCTCACATATACGCCACCCATATGGATTTCACTTAGCAAGTAATCTAAGGTTCCTAATTTCCTCAAGTCAGGGCTAGACACAATACTTACCTCGCTCTGAAGGCCACTTAATTCTCAATCACAGCTTTTCCTTTGGGATTCACCTCCAAACCACTCGTATCTATTCAAAAATGACTCAATAATATCAAATAATGCTAAAGGAATCAGTTATATTGCATAAATTAAATTTCCCAATTTTTCCTCCAAAAAGTCGAAAAATCGATCCCGGGCCCGCTTGGTCAAAACCCGAGGTTCGGACCAAAATCTATTTACCCATTCACCCCTGAGCCAGAATATATAATTGATTTTGGAATCCGACCTCAAATTGAGGTCTAAATCCCCAAATTTCCAAAATTTCTAGTTTCTACCCTAACCCATAATTCTACCATGAAAACTCTAGATTTTAGGTTGATAATTCAAGAAATGTAATGGGTAATTGAAAGAAAATGGTTTAGAATCACTTGCCAACACTTTACGGAAGAAAATGACTCTTGAAAATCGCCTCTACCCGTTTGGTTCTTGAAAGATGTTGAAGAAATGGCTTAAACCCGTGTTTGATTCTATTTTATGCACTGGGCGACAGTGTGCATCGCGTTCGCGAGGCCACTATCGCGTTCGCGAAGGGTACTGGCTGCCAAGCCTTCGCGTTCGCGAGATCCTGCTCGCGTTCGCGATGGTTACTCTCCCTTGGCCTTCGCGTTCGCGAAGCATTACTCGCGTTCGCGATGAAGGAACGACCAACACTCCCCCCAGGTGTGCCTAACACTACGCGTTCACGAGGAGCTGGTCGCGTTCGCGAAGGGTAACGCCCCTATTGCTTCGCGTTCGCGAGAGTACCTTCGCGAACGCGAAGAAGGACATGCCAAAACACATGCTGCAGCAAAAAATACCAGATTTTCAAAGTCCAAAACATCTCGTGGCCTATATGAAACTCACCCGAGCCCTCGGGCTCCAAACCACACATGCACACATGTCTAGAAATATCATACAAACTTTCTCGCGCGATCAAATCGCCAAAAATAACACCTAGACTTCGAATTTAGCACCAAATCAAATGAAATTCTCAAGAACATTTTAAAATTTCTATTTTCTCAACTGGACGTCTGAATCACGTCAAATCAACTCAGTTTCTCACCAAATTTCACAGACAAGTCTTAAATATCATAATAAACCTATACCGGGCTCCGAAACCAAAATACGGAGCCGATACTAATAATGTCAAATATCAATCAATTCTTAAAAACAAATATTTTTCAAACTTTTAATTTTTATTAAAAATTCATTACTCAAGCTAGGGACCTCCGAATTCTATTCCGGGCATACACTCAGGTCCCATAATTCAATACAGACCTACTGGGACTATCAAAGTACAGATCCAGGCCCGTTTACCAAAAATATTGACCAAAGTCAATAAAAATTAACTTTTAAGGCAAAAATTCTTATTTTCATTAGTTTTCAACATAAGATGACCTTTTGGGTCATCATAGTTATTTTTATTCGGGACATTAGGAAAGAATTAGACATTCAGATGTGTTTTTCTCGTATGAATCAAATATACTTCTAGTATAATATGTTGGAGTTTGTAGTTTTTACGTATGAATTTTGAAAGTTCCATGTGATGACCCAAAATGTCATCTTTAAATTTAATAATTAATTATGTGCTTTATGAACTCAAAAAGTACTATTTATCATTTCTCGACTTGCGTGCAAAGTCCGTATAATTTTTCTGAAAGTTTTCGTGTGAAAAATAGATTAAAATGTGAAATAGAGCTTTAAAACTCATCTGAGTTGACTTTGGTCAACTTTTTGAGCAAACGGACTCAGATCGGTATTTTGACAGTTCCAATAGGTATGTATCGTGATTTGGTACTTGGTCGTATTCCCGGAATCGAATTCCGAGGTTCCTAGCCCGAGATATGGAATTTTGATAAAAAACCAAAAGCTTGAAAGCTTATTGATTTTTAAGAATTTACTGATATTGGATTTATTAACACCGAGCCCTTATTTTGGTTCCGGAGCCTGGTATAGGTCCACTATAATATTTATGACTTGTCTACCAAATTTGGTGAGAAACGGAGTTGATTTGACGTGATTCAGACGTCTGGTTGTGAAAATATAAGTTTTAAAGTTTTCTTGAAAATTTCTTTTGATTTGGTGTCCGATTCGTAGTTCTAAGTGTTATTTTGGCGATTTGATTATGCGAGCAAGTTCGTATGATGCTTTAGGACTTGGGTGCATGTTTGGTTTGGAGCCCCGATGGCTCGGGTTAATTTTGGGTGGTTAACGGATCATTTTTTGGACTTGAGAAAACTGCAGAAATCTGCTTCTGATTTCCTTCATCGCGTTCGTGAGGGGAGTCTCGCGTTCGCGAAAAGAAAATTTGGACCGACACATTTTGTGCTTCGCGTTCGCGAAGGGTCGAGGTGAAAAACTTCGCGTTCGCGATAGAAGCCACGCGTTCGCGAAGGGAAAAAGGCTGGTCAGTAAAATTTGCCTCCGCGTTCGCGAAGGGCATCTCGCGTTCGCGAAGAGTAAAATTGGACAGCACAAACTTATTCTTCGCGAACGCGAGGCATTGACCACGTTCGCGAAGGGTAAAAATCGAAAAAGCAGAACTTAAGTTGTGAAAAATGGGATTCGTCCCATTTTCAACAATTTCCAATTTTTGAGCTCGGGTAAGGCGATTCTTTGGCGATTTTCACTGGAAAACATTGGGGTAAGTGTTCCTTATCCTATATTGATTATATTTCATGATTCCATACTCATTTACATCATGAATCCGTGAATTTATGGAAGAAAAATCAGATTTTTATAAAATCTTCCAAAAACGAAAATTTAAGATTTGAAGGTCCATTTGACATCGGAATTGGATAATTTTTGTATGGTTGAACTCGTAGCGGAACGGGTGTTCGGATTTCGCGAGTTTTTTTCGAGATTTGAGACATTGAATATTTAAATAAATTTCGAATTTTTATCCAGAAAATTAGTAAATTCATATGAAATTAATTCCTATGATTCGTATTGAGTATATCGAATTGTCTGTGAATAGATTTGACGCTTTTGGAGACAAATTCAAGAGGAAAAGTTGTGATTGAATAATTTATTAGAATTTTCAAAGCGAGGTAAGTGTCGTGGTTAACCTTGACTTGAGGGAATAGAACCCTTAAACTATTCGTTATGTGAAATGCATGTGAACGACGTATAGGCGAGGTGACAAGTGTCTATACGTCTTCAAATTAATTGTTTGCATAATTACTTGAAAAATCATAAATCGTTTTAAATCATGAATTAATTGTTATAATAATTGTTTCTCTCCTATTATTTATCAAATATAAATTCTTGAATTCTCGCGATAATTGTTACATGCTATTTGATTTTTGTGTCATAATTGTTATTTGATATTTAGCATACTAAATATTAACTGCCTATTTTCTCCATGATTTTCACAATTAATTACTAATTACCATTGTTTGTTCATAAATAAATTATAATTATTGTGTGCCTTGATGCTTAATAGTTTCTCATTGGACGTGGTATTTATTGGAGTAATTTTTATTACATTTATGAGTTGTTTAAAGTTATATTGGGGGAACGGGTTGCACGCCGCAACATAAATGAAAGTGTGTGTGTGTGTGTATATATATATATATATATATATATTGGGGGATCGGATTGCACGCCGCAACAGACTTATTTAAAAGTCTATATTGGGGGATCAGATTGCACGCCGCAACAGACTTATTTAAAAGTCTATATTAGGGGATCGGATTGCACCCCGCAACAGACATATTTAAAAGTATATATATATATATATATATATATATATATATATATATATATATATATATTTGATTAAAATAAATATATTGGAGGATTGAAAATGAATATAATGTGGGAGCGGTTTGCACGCTGCAAACGAAAATTTGTTGAATTAATAATTGGTTATGGTTGCTGAGTTAGCTTCAACTATTATAAATGAGTTACCTGATTTATTTCTATTATTTGTTGTTGTTACTAATATTGCGTACATGTTAATGTAAGTGACTTGCCTTAGCCTCGTCACTACTTCGTCGAGGTTAGGCTCAGCACTTACCAGTACATGGAGGCGGTTGTACTGATACTACACTATGCACTTCTTGTGCAGATTTCGGAGTTGGTCCCAGCGACGTACCATAGATTTGCTCGGATTTCAGCTACCAGAGAAGACTTGAGGTATAACTGCACGGCGTCCGCAGTTCTGAAATCCCTGTCTACTTTACTATAGTTGTGTGTTTGTTTTCAGACAGCTTTATTTTATTCAGACCTTTATTCATATTATTCTAGAAGTTCATGCACTTGTGACACCAATTCTGGAATGGTATTTAGATACCGTTATTTTTATGGATTATTCACTACATTTCAGACTTTACTTACGCATTTGTTTCTTTGTTATTAATAAATTTAAAAATTATTTTAAAATGGATAATATTATTCTAACGTTGGCTTACCTAGCAAGTGAAATATTAGGCGTCATCACGGTCCGAATGTGGGAATTTCGGGTCGTGACATTCCAGTATATTATATTGGTGTTTTTGAACTTTTAATACGGCTTTTGAAACTATATTTCATATGAAAATGCAGTATTAAATTCATCAAACACTTAGGTATTTTTAATGAAATCCTGCATTTAATGTTCACAAATAATTCATTTTTAGTATCCAGCATTGTATTCAGGACATTAGGGAAATATTGGACACTTAGATGTGTTTTTCTAATTTGAATCAAAGATACTTCCAGTATAATATGCTGGAGAGTTTCTATTTTTTACATATCAATTCAGAAAGTTCCATTGTAGTATACTGGTATCATTCCAGTATTCAGCAATATGCTGGAAATAATGATTGACAAAAAATAAAAGAAATGCTAAATTTTACAAGTTTTTCTTGTACCTGTTTTCTGCATCTCTCTTAATGTCACTATATGTTCCTAGATTTTTTTGTTCCATCATGTAAAAATATGAAGGCAATTGCTCATAATTTTCTTATGTTGTTCCTCTTAATAAAGATATTCCTTTTTGAATAGTACGCTATGCTTTTTTATACCCAACATCTATTTCATGTGCTCTTTTCATTTCTGAAATGACAAACTTAAACTTTACTTCAATAGCAACGTTTCGTAAGTTGTCAATCATTCTCTTATCACATTTGAAGTCGCTTGGATTTGATGTGACTTTCTAATGTCAACTAAGCATTCATGGTTTCTCTAAAAATTTACTATTCTATTAAGTGTCGGCATCTTAATTCTGAAACCTCGAACATTCCAACCACAGTTTTCATCAGTGCATATCAAAGAGTATCTTGTGGTACTTGATCTTTTAATATAGAACTCAAAATGTTCCTTGATTGCTGCTAAGCAAAAACATCTAATCATAGTATTTTTGTCTTGAAAAATAGACCTCAATTTTACATCATCCAATGATGCATTTTCTTTTAGTATTATCGATGGCGATTCCTTTGCCTTTTCTTTTGCTTTTCTTTTTCTTCCTTCAATTGCGTGTGGTGTTTCAAATTGTTGACCTTTTACCGGAATTACATTCTCATTTTTTATTATAGTTTGAAAAATCGGCATATGTTGCTCTTTTGGTATATATGTTGTTGGATGCAATAATTGCTGATTGTCAATCTCCATTATTGCATTTCCTTCTTCTTGTTAATCTCCAATAAAAATTTCAGAAAGTATTTATGATACATCAACTACAAATGTGCTCCCTTTGTAGTATGGATCATATCTTAAAAGCATCATACATGAACTAAGTTCTTCATCTTTTATTACATGTACTCCCTTGCCTATACCTAGGTTCATATTAAACCATATTGTTGCTTCAAACTTGTTCATGTCCAATTCAATAGCTTCAAAAATCTTCTTAATGAAGCGTCAAATAAAATTCCGTCATTTACAAGCAGAAGCTTAGTGTTATGATTTAAATACTTATAATCTGATGTCCATTTTTCATTGAAAGCAATAATCAAAGAATTTTGTATGCATCCTGCATTTAATGTTCACAAATGATTCAATATTAGTATCCTGCATTTTATTCGGGAAACATGGGAAAGATTAGGCATTCACATGTGTGCTTCTTGTATGAATCAGAGCAACTTCCAGTATTGTATACTGGAGGTTTGAAGATTTTACATATGAATTCACAAAGATCCAGTATAATATACTGGTATTTTGAACTTTTAACATATGCTCCAGTATAAAATACTGGTGTTCAATCTATTTTCATGTGAAATTGCAGTATTAAATTCATCAAACATTTAACTATTTGATCACATACTGCATTTAATGTTCACAAATAATTCATTCTTAGTATCCAACATTTTATTCAGGACATTAGGAGAAGATTAGGCATTCAGATGTGTTTATCTTGTTTGAATCAAAGATACTTCCAATATTATATGTTGGATATTTGTAGTTTTCACATATGCATTCAAAAAGCTTCAGTATATTATACTGGTATTTTGAACTTTTAATACTGCTTTTCAAACTATTTTCATATGAAATTTCAGTATTAAATTCATTAGACATCTAGCTATTTAATGACATGATGCATTTAATATTCACAAATAATTCATTCTTAGTATCCAATATTTTATTCAGGACATTAGGGGAAGATTAGGCATTTAGATATGTGTTTCTGGTATGAATCAAAGATACTTCCAATATTATATGCTGGAGATTTTGTAGTTTTCACATATCTATTCAAAAAGGTCCAATATATTATACCGGTGTTTTGAACTTTTAATACGGTTTTCAAACTATTTTCATATGAAATTGCAGTATTAAATTCATCAAACATTTAGCTATTTAATGACAACTTTCATTTAATGTTCACAAATAATTCATTCTTAACATCCAACATTTTATTCATGACATTAGGGGAAGACTAGACATTTAGATGTCTTTTACTATTTTGAATCAAAGATACTTCCAGTATAATATACTGGAGAGTTTGTAACTTTTACATATCAATTCAGAAAGGTCCAATATATTATACTTGTGTTTTGAACTTTTAGCATATGATCCAATACAAAATACTGATTTTTTTTCAAACTATTTTATTCTGATATGAATCAGAGAAACTTCCAGTATTATATTCTAGATATTTGAAATTTTTACATATGACTTCAGTAAGTTCTGCAATTAATACATGATATTGGCATGCCTTTAACCGTGTCCCTTTTAATCAAACAAACATTTTGTTGTTTAATGACATCATAAAGTACTGAAAATTAAATCACATTTATATATTGCACAATCAATCACAGAATAAATTACTGCAAAATAAAGGATTTTCATATGAAATTCAGCATAATATCCAACAAGCCAACAATTTTCAGCTACGATTTCAATTAGAAACGAGAAGAATTGAAGCTTAACTCTAGATAAATTGAACGAAAAATAATCACGAGAAGAATAATCGTGAGAGTTTACGTATTAGGCTATGTCGCGTAACTTTTATAAACACTAGAGGGGTATTTTTGTCAACGAAATGTTTCCGTCTGAATCTACTGGCTAAATATAGTTGAATTTTGAATATGTGGCTAAATGTTATTGACCAGCTGTAAAAATGGCTACTTATAAATTTCACGCACCTTGGGCGGGTCATTTGGGTTTGGGCCACATTTGGGTTTGGGCCACATAAGTTCTTGAATTGGAGAATGGGTGGGGTGGGGGGGTGTTTAAAGCATTTGGGTTTGGGCCACATAAGTTCTTGAATTGGAGAATGGGTGGGGGTGGGGGGTGTTTAAAGCAAGAGAAAAACAAAAATTAATCCTATACGCATCATGAGCTTTTATCAATCGAGATTGCTGTAAAAACAAAAGGGGGTATAAATTTCACTATGAAGAGTTGTGGTCAACAAAAGATATGATACAATACAACTCTGCTGTTTCAGATATCTCCCGATGAACAGAAAGAATCAAAGACCGAAAATCAAGAAATCGCAAGCTGCAATTTCCCTATGCTGCTATCGAGGTAATGCTCTTTGCCAAAATAAAAAGGAAAAAAAAGAATGAAAACCAAAATCGAAAGCAAAGAAGCTATTGTACAAACCAAATTTCATGTTGCACCATAACCTATCAGCAAACTCACAGATGCAGTCTCCTTCTCCGACCACTACCACAAGGACCTCCGAACATTGCATTCAAATACATAACTACCAAGTCCACAAACAAAAGGACGATTTTTGTAAAATTCATCTATGCAACTAACTATACTTTGTTCATATTGGAGAAAATCTATCCTCAAGAATGCTGGATCAGATGTAAGGTTGCACACTACAAACATTGGCTGACATAGGAACAAAAGATGTGTACATGAACAATCATGAACTAAAAGTATGCTTTTGCCGAAAACAATCTGGAAAAAAGGATTATCATAATTGCAAACAAAATTGATTTTCACTTCATATTTCTAGCTAACAGAGAAAAAAGGTTGTTACATGGTGATGCGACCGCAAATACTCCTGTAAGCAATTAACAGTAGATATCCAGAAAACTGTGATCCAAGAGGTTGAACCACGATATGTTGCCACAGAGTGAGTGAAGGTATGCGTTCAAGCTACATCTTAACTACCACCTGTTCAGCAGAACTCTTCTTCATAACTCCTCTAGAGCACAACTCATTCAGTAACTCCAAAGCCTCCTCCGCTAAGCCTTCATAAGCAATGCCTTCAATTAGAATAGTATATGTAGATTCAGTAGGTTTACATCCCTTTGAAATCATATAAGCCAAGAAGTCAATTGCACGATCTGTTTGGCGAGCTTTACACAGCCCCAACATAATGGCGTTGTAGGTTATAGCATTGGGCCTGACATCCAACCCTTCTAAGTCGTGAAAGAACTTAATGGCTTCATCAACTTTTCCTTCCCTACTAAGACCTGACACAAGCGAGGAATAGGTAATTATATCAGGCTGGAGACCTTTCTCTCGCATTTCATTCAGCAGTTCAATGGCAAGTTCAGTTTTCCCCACTTTGGATAGTCCATCAATCACTGTATTGTAAGTGATTAGGACTGGAGAACAACCTTTGTCACTAAGTTGATTAAGGATTTCAACTGCAACACCCACCTTACCATCTTTGCACAAAGCTGTGAGCAACGTATTATAAGTCACAATATCAGGGTAACAACCCCTACTCACCATAACTTCCAAATACTCAATCGCCCGGTCCATTTTCTTCTCTTTGCAGAATGCATGAAGCAATGGATTATAACTCAAGGAATTTGGAGTACACCCATACTTAGGCATCTTCTCCAACAAATCAATAGCTCGTCCCAACAGTCCTTTCCGGCATAGAAAATTGATCAAGATGTTAAAAGTGACAACACTAGGAGAACAGCCTTTTCTAACCATATCAGCCAACAGTTTCTCAGCATCCATCCATCTACCCGTACTACACATACTACGCAATATTATATTGTGCGTAATAACATTTGGTTGACAACCATAAGATGGCATATTATTCAGAAACTTGATAGCTTCATTCAATCTCCCTTCCTTACAAATCCCATTGATAAGAACATTATAAGTGACCACATCCGGTATACATCCTTTACTCCTCATTTCATCCAACAGCTTCATTGCCTGCCCCACGCCACTTTCCTTGCACGTTGCTTCGATCAAAATTGTATAGGTAATCACATCAGGATAACACTCCCTCTGCAACATACAGTTGAGAACGTGCATAGCTTGTTTCAATTTCCCACCATCACATAAGGTACGCAAAATTGTATTGTACGTGACCACATCCGGTGCAACGCTCATTCGGTCCAAGACCTTCAAAGCATTATCAATTTCTCCAGACTTACAATAACCACTAATCAGCACATTGTAAGTAATAACATCCGGAACAGCCCCGGAATCCTCAAGAATCTCCAAAACTCTTGTAGCCTTCTTAGTTTGGCCAATTCTACAAAACCCGCGAATCAAACTTGTACACGGAATAATATCAGGAATATCACCACCATACACCATACTCTCAAGGTGCTTAAAACTTTCTTCTAATTCCCCATTCCTGACCAAGCGACGAAGATAATTATTACTCTCAAATTCCTCAAAGTTTTCAGATATGCTCCCTTGCACATGTGGCCTCTTTTCAACACATGATAACCTACCATTCGTGCCTAAAGTTTCACTTCTTGAAATAGCAAATACCTTACTTTGTCTCTGTTTTCTCAACTGGCCCACAAGTACCTTTATTGAACTGCTTCTGAACCTCCTATTATTACAACCCGACAAACGCTTACTAGTAATTTCCTTACGAGTAGAGTGAAATGAGCAAAACCCTTCATGGGTTTGCTTCGTTGGCACTATTAACTCCATCACAAAGTTTTACAACAACACAAAACTAGTAACAGTATTCAAAAGCACAACTAAAAAGACTGCTCATTCTAGACTATATGTAACTATCTATATCGGCAAGGCTTTTTTTTTAGACCAAAAACTGCAGAGAGTAAATAAAAAAGCTTGTTGTGTTGTTTACCGTATGAAGATTGTTAGCAAGAAACAGGGAACTTACTCTGAGAGCTTTGTTCCGGCTACGAAGGGCTACGATAAGAGAGCGACAGAGCTGTCTTTTGCCGGTTCTTCTTTCTTATCCTCTGCTTCTGTCTTTTGACAGGTGAACCGAAGCCCAAATGGTTGATAGATCAAATAGGGCAGGCGACCCATCAAGGGGAAGCCTCGATCTTGAGGCCTTAAAACTAAGTGAAAATGACACGAGGTAGCCACTTTAAAGCACATTGTTTAAAATATATCCACAATTTATAATACATTTAAAGATTAACCAATTCGCTCCAACTTTAGGATACGACGTCCTAGAGTTTAAACCAAAAAGTTCAAACTTTAGGATATCGTGTCCTAAAGTTCAAAAATTATGTCCAGAAGTTCGAATTTAATGTCCTGAATTTTAAATTACTAGTTCATAAATTCAGGACACTTAGTCTTGAAGTTTGGGTGAATTGGCTAATCTTTAAATATATTATAAATTGTAGATATATTTTAAATAGCAGGCTTAAAAGTGGCTATTGGTGCACTTCGCCCTAAAAACTAACATCCCTGGGCCTTGGCATGCCCAAAACTGTTGAAATCGGAAATTTTGATCTTTTGCTATTTTAAATGGAAAAAGACATATATTACCCCTAAAGTTATTCGAAAATGCAATTACAGCCATCTCATTACCCCTTATTCTTGTTTATAGTAGAACTAGTTCTCTAATACATGAGTTGCACGTGTATCACATGCTAATTAGTATTAAATATTTAAAAAATACTATAATAAGTATCCGTTGAGTTGCACAGAAATTGAAGAGGAAAATTACAAGCTCAAACTGATGAATAATGAGCCCCTCATGCTCCCCCTACCCTCTCTTTTCTTTTTTCTTTCTAGGACTTCTTTGACCGTTTTAGCTGCGATTGTCGCTGGCTCTGCTACAACCCCCCTTGTTCTTCTTTGCTTCTTTCTAGGGCCTCAATTCACCAGTGGTAGCCATGACAGCCCCCCCCCCCCTCATTTTCTTTGGTCCCGTGGTGTTTTTGTGTGTCTTCCAGGCATTATTCTGTGGCCGTTGGAGACAAGCGAGAGGCGCACGTGCAAACATAGCAGAGCAGCCCGGGTGGGCGTCAGCAAGGGTCGGTGGGAAGTTGTACGTGAACGCGTCAAGTGCTGCAACAATGTCGTGTACACCAAGACTGTTTCATTAAAAGCTAAATGACCTTTTTATGATCTTTGATATATGTTTTACTCTTCTACTAGGAGAACCTTCAGCTGGCGTGGCAATAAAAGTGTTGTTTACTTTTCCTTAAGTTATAAATTTGCCTTTTTATGCATCCGATGTGTTCACTTTAGTTCTACCTTATATATTGACTATATTCTTTTGTGAATAATCAAAACTACATTCAATCAACAAAGGCATCATCGCATTCCATACTATAGGTACATTAACTTTATGTGAAAATAATATCCACCTTAAAATAATAATTAAAATAATCTTTTAACTTTTCAATATTACTAATAACAAATACTTAGCTATCTCTAACAGTTGCCTCCCATATTTTTTAGAAGTTAGCCTTCATGTCATCAAACACTATTTGATTTTAGAAGATGAAAATAAATTAAAAGCCACAGTGGAATGCAAGAAGTGGAGATGGCAGCCCAACCAATAATAAAAAGGGAACGAACAATCGTGATAGGTAGAGAGCCTATCAAATTCAAGGTAACATGGGCGTACATAAGATTTTGCATAAGTGGTGTCGATATTTAAAGAAGTAAATAGAGAAACAAATATAGTAACGACATCATATTAAAAAAAGTACCTTACTACAACTCTCCTCGACGAGTTTTCATATTTAGGAAGGTATTCATAATAACTTTATGTAACAACCCGATCGGTCGTTTTGAGAGTTGTAGCCCTGTTCCCCCATTTACTGCTCATTTTATGCTTTGCAGTTGTTATATGACTTGCCGGGGTAGTTGGTTCGGGTTCGAAGAGGTTTCGGAATAAGTTGAGACACTTAGTCTTAAGGTTGAAAGCTTAAGTTGAAATGGTTGACCAGATGTTGACTTATGTATAAACGACTCCGAAATGGAGTTTTAATGGTTCCTTTAGCTCCGTCGGGGTGATTTTGGACTTAGGAGTGTGTTCGTACTGTGATTTGGAGGTCCGTAGTTGAATTAAGCTTGAAATGGCGAAAGTTGGAAATTTGAAATTTTGACTAAGAGTGAATTTTGTGGTTACCGGGATCGGATTGGGGTTCCGGTAATGGGAGAAGGTTCGTGGTGTCATTTGTGACTTGTGAGCAAAATTTGAGGTTAATCGAATGTGATTTGATAGGTTTCAGCATCAAATGTAGAAGTTAGAAGTTCAAAAGTTCATTAGGCTTGAATCGATGCGTGATTCATGATTTTAGCATTGTTTGATGTGATTTGAGGGCCCGACTAAGTTCGTATGATGTTTTAGGACTTGATTGTATGCTTGGTTGAGTCCCCGGGGCCTCAATTTTATGGACTTGGGGATGTGCTGAAGTGTTCTCGTGTCTGTATCTGGTTTCCCTGTACGCAATCACGTGAGAGGGTCCGCGATCGCGTAGGCCAATTGGGGCAGCTGGGGAATTTGTTCTATGCGATCACCAGTAGTGGCACGCGATCGCGAACGCTGGAGAGTCTGGGCATCGCGAACGCGTGGCAATGGCCGTGTTCGCATAAGAGAAGTGAAGCAGCAGTGGAGTTCACGCACTATTTCTTGCGGTCGCGTGAGAAAGGACACGATCGCGTAGGTCTGAGGAGGCAGTGGTCCGCCATTACATGTGTGGAGACGCGTTCGCGTAGGCTTGAATTTCTGGGGCAACTGAGTTGCGCGATCGCGAAGAAGGGTCATCTGGGCAGACTTAAATATTTTTAAAATGAGGGTTTGAGTTCATAACACATATTTAATTTTGGGAGCTCGGTGGGAGGCGATTCTTGGAGAGATTTTCAAGTGGGTGGTTAAATTCCATGTTTATGTCTTTGATTTCATCATTTAATTAGTGACCTAGGGGTAGAAAATTAGGGGAAAATGGAATAAAGTTTTTAGGCCGAATTTTGAGAATTAAATCGAGGTTATGGTATCGGATCTGAGTAATTTTGGTATGGTTGGACTCGTGGTTGGATGGGTATTCAAATTTTGTGACTTTTACCCGATTCTGAGATGTGGGCCCGGGGCCAACTTTTGAGTTGACTTTTTGACTTTTGATTAAGAGCTTAGTATTTTCTTATAGAATTGTTTCCTTTAGCTAGTGTTGATTGTATCGAATTATTTGTGGCTATATTCGAGGCATTCAGAGGCCGTTTCGTGAGGCAAGGGTGTGTTGGAGTAGAGGTTTGCACGGTTTGAGGTAAGTAACACTTCTAAACTTGGCGCTGAGGGTATGAAACCCCGAATTAAGTGTTATGTGATTGATGTTGAGGTGACACGCATGCTAGGTGATAGGCGTGTGGGCGTGCACCGTGTAAATTGTGATTTAGTCGATTCCATGGAACTGTGTAGCTATTGTATCTGAACATTTTTACCGTATTCCATGTGTTATAGCACTTGAGCTGTAATTCATGCTAGGAATCATATTTAGGCTATATGCTGGTACTATTTGGACCCACAATGGTCGTCCTTAGTTGTTGAAGTTATTTTCTTAGTTGCAATTATGTACTCAGTCGCATTCATCATTATGCATCATATCTCAGTCTCTATTATTGTGTATTGTCACATCTCGTATCATTGATTAGGGTTGCTCGAGGTTCGGGTGGTCCTAGTGGTGTTCATTCTGGGGGGACAATCTTACTACAACATGGGGCGTCCTTATAGGCCCGCTCAGAAGGTTCGTCCAATTCACCATGGTGCATCGTCTAGCCATGGTTCATACAGTTCCCGTCTGGGCTGGTCATCTCTCAGTGCTCTTCCATCTCATGGTTCATCTCGTGCACCATCAGTTCATGGTTCATCTGTACCAGGTTCTTCTGACAGTTATTCTAGTTCTTGGGGTCCGCCTCAATATTTGTTGCCATTTTCTGAGAGGGGATGTTTCAAGTGTGGAGAGTTGGGTCATGTGAAGAGGTTTTGTCCCCGCCTTACGGGAGGTCAAGTTCAGCAGAGGAGTCAGTCCACGACTTTAACACCTGTTACTTCACCACCCACCCAGCCAACTCGAGGTGGGTCTCAGGCATCTAGGGGTCGTCTAAAGGGGGAGGCTGATCAGGTGGCGGTCAGGCCCGATTCTATGTTATTCTTGCCAGGATAGATGTCGTTGCTTTTGACACAGTGATCACAGATATTGTCTCAGTATGCCACAAGGATGCTTCTGTATTATTTGACCCTAGTTCCACTTATTCGTATGTACATCGTATTTTGCTCATTATCTGGATATGCCCCATGAGTCCTTAGTTTCATTTGTTCTTGTATCTATGCAGTGGGCGATACTATTATTATGGACCGTGTATATCGGTCGTGTGTAGTGACTATTGGGGGATTGGAGACTAGAGTTGATCTCTTGCTGCTTAGTATGGTTGATTTTGACGTGATCTTAGGTATGGATTGGTTGTCTCCATGTCATGCTATTCTAGATTGTCACGCTAAGACCATGACGTTGGCGATGCCGGGGTTGCCAAGGATCGAGTGGAGAGGTTCTCTAGATTATGTTCCCAACAGAGTGATTTCATATTTGAAGGCCCAACGGATGGTTGGGAAGGGATGTCTGTCATATTTGGCCTTTGTGAGGGATGTTGGTACTGATACTCCTACTATTGATTTTGTTCCGGTGGTGCAAGATTTTTCGGATGTGTTTCTTGCAGACTTGTCGGGCATGCTGCCCGACAGGGATATTGACTTGGTGCCGGGCACTCAGCCCATTTCTATTCCTCTATATCATATGGCACTAGCTGAGTTAAAGAAATTGAAAGAACAGCTTTAGGAACTTCTTGATAAGGGATTCATTAGGCCTAGTGTGTTGCCTTGGGGTGCACTGGTTCTGTTTGTGAAGAAGAAGGATGGTACTATGCGGATGTGCATCGACTATAAGCAGTTGAACAAAGTTACAATCAAGAACAAGTATCATTTGCCACACATTGATGATCTATTTGACCAGCTTCAGGGAGCGAGAGTGTTTTCTAAGATTGATTTAAGGTCTGGGTATGACCAGTTGAAGATTCGGGACTCGGATATTTTAAAGACGACATTCAGGGCCCGTTATGGTCATTATGAGTTCCTTGTGATGTTTTTTGGGCTGACCAATGCCCCAACAACATTCATGCATATGATGAACAATGTATTTCAGCCTTATCTCGACTCGTTTGTCATAATATTAATTGATAATATCCTGATGTACTCTCGTAACTAGGAGGAGCATGCCCAACATTTGAGGATTGTGTTGCAGCGGTTGAGGGATGAGACGCGTTATGCCAAGTTCTCCAAGTATGAGTTTTGGCTTAGTTCGGTAGCGTTCTTGGGACATGTGGTGTCCAGTGAGGGGATTCATGTGGACCCAAAGAAGATAGATGCGGTTCAGTGTTGGCCTAGGCTGTCCTCAGCTACAGAGATTCAGAGTTTTCTCGTCTTGGCCGGTTATTATCGTCGCTTCGTGGAGGGTTTCTCGTCCATTGTATCGCCTTTGATCAAATTAACCCAGAAGGGTGCTCCGTTTAGGTGGTCGGATGAGTATGAGGAGAGATTTCAGAAGCTCGAGACTGCCTTGACCACAACTCCAGTTCTAGTGTTGCCTTCAGCTTCAGGATCTTATACAGTGTATTATGATGCTTCTCGGATTGGTATTGGGTGTGTCTTAATGCAGGGGGTAGAGTGATCGCTTATCCTTTACGTCAGTTGAAGCCTCATGAGAAGAAGTACCCTGTCCATGATTTGGAGTTGGCTGCCATCGTTCATGCATTGAAGATTTGGAGACATTATATCTACGGTGTGTCTTGTGAGGTATTTACGGATCATCAGAGTCTCCAACACTTGTTCAAACAAAAGGATCTAAATTTGAGGCAGCGGAGATGGTTGGAGCTGCTAAAGGAATATGATATTACTATTCTATATCATCTCGGGAAGGCCAATGTGGTGGCCGATGCCTTGATAGAAAGGCGGTGAGTATGGGTAGCCTTGTATTCATTCCTGTTGGTGAGAGACCTTTTGCAGTTGATGTTCAGGCCTTGGCCAACTAGTTCATGAGATTAGATGTTTCGCAACCCAGTTGGGTTCTAACTTGTGTGGTTTCTTGGTCTTCCTTATATGCTCGCATCAGAGAGCGCCAATATGATGATCCTCATTTGTTTGTCCTTAAGGACACGATTCAGCATGGTGATGCCAAGGATGTTACTATCGGGGATGATGGGGTGTTTAGGATGCAGGGTCAGATTTGTGTGCCTAATGTAGATGGGCTATGTAAGTTGATTCTTGAGGAGGCCCATAGTTCGCGGTATTCCATTCATTCAGGTGCTGCGAAGATGCACTAGGACTTGAGGTAGCATTATTGGTGGAGGAGAATGAAGAAGTATATAGTGGGATTTATAGCTCAGTGCCTTAACTATCAGCAAGTGAAGTATGAGCATCAGAGACCGGGTGGATTACTTCAGAGGCTAGAGATTCCAGAGTGGAAATGGGAACATATCACCATAGATTTTGTAGTTGGGCTCCCACGGACTTCGAGGAAGTTCGTTGCTATTTGGGTGATTGTGGATCGACTGACCAAGTCCGCGCACTTCATTCTAGTGGGGACTACTTATTCTTTAGAGCGATTGGCTTATATTTACATCCGCGAGATTGTTCGCCTTCACGGTGTACCGATGTCCATCATTTCAGATCGGGGCACACAGTTTACATCGTAGTTTTGGAGAGCCGTGCAGTGAAAGTTGGGCACCCAGGTTGAGTTGAGTATAATATTTCACACTCAAACAGACGGACAGTTCGAGCGCACTATTAAGATATTGGAGGATATGCTACACACTTGTGTCATTGATTTTTGGGGTTCTTGGGATCAGTTTCCACCGCACGCGGAGTTTGCCTACAATAACAGCTACCAGTCGAGCATTCAAATGGCTCCGTATGAGGTTTTGTATGGGAGATGGTGTCGATCTCCGGTAGGTTGATTTGAGCCGGGTAAGGCTAGGCTATTGGGTACTGACTTAGTTCAGGATGCTTTGGACAAGGTTAAATTGATCGGATTCGGACGGCGCAGTCTAGACAGAAGAGTTATGCCGATAGGAAGGTTCGTGATGTTGCTTTCATTGTTGGGGAGAAGGTACTGCTCAAGGTTTCACCCACGAAGAGTGTTATGAGATTCAAGAAGAAGGTCAAGTTGAGCCCTCGGTATATTGGGCCATTTGAGGTACTTCAGAGGATTGGAGATGTGGCTTACAAGCTTGCCTTGCCACCTAGTTTGTCGAGTGTGCATCCAGTATTTCATGTTTCTATGCTCTGGAAGTATGTCGGCAATCCGTCTCATGTTTTGGATTTCAGCACGGTTCAATTAGATGGTGATTTGACTTATGATGTGGAGATGGTGGCCATTTTGGGTCGGCATGTTCGAAAGTTGAGGTCAAAAGACATAGCCTTAGTGAAGATGTAGTGGAGAGGTCAGCCAGTTGAGGAGGCTACTTGGGAGACTGAGCAGGAGATGCAGAGCAGATATCCATACCTATTTGAGACTCCAGGTACGTTTCTAGACCCGTTCGAGGACGAACGTTTGTTTAAGAGGGGGAGGATGTAACGACCCGAATGGTCATTTTGAGAGTTGTAGCCCCGTTACCCCATTTACTGCTCATTTTATGCTTTACAATTGTTATATAACTTGTTGGGGTAGTTGGTTCGGATCCGGAGAGGTTTCAGAATAAGTTGAGACACTTAGTCTCAAGGTTGAAAGCTTAAGTTAAAATGGTTGACCGGATGTTGACTTATGTGTAAACGACTCCAGAATGGAGTTTTGATGGTTTCGTTGGCTCCGTCGGGTAATTTTGGACTTAGGAGTGTGTTCAGATTGTGATTTGAATGTCCGTAGTTGAATTAGGCTTGGAATGGCGAAAGTTGGAAATTTCAAAGTTTGACTGAGAGTGGACTTTGTGGTTACCGGGCTCGGATTGGGGTTCCAGGAATGGGACTAGGTCAGTGGTGTCGTTTGTGATTTGTGTGCAAAATTTGAGGTCAATCGGATGTGATTTGATAGGTTTTGGCATCGAATGTAAAAGTTAGAAGTTCAAAAGTTTATTAGGTTTGAATCGATGCGCGATTCATGGTTTTAGCATTGTTTGATGTGATTTGAGGACCCAACTAAGTTCGTATGATGTTTTGGGACTTGATGGTAAGTTTGGTTGAGGTCCCGGGGGCCTCGGGTGAGTTTCAGATAGTTAACAGATCAATTTTTTGGACTTGGGGATGTGCTGAAGTTTTCTGGTGTCTGTATCTGGTTTCCTTGTACGCGATCACGTGAGAGGGTCCGCGATCGCGTAGGCCAATTGGGGCAGTTGGGGAATTTGTTCTATGCGATCGCTAGTAATGGCACGCGATCGTGAAAGCTGGAGAGTCTGGGCATCGCGAACGCATGGTAAGGGTCGCGTTCGCACAAGAGAAGTGAAACAACAGTGGAGTTCACGCATTGTTCTTTGCGGTCAGGTGAGGAAGGCCGCGATCGCCTAGGACGGACGAGGCAGTGGTCCGCGATCGCAGGTGTGGAGACGCGTTTGCGTATGCTTGAATTTCTTGGGCAACTGAGTTGTGCTTCGCGATCGCGAGCCAATTTCCGCGATCGCGAAGAAGGGTCACCTAGGCAGACTTAAATATTTCAAAAATGATGGTTTGAGTTCATAACACAAATTTGATTTTGGGAGCTCGGTGGGAGGCAATTCTTGGATAGATTTTCAAGTGAGTGATTGGGGTAAGTGATTTTTACTTAGTTTTGGTCAAATTCCATGTTTATGTTTTTGATTTCATCATTTAATTAGTGACTTGGCTGGAAAATTAGGGGGAAATGGAGGAAAGTTCTTAGGCCAAATTTTGAGGATTTGATCGAGGTTTTGGTATCAAATTTGAGTAATTTTGGTATGGTTGGACTCGTGGTTGGATGGGTGTTTAAATATTGACTTTTACCCAATTCTGAGACGTGGGCCGGGGGCCAACTTTTGAGTTGACTTTTTGGCTTTTGATTAAGAGCTTAGTATTTTCTTATAGAATTGATTCCTTTAGCTCGTGTTGATTGTCTAGAATTCTTTTTGGCTAAATTCGAGGCATTCAGAGGCCGTTTCGCGAGGCAAGGGTGTGTTGGAGTAGATGTTTGCACGGTTTGAGGTAAGTAATACTTCTAAACTTGGTGCTGAGGGTATGAAACCCCGAATTAAGTGTTATGTGATTGATGTTGAGGTGACACGCATACTAGGTGACGGACGTGTGGGCGTGCACCATGTAAATTGTGATTTAGTCGATTCGATGGAACTGTGTAGCTATTCTATCTGAATATTTTTACCGTACTCTATGTGTTAGAATACTTGAGCTCTAATTCATGCTAGAAATCATGTTTAGACTAGCTACTATTTGGACCCACAATGGTCGTCCTTAGTTGTTGAAGTTATTTGCTTAGTTCAAGTTATGTACTGAGTCGCATTCATCATTACACATCATATCTCAGTCTTTGTTATTGTGTATTGTCACATATCGTATCATTGATTAGGGCTGCTTAGTATGAGTGTTGTGAGCCCGAGGGACTGGAGAGATTGATGATTGAGTGAGGCCGAGGGCCTGATTGTGAGTGATATTTATGGGATCGGGCTGTACGTCGCAACATATTTTATTTATGCTTGAATCTGGCTTATTATAGCGCTTGGGCTGAATGAGCCCCTCTAGAGTCTGCACACCCACAGTGAGCGTAATTAATTTATATTTAGGGATGGATCTTCCCTAGGCATGGATCTTGCCCGAATCATTTATATTTTGGGATGGATTTTCCCTGGGCTGGATTGGCCTTACACAATACTGAGTGACTGACTGTCAGTCGATATATATATATGGGATGGATCTTCCCTGGACTGGATTGGCCATATACAGTACTGAGTGACTGAGTATTCTTAGAGTGTGAATTAACGAGACTTCCATTGTAGTGCATCACATACAACATGCACATTGGCATATAGATATAGAGATGTCACATTCCTCATATCATTCTGAGTTGATCTATTTTACTTGTATTGAGTTTATACATGTTAATCGGGCTGGGCTGACCCGTTTACAACCCGGTTCAGCCCGGTACTGTAGCGTGGGGGGCGGGCTGGGCGGGGAGCGGGCTGGGACGGGTTGGGCGGGGAGCGGGGAGCGGGTTTCAAACGAATAATTTTTTGATACCGGTGTACCGGAACCCGCTAAGCCCGTTAACCCTTTAACGGGTTGTTAACGGGCTACAATCCCGTTCAACCCGATTTTTAACGTTTTGTTTTTAATTTTTTTTTTTGACCGTTGCTAACGGTCAAATTCAAATATGACCGTTGGCCAACGGCCCTTTTTTTGCAAAAAATGGCCATTTCGGCCTACCCCTTAAGAAAATAGCCCCCCCACCCCTAGTATTTGATAAATTACAATTTTAACCTTTTAAAAACTATAAATAGCCCCCCTTCTTCTTCATTTTTCTTCACAATTCACTCTCTTACTACTCTAATTCTCTCTTGATATTATTGATTATTGTTCTTAAATTCTCAATTACTTATTATTTCAGAGATTGGATAAGATTAGAACGACGAAATCAAGGGCGTGACGAGGTAGATGAAGCGGAGGACCAAGAAATTGGAGATATAATGGTTTATGGTTCTGATTCAACCAATGCCGGAAACCAAGAACCTCATGTTGACATGGATGAACTTACAAAAATGATGCAAAGCATGTGATGTACTATTTGTTTTTTATAATTGTTGTAAACTTTTAATTTGCAAGTTCAAAAATAACAAAATCAAAAAAGAACTTGCAACTTAATTTGAAGTATTATATATTATTCAATAAAAATATCAAATGAAAGTCTTCGGAGCTTTATCCTTACATATTGCCTATTGGTCTTATTAAATAATTTTTTGTATCCACTTACTTTCAAATTTCAATTTTAAAATTATAAAATTCAAATTTCAAATTTCAAATTTTAAACTTTAAAGTTTAATTCTAAGCCTTAAAAGTTTGCAAACACTTAAGTATCAATAACATTGAATAAGAAAAATAAAATTTACTTTTAAAAAAAAAATTCCATGGCCCACTAAAAACCCGCTAAGCCCGAACCCGGACAGACAAAAACCCCCCGAAAAAGTACAGCCCGCTAACTCAGCCCGCAACGTTAAATGGACGGGCTGATTATTTTGTGTCCAGCCCGTCCCAGCCCGCCCGTTAAACACCCATAATTGAGTTTATCTGTTGAACTTGAAAGCATGCCTATATTTCTGCACTATTAATTCTATATTGAACTGTACCTGCTGAGCTCGTCACTACTTTTAGTCCAATAGTTAGTTTTGGTACTTACTGAGTTGGTTGTACTCTCACTACACCCTGCACCTCTTGTGCAGATTCAGGCATTTCTGGGCACGACGGTCGTTGATCGTGGAGTCTACCTGTTTGGAGATCATCGAGGTAGTTGCTTGGCGTCCGTAGACCTTGATCCCCCTTTCCCTATCTTTTGATTTTATGATTTAGTCTTACTTTCCAGAAAGTGAATCAGACTATGCTGTTATATATATAGAATGCTCATGTACTCCGTGACACCCAGATCTTTTGGGAGGATTTTGTATTGAGTTTCGAGGTTCATATCCGGTATTTTGTAAAATTCTTAATTATTTAAACTTTCTTATGCATATTTGAGTTTTAAAAATGTTGGTATGTGTGAGATGTCGGCTTTCCTAGTACTATAATATGCGTCATCATGACAGGTCGAGTTTTGGATCGTGACACTTCATTATGAATAAGACTAAATACATCCTTTTATATATAAGTCACCAAATCACAACTCAAAAACTCATCATTCATTCCGCTCCGCAAATCGGCCTTAATCAACTTCATTGCCGAAATTGCTCTCTCAATTATAGCAGTAGCAACTGACAAAAGCAAAGCAAATTTTTAGAAGTTGAAAAACAAGAGGATAAGTCCTATGCTTCTTTGTCTCCACTAATTTTATGGAATGATTACCAAGTCCTCTAAGATCTTAAAACCTTTTATCATGATCTCGGACATCAACAATGTAATTCTGAAGCTGAAAACGAAGGTCGACCATAGGATATGTATCAAAATCATCAGGATATATCTCAACTAATCTCAATATCTTTTCAATGTCAAAATTGAAAAAAGAGTCAGTTGGGTTCAAGCAAGCAACTCCAAGAAGCAAATCAATTGTCACCTCATCAAAGTGATTATTGAGTTCTTGAAATTGCCAATCAATAATTTTATAAAATAGCTAAATGTGATAGTGATGTAAAACCGTATACTCGGAAACTCTACGACGTGATCTTCCAGGGATAACATAAAGCTCATCAAATTTAGGCATAAAAATATCATATTTCATACAGAATTTAGATACCTCATCAATAAGTGAATTCCAACATTCCTTTATCTATGTTTGCAATTGATCCTTTGCCACTCCAATAAGTAACATGGAATTTGCAATATCGTGTTCCTTTTGAAAGGCTGAACTAAGCTCATTATGATTGCCAAAACTGACGAGCGCAAAACACACTTAAATTATGCTCGCTAATCAAAGATAGTATAGTATAATATCGTATCCACATGGATTGGATTTAAACAGTATTCTCGTAGTTTCTACCTTGTTTGCTATCCAGGTGGATCAACAGTTTTGATTTATATGATTAGTAATTAAAATTAACTAAGAATCTAAAGCTATTGACTAGTGACTATCGAGACAAGGAATAAGCAAATAAGGTTATCAGTGGGAGAAGGTAGGGTTTTGATAGGATACGTGCAAGATAATTGTTCGGGATCTAACTCTAGATAATTCACTTCTAACGTTCAAGTGAGTCTGTTAAATTCACTCAATTATTGGTTTAAACGTTCAACAGAAACTCCTCTCTCGATTAAGCTTTAACCTCATGAGACGAACCAAATTAAGCATTGTGAAGATATGCAAGAATGCGTAGTGGATTGGTCTTTAGGAAAAATTCTTTAAATTATTCTCCTAACATCAATGATTCAACTAGACTCTTTCGATTACCTAGAAAAATTTATGAACTTAATCAATAATATAATGCAAAGATATCACAAGTTATGCCTCTCTCGATTACATGAACTAGTGAATATAGATGCAACAATTAAATCTTCCAAAATGATTCAATACATAAAACTAGAGTTATAATCCACAACCAATCATCAATACACCAAATCCATCAAACCTTAAACGGAACTACTCCATAGACATGGAGAAATTCATCACAAATATAATTAAAGTATAGGAAAACATAGATTCGATCCAAACTCGGCTCTTGAGTGAGGATGAAATGATGAAATCCTTGTGCTTGTGTTCTTCCAATTCCTTCTTAGCTTCTTAGGTCGAAAGTATGTCAACAGTCCCCTAAAAAACGTGTTTCTAATGCATTTATACCAAGTAGGAACGAACCCGAACGAAACTACCCTCTTTGAGCCGAAATGGAAAAACCTACAAACTTTTTATACTTCATGCGTTGCACTATGCTACGCAGGGTGCATAGAATTAGTGCAATTTGCTCGGTTGTAAACTCTATGAACTTAGCTTGTCTGACAAAATTTTGTACTGATGCTACGCACTATGCCTCGCACTATGCCTAGCATTAGTGTATTTTTCTGTCAGACCCAAAAACTCCAAGTCTCTGAACTTTTCAAACTTCTGACGAAATTTTGTACTAATGCGACGCTTAATGCCACACCTTATGCGACACACCAGTACTTTTTCGCTCTAGCCCTTGCTCTTTCTTCCAACTTCTGTATGCAACGCCGGTCCACGAGCCTCGGGCGCGATCCTAGTTTAATTCCTTGGCTTTTACTCAGACTTCAAAGCTCCAACTATTCGATTTAGCTCCAGAACATCTTCTTAATTCGGCATTATCTCCTGCAAAGCATAAAACACACAATCAGTGCAGCTCAAACACAAGTAAAGTGCAGTGAATTAGAGTGTAATAAGCGACTAAAATACGAGATTATAGCCTACCATCAATACCCCACACTCAAACCATTGCTCGTCCTCGAGCAATCAAACTACACTTCACGTAGACACGACCTTTTTACACAACTCTCATAACTCATCATACCAAGAATATTTATAACAGACCAAGCACCCTAACGTAACATCCTTGACTGACTCAAGATTTGACTCAAAAACACCACGTATTTTTCACAACCTACTCTTACTCTAACACAGAGGTCAACGACATTACCTTTACTTCATGAATCAAGTACCCTCACACAACAATAGAGAGTAGTTCCACACACAATGAAAATTAAGAACAATTAGGAACTCAATATAGAAAGAATTCACTCACTCTCAGAAATAACATTCATATGCCACAAGAGACATACCATAGGCTTGCCCGTAGTGTAATACTCTACTAATTGAGCTTATTCAGTCAAGGATCAAGTAGGACTTTATTTGGTTGTAATGTAGGTTGAGGGATGGGTAGGATATATTTAGATATAGTGACTACACCTACCTAAGCACTTTAATACATATACATTAGACATTAACATCCCACACTTATGTCAAACCAAAATTCTACCTTCACGTCAATATAAGTCAACTCCCAACTTCTTTAAGCACAAATACATCAAGAGTTACCACTATCAAGAAATATTTTTCACAACAATACAACTACTTTTTTTCTTTTCTTTTACAATTCAGGTGGCTCTTACTTTTTTCAAAACAATGCACCTTTCTCCTATTTCAATAGTTCCACCCAAAAGCCAAACCAACACCCCCCACTTTACTTTTACAAAGTTCATAACAAATTCAAGTGCTCACGAGAGGTAAAAGGTTCAAATAGATGGTCAATCCAAACAAATGGGTAAGACTTGTAATGTGGTTACCAAAGAAACAAGATTACATGCTCAAAGGGGTTAACTAAGATACATAACAATGAGGTGGCTAAAGCATATAACTAGCTCAACAAAGAAACGTCTAAATCACTTCCAAGACTAAATAAAACTACTATTTCGCTTTGCAAACACATGGGGCAAGTTCTAGACATTAAATGCAATGCACAGAATAACACAAAACCTCACACACACATTGGCATATAACTCACTCGGGATCGGACTCATCAAGACTCTCTGGTCAAAGCAGTTAAGCAAAGTTAAGATCATACAATTTAAGACACTTATCTATGAGTCAAGACTGAGCCTAGGCGTCACAACTAAGACACTTACTACTCACAAGGCACAGCAAGGTCAAGAGAACTTATCTCCATTTAACACCAGCACACGACTTCCTTATTCCTAATAAAAGAAAAACTAACTATACCCGGTTCAAGCAAAATCCTTGAAAAAGAACCGCGGCATAAAGAAAAACTAAGGGGAAATTATTACACTACCTACGAAAAAAATAAAACAAACCAAAAGAGAATCTTTTTATTATTTTTCCTTCGACTTTAATCCCTCAATTAACCTGTCGATGAAATCCATCATCTGGAAAAATCGAAACTTTATTTTTTTTTTACAACTTTTCTATCTCTAACTCCTACAAGTAACAAAAACGAAAACTAATATACACACACACATACATACAAATATCCCCCACCCCACACTTTAAGTTGTGGCATGTCCCCATGTCACACAATTAAAAAGCATAAGGTAAAGGAAACTTCCCTGAACATCTAGTCGGGGTTTGAGTCAAAGTCGGGCTCCATTCCTCATGCCTGAACTAATGCACACATCCATGCGGACAACTTCTTCTCGGCATTTTTTGGGTAAATCTCACACCTATCTTTCTTGCTCACCGCAACCTTCTCTTTCGAGCCCTTTAACTTCCACTCAACACCGACAACCTGTTTGTCCTTTTGGGCCCCCTTTTCTACATCCATCTTAAAAGTCACAGTCTCCTCACTAACTCTAAGCATGAGTTTTCTTCGTGTATATCTAATATAGATCTACATGTCGCTAAGAATGGTCTTTCTAGGATAAGAGTGACCTCCTTGTTTTCCTCCATATTTATCATTATAAAATCCACAGGAAATAAGAACTTATCCACCTGAACTAACACATCTTCCACTATCCCCTTGGGTGTTATAGTTGTTTGGTTTGCCAGCTGCAAAGATATGGGTGCAGATCTTATCTCTCCAATCTCCTTCTCCGGTTTCCTGTAGATAAATAGAGGCATTAAATCAATTGAAGCACTAGAATCACATAAGGATTTATCAAAATTAATAGTTCCTAAAGAGCAAGGTATAGTAAAACTCCCTGAATCTCCACATTTTTGTGGGAGTTTATTTTGCAATATCGCGCTGCAATGCTATGTGAGCTTGACCACTGAGGTCTCCTCTATTTTCATCTTCTTCGTAAGGATCTCTTTCAAGAATTTAGCATAAGCAGGCATCTGTGAGAGCATTTCTGTGAATGGTAAGTTTACATGAACCTGTTTCAGCACATCCAAAAATCTCTCAAACTGCTTGTCCAGCTTTTCTCTACTTAGCTTTTGGGGAAAAGGTAGAGCAGGCATATGCTTGCTCTCCTCAGGTTCCTCCCTTCTCGAGTTTTCTTCCTTCTTTTTTTTCTCAGATTCCATCTGACCTTTCTTCTTCTTATCATCATCACTTTTTAGATGCTCCCCACTTTCGTTTTTAAGTCACATATCTTTTTGGATTGGAGTGAGATCTTTCAACACTTGCCCACTTCTCAATGTTACAAAATTCACTATTTCTTTGGGATTTCTTTTTGTATCAGCCGGGAGCGTTCATGGGACCCTCTCAGACATTAGAGTAGCTAGTTGCCCAACCTGTCTTTCCAAGTTTCAAAAAGATGTTCCCAGTTCTTTGATAGTTGCACCATGGGCGTCAAGACTCTCATCTGTCTTGATAATGAAGGCCTTCATTAGATCTTCCATGCTAGACTGATTAGACTGTGGAGGCTGATACTGCTGCCTCTGCTGATTTTGAAAACCTGGAGCTCCTTGTCCCTAGAGTATAGAGTTACTTTGCTGCCATGAGTTCAGTCTACCATTTGGTGAGCTCCACGAAAAGCCTGGGTGCCTATGTCCCATAGGATTGAAATTATTACCACTCTGGTAGTTGCCTCTATCAAAGCTTCCCACAACATTTACCACTTCATCTGCAGCTACGGCCTGACACTCATGCGTTGGATGACCCATTCCACAGAAATCACAAATTGGTGATGGTTGATTCTGGACCTTGGGTAAGGTTAACTTTCTTATCTCTTTGGCCATGGCGTCTAGTTGGGCTTGCACCGCTGTACTGGAATTTACTTGATGAACCCCGACTGATTTTCTTCTATCATTTCTCTCAGAAGGCCATTGGTTAGCATCTTCAGAGAGCTCATCAAGTATTGCCACAATCTCCTCAGAGTTCGTCGTGATGGAGGTGTCATTCCATCCCAAAAGTTTGCATCCACAATTCAATCCCATTATGTTGACAGTTTCTCACTATCTCCTTGAATATTTCCCAAGCCTCGAAAACTGTTTCACTGTCCGTATGGCAGAAGTTGTGAATTTCCTTTCTGAACTTCACTATTTTTGCAACTGAGAAGTATTTGTTAAGAAACTTTCTAGTCATATCTTCCCATGTCCTGATCGACCCCGTTGGTAAGCTACGAAGCCAGTGCTTCACGTCATCCTTCAGTGAAAAAGGGAATGCCCTTAAGTAGACTGCATCCTTTAATACTCCATTGTATTGGAAGGTGTTCATGATTTCTTCAAAGTCCATCAAGTAAGTGTTAGGATCTTCGTTCACCTTCCCTCTGAAAATGCAGTTGTTTTGGATAGTTTGAAGCAAGCCTTGCTTCAACTCGAAGTTATTCGCTGCTACTGGTGGAGGTCTGACACTGGACAGTCCCTGGTTGTAGACTGGTCTTGTGTAATCACCCAATGCTCTACCAGGCCTGGGTACTGCATTCTCGAGTTGATCTTCAATCAAGGGTAGATTCAGATTGAATCTTCGATCCCATCATCGTTGACGGTCTCATCAACAGCTCTACGGGCTGCCTCAGCTGCTATCCTTGTAGCTTCTTCTCTATGCTGCGCTACTTCTCTTGCAGCCAGATTTGCCTCATCTTCACCATTATTAGCCATGCGTTCTTGGGTTGAAGGTTGCCCTAAGAAATTTTCGGTGAGTTCTCTCTTTCCTCAACTGTCGTAGACTCTTTTCCACTTCTGGATTGTATGAAAACAATTCCTTTGAAGAAGATCGAGTCATACACCAGAGACGTCAATCTCTTGCCTGCACACAAAAGAGGAAACCCGTGAAGAATAAATAAAATAAAATAAATTCCTGAATTAGCACCAAAAACTATTTTGAACAATATTGATATTGCCCCGGTAACGACGTCAAAATTTAACGAGCGCGAAACACACACTTAAATTATGTTCGCTAATTAAAGATAGTATAGTATAATATCATATCCACATGGATTGAATTTAAACAGTATTCTCGTAGTTTCTAGCTTGATTGCTATCCAGGTGGATCAACAGTTGCGATTTATATGATTAATAATTAAAACTAACTAAGAATCTAAAGCTATTGACTAGTGACTATCGAGTCAAGGAATAAACAAATAAGGTTATCAGTGGGAGAAGATAAGCTTTTGATGGGATAGGTGCAAGATAATTGTTCGGGGTCTAACTCTAGATAATTCATTTCTAATGTTCAAGTGGGTCTCTCGAATTCACTCAATTATTGATTCAAACGTTCAACAGAATCTCCTCTCTCGATTAAGCGTTAACCTCACGAGACGAACCAAATTAAGCATTGTGAAGATATGCAAAAATGCGTAGTGGATTGGTCTTTAGGAAAACCTCTTTAGATAATTCTCCTAACTAGGTTTAATCAATGATTCAACTAGCCTTTTTCGATTACTTAGAAGAATTTATGAACTCAACCAACAATATAATGCAAAGATATCACAAGTTATGCCTCTCTCGATTACATGAACTAGTGAATATAGATGCAATAATTAAATTTTCCAAAACGATTCAATACATAAAACTAGAGTTATAATCCACAAACAATCATCAATACACCAAATCCATCAAACCCTAAAAGGAAACATGGAGAAATTCATCACAAAAATAATTTAAGTATAGGAAAATATAGATTCGATCCAAACTCGGGTCTTGAGTGAGGAGGGAATGATGAAATCCTTGTGCTTGTATTCTTCTAACTCCTCCTTAGCTTCCTTAGGTCGAAAGTATGTCCAAAGTGCCCTCAAAAATATGTTTCTAGTGTATTTATACCAAGTAGGAATGAACCCGTACGAAACTACCCTCTTTGAGCTGAAGTGGAAAAACCTACAAACTTTTTACACTTCATGCGTCGCACTATGCTACGCAGGGTGCGTAGCATTAGTGCAATTTGCTCGGTTGTAAACTCTCTGAACTTAGCTTGTCTGACAATATTTTGTACTGATGCTACGCACTATGCCTAGCAATAGTGTAGTTTTATGTCAGACCCAAAACTCCAAGTCTCTGAACTTTTCAAACTTCTAACAAAATTTTGTACTAATGCGACGCCTAATACCATGCCTTATGCGACGCACTAGTGCGTTTTTGCTCTAGCCCTTGCTCTTTCTTCCAACTTTCGTATGCAACGCCGGTCCACGAACCCCAGACGTGATCCCAGTTTAATTCCTTGGCTTTCACTCATACTTCAAAGCTCTAATTATTCGATTTAGCTCCAGAACATCTTCTTAACTCGCATCATCTCCTACAAAGCATAAAACACACAATCAGTGCAAAACACTACCAATTAAAGCTCAAACACAAGTAAAGTGCAGTGAATTAGAGTGCAATAAGTGACTAAAATACGGGATTATAGCCTACCATCAAAAAGCATACTTGACATCGATAAACAAGTAACAATATGACGATCCACCTTGATTATTCATAGAAACTTATACCTTTTCTTTCGTGTATACTATTCACACAACTTTATTTTAAATAATATCGATTTTATTTTATAAAAATGTGTATTTTATAATTCGATATACACGTGCAACGCACGTGCCGAGAAACTAATATATATATATATATATATATATATATATATATATATATATATATAATCCCAGAATAATCCAATCAAATAATGAGGGTGCCCTTCTTTAAAGTTCTTCTCTCAAAGTCTTTCAAGAATGTCAAGCTAAAATTAAAAATAAAAGCTTATCCAAATATATCTATATAAAACCAAATACATTCTTATATTATACCCAAATATATCTCATTTTCTATCAAATGAATCAAACATCTGCCAATAATGTATATCCACAGAATAAACATTTTTTAATTCTCGTATTTTAATCCTCATATTATAATCAAATGATAAAAGTACCCTTCTCTAGAGCTGCTCTCCCAAAGTTCTTAAAGAAGACCAACGTTAAAATTAAAAATAGAAATTATCCAAGTTTATTATTGTAAAACCAAAAACAACTTTTGTATATACCAAATGTATCCCTTTTCAATCTAATAAATCAACATCTACAATAAAAGCATACCCACTAAATAATTCTATTAATTAATGCCCGTATTATAACATTATAATCCAATATAACTTATTTGCAAGCGAACCTCGCTAAGATTTAAATTCCATTAGTTTAATCCATTCCCAGTCGTTGAGGCACCATGCAAGAATTTTACTTCATATTGCTATCTTTGAAAAAAGTATCATTGAAATAAGAAAAAGTTCAAATATTCGAACTTAAATCTTTTATTTACTAATATAATAAAAAATGTAAAAAAATAAAATTAAAAGCAGGCTACAGATGTCGACATATGGATTCAAAAATTTTACATACTCCATTTTTCATGAAGCAAACCAAGGACTAAAACTCAACCAAACTTTTGCATATAGTTCTTCCAAACCTTAACACTAGCACTCGAAACCAATAATAATCTTGAAGCATTACAATCATTCGATTGAATCAGGTATAACCTTATATCCAATCTGCAAACCAAAATGACGCCTTAAGCTATGAGAAGATGTTAGAAGAGAAATTTTTTAAGTTCAAAACAAAATCAATCCTATACGCATCATGAGTCGAGATTGCTGTAAAAACAAAAGGGGGTATAAATTTCACTATGAAGAGCTGTGGTCAACAAAAGATATGATACAATACAACTCTGCTGTTTCACAGAAAGAATCAAAGACTGAAAATCAAGAAATAGCAGAGGCTGCAATTTCCCTATGCTGCTATCTAGGTAATGCTTTTTGCCAAAAGAAAAAGAAAAAAAGAATGAAAACCAAAATCGAAAGTAAAGAAGCTATTGTACAAACCAAATTTTATGCTGCACCACAACCTATCAGCAAACTCATGAAATTCAAACAATCCCAACAGCTTTATCCCGCGTTCTGTCAGCTAGCCACCTCTGTTGCATCTCTTACACACAGCTCTGTACAGTATGTACCCACAGGCCACAGATGGGTATACTTGACAAAATCTCGATTCTTGAGACACCCTTGCCTTTGTCCAATAATCTTGAAAATTGAGTGAAACTAGATATTAAAGCTCTTGGAGAGCTTGCATCTGGTACATTTCATACAACATCCGCAGGTACAATTACAAATTCCTCGGAAGAGAAGCAAATGGCAAGACAGCAATCCTTTAACCTCCGACTGCATCAGAGAATTGCTCTTTCCCAACCAAGCCCCTCTTAGCAAACAAGTTAGTGATACTCTCTCTTCACACATATCGTCACCTTTCGTGGTGGGTAACTCAATTTGACCTCATAATATCCCATTTAAGACCCTCTGATAATAATCATATTGGCGAGTACGCCATGCATCCAAGCTACTGCTAATCAAAGAAAGTACCAAGGAAACACATTGCTGACAAAAACAAAGAGGGCATCATGACCATTTAGATGATAAAAACTAAAAAAACTAGTGAAGTTATGTACCAGTAACAAACCTCTTCTGTTAAACTAAGATGAAATCTCTTTCTTAGGTTCTGAATTGTTCGGGGACCACCCTTGAAACAAGGATAACCAGAATCCTGATATAAAGATAGAGGGAAAACAGATTCTGTGTTATTCCAAGGAGATTAATGTATCAATTCCATAACGACGAATACTTGTTTGACCGAACAAGTATGCTTAGTAACTCAATCAGTGATACAATAGTTAGCTCATTCATAACCAAAACAAACAAGCAGAGGTTTAGGTAGATCCTTGATCTAAAGCAACGGTTATAGGAACCGCCTTTAAATCTCCTCCTCCTGTCGTCACACTTGTTACTAATCCCTCGTACATATCCTATATGATACTTCTTTGAATTCCTTCCTTTTCAAGCACCATGAAAGGACATTTTTATCCGCACTTCTTTGATAAAGTTCAACAAAAACAAACACAGTGAGTTCCCACAAGTAGGGTCTGGGTGTACGTAGACCTTACCCCACCATGGGAGGGCAGAGAGGTTGTTTCCGATAGACCCTCGGCTAGAGAGACTTTTTTTGATAAAGATAATTTTTATTCATGTGAGGGCAAAATAACTGCCCGTATACAAGAGGTATATCAAAAAAAGTAGAAAACCTAAAAAACTGGTTTTCCACGAATGACACCCAATCCTCTATATAAAAAGGAGTATCATGGGTGCACCAGAAGGGCGCACTCTATCATATGCTTTCTCTAAGTTAATGAATACCATGTGGAGATCCTCCTTCGTTCCTTCCTCCACTAGTAAATTTCAATCAATCTCTTTTAGCGAAAAAATACTTTCTTTGTTGTAGACCCTTTATAATCTTGGGAAGTCTCAAAACGCTTTTCCAATAAACCAACTATAACTGTATTAAATTTTCTCTATGAATACAATATACTATATGAATGTGCGATTAACTTTTTCTCCCCTCCTGCCAATTGGTGAGACACTAATGGGAGACATGTTGAATAAATACAAGGCTATATTTTTAGCTTCTCGATTCTGTTTTTCACAGTTATAAAATCTTAATTAAGAAGAAGAAAAGGGATGCTCCAAACACATGTCTCTTTGATACTAAACACTAACATCTTCAGATCTTCTCTTGATATACGTGGCAAGTCAAAGAAATATATTTAATTTCAGATATCAAGTAGCATTACCATATTTTATACTGCATCTTCGATGGTATTGTTGAGATTAAAAAGAATAAAGTTAATATGGAAGTGTGGCAATCCCAGAGAGTGAAAAGGAGCTTAAAGCTAATATGGAAAACTATTCCCAACTGCATAATGTGGACATTATGGCTGGAGCGAAATAAAGCAGGATTTGAGGGGAAGAGGCTGCATATTGCCCGAGTAAAAAACAAATGCATCAAAAATTTGTATTTCTGGTGTTATAGTTAGATGAGATGGACCAGTATTTGGATTTTTTGCACTTCTTAGAAGAAAATATGTAGTACGAATTAAGTAAGAGCTGTAGTCTGGTCTTGTACTTTTTCTGTGTACCATCTTGGTACCAGTTATAATAAAATCTTTACTTATCATAAAAAAATAGATTAAAAAGAATAAAGTTGGAGAAATAGTCATTCCTTGGTAAAGGCTCAACCTGCCACATCTGAATGTCTAAGATACTGAAAAATGGGAAGCTCTAGCAGCATTAGAACTACACACATTTCCCGAAATTCTTTCCTAGTTCTAGAAAATGCCCCGAGTCCTCATTCCGCCCTATGTTGGAAATTTCCATACACGAGAAACAAAGATTTTACATAATTTTAAACATGTATGAAAATTAGCAGCTGGAACTGTATATGAGCGTCTACCTGTAGCATCTCAACAAGAAGAATTATACGTTCTGCATGCTTCCGACATGTGAGAAACCCTTGGATGCATAGAACCTGAAGGCAGGAAATAAAAAAGCATAAAGCACAAACAATAGAAAAAGAAGTCCAGATACAAAATAAAATCTCAGTGAACAATATATTACTTTGAAATAATCAAAGAACTCGCTTGGAACTCCTTCAGCATCAGAATCCATGATCTAGCACAAATCAACCAAAAATATATGTTCAGAAACTGTATCAAACACCTTCAGAATATAAAATAACAAGGGTAGAAATAAAAAGTTGACACGAGATTCTTCAGCAGCATATACCTCAAGGAGTTCGCGGGTTAATTTAAATGGTGCACTTTCGAAATTTACACCACCAGGTGAATTAGATAGCATGAAACCAAAGTCGATGTGTATGATATGTCCTTCTTCATCCAATAGAAGATTTCCGTTGTGTCGATCCTTTATCTAGCAACAGAAGCAGAACGGCTGGTAATCATTGCGATACCTACTGTACTAGGAAGCTAATAATGGAGACATTCATAGTATCCACATTAAGGGTGTGTTTGGTGTGAAAAAAAAAATTCAGAAAATGTTTTCCATGTTTGGTTGGCTTAAATGTTTTGAAAAATATTTTCCTCATGAATTCATTTTACTCCAATTGGAGGAAAATGTTTTCCCTACCAAGAGGAGGGAAAATATTTTCCAAAATTCTTTTTCAACCTTCCCCGCCCAACCAACCCAAGCCCACAACCCCCCACCCTCAACCCAAAAGTCCCCCTCCTCCTCCACCCCCATCCCATAGCGTTTGCCTAACTTATATATTTTTCAAAAAAATATTCTCTACTCACTAACCAAACACTAAAAAGTATTTTCCGGAAAAAAGTTTTTCATTCACCAACCAAACATGGGAAAGCGAGTTATAAAACTACTCATTTTCCTCCGTAACAAACACACCCTAATAAAAATTAAAGAAAAATAAGGAAAAAGGAACAAACTTTAATCATGCACATTTTCTAAACCATTGGCACAACAGACATTTCAACGGTGAGAAACAAGTGACTTTAAGTGTTGACTTTAAGTGTGCCAAACGCGAGTACGAAATAACTCAATACAGGCTCGTGCTATGTTACACCACAAATAGCATACAACCATTATTTTTCTTGATAGGTAAGTGAACATCTTATTGAAACAAAAGGAGCACAAAAATTCTGTAGTGAGTTACATCATGATAACCTTACAAGTGTATCTATTTCCATATCCACGAACCTTACAAAAAATCAGTTCCTACTAGTCTAATGTGAGAGGTAACTGAGGAAATCTAAGAGCTATCCACACCATATACAATCTGCATATTGCACCAAAAGCTAAGAGGAAAAAGAAATTGAACTTCAGTTTGTGAACTCTTCCTTTTGCCTCTGAAACGTCTGAGATTCCTTTCTTTTCAATTGACCCACCAATACCATACAACCATTAGGATTGTCATAAATCACAATTATTTGAGTTATTGAACTTGATCTAGAGGGGGAAGTCATGAAGACTTTTCCTTGGAAAACAGGAAAACCAACTTTTGGGTCATACACCCACATACAACAAACCTTTACCACTTCTCTAACACACCGCGGCATGTCATATTCTTTATCCCTTGAATAACAAGGGCACCACTTTATCTACCGTTATGAAGAAACCTAATCGGTTCAGGGTCTGCAAGGCCATAATATCCCTGCTTCTCCATCTTCCGCTATTTGATTGTGTTCTAGCTCTTCCATTCCAGCTCTAAGGATTTCTTGCATTCTATGCAAATTTTATTTTCCGATCAGCAGTTTCAATTTTCTCTCGCATTAAATTCCATATGGAAGTTACGGAAAGTGACGGCCATCGTATGGTGGACCGTACTGAACCTGTTTAGTACACATTGCTCAATGCCGGCCACCATCAAAGATATGTTGTTGCTAGGCCTTCAAGAGAGCGCAAAGAGGATGCAGAGAACGGAATGCAACTCCTTGCACTAATGTGGTACTGTAGAGACAACAACATACCCAGTATTATCCCACACCGTGGGGTCTGGGGAGGGTAGTGTGTACGCAAACCTTACCCCTATCTTGTGAGGATAGAGAGGTTGTTTCCAATAGACCCTCGACTCAGAAAAGCATAAGCACCACATTAATGAAAATATAGACAAGAAGGGACAGTACCAAAAAGTCATATAAAAGTAGAATAAAAACAACAAAACAGTAAGGTGATCAACAATGAAAGAAAACAACGGTTAGCCATAAAAACCTACTATCAACATAAAGCGAGACTGCGTGCCAATACTACTGTTATGAACACTCTAGACTACCTACTCTACTACCCTAATCCTCGATCTCCATACCTTCCTATCAAGGGTCATGTCCTCGGTCAGCTGAAACTGCGCCATGTCTTGCCTAATCACCTCTCCCCACCTCTTCTTTGGCCTACCTCTACCTCTCCGTAGGCCCTCCAATGTCAACCTCTCACACCTCCTCACCGGGGCGTCTGTGCTGTTCCTCCTAACATGACCAAACCATTTAAGCCGCGCTTCCCGCATCTTGTCCTCAATAGGGGCGACACCCACCTCGTCGCGAATAACCTCATTTCTAATCCTATCTAACCTGGTGTGCCCGCACATCCATCTCAACATCCTCATCTCTGCTACCTTCATCTTTTGGACATGAGCGATCTTAACTGGCCAACACTCAGCCCCATACAACATCATTGGTCTGACCACCACTTTGTAGAACTTACCCTTAAGTTTTGGTGGCACCTTCCTATCACACAAAACACCGGAAGCGAGTCTCCATTTCATCTATCCCGCCCCAATACGATGTGTGACATCTTCATCAATCTCCTCATCCCCTGGATAATAGATCCAAGGTACTTATTGAAACTCCCTTTTCTAGGGATGACCTGCGAGCCCAGCCTCACTACCCCTTCCCTCCTTGAGTCTCGCCACTGAACTTACACTCCAAGTATTCTGTCTTGGTCCTGCTCAACTTGAAACCTTTAAATTCCTAATGTGATACTGTGGAGAAAAAAAAATGGACAGCCTTGGGGAGAGGAGTGGTGGAAATTACTGTTGTATAGATGAGAGGAAGCTTATGTTTCGTAAATTCAGTGCACCCACGGAGTCCCTGTTAGCAAAGATGTCTGGTACTTTCTGACTTTATGTAGAACATCATATTTTTGTATAGGTTCTCAACTTTTGTTTACCACTAGTATACCAAGAGTTACTGTTTGATCAAAACAAATTGTCACTTTATCCCAAAAAAGGTGATAGACAATTATCACATTTCTTTATGTCTATTATCAAAGGGCAAATGTCATAAAATTCCATGCTTGACTTTTTCTAATTGTAGTAAGCCCAGATATCCCAATTGTTACAATTTAAAGTTCATGTAGGATATGCAGTCCAATCATTTTTAAAGATATTGGGTCAGCATTTACATTTAGACTTTTTTTCTCCCAAAAACTTTTTTCCAACTTTCATCTCTTTTTTTTCCAGTTTTTATGGGTACAGGGGCACACAAAGAGACTAAAGATTTGCATTAAATACTCAAAAGATATGGCTAGCATGCAGCCCATGTAAAATGGAACTATCTCGGTGAGACATATTAGAGATAGAAGCATCTGCTGACAACAGAATATGTGATCGGTGTCATATGCTTCTTCTTGCAATCATCAGATTAAATAAAGAAAAACGTAAAATTATACATAGAGAAGTCACCCAGTTCACCTGCAAAAGGTAGCAAACCAGAGAATATCCAGCCATGCTTTCGACAAAATTTCTCTGCATGTAAAAGAAATAAAGATTGATAAAAACAAGGAGTCTTTTTATTTAACAAGTCCCAAGCCCAAGTAAAATCATGTAAAGGAAATAGAAATGCGACTCAGCAAAACATAAGAGAGAGATCCTTAACTATACAGCAAGAATTACATAATGAAGCAGGTAAAAAACTGTTAGGAAGCACTAACTTATCATCCAAACTATTTCCCAAGAGAAAAGCCCTCAGAAAAGGAAAGGCTCGATAACGAAGATACAACTTAATTTAGTAAACCTGTTCCAGTCATTGACTAGATCACACAGTTCAGCCTTCTGACATATCTGACAAGAGTTTCCTTCTTCTTTTATTCATTCCCTTTTCTTGAACTTAACAATGGAGACATATACAACATATTCTCTTCGAGGTTCTCTGAACAAAATACTACTTGTTAATTATGGAATTTAGACAAATTCCTCATTGCAAAACTTCATTTCATAGCTTCTCCAGCATCGATCTTCAAAAGACGTAAAGTTCACTAGTCTGCTGGATGTACCCATAAAACTTTTCTTTCACACTTGTTACCCGAAACAACAGTTCAGAAATAATAAACATAAATGAAAACATAATCAACAAGGACCATCACCCTCATCATATTCGCACTTCTATTATGTTCCAAAGTGAAGTGCACAGGAGTCCCCCAAACTACAACAGTTCTGGCATTCCAGTATCTTTTAAAGCGAGTAGCAAAAAAGCAATAAGCCTCCAGGCGAACAAGAAATGAGAAATGAAGCACATACTCCCTCCGGTCCACTTTAATTGATTTTTTGGCCTTTTTATTGTGGTTCGCAATATTTGATTTTTTCAGATATCTCCAATGAACAAATTAAGGTTAATATGGTCAATTTCATTGTTAATTAATGCTAAAAGGTGAATTTCTTAATATGTGAAAACAGCCAAAAAATCAATTATATTGGACCGGAAGGAGTACTTTAAAGTAACGTGCACAATTTTCAAATACAATAATTACAAACATTAAAATTGTAACAAGCATCATTACATTCATTATCCAATATCCGAGAATGACTACATCACACCTAACCCAGAATAAATATCATTAAACTGTAAGTTCAATAAGCCCAACAGGATCACTGGAAGATACATTCGATGGAACAAGGAATAACTGCTTTAGGATTGTACTAATGTCTAGCTTTAGTTGCAAGAATCATTTATTATTTTCCTAAAAATGAGTCAATAAACCAAGAATTTGCAAAATAAAAACGAGATAGAGAACAAACACGAAAATAAATAATTTTTTCGTTAATAGCAAGAAAGTAAAAAAGTGACATAAGAGAAAAGTCCAAAAGCAGAATAGCGGTAGAAGAGGACTCACACACAAGATAAGAGGCACCATGAAGAAACAAAAGTAAAATACAATTAAAAATCATGATATTCAATTACCAAGGCGTGGATATCACATTTTTACCAAAAAAAAGTTATTAGTTCTTTTGCCTCGCACCCAGGCCTCAAGCAACAAACAAGCAATTTCTCTAAAGGCAGGAACAATTACTACCACTGTGGAAGTCCACATCGAGTGACAAAATATTTCTTCCCTTTCTTTATGAGAAATCAATAGAATGAGGAAGCTAGATTGGTCTTTTCATCTCTCCACCATAACAAAAATGTTTTGAACAATATATCAGGAGTGTTCAAAGATAAGCATGGTGTGACTGGAAAAAAGATTGAACACAAAAGAAACACGAGAGAAACAGGTAAATAAAACCAGTAAAAGCAGAGTAATTGCGCACCAGAGAAGAAGGAAAAAAGATGTATTAATGTTCGCTTCGTTCGCTATGCACAGACTTTTCCGAAGTCATTCGCTTCGTTCGCTATGCACAGACTTTTCCGAAGTCGTTCGCTTCACTCAGCCAATGATCCCTTCGGAATGCTTATCACGTTTAGTTAACACTGGGGACTCTACCCCTTAATACTCATTTTACAGCATTTAAACCTTTCAACATTTTCAAGCCCCTAACATGAAGAATCCTCGGAGGAAACTAAACCCCGAAAAAGAGAAGAAAAAAAAAAAACAGAAACGTTTGCTCACAGTATGTTCAACTTGAATGGAAGCGTGACATAATAGGTGCAGGGTTAGGTGTCATGTGACTGGGGATAATAGAAATGACAAATAACTCTGAACTCTGCATAGAGTTCAGAGTCAAGTGCAGGATTTGCATGGTGAAAGGTCTATGAATAAGTTGGAGAGCTACTCAGGGTACATCTGCTGAACCCAATAGGGTATTAAATGAACCGTAAGAATATTTTGTTGACGAATCATAAAATACAATAACTTGCTAATAGTACTTTTTTATGATCGTGTTGCTCAAGCCGGCTTGTGCACACCTCAACTAATCCACAAGACAACCTACAACGAAAAATCAGCACATGTTCAAGGCTGGAGCAGATGAGGTCATACTGAGTGATTTAGTTGGAATTCAAATCTGTGACCTCCACATTGTTACTCCTTGCTTCAACCACTCAACTATCCCCTTGGCAACAAGAAGTTGCAATATCGGATGCATCTAGCACTACTTGACCGGTCCTAGATGAGGGGGGTGACGAGGCAGGGTATGGAAAGGAGGAGAAGTCCAATGCAAAGGTCCGCAGCGAGGGCAATATAATATTGATGGTAGAGGAAAGTTGTAGAAATTGAAGGGCGGGGTGTAAAAGGACTGTCAGAAAAGGAGGGGGGACAAGTTGGAGAAAGTGTTGAATTGATAAAGGAGAAGAAAATATAAGTGGAAAAGAGCAAGAAAGAGGCATAAACAAGGAATATTAGGATTCCTTTTTCTCCACAATACTCATCAGAGTGGAAATTTTGGACAATTGCAAAGGTTAGTGTATAGTGGGGAAAACACTTAATTTTCTTTTACCATCTTCTAATAGCCTTCGGCTTGAGTATCCCCATGAGCACTATTCATTTCCACATCACTTAGTTAGCAGTTTTTATCATACTTTCATCTTGGAATATTGTAGAACCTTTGTATCATACTTTTTCCTCTTGCCTTGGTTCAGTAACGCTTCTAACAAGCTCTAATCATGCTTCGATTGGACAAGGAAGATAGTTATCTAAAAGTTCAAACATAGAATATAAACACGTTGCGGGTTGCTTTAGCACAATTACATCCGATAAAGACGGGGAAAGTATAAATTGGAGGCACCCTTGAGAAATTCAAAAGAGACAGTAGTAAAGCACAAAGGCTACAAACTTTTTTCATCACAATTTTTACCTGGGCGAGCTTAAAAGTTGGAGAATTCTCCTGATACTTGGCAACATAAAAGTCATGTAGACTTGTGATGTCAGGAAATCTACTTTTAATAGAATGAATTGAGGCCTGCAAAACAATGATCAAAACTGCTATCAAGAATATCCGCAGCAAAAATAAAGAATGCTCAGGTTATCAAGAAAAAGCTAACATAAGTTACCGTATCTGGAATTGTTTCAATTAGTGCAGTGTAAGAGGATGTAACTAAGACTTCATAAGGACGCAACCAAAGCGGCAGACCAGCTTCCTGGAAGATATCTACCATTTCAAAATACTCAAACAATATGAGCACGTAATCCTTGAGAGCATAAAACAATATTAAAGGTCAACAGCAACAACATGAATCTCCACTGACATTGGCATATCTAGGAATGAAAGCCTAGCTATAAACCTAACAATTGCAGGACGACGAAAAACATAAAATGAGATCACTCTTTCGGCAGAAAGAACTACTCCTATTAACTTTTGAAAGTATATGGGAAGGAACAGAAGCCTTCTTGTGAGCTAGTAAAAATGTAAAATACTGAACAAATAACTTCCATAACAAATAAGGTAACTGACACATAATGTGCAACCAAAATGTTTTTACCAAATATTACCAAAAATCATTTTCTGAATTTCATTCATTAATACTATTCATTGTTTTATAAAACTTTGTGAAGCATCAGTTTAATGTGAATTAAATATGATTTTTACCAGAATATCAAGAGTTCTAAATTGCTTGTGGAAAGACAGCCTTCACTAAGACAGGATTTCACATAAGAGGACTGTGTGTCTCATTACCCAATAAAAGAGCTCAAGAAAAATAAATGCAAGTCCAAAGTCTTGGTGAAGACCGACTTGTAGGATATCATAAAGCCTATTGACGACAAGCAAATATATACCCGATAACGTTCGATGTGACTGATACCTATAAGTAAAATATATATCCCTGCTGAATCAACCTTGCAACACAAACCCCAACTTAAACTGTGAGGCCTAAAAGCAAGGTTGAATATCCGCTAAAAAATAGGCTAATTACAATGGTGGTGCCCGGTCCAACTTGCGCACACCTCAACTATTCCACACGGGCATCCACTACCGCCCACCAAGACAAGTATCAGGTAACTTTGCTCACAAGGCTTAGGCAGATTGAAAGAAATTACCCAACATTTTTTTCTCTGTTGGGATTTGAAACCTGGCCTCTGATTGTTTTTGCCCACCTCAATTACAGCTAAGGTACACCCTTGAGTGCACATTCTCATGTTACTGAAAGAAAAATGGAGAAAACCTCAATGTGATAGAAGATCGTTAGCTGAATAAGTCCTCAGATAGCCTAACCTTCTCTTGCTTAAGGACAACGTAGAAACAAACGTTACTCGGACATATGGCTTTGCTAACCAAATGTTTTAGAACTTTCATCACATAGTACAATATATGTGTAATATGCAAGATTTAAATTCTTGAATTCATCAGTATTTTCTCTAGGCAAAGTTTGTACTCATCAAATTTCTTAAATTATTTCCTTTCTTATGGTTTCTTTTACGAATTAGTTCTATTTATTACTAGATTAGCATATTTACTTTGCCCTGTTCTACATTTTTTTCCTGACCATATGTCAGAACTTTGCCTAAATATCCCTGAATGCTATTTTTTCCAAATATGTTTTTTTTTTTGGGAAATTTCCTGCATCAAAATTTTACCTTTTAACTTTAAGGTCTTAGTGCTGAATATATTTCAGAGCAAAATCCAAGAAACTTTGCTACAAAAAACATTCTGCATCCAAAAACAATTCACATTTCACTTTTTGAACAGAATCAAGTTGAAGACCCTATTCAAGCATGAAAAACAAATACAAAAACTAATAAAGCAGAAATGAGTTACATGACAACCGGGCCCATCTGCTTTCTCATATATGACTGTTCATGTACAGGGGAAGAGTTCTAGACCTCTAGTAAATTCAATTCAATAACTTAGTAATAACTCGGGGAATATTTATAATGAGCACTCCCCTCTCCTAGTCATATAGCAGATCCTCACTCCTTAAATTTCCCCTTCTGCCAAAAGTTATATTGGGTTCATTTAGACGAAAAATTGAAGAAAAGAATTTACCAAAAAGAAGTCAAAGCCATCTAAAAAAGGGTAACCCAAAATAAAATAAAATAAAATAAAATAAAATAAAAACAGATAACCTACAAAGGAAACAAAAAATTACAACAATGCATCTTTGAATCCAAGATACCTACCGTAGAAGTGGGAGATAAGTTGTACAGCAAGATGCTCCTGTCTGCAGTCATCACCACTCTTGACAATGAACTAAATGAAACCAGAATTTAAGCACGTCAGTTGCTACTTCAGAGAAAAACACAATTTGATATTGGGAAACAACTGTATTAGAAAAATATAATGAGAAACAACTGTGTATCCCCAAAAATATAGAATAAAAAGGAAGCAGCAAAAGATAATGGAGACAACTTTTTATAATTGTGAAAGTTCTTTAAACAATCAATTATCAACTTAATTAAGTCCCACTTTATCCCTATTGTTTCTGGTGACAAAAGGAATGAAAAAACTCAAAGAGATAAAGGACATATGGGAATCCAAAAAACTAGTGGCAGAATGCTTGAACGTTTTGAGGTTCTCAACGGAGTTTGACTAGAAAGTTCAACCTAATTTCACGGGTTCCCTCCCTACTCCTGAGTGAAAAAGCAAGGTACGTACTAGGAAACCTGACTTTAAAGAATTATAGACTCACATAGCATAAGAAGTTTCGGACAAACTTGAGTAACATGTTGCTTCAGATTTCATGATTTATGCAGGGCACCAAAAAGAAAAGCCCAAAAAATAGAGCAGGTCTAAGACATTACTGGACTTCCTTGTTATACAAAAAAACTATCCCCTGGGGGTAGGTTAGTACTAATCAACAGTGTGTTAGATTCCTTACCCCCCCCCCCCAAAAAAAAAACATACCATGTCTTTGTTCCCTCTGTCGATTCGGGCGGCAAAAAGGATGGATAAATTACGAAGAGATTTCTTATGACAAGGAAACAGAAAACAAGACATTTAATTTGGTAGAACGGGAAACTGTCTCCATTCAGACGAGGAGGTCTGGGTATCAAAGACTTGAGAGCTCAAAATACACCAGTTTGCAGCATAAATGGCTTTGGAGATTTAACAGGGAGGAGGTGCCTTTAGGAGATTAATGGATGAAGGTTACTGTAACCAAATATGGGCTTCTCAACCCTTCGATTATGAAACAACCACAATTCCTAATACATGTGCGTCTGGAGACATATGAGCACACACTGGGACTGTTTCCAACCCAAGACCACAGTAGTTTTGGGAGATGGCAGGAAAACGAGATTCTGGCTAGATATTTGGCTCGACCAGTCACCCCTAAAGGATCAGTACCCAACTTTATACAATGTGGCACGAAATTGATAATGACTAGGCACAATATCAATGACTAAGAAATGGACAGCTTATGTTCATTGCTTCTCAGACCTCACAAGACCCCTCTCTCACTTTGCAGGACAGATATTATACAGTGGAAATGGACAGCTTATGTTCATTGCTTCTCAGACCTCACAAGACCCCTCTCTCACTTTGCAGGACAGATATTATACAGTGGAAATGCAATGCTAAAGGAATGTTTACTATCAAATCTAGCTACGAGCAGCTAAGTCCCACTGTTGCTCGCAACTGGACTTGGAAATGCATCAGGAGAAACAAAGCACCACTGGAAATTGAACGTTTTCCATGGTTGATAGCCAAGGAAGCCAGCCTTACACATGAAAATCTTTAGAAAAGGGGAATCAACATCTACAGCAGGTGCTGCCTTTGTCAGAAGCAAAATGAGGATGTCAATCATTTGTTTCTTCATTGCTCTTTCACCTCCCGGATCTGGATATTCTTTTTCAACATTCTGGGAGTTATTTGGACCATGCCAAAGACAACGAAGGAGCTATTACAATGCTGGCATTTCAAAAGGTTGGGAAATACAGGAAAACTTGAATGGTCCGTAATATGGTGGACTGTTTGGAAGGAAAGAAACACAAGATTTTTCAAGGCAAATGGAATCTGTAGTTAGCATTAAGCATAGACGTATATCCTCACTTCTTTATTGGGTGCAACCTGGCTATTGCAAATGACATAGATGGCATGGTTAATTTTTTCAGTTCATTACAGTCTGTAATGCAACTTCCTCATGTATATATCTTACAGCACTTGTCACTGAATATCAATGAACTACATTTATCAATCAAAAAATCACTAGAAAGAGACAAAACATACTATGTGTTAAAGAAATGGACCTTAAGCCTAAATCAAGAGGTGAGGATTGCCCAAGACCATAAGGAGACCAATACCCCCATCCCTCTACCGATGTGGGACTCAACCCCCCCCCCCCCCGCTACCCTAGGATTGGACATCTGAAGCGTGGACAATATAAGATAGATGAAGATGGTATAATTAAATTGAAAGCAACATCTCTTTTAGCATTTCCACAAAAAGGACCTAGGAAGATAGAAGTATTTCCTAGGTATAGAGGTCGGGCAGTCCAAATCTGGAATTGACATCTCATAGCGTAAGTATGCCCTAGACATTTATGAACCCGATATTAAACTTTCTACCATGACAGGGGAGCCCCTTAGTGATCCTGGAAGGTGGCTGGTTGGTAAGTTGAACTATCTCACAGTTACTCGACCTGACATTGTCCTTCCTGTGAGTGTAGTAAATCAGTTTATCTGTGTGATACTCATTGAGATGCAGTTGTTCGTATTCTCTGATACATAAAATCAGCCCCCATGCAAAGGATTGCTTTTTGAGGATCGAGGTCATGAGCAGATTGTTGGATACACAAACGTTGATTGGGTTGGTTCACTTTCTGATAGACGGTCTACATTTGTTTATTGTTTTCTGGTAGGAGGTAATTTGGTGTCTTGGGAAAGCAAGAAACAAAATGTGGTTGCTCGATCTAGAGCAGAAGCTGAATATCGAGCAATGGTTGTGGCAACTTGCAAACCAATTTGGATTAAACAGTAGCTCAAGAGGTGAGGATTGCATATGACCATATAGGGAGACCAATACCCCATCCCACTACCAAAGTGAGACTCAACACTATGTGTATAGCATATGCTTATTTTTTACAAGGAATATGCATATGATATATTTCATAAGAAGTTTTGTATGTGTATGTCTACATGTCCTAATCATTGGCAGCAAATCCAACCTTTCTCTTTATACACAAGCAAGCACACATGTCATACTAATCTATCAAAAATCACAAAGACAATATCAAGGAGACAATATAAATACAGATGGTGGAACTCACAGATGTCAAGTCCCAGCCAGGTACTTTCCCATAAACGGAGCATTTGCGTATTCTTTCCTTCTTGACTTCCCAGAGTTCTCCAGAAAGTGCATCACTAACCTTGGGAAGACCACCATTTGTGACCTGTTATCGATAAGATTATCACGCATATGTAATTATAGATTCTATATAGCCAAGGAACAATATCCAACATCGTTTATACCTTTGGTTGCGCATCAGATGAATCCTGACCAGCCCCTTTCAAAGGGAGTCCAGGAGGTGCTTCTCCTTTTAATGCAGCTAACTGTAAAGACAACCATGTTTTTGATTTTTTCATGTATGGAAAAGTATCAAGGGAATAAGTACGACTCTTGAATAAAAATCATGCAGTAGTGATAATGATAGAGAACCATCTCTCCCAAAAGGTGAACATACCAGAGAAACAATGGTAATCACCTTCAAAAGTAAATCCCCAAGAGGGAGTTGGAAACCATCACATGAATCTCAACAAGATGCCTAACAGATATTAGATTATGACCATCTATATTTTGCTTGACAAATAATAAGAGTGCATCAACACCAAAGATCCGCTCATCCCGGCACTCAATGACACTAATCTCTCCACTAAAAACAGCATACAAGAAGACGATGTCGAACTAATACTTTCAACACAAAAAACTCCTCAATTTCATCAAAACTTCCAGTTTCAGTTCACACCAAAGCAGTTAAAAACTACCACAAATTTGCAATAATGGATCAAAATGCTGAGCTCAATGATTTTGGAGGTGTGTTTCATTCATACCTAATAACTCCCAACAAGCACCATAGGATCCCTTATCTTTCTGCACTAAACCTAGACTTCCAAAGCAAACACAATTGCTTAGCAGCATGATCCTATTACCAAAATTGAGGTCAAATTTTGGAGTGGATGTTCCCCTCTCAATAGACAAAACAATTAAATGAAAGATGAATCCACCTAATACTTTATTTGATAAAACTCAAAAATGTCCTGGTGACTTAAGCATACATCTTTGATGTCTTGACGGACAAATACTAAGGATATTTGGTCATATAGAGGCTAGACCAGAAGAATGATGAAAAGACAAATACTAATTCCAAATGAAAGAAGACATTCACTCATCTCACGAAGATCATATACTACACTTGATCTTAGCCAAAAGGCAGTACTGCATCTCGCGAAGATCCAATAAGCATACAGAAACTTCACTTTAGGAGTGTAAAAGAATTTTTACATATGCAGCAGACATGAAGATTACCTTGACTTCCTCGATAGCTACTGTACTGGGAACCCTTCGATGCTCTTTCTTTCTTGGTGGATCTTGGTCCACTATATCCTCCATCCTAACACCAGGATCTACAGTCAAGATAACCCGTACCCATTCTGAATCAAAAGCATCTGACTTCAATGGAAGTGATGGGACCTCTCTACATTGACTACAACTTTCTGAAGCAGAACCAAGGCTGCAATGATCTGTTGCAGACTCTGATTGCTTCTCCACCGAAAAATTCACTCGCACAAATTTCACTTTCGCATCCCATAATTGAGTCATTGCCTGGTCTATGGCCTGAGATGCAGACATTGACATCCTGTCAAAACCATTGTGGTACATATCTTGTCCTGTCCACAGAGGGTAAGCCCAAGGAGGAGGTTTTGGCAATAAAACATCTCCATTTGCCAGAGGGATCCCTCCCTTTGAGAGCTTTTGAGGATTGGATGTGTCTTTTGTACTGTCATTTGCATGGAAGTGAAAAAGAAAGAACAAACATGAGGCAGTGGTAAACAGAAACCAGCCTGTTAATAGTAAATGTGTCTTTGGGTCATAAATTTCTTTAACTTACTTGGGGCTTTCACATTTTAAAACTTCAACACATATCAAATAAGGAGCCTTTTCTCTTGAATTCAAGAGAACAGCTTCATCTTCAGGTATGTGAAGAACACGATACATTCCCTTTCCCATTGGAAAGCACACTCCTGTAGCATATCGAAGATATTAAGACGACATAATTGAACTAAAAGCTACAAAGGAAATATATTTTGATTTAGCTAAGAGTTGCAAAGGGAATATATTTTGGGCACAAATTTGCATGCACGGGAATTGAAAAATAAAAGTAGGAAAACCATCATAGCCCACACAACATTAAATGACACAATCTTAATATACACGACTTACTTCCAAATCAAAGACTTTGTCTATCTGTTTTATGTCTTCACTACCTGCTTTTCTTACCTGCACTTACTGATACATCCTCCATCTCAAAATACTTCATCAACTTTCATACTCAATCTGCCTGTATTTACTCGACCAATTTAAATGGGAAGGCGTTTTATCTCCAAATACTAAGACTAATACTCCTGATCTCCCACTTTACCTGACCCACCAGCAATTCACAAGGTCAACAGCACTGCTTTAACTTCATACAACAACAATGCCTCAACCGAAACTAGCTAGGGTTGACTATATGAGTCTCAATATCCACTCCACCCCATCTGGACCAGTTTCATTCTAACACTCAATAGTATATATTAGGGTTCTCCCACACTAGAAGTTTTTTGCGTTTTATGCTGACATACAATTCCCTAAAAAAATTTAACTCCTGGCAAATAACTAACCTAACGTAAGTGGCTCAACAGTTTACGTCTTAATCTCAACTAATTGCCTATGCAGATCTTTTGCTTCCATTGTGGTCTGTTCTTCGCCAACTCTGTACGAACTCCAAGAGACTGACTGTAAGTCTGTAAGTCTGTAGACAAGCCCCTCCACCTGCTTTGACATCATGAGTTAATTATTATTGGGTAAAAGACTGGTGACCAAAATAGAGTTCTTTATGTAGTTTCTAACTCTATAATTTTTATATCCAAAAGACAGTAGACATAAATCCCTGACAATAGTTAATATTGGGAATCCCTTCTTGATAATGGCCTCGTGCAAGTTGAACTTTCACAAAGGCGGCACCAATATTGAAGAATGGGAAGTGGGGGATGCTGAACCTCTCCAACATCAGGATCTTTTTCTTGAAAAAGAGATGGAAGCAACAATTTGGATCCATCAAAATTTGCTAAAATTGTGGAAAATGTTCGGGGTTGATTTCCAGGGACACGAAGAAGCCTTGGAGTTGTTAAAGCAAATTGACAGCTGCAGACAAGCCAGAAGAATGGAAGCAGATGAGAATATTAAGAAAGCTATTCAAAGGTACCCAGGAAATGAAAGGGATAGCTTCTTTTGATGTAAATGGAATGTAAGGGGATTGAATGACATGGAGGAAAGAAGGATTGTGAACAGCTTAGTGCTCAACTGGAAAGCTGATATTCTGTGTTTCTAGGAGACTAAATTGGAGGAGAAGTAAAGGAATTTGTCAAGCGGATATGGGGAGGGAGATGGGTGAAATTTGCTTGTTTGGAAGCCAGTGGTACTTGGGGGTGGGGGGTCATGATGTTATAGGATAGTAGAATTTGGAGAGGGGAGGTACTGCACATTGAAGCATATACTTTGACTTGCAAATTTGAGGCTTTTCGCAAATTTTTGAATGACACATTACAGAGGTCCATGGGCAGTTTGTGGTGACTTTAGCGTCACTAGGTTTCCTTCTGAAAAAAGGAACCGCAATAGGAGATCTAGAGCTTTGGTGGAGTTCTCTGATTCTATAGAAGATATGAACTTGATTGACCTCCAATTGGAAGGGGTTTCTTTTACCTGATTTAATGGGGATAATTTAAAGGAAATAATCATGTCAGTGCTTCCCGAATTGATAGAGTTCCAATTTCTATATAGTGGGATGAAAATTTTAGAAACATCAAACAAATCCTTCTTCAAAGATTGCACTCAGATCATGTTCATGTGGCTCTACAATATTGTTCCTGGGGGTAAGTCAAAACCTATTTCAAGTTTGATAACTGGTGGTTGGATACTGAAGGATTTATAGACAGAATCAAAGAATGGTGGACTTCTTTTGAATTTTCAGGTAAACCAAATTATATCCTAGCTTGCAAACTTAAAACCCTCAAAGGTAAGCTGAAAGAATGGAGTAGAAGCAACCAGGGGAATTTAGGCATGCAAAAGGCCAATTTGCTTAGTCAACGAATAGCCTTGGACTCACTCCAGGATGCAACAGCATTGACAGAGGAAGAATCAATTAAGAAGGCAACTCTTCTTATGGAATATGAGGAACACATTAAAGATGAAAATATTGGATGGAGGCAAAGATCCAGAGCTCTTTGGCTTAAGGAAGGACACACAAATACAAAGTTTTTTCACAAAGTTGCTAACGCACACAAGAGAAGCAACAACATTGACCAATTAGTGATTCAAGAAGAAACAATTGAGGAGCCAGAAAGAATCAAGAGCGAGATTATCAAGTTCTATAAAAATTTATATAGAGAGGCGGAAGAATGGAGACCTGAAAGCAATTTTGATAACTACCCCGTAATATCTGAGGAAGAAAAGGAGTTCCTACAAGGAAATTTTGATGAACAAGAGGTCTTGGGTTGTTTGAAGATGCGTGCAGTGGATAAGGCCCCTGGAGTTCATGGATACACAATGATTTCTTTCATTAAATGTTGGGATGTGTTTAACAAGACATAATGCATGCTTTCCATAACTTCCATTCTCATGGAATTTTCGAAAGAAGCTTCAATGCAACATATATTGCTTTGATTCCTAAGAAGATAGGAGCTAAGGAGTTGAGAGAGTGTATACAAGTTATTTTCAAAGGTACTGACAGAAAGACTTGAAAGGGTGATTGACAAATTGGTGGACTCACAACAGATGGTCTTCATCAAAGGAAGACAAATAATTGGTGCTTCTTTAACAGCTAATGAAGCTGTGAATTCTAGAATCAAACAACAAAAAGCCATGGATTCTTTGTAAACTAGACATTGAGAAGCCGTATGATCATGTCAACGGGAATTTCTTGCTGAAAATGTTAGAAAGAATGGGCTTTGAGGTGAAATGGATCAACTGGTGAAACATTACATCTCAACTGTCAGATTCTCCATTCTCATAAATAGACCTCCTGAGGGATTATTTCCTGCTCACAGAGGCTTAAGACAGGGAGACCCCCTGTCACCTTTTTTATTCATAATAGCTATGGAAGATATTGAACAATATGGTCAAGACAGCAAAAGTCAATGGGTGGATCAAAGGCTTTGAGGTAGGCAGGAATAGAAACAAAAGTCTGGAGGTTACACATCTTCAATATGCTAATGACACTTTAATTTTTTGTGATGCAGAAGAAGAGCAATTGAGGTTCCTTAGAATTATCCTGGTACTTTTTGAAGGCATATCAGGACTTCGTATCAATTATTTACTGGTTATTATTTGCTTTCCATCTATTTACTGGTTCTTGTGATGTTATTATTTCTATGATTTTGTCGATGGTACTGATATATTGTCTCTTTTCGTCTTCTTGAGCCGAGGGTCTATCGGAAACAGCCTCTCTACCCCTCTGGATAAAGGTAAGGTCTGCGTACACACTACCCTTCCCAGACCCCACTTGTGGGACTTTACTGGACCGTTGTTGTTGTTGTTGTATCAGGACTTCGTATCAATGGGGAAAAAGTCACCTTTTACCCATTAATGAAGTACTAGTGTACTACACATGGAGAAATTGGTACTGATTCTGGGAGGCAAAGTAGGAATATTTCCTACTGTTTGTCTTTGTATGCCGCTGCATGCAAAATCCAAATCCAAGGAGATATGGAATACTGTTTTTGAAAAATGTGAAAAGAAGTTGCCCGGGTGAAAATCTCAGTATTTGTCTTTGGGAAGACTCACTCTTATCAACTCGGTATTAGATTCACTACCAACATACATGATGTCTCTTTGTCCATTCCGGTTAGCGTTATACAAAGACTTGATAGACTTAGAAGATCCTTTCTATGGCAAGGAGACAAGGAAAAGACGGCCATTCATTTGGTTAAATGGAAAGCTCTTATAGTTGGCAAAGCTCATGGTGGGGTAAACATCAGGAACCTGAAGTTGCAGAATAAGGCTCTCAAGATGAAATGGCCCTGGAGGTACTCTCAAGACCCTCAATCCTTTTGGGGAAGTATGATCAAAGCCAAATATGGTGAGGAAGACAAGTGGATATCAGGGGAAGTTAACACAGCATATGGAGGTAGTTTATGGAGATCCATTAGGTCACTTTGGCCTGTTATGAAGAGTCATTCTTCTGTTAATGTACTAAATGGAAGCAAAACTTCCTTTCGGAACAATAAATGGCTGGGAGCTGTTTGTTTAAAGGTGCTTTTCCCTGATATATCTGGTTGGGTCGAACATCAACAAAAGACAGTAGCTGAAGCATGGACACCTCAAGGTTGGGATTCATTTTTAGGAGAATGCTGAATGACTGGGAGATGGCCAGGTTGATTCAGTTTTACAAGTAGCTGGAAGAATTCAAAGGATTACAAAATGGGGTGGACACATAATGGTGGCAGGGACACAACAGTGGTATCTATAAGGTGAATACAGCATACAGGATTCTGAATCATCCTAATCAGCAGATTACTAATTGTCCATGGAAACATATCTTGAAAGTAAAGATCCCCTACAAGGTGGCTTGTTTTACTTGACTACTAGCAAAGTAGGCTACTTGACTCAAGACTATCTCAGGAGAAGAGGAATGCCACTTTGTTCAAGGTGCTTCCTATGTGGGGAAAAAGCTGAGACAGATAGCCATCTATTTGTACACTGCAAGATAACAGACCAATTATGGAAGATCTGTATTAATCTCAGAGGTATATCCAGGACAATTCCTAGCAAGATTACTGAAGTTCTTTTCAGTTGTGATGAAGTTGGAGAAAGAGATAACGATAGATGGAGGACTGTCCCAGATTGTATCTGGTGGACAATCTGGACAGAGAGAAATTCCAGATGTTTTGAGAGCAGCAGCATCTCAGTGCATAAGATCAAACTAAATTGTGTTCTGCTTTTTTGTTTTTGGTGTAACAGGTTTACATAGAAGATACTGTATCAATCCTAGAAATTCTAGAATCTTGCTAAGACTGCAGAACACTTTCTTCTCTCTTTTGCTCACTTGTAAATATGGTTTTCAGTACAATCTATGTACTAACTTCTTTAATATACACAAATGTTACCTTCTCCCAAAAAAGGACAATAGACATAAATTAATCTTTTAACCGAAAGTTAATCAAGTCACCCATTTTAAAATAGATGTGTAGTTACTTATTGCTATTATGTAACTCCATATGAACAAACTACCTTATTGCGCAATTTTTGACAATTTGACCATATGTGTACCTAACTCTGTTACTTAGAACCATTTAACTTACATTTCCTTGAACTACACACTGTTGAAAGGGTGATCTATTTCGGAAAGGACGATGTTTCAGACACTTAATACATTTCCTTTGAATAGAAGAAGTAGTACATTAGCAATGACTCTCGGACACGATGCAAGTTTAAAAACACAAAAATGAGATTTCTCGAGCATCGTATAAATCAACTTCTACTAATAGAGGAGGCAAAAAACAAAAGAAATGGAAAAGGGCATCAAATACAAATAAGCAAGCTCTCAATCCTCAAAATTCTAGTGAATGACTTAGTTTCACCATCTTAACTTCACATTCGAGGAAGTGATAGGAGCAAACACAAAACATATATATAAAAATAGGAACATAATTGATCCCAGTCCAAGCACCTCCAGAAAAGCAGATAAAATACATCACTCTTAATCCAGCATAAGGAATATACAACAAGGCTACATATGTCTAAAATTACCTTCATGAAAACTATAAGAATGTTAGTCGCAGTCATTGGGTGATTGGATCAACAATTACGGCGATTGGTAAACACCCTACCCATGTTTGGTGCTCATGCAGACAGAACACTACCAAAAGGGGGTAGCTAACTTTCCTACCATGAAAACCTCTCATACATGATATAGCAAATGTTCAACCCCCAACCCCAAATTTCTTTGCTCTAGGGCCTGCCACCATGTCTTAACTATGTTGTTTAAGGGGTAGACCCTAAACCTCATCATCCACTTCTGACCTTCAAGCTTGGATTGATTGACATTAAATCCTTGTTAGAATCAATATTTTAACTTAACTAATCTATGATTATGTGAAATTTTTAGTATACGGAAGAATTAAAACCATTATTTTTATTCACATAATACCCACATCACGAAGATTGCCATTTTTACCTAAGTTGAGGGAATCTGTAATCACTTTAAATGCGTATAGAAGAGTTTAGATGTTGAAACGAGAATTGTACCCGGTATTTCTTTTATAAGGTCGAGTACCTGGTATTTATTACATAAAGAGAACAAATGATACACATACTCAACCGGTATTTCTTTTACAAGGTCGAGTACCCGGTATGTATTACATAAGGAGAACTAATGAAACACATACTCATTTACAGATGCAAAAACATTAGTGAGTACAAAGACATGGATATAATATAAAACTGAATCAACTGCCCCTCATTGAATTCAATTCATTTCTGGTAGCAGAGCACACTTGCAACAAGTTTGAATCTCTCAAATGGAAATGATGGTGCATTAAGAAAATGCAACTTATAGACAGCTGCAGGAAGTATTCCTCAATTTTTTATGCCTTTAGGAGGAAATCCATCTCCAGAACCTCTCAAAAGTTTAAAAGAACTGAGATAATGACAGAATAAATCAACAACAGAACATATTCATTGTACCCTATATAAGGAAATGCATAAAAGTTGACTCATGCATTAAATTTTCAGTACACGTGTACCTCCACTGTTTTGAGCGTCAGCTAGATGTGCATTGATCTCCGCTAGCGACTAGAAGAACAAAGGTGAATGTCAGTGAGGGGAAACTGTTAACAAAGGTATCACACCAAAGGAAAAGTATAGAGCAAGTTAAAACTAGAACCACCTCACAAAGAGCACTTTTGCGATCCTCAACTGGGAACACATCTACTAATCCATAGGAAGTATCGCACAGTGACTGCACAAAATCAAGTGACTGGTGGTATGCCCCTTTCCGAAATTGTGATACCCCATTATCTGGAAGTGGAGGTTTTGCATTTAACCTCTCGTGCTGCTTTGGGGAGCCAGGACGTTTCTGCAGAATGAACATTACTCATGAATTAATTACAATTACCATCATACCATATATATCTTTTTTATTTATAAGGTACCATCATACTATATGTATCAACTCCTCAATTACGACTCTAATTTCTGCAAGATTGCAGCGGAGGCTGGTGTAAAGAGCCCAACATGAAATATATGCTAATCATAATCTCAGAAACACTACATCACATTTCCATCATGTCACTATAACTCATCCATTGTAGATTTATTGCAACTAAAGAGCCTTGGCATTCACCATTGATGCGTGTAAGGTCATGACTAAATAATTAAGATTCTGAAAAATCTACCCCACCTTTCTCAGAGTGTTAACACCCCTTCTACCTTATTTGTTCGAATGAACACAAGTACCACATATTATGAAGAATGCAGCAAACTGAAACCCAAACTAAGGCACAAAAATATCAAACTAAACTAATTAATGGATCTTACAAGGGAGGAAGACTTTCATTAGAAGTCTTGGTTTAAGGAGAAGATGATGAAGAGGTGGATATAGCTCCTTTGGCTCTCATGTGGGTACTTTGGAGAGAGAAGAATAAGAGACCTTTCAAAGGGGTAGAACATGAAATTCAAGTTCGGTGAATTTCTGGTGCACCCACGAGATCCTATTGGTGTAGATAGTTGAGCTCCATTTATAGAGAACCAAATTATTTTGTCGATCTTCAACTGTTTTATATTATAGTCGTGTATTGATATTTCCTCAAAACATCAATCAAAATTATTAATTTATCAGAAAACTCTTAAAAACTAGACGTCAAAAAACAGTTTTTTTAATGTTGAAGAAGAGTCTCACAGGATGCAACCTGAACTCGTCTGGCGGTTCAGGATAGAGGAGTCTCAAATGTTGTAGAAGCTAAATTCTACCTCAAGGAGCTTATCAAAGGAGAAGCCAACTTAAAAAACAGAGTTGCAAGAAGACTGGCAAGAGGTGCAAGAACTAAAGAACTTTCTTGGATACATAAATGTGATTCCTTTAGTTAAAATGGGGTGACAGGAAATATCTTGATGCCTTTGGTTAAAAGATTATCATATGCAATGGAAGATGTGCATAAAAGATGCAACAATATAGATAAGATGAACCTGTATGCGAAAACAGTTGTGAAGACAGAAGCTTTTAGAAGATTCTAAGGTTCTACAACTGTCTTCCAAGAGACTGAAAATCGAAGACAAACTTCAAAAATGAGGATTTACAGGAGGAAAAAGAGTGGCTACAAAGAAGAAGGATTGTGATGGGAAAAGGCAATACAACTAATTGATTTACCATAACTAGAAAAAGGTTGAACTGTAGTTTCTTTTTTCTTGGAAGGTAATACTTGTGTTAAAAGAGCACTAAGGAAGCACTGCAAAAGTATTTACATCGGAAGACCAGAAAGCAAGAAAAACAAAGTCTATGTCCCTGTCCTATTCCCGTAGGACAAAAATGTCGAATTGCAGTTAAGCAGACCATATCTTGATCGGTTTCACTAGGTTGAATCTTTTCAAAGGAGCTTCAGTGCATCATATATTGCATTGATCCTCAAAATGCCGTGTGCAGATGCACTGTGAGATTTCAAAACCATAAGCCTCCCACGTAGCATATTCAAAGTTATAACCAAGGTGCTCACATAATTTAAACAATTATAAGTAAGAAAATTGGAAGTTTATCAGTAAACTGGTGTTAGATGCAGAGAATGCTTTTATTAATGGCAGGCAAACCACTTATGCTTGGTTCAATGCAAATGAATGTACATGACGATGAGACAAGATAAACCTAGTTTACTAAGTAAACTGACATTGAAAAAGCATATGAATAAGTTAATCGGGAAAGTCAACTCTGTAAAGGTATAGGTTTTGGATAGATGTGTGTCAATTGCATCAATTTGTGCGTCTCTGGAGTCAAGTTCTAACTACTGAGTAATGCTGCACTAAAGGATTTTCTTCATCTCAAGGGGGGTAAGGCAACTTTGTAATTGATGGTTTGAGTAGGATGCTGAAATAACAATGGAGAAGAACTGGATAGCAAGGTTTCAGCATTGACAAATGGAAAGAACTTCGCTGCCAGAGAAGAAAAACAAACTGAAATTTTAGCTTATTTTGAGGTCCAATCTGAACTACACATTATAAAGTTCAAAAAATACAATTTTCAATTACTTATCAAAAAAAGTTCAACATATATACAAGTCCATGACAAGAATCTCGGGACGCTGAACTAGAGGAAAGTCCCTTCTACATACCTAGGCTTCCCTCTTTGGGGCTTCACACAAATCTCTTTTGACATTGCAAAGGATGATTGAGACGTTTTAAGAAGCCTGACCAATTAGAAAAGACTATATATCATTAGGTGGAAGATTGACTCTCATCAATATGGTGCTTAACAAAATGCCAACTTATGGTATGTCACTATTTCCGATCCTAACAAAGTCTTAGAAAAGATGGACTGGATCAGGAGAGATTTCAGGACAAAAAGAATAAGATTTTATCACTTGGTTAAATGGAACAAGGTGATCAAAGGAAAAAAGAATGGATGATCGGGGATAGAAATTTTGAAATTATCAAGTGAAATTCTACTATTCAAGTGGTTGAGGAGATGGTTTCAAGAACCAAATGTGCTCCAAAACAAAAGTGGACGAACTGTGAACTGTGAAGTCCTGTTATAATCCTATGTCTATTTTTTATAGCACTATCCCATGGTGGCCTTTGAAGATTCAGAAAGCAAAACTTTCAGTGTCGCTTTCTTCTGTTGGATTGCAACATATGAAGCCTGTCTGATTTGGTTTAACCTGCAGAGGAAGGGTATGGTGAGCTGCAACAAGTGTTATACATATGAAATGGATATTGAAGACACGGATAATCAGTTTTTGCCGTTGTCTGCAGTCAGCAGTTGTAAAGCTTGTTTCAAGACCTTTTTGTGTTATGGTAACTACTGTTACACTCACAGATATTCTTTTGCACGGGATAGCGAGGAAAATGATCAGAGAAAGAATAAGGATATGGAACAGTGTACCAGCATATACGTATAGCTTGTGTAGGAGGCTGGAAGGAAAGGAACCTAAGATGATTTGAAGACGAAATTGAAGTTGTGCATAGACTAAAATTCAGGTACTTATATCTTTTTCATTTTTTGGTTTAACATGAAAATGTGTATGACATAGTACATTTACTTAACTTCTTCAGTTTCCTACAGGTTAAAAGGGAACTATATTTTTTACTACTTTTTGATAAATCAAATAATTTTCATTAATATCACACCAAGTCGGTATTACAAAAAATTATACATACAGTGAATAGCTAGCTCATCCACAGTCCTCCCCCAAACTATTCCAATTACTACACACACAAAAAATGGTTATTTTCACTTTACACCAAAAGAGTCGATGAAATAGCAAGATTTTTTAATTCAATTTACAGCTTTTATCTGGAACATTCTCCTATTCTTCCATTCCAAATTAGCCAGAAGATGCACAATGGTATAGTCCTCCACGTTAACTTCCTTTTTCTACCAACCCTCTGAAATCTCCAACTTGTAATTCCCTCCTCCACAGTTCTTAGCAACACCCATGAAATATTAAACATTGAAAAAGAAGATCCTGAAGGTGAGCCACAAAACCAGCAACAAAAGATGATTTATGCCTTCTCCAGACTTATTTATTCCTCTTCCTCGCGTTAATTTGCTAAATGTTGTGTCCTTCACTGAATAAAGTAGACCTGAAAACATAGGGTCGCTTTCATATCATAACTCTCTCACCACCTCTCCTCCCTCTCTCTCTCTCTCTCTCTCTCTCTCTCTATATATATATATATATATATATACACACACACACACACACACACACACTCTCTCTCTCTCTCTCTTTCTAATGATTGCATCACAGTATGATCATGAAAAATGACTGATTCTGTTAATCAGCTTTCTCATCACTCTGTAGATTCATTTAAAGACTAGCCGTCCTCATTTCCCTTTGTTTTACACCAGTTCTTGATTGACCAAAATCATGGTGTTTAGTTAACAAGATCTGACATGGAACATCATATCCCTCCAATCATAAAAACATCAACAGATATATGCAGTTTGGGAAGTAATGGTCTACATTCGGAATTAATAGCAGCAGAGTACAAGGCATTATATTCAAAATAATAATTTGTGAATAGCACCAAAATGAAGTGTTTTCTACTCCAAGGCTGCAGGGATGACTACACTCTGCAGGTGGGCATCACTATTTATCATGTCAAGGCAGAATTACTGTTCATTTTTAAGGTGATAAAAGAGATTCAATGAAACCAATAAAAAGAATTCGAGAAAAACCAGGCATACATTCTCGAGATAGAGAATTAGTATGTGTTTGGGTCAAGCGGACGATTTACATCTTTTATTTCAACCTAATTTATACTCCCTCCGTTTCAATTTATGTGAACCTATTTGACTGGGCACAGAGTTTAAGAAAAAAGAGAAACTTTTGAACTTGTGGCGTAAAATAAGGCACATATATTTTGTATTGCTAGGTAAATTGTTTCCAAATTTGGAAAGAGGTCATTCTTTTTTGCATGGATTAAAAAGAAAATAGGTACACATAAATTGAAAGAGAGGGTGTATGACATATTATCACTAAATAGTAGAAAGCATAACAGGATTTCAGGGAACACGAGAAGGAACACCATAAACCCTGGAGAAGATATCCAAAACAAGAGCCTATTATGACAAGATTTGTGTCTGTTATTATATCCTTAAACCACCAATACCAAATGACGTGCTGTCACTGGAATAGATTCTATATAGTCTAATATCAAGAGCCACTAAAGTTACTGGAGTGATCAAGTTATATGAAACTTTAGCCAGTAAGAATGCCATGCCAACCCTTGGATAAAAAATCAAGGACAGAATTGCACTATGAAATACTTCTAAGAAATGCATTTATTCTTTAATGGTAAAATTCGCAAGGACCATGGGGAGAGGTCACAGGTATGCCAGTACGTGTCAGACTTAAATTAATTCTATTCTTGAGGATACATGCCAGGGGTTATAGCTGAGATGCCCAGCCTCGTGCAAAATGAGTAGACAGATTTACATATGACACTACAAAATTACAGACTTAGTCCTTTTGCAGCGGGTTATCAGCAACTGAAAGAAATAGGCAAAAGAGTTATGTACTTACCTCTTTGTTCTTCTTTGAACCAAAAAGCTCTGAATCTTCAACTGAACGATCACGGTCCTTAAACAGCTTGCGGAAGAAGTTCTCCGTACCAGGACTGCTCTCAAGAAAATTGCCACCATTACAGCTCTCATTCGCTGTTGACGATTTTGGATCCTCTGGATGCACTCGAAAGAGTCGACGAAACAATGAAAAATCTGACGACTCTTCGTCCTCACCATTTGCATGCCTCCTAATATCCTCATCAGTCCTGTCATTCCCATCTTTCTTATCCTCGAATTTATCTTTAAAAAACTTTTTGAAGAACCCTTCCTTTTCATCATCTTCAGAACTCCTTGTTGACTTTTCAGCTATTTCATTTTTATCTCTTACATCCTTCTTCTCTTTGTCCTTCAAAAACTTCCGGAAGAACCCATCTTTTTCATCATCTTCAACAGGCTTGGGACCTGCTTTATCCTCCAAATCATTTTTATTATCACGAAATATACGTTTGAAAAATCCATCTGTACTTGAGTGCACATCCTCCTCATCATCCCTGCTGCTACTCAAAAGCCTCCTGAAGAAGCCATCCTTCTCTGATTCCTCTGCATCCTTATCCACGGATTTCCTAGCATCATCATCTTTACTATTACTCAGAAGTCTGCGGAAAAATCCATCTTTTTCTGACTCCTCTTCGTCTTTGTCCACAGATTTCCTACTGTCATCGTCTCGACTCTCTCTTAAGAACCTTTTAAAAAAGCCATCCCTCTCCGGTTCCGCATCATCCTTATCCGATAATTTCCTCACATCTTCATCCCTACTATCCCTCAAAAGTCTCTTCAAAAAACTATCTTTTTCTGGTTCTTCATCATCCTTCTCCACGGATTTCCTGAAGAGCAATGCATCTCTTACTTTTGGACCCGGCATCAACTTCTTAAAAAGCTTATTCTCCTCCGGCGACGATATTTTACTCCCAATACCATCATCCTGTGGCAATGAACTCCCCGAAGAGGGTGAAAATGACAATGACCGCTGTGCAGCTGGTGGCGAAGATGTCAAGGATAATAGCTTCTGTTTCGAAGATAATAACTTATTAAGTACCTGATTCTTGCCCATGGAAGTAGATGAACTGTTTTGGGGTTTTATCAAGGGGGGCCACTCGCCCATCAAAGTAGCAGCAATCTGACATTTCTCCTGAAGCCTACTTATCCCCTCATTATCATCCGTATCCTCCAACTCCGCCATCAAAAACCAATGCACTTTTAGCGCAATATGCAACGACTTAGAACACACATCGATCACAAACTTATCCAAGGAGGGGCTCGGCTTGTGAACCATCATATAACATATCTGAAACAAGTAACTCTCAATGCCAGAAAGCGGCAGTGTATACATCCTATTACACAAGTAGTCCCTAACACCAGGATGATCATGCTTGTAAAGGTAGCTAACAGCGATCCACTCACAGAAAAATGCAGAATCGAAGAATCGAATAAGCCAACCACTCTCTCCAATATCCTCACTCGTTGGGATTGTCCGAGTTACCTCCCGAGGTGACTCGGCCGGCTCTCCTCGCGTCAATCCCAATAACCTCACCATTGTCAAATCATCATAACCACCATAAAACCCTAAAACCTAACACTAACCCTAACCCTATATATTTTTTTTCCAACTCACAGCTGCCCTAAATCATATCACTACTATATACAGTATAACCAATTCGAAATTCAAGCAACTTCAATCAGTGAAAATTCAAAATCAAAGCAACTTCTTTCAACGAATTAACTGAATTCCGATCAAATTACTAAAGAGAAATCAAAGCAACTTTTCGAAGATAATAAGAGCAGAGATATTCTGAATTTTATCGGAAATGAAGGGATCCGACGACGATATCCAAATATATACCGTCCGGCAACGGTGGAACAACGCCGTATCACCTCGATAAAGCTCCGGCGAAACCAACCCAAGGCGGAGATTTTTTGGGGGGCGAGGTGGAGGTGATCAGAGGCGTAATGTAAAAAATGGAGCGCAGAAGAAAACAGGGTGGGTGCTAACGTGCGCTGTGTGTGTTGGGTGAGGTTTCAACTTTCAACCTATAGTGAATAGTGAGTGAGTGGGTAATTACGGGGAAAGAGAGCAATATAGCAAGCGAAATTTAAAACTTTTTATGGTTCATTTAGGACCCCCTCAAATAAGTTGAATTTTAAAATGAATTATGCAAGGTAAATAACTCATTAAACTAAGAGCTTGTTTGGATGTTTGTTACATATAATTTCATAATATATAGTATTGTATTGTATTATATTGTACTTGTTTGCCTGTAAAACGGTACAGTTAAATTTATACATGGTTTATAGACAAGTGAATTAATTTGATCCAAAAATAATAAATAAATTAGACAGAAATATAGACTTAGCCTTAAAAATTAAAATAGACGGCAGATATCTTGGTTTCGGGCGCAAAGCTACTGGAGAAATTAAGAACAATACAAATAAGCCAGAAAGTAAAAATGTTATTGAGCTTTTGATAGAATATAGTGTATGCTTGTCGGAAAAATTGTGTCATTTACAATGATAATATAGTTCACTATTTATAAATGCATCTAGGGAACAAGGTCCTGGGATCAAGTTCCTCTTTAATGAAAATTATGAGGGCCATTGAAGTATGTGTAACGGTGGGCAGTGAATGTCATATTCTCTGTAACGGATCATGTACTTGATGTTATAGAATATTCTTCATTGAATGTTACCGGATGGCGGCATTAATTTTGTCGTTATGAGTATGATTCTCTCCGATGACAAGCGAGATCATTGCCTTCAGTTTCACGTGTCGCTTTCTCATGCGATCATTGATCACGTACAAATGCACACCTCAAAAGAGGTATAAAACGGTCGTGTGCAATAATAGAAACTCAACTAAGAGTCGGGGTCGAATCCACATGGAGCTAAGATGGGAGTTAGGGGTGTATATTTCAATGCGCGTGATTGAATTATCTAGATTGCACTTTCACAAAAAGATCGACTTTCTATTGCTAATTTTACTCTATTGATTGCAAAATAAATAAAGAAGACCAAAGATAATTATTTTGGGTTTTTTTCTAAATTGATAAAAAGCCTAGGGTTGTGACCATTACCTAGGTGTTTGCCTAATGGGATAAAGACTTTAATGCTTGTTTTATTGATTGGGGTGTATTATAACTATCAACTCTAAATTACCCGCTCAATACCTCTCGGTCAAAGAGTGGTTTTGCCCAATTTGGCTTTCTCAAGACCAAATGGATATCATACAAAACAGTTGATAAAAGCTCAAGTCAGGTTATTACTATATCTAGGTTGAACCCTTTAATTGGGTAAATCAATTTCTCGATTGACCCAATTCCTTGTTAGCCAAGTTATCCTAGACTAGGTCTCTCTTTCTCAAGTAGAGACTAAGTCAAATAAGCATGAACTAACGTTTGCAACCATTAATTCCACAAATTAAAGCATGAACTAAGCTAAATAATAAATACTCAATCATAAACAAGCGTTAAATTAGATACCCATAAGGTTTACACACAAGGGTTGGGTCACAACCCTAGTAAAAATCTAGCTACTCATACTTGGGATTGAAGAAAATAGAGAAGAAAGACTAATTAAACTCATAATGAAAGCTTAAAATGATTAAAACTATTGTAAAATACACCAAAGCAAAGTAAACTTCCAAAAATGGCAAAGAAAAACGGCTACAATAATTGCAGAGGTTCAAACTTGACCTAATTTTGTGAAACTCATCTATTTATACAAGACTGAAAATCTTGGACAAAATACCCATCGTGAGGTTATGCGGCCGCACAATTCCATGTGCGGTCCGCAGATTTCTTCATCTGACAAGAGCTGGAGTTTTGCGGTCGCACAATTCTGAACTACGACCGCGAAGCAACTTTTCTGCAGTCCGCAGATTTAGAACTGCGATTGCAAGACAATCTTTTGCAGTCCGCAATGTTAGGGTTGCAGATGTAAGGCAATCTTCTGCGACCGCACAAATATTGTGCGGTCCGCAATTCATTGAGGTTCTGGACTTGGTAATTTGCATACTATCTGATCTTGACTCCTAGCCCAGCTTTCCGGCCGCACAATTCATGTGCGGTCCGCAATTTGCAAAATTGTCTGCAGATTTTTCCTTCTTTGCTTACGGCCGCATATGGAATTCCGCGGTTCGTAATTTCTTCTGCGGACCGCACATTTTGTGCTTCTGTGCCATTTATTGCTTTGTGCTTAGGCTGCTCCTTTTTTAGTAGGATTTTATCTCGGGAGCTCGACTTCTAGCATTCCTGCAATTTTGCACAATTTCATTAGTTGCAGGCACACAATTCAATGCTTTTAGACTTAAACAAAAGTTAAAAGACGCTAATAAGTAGTTAAAATTCCCATTTATCAACTCCCCCAAACTTAAGTCTTTGCTTGTCCTCAAGTAAAAAATTTAGTTCCCATATCCAAAAGTTAAGGGTCATTTCAGCGAGTCAAAGGTGAGACATCCACACATCAGTTGGAACCAACAATTACCCACACTAATTTGTATTATCAACAAGGTGACTAGTTAAACATTTATTCACATATAGTTCTAAAGTGACATTTGAGCATCAAAAGTTGACTTTACTCATCAAGGACTCTTTCTCTATCACGTAGGTCATGGTGGACTCCAAACTCTTTCTCCTTTTACTTTCTGGTTGCCTAGCTCACTTATGAATTTTAGCACTCAATCCAAAGATTTATGAAAGGTTCACTCATCTCTCTCAAGAGAATGTCACAAGTACGGCTTCAAGTACCATAGGCTTGCCCCTCATTTAGATCGCCACTAATGTAAGCTCACTCGGCAAAATCAGATAGGACTTCTTTCGGGATGTAATGAAGGCTTTTGGATTAGGGTTGGATACAACATGGTTGAGTGGTTACACCTTTCCTTAAGCACTCAATTTTTTTATTCTCGGCTCACACTTTGCCCATTCTTTGAGGCACTTCCTTTTTCTTGGGGAACTAGAGAGATTTAGCATCACTCTTTCTTGATCATTATATTCATTTTCTCCCTCTTTTATTTCTCCATGTTTGGGATCATTACCTCTCTTTAAATCCCTTCAACTCTTCCACTTATTCACTTTTTTTTTGCATTTTTCTTTTTGTTATTTTCTTTTCTTTCCTTTCCTTCTCATCATTTCTTTTCTCTTTTTGTGCCTTGATACCTTTTTCAATTTCCTCGTCTCTTCCCCAAACTTACATTTTTAGCCATTTGTTTAACAAGAGTTTTAAGGAAAGCTCGGGTGCCAAGAGAGGGTCACAACAAAACAGGTAAAGGTTTGTAACATGGTTATCAAATGAGAAAGGCTAGAGGCTCAAATGGGTTGACTAGGGATACAATATTAATATGCAATAGAAAATACAAACAGGCCAAAGAAAGCCTACAATCACTTCTCAAGCCAAGCAAAACTTAGGATTTCGCCTTGAAACACATTCAGGGCAAGTTCTAGACCTTTCGCATGAGTACTTGCACTAGCAACAAAGTATCCCACCCCTCACACAACTGGATTATTAAAAAGGACAGAGTCGGGGGCCTACAACGACCACATTCAAGATTGAAAATCACTATGGTTCAATTAAACCACTCGATGGTTGCCAAAGTCAACACAAGAGTCACAAAGTCACTAACTAGAGTTATTTCTTTCAAAAACCTTATTTCTAACCATAAGCACGTAGTTAAGTGTGTTTGGTACCAAATGAAGCCTGTTTGACTCTTCGAGCATGACTTAATTAGGTATTTTTATTCATTACTACTACTATTATTACCTAAACACCAAAAACAGACTCATTCCCTTAAGAAGGTTGTCACGCCATCCATCGTTGGGACGAGCCACCCGGTTCATGCAATAACTACCTTTGGAAAGAATTGCGACATTAAGAAAACCAAAGGCTTATTGTCTACTAAAACGTAGAAATAAGTTACTAAAACAAACAAAGAAGCTACTAACTCAAACTACGAACTAATAATGCAACCAAAAATAAAGAAGCTAATTAAACAAAAACTATTGAATATACATAATCAGAGAAAAAGATAGAATATATACAGAATAGAAAGAGAAAGAAAATAATATCAAGTTATTACAAGCCAATTGTCTTAGAATGTACCAAATATCATCAAAATAAACTCCACACCCGAATAAAAATAAGCTTTGTCCTCAATGCTTAACAAAATAAGAGTGAGGAGGGAAAAGAGTGAAGAAAACTCCCTATGGCTCCTTGGATATCTCTGTGTCCACAACAATGTCACCATCCTTAGTCTCATCCAACTGGATCTCATCATCCTCAACTCTGGGAGTAACTGGGTTGGTGAACATCTGACGCACTACCTCGGCAGTGTCGGCAACAGAGTCTGGTTCCTCAGACTGGCCAGCTGGTGCCACTGATGCCAATGGTGCTACAGGATTTGGGCTTGAAGGGTGTGGGTCAATCAGCATGTCAAAAGGGATGTCTCCGGCTGCAACAAGCTTGGTCACCTGCCTTCGGAGCTTGTCCACTGACTTTTTACTAGCCTGGGACTTTCTCATCTTCTTTACTTCTTTGCCCAGCTCTTCGACCACTAACCCATGTTGTACCAAGGTAGCCATTATGGTGTTCTGGTTCTCTAGGAGCTTCTTCAATGTCTCCTCAACTGTCGTGGGAATCTGAGGTGCTTGAACTGAAGACGGTGCTGCAACAGTACTGGATAAGTCATGCAGCTTTACAGTGGTTGTCTGCATCTAGTTTTTGAGGCTCGCCAATGTCTGGGAGACTCGCATCGCAGAAAGTGGAGCAGTAGGCATGGGCACCGGCTTCAAAGCTGAGGTGGAACCTGTGACAGGAAACTGCAGTAGGAACTAAAGATGATGGTGGAGGCATAATTGCAGCACTAGAGGAAGGCTCGGTCGAAGTGGACGGAACATCAGCTGCCTCTGCAATTACTGTTGTTGGCTCATCAGACTGGCATGTGGTGGTAGACGGCTGACCTTTTTCTCTTAGGGTTGTTCACATCCATTAGTGAGTACCATGAGAAAGGCTTCTTCAGCCGTACCTTTGTATCATAATCCCTCAGCTCTACCCTCGTATCCGTTAGATACTCTATAAAAGTGTTGGGATACGGGTAGGGCGAGTCATCTTGCCACACAATGACTGAGATGTTGACCGATAATATAGCACCCACATTGATAGGGTACCCGACCATGATCAAAGCAACGAGAACTGCCCGAAGGATCGGGAGATAAGTCTCATTCTGGCTCGGGTCCAGTCTGCTACAGATAAAGGTTTGCCACCCCTTTGCCTCAAATCTCAGAGTGCTCCTTTGAATAGGAACCCCTACTATGATCCATGACGGTGGTGGACCAAGAGCTGCTAGAATCTCTGCTAACCAAGGCCAAGCTTCATCTCTCATTACGTACTTCTTTAAGTATTCCGTCAGCTCGACATCTTCGAAACCCAAGTACGTGTTGAGAGTAGCTTGATCAAATCTCATTTTAAGGTTACGCACTTTGGTTACCTTTGTCCCCTTCTTGATATGCGCCACCTTGGTGTAGAATTCCCGGACAAGATATTCTTTGACATCCACCACACTATGGGTGAACCACATTCGCCCCTTGCGTTCCTTGAACTGTCTCAGTACTACCGAGTTATATTTCTCCAAATCCTTCAACTGAAACTACTACTCAAGAGTTAGCAACCTCACTGGCCACCATTGACGGAAGCTGGTGAATGCGGCCTAGCTAACAAACCGATCCTCCTAAACCTCTTTCTTCTTCATCCTTTCAAGGCCGGTAATTGTAGCATATCCCTCTCTACCATCATCGGGGATGTCCTGAACTGATGTCTCTGGTGCCTCAAGGGCAGGTGCAGTAGATGGCTCAAAAGCTTAACTAGCACTTTCCGAATCCTCGGAAGTGTTGTGGGATGATGATGGCTCGTCCCTCAGTTAAAATCTCCCTGACGGCCTGGATTGTAGTGCTGGTTGTTCCTGAACATAGGCTGATTTTCCCTCTAATACGTCCCTAGACGGGGCATATGAACTTGTCTCAGAGAGATCTGCACCTTTCCCTCTCCCAGCTGCTGCCTTTTTCTGATTTCATGATGTTGGGCGCTAGGTAAGGCTCTCTTGCCTCGTCCCCAAGAAGGTTTACCCCTTCCTTTAGAAGTATCACCTCTGCCTCTAGATCGAACCATTATCTGTATCAAATAGACGCAAACATTAGTTGCAATTCAATGTTCAGTCAGACACATAAAATATACAAGTAAACACCAGAAAACACAGTGAAGGTCACAGTTAAATCATGCTTGCAGCATGAGGATTTGCGGTCTGCATATTTTTCTTTGCGGCCGCAGATGAGGCCTTGCGAACCGTAAAATTCTCTCTTACGATCGTAGATGGGAATTGCAGTCCACATCCTTGTGGCCGTAACTCAGAAACCAAACGCATGCCAACTTTATGATGACAAAGAATTGGTAGATGTGCGGCCGCAACATGTTTTCTGCGGTGCGCACATTTCTCTTTGCGGCCGCACTTTTGAGGCCCAAATTTTTAAACTCTTTGATGATAGGACAAGGGAAGTTATGCGGCCGCAATAGGATTTCTGCGGTCCGCACAAATTTCTTGCAGCCGCAGACCTATTCTTTAGTAAAGTTGCCCTAGACTCAACTTCTGCAAACCGCACAATTTCACGTGCGGTAGCAAAATTCAAAAATTTACGAACTGTTCATCACTTCTATCTAGGGCTTGTAATTCTTGTACAAAATTGACATGGTAACAACATACAAGCATGAAAATACATTGACCTATTCCCCACAGAGCATGTACTTGTTAACCCACTACAGATATACCCCACATGAATGAACAATTTAGTTCTACTAACAAAAGGCATAAAACTAGTTTAAAAAAACTATAAATCAAACAAAAAATGCAAATATCTAACAATGAATTTGAGCATACCAGATATAAAGGAGTGCAAGTGAGTGATCAATAATTATTGGACGTGAGAGCAGGTGATTCACCAAGAATTTCAATACAGTGATGTGTTAGTGTTTGGAGACGGAAAAATGTAACAGTTGCCCTAGCCCTCTATTTATACTTATTGATTTTCTAAGGGAAAGAGGAGTAAGTGCGGTCGCAAAATTTTAGTTGCGGTCTACACTCTGTTAGCTAGGGGCTTAAGTTGCCCTTTTATTTTGCGGTCTGCAGAATTGTGTGTGCGGTCGCAGATATCCTGTTGCGGCCGCAAATCGACTATTTTCCTAACAGACCAACTTCAGAGAGTTGGCATTTTCCACCTTCCATTTGTGCGGTCCGTAAGTTAATTGTGCGGCCGTATAGCACTTTTGTTGCAACAACTGTAAATGTGCAGATTGCACAATTCAACTGCGGTACACAAATCTTGCACACTTAGCCAGATCCCTTACTTGCAGATGCAGATGGAATTCTGCGGTCCACAATTTCTTCTGCGGATACACACATTTTGTGTTAATGTTCCCTTTATTGCTTTGTGCTTAGACTGCTCCTTTTTGAGTCGGATTTCATCTCGGGAGCCCAACTTTCAGCATTCCTGCAATTTTGCACAAATTCATTAGTTGCGGGCACACAATTCAATGCGTTTAGACTAAAACAAAAGTTAAAAGACGCTAATAAGTAGTTAAAATCCCCAATTATCAATCATTAAATATGAACATATTTTACCCCATACATATAGACCCCTGCTTTCCGGTGGCATAACTTTGTGTCACCAGAAAGTTGGTAGAAATATCTTTTTTGGCAGAAAATTCCCTGACCCCTCTGAAAAGTTTATGACTGTTAATTAGACGAACATCTCTCCACATTTAATGCCCCGAACACATGTCATCCCATGATTTAGTATCATTTTTGCCGGTTATCGAGGTAATTATGGCCACGATTTTAGCAGCCTATACCTTTACTTATACGCATCAAACCTCTTCATTTACACTTCATAATTCTCTACACTTTCTCAAAATATCTTTAACCTTCTTCTTGAGAGAAAACCGTCCCTCCTTCTCCTGGGGGTGCAGATGTTTCTCTTCTTCCGGGTTCCGGAGATGCAACATCTAAGTCCTTGATTTCCTTTTCAAACTTTTGTACTTGTGCCGTTTAGCATATCTATTGTAAATAAAAATAATTTTTGTTCAATTATCGTATAAGTTTCCCTTTATGCATACTTTCGTTTAAATATTTGCGCAAGTTTGCTCTTTGCATCTTTTTCGTTTAAGTGTTTGCTCAAGTTTTGTTGTTTGCGTCTAATCATGCAAGGCTTCGGGTATATTTTCCCTAGAAAGCATTTGTATTTTGGGCATAAGTTCTTCCGAAATCAATCCCTTAATGTGAGGGTTTTCATAAGATATGGCCTTCTTATATTTACGGTGCTCTTGAAGAGAACATCTCCTGTTCATTATGGCACTTGCATTTGAAGTACTTGTTTAACTTTCAAATGATAAAATCAATTCATCATTCATACAAGAAACAATATAGAAATAAACAGACTTTACTTTATTCCTTCCATTTTTTAAAGTACATAAGCATTCGTTGTGCTAAAAAGAAATTGTCATTTCTTGTGGCTAACTTGTACAACTTGTTTCTACGGGGATGGTCGTGCAGTCTCTAGTCCCGATGATACAACTATGTTTCCGGGTTTCGTATTCCAGTCGAAGTGACAGTCGTTGTTTCCATATCCTCATATCATCCCCCTAGTGTTCGAATGCGAATTAGAACACTAGGAGTTTTACACCTTCGAGGATTTCACTAGTGAATTGCTAGATAATCTTCATTTCGGTAACACACTTCACTTCCACTTTGGAATTTATGATATCGAGCCAAAGATTATCTAACACTCCCCCAGTGGCTTGAACTTGTGAACGGTCGGGTAATCTATGTTCGACATCAAACTCAAATTCTCGGTAGGAACTTTGTTATCGAGCGAGATACTATCTAACCGCTCTGTAGGGGTTCTTCGCTTGTGTGCCTTGTCATTAAAAGGTCTTATTGCCACTGTTGGAACTTCATTCGTAGTATGCTTTCCATTACTACCTCGTTAAAAACCTTGCCAGAAAAACTCAATTGGGACAAAAATCGGACGAAGGGAAAAAGAGTGCAACACATACTTTTAGTACATGTGTTTTCCATCAACAATAGTATCTCTTGAGGTGTTCCACGTTCCAGTTGCTTGGCAACTTTTCTCCATCTTGATTTTCTAACTCGTATGATCCTTTCCCGGTGACAGCTGAAACCCGGTAGGGGCCTTCCCATATTGGACCTAGCTTTCCCGTATTGAGTTCCCGGGTGTTCTGAGTTACTTTCCTTAAAACCAAGTCTCATACTTTGAAATAACTGAGGTTGGTTCTTTGATTAATATCTCTATATTTGCTACTTTTGAGCTACCATCCTTATATGCGCTAAGTCCCTGCGTTCATCAAGGAGCTCTAAATTGACTAACATTGCTTCACTGTTTGCTTCTTCATTTGACCGTAAATACCTTATGGTAGGTTCACCTACTTCCACCGGGATTAGGGCTTCTACCCCGTACACAAGAAAAAAGGAGTCTCCCCCGTGCTTGATTTGGTTGTTGTTCTGTATGCCCATATAACACTTGGAAGCTCTTCGGGCCATTTTCCTTTAGTTGCTTCTAATCTCTTTTTGAGATTTTGTATGATCACTTTGTTCGTTGAATCTGCTTGGCCGTTTGTGCTCGGATGATAAGGTGATGATGTGATCCTCTTAATTTTCAAATTTTAGAGGAATTTTGTGATTTTTGCGCCTATAAATTGTGGCTTATTGTTATAGGCTATTTCTTTTGGTATCCCAAATCTGCAAATTATTTTCTCCCACAAGAAATCTATCACTTCACGTTCGTCGATCTTCTGATAAGGACATGCTTCAATCCACTTAGAAAAATAGTCAGTTAAAATCAAAAGAAATCTTAACTTACCAGGGTTGGTGGTAGTGGTCCGACAATATCCATTCTCCACTTCATGAACGACCATAGTGACAGAACTGAATGCAGTGGCTCTACCAGTTGATATACCAACAGTGCATAACGTTGACATTTATCGCATTTTTTAACATATGCTTTGGTGTCTTGTTCCATCCAGGGCCAATAGTATCCTGCCCTTATTAATTTTAGTACTAAGGAATCTGCGCACGAGTGATTCCTGTAGATCCCTTCGTGGACTTCTCGCATAACATAGTTGGCTTCGAGGGCTCCCAAACATCGGGCCAAAGGGCCTTGGAAAGATTTTCTATACAATTGACCGCTTTTGAAACTATATTGTGCAACCTTACTTCGTAGTGCCCGAGATGACTTAGGATCCTCAGGTAGTTTCCTGTGTTCAAGATAGTCAATAATTTCGTTTCTCCAGTCTTAGACCAAACTAGTCGCGTTCAACTCGTAATAGCTATCTGCGTCCAGTACCGAGTGCATAAGCTGTACGACCATACTAGAGTCTGATCCTTTCATTTCCGTAGATGAGCCAAGGTTAGCTAATGCATCTGCTTCTGCATTTTCTTCCCTCGGGATATACGTGATTGACCACTCTCGGAACCGAGCGAGCAAAGCATGGACCTTCATTACGTATTGTTGCATGTGTTCCCCCTTGGCTTCGAAGATCCCGTAGACCTTATTTACCACCAACTGGGAGTCACATTTGATTTCTATGGCCTCGGAGTCCAGTCCCCAGGCCAATTCGAGCCCTACAAATCAAAGCTTCAAACTCTACCTCATTGTTAGTCAGCAGGACCGTTCTTATGGCTTGCCTTAGGGTTTCTCCCAAAGACGTGGTTAGTACTATGCCAAGCCTAGACCCCTTTACGTTAGAATCTACATCCGTGAATAGGGTCCAAACTCCTGATGTCGATTCTGACACCATCATTGCTTCTTTGGTTGCCAAAGGTAACCGTCCCAGACTAAAATCGACCACAAAGTCGGCCAAAACTTGTGACTTAATCGCAACCCTAGGTTTATATTCTATGTCAAATTCACTCATTTCGACAGCCCACTTCGCCAACCTCCTGAAAGTTCGGGTTTATGAAGGATATTCCACAGGGGAAAGGTGGTCACCACATCTATCAGATGATATTGGAAATAAGGCCTTAGTTTTTGAGCAGCGACTACGAGGGATAAGGCCAATTTTATCAAATGTGGGTAGCGAGTTTCTGCTCCCGTTAAAATTTTACTGACGTAATAGATAGGAGATTGCATACCTTCATCCTCATGAACTAAAATAGCACTTACCGCTACCTCTGAGACTCTAAGTAGACCAACAACTTTTTGTCTTCTTCCGTTTTTGATAGTAACAGAGGACTTGGCAAATACCTTTTCAAATCCCTCAAAGCATGTTGACATTCCGGGGTCCTTTCGAAGTTATTCTTCTTTTTTAGCAGCGAGAAGAAATGATGGCATTTCTCCGAACACCGGGAAATGAATCTGCTCAAAGCGACCAATCGCCATGTTATCCTTTGAACCTCTTTTATACTTGATAGTTGGTCTGGGATGACTTCTATGGCCTTGATTTTATCGGGGTTAACATCGATCCCCTTTTGTGACACCAGAGAATCCCAGGAACTTATTAGAGCTGACCCCGAACGCACACTTCTCGGGGTTAAGCTTCATATTAGTCTTCCTTAAGGTACAAAAAGTTTCTTGCAAGTGTTTGAGATGATCACCTGCATTCAAAGACTTAAAAAGCATATCATCTATGTAAACTCCCATGTTTTTCCCTATTTGCTTTTGAGACATCTTGTTCACGAGCCGTTGATAAGTGGATCCAGCATTCTTTAGCCCGAAGGGCATCACGTTGTAACAATATGTGTCGATATTCGTGATGAACAAAGTTTTTTCCTGATTCCCTGGGTCCATTTTGATTTGGTTATACCCAGAGTAAGCAACGAATAAACGCATTAACTCATTCTCGGTCATTGCATCAATCATTTGATCGATGTTTGGCAATGGGAACAAATCTTTTGGGCACGCCTTATTTAAGTCCTTATAGTCTACACACATGCGAAATTTATTCTTCTTCTTTGGAACTACTACTACATTATCTAGCCAGTCGGGATGCTTTACCTCTCAGATCGAACCGATATCAAGTAGGCGAGTTACCTCTTCTTTGACGAATTTATTTTTTGGCCTCGCAATAGGACGTTTTTTCTGTCTTACCTGAGGAATGCTTGGATCCAAGCTTAGCTTGTGTACGAATACTTCCGGCATGATACCAGTCATATCCGCATGCGACCACACAAAACAATTGACATTAAATTTAAGAAATTCAATAAATCCAGATCTGAGGCGGGGTGCAGTCCTGTTCCCAAGTGAAATTTCCTCTCCAAGAATTTTTCGAATAATGCGACTTGCTCAAGTTCTTCCGCCGTGGACTTTGTTGCGTCCGTCTCTTCTGGTACCTGGAAATATCTTCGCAGCTGATAGGATTCTCATGCCCATTCCCCCTGTTTGACTTCGCTTGGCTCGAGAACATGCGCCAACTCCTATAATTGCTATGCCGCATGCTCCTTCAGTTTGCTACTAGAGACTAAGATTGCATTCATCTTCTTTGCCGTGGTTGGTCACCTCTTATTTGTTTAACTCCCTCAGGAGTTGGAGATTTCAGCGAGTGATGATATGTTGATGACATAACCTTCATTTCATGCAACCATGGTCTCCCCAGAATAATATTGCAACCCATATCGACGTCCACTACCTCGAAAAGGGTCGTCTTCATCACCCCCTCAACATTCGTGGGCAGCAAGATCTCTCCCCGGGTTGTCACGCTTGCTAGATTGAACCCGACGAGGATTTTTGTAGCCGGAATGATACTTTCGGTGAGCTTAGCTTACTTTAATACTCTCCATTGGATAATATTGGCCGAACTTCCTGGATCCACCAGAACACCTTTAATCTTAAAATCTAAGACATTTAGAGAGATTACCAGGGCGTCGTTATGTGGTAGCAGTAGTCAATCCGCATCTTCCTCTGTAAAAGTGTGTCGTCTTCAGCAACTTCCCGGAGTCTTTTGTTGTGGGTCACTGATACCTTCGTCATATAACCCCGCTAATCTCATTCCCCCCAAAAATCATATTGATTGTCAGGCGTGAGAGATCTTCTCCTACTTTTGAAGGCTCTACATTATCACGATTGCGACCATAGTTGTTTTTAGCCCTGTCGCTTAAAAATTCCCTTAGATGGCCATTTTTCAGCAATGTCACTACCTCTTCACGCAGATGCCGGCAGTCACCAGACCGTTTGTCCCGTGGTATTCGCACCACAAATTAGGATCCTTATGGCCGGGATCAGATCTCATTGGTCTCGAGAACCATGCTTCTTTAATGTTCTTCATAGCCGATACTAAGTCCACTACTCTGACGTTGAAATGGTATTCAAAAAGTCTGGGGTAGGAAGAATTTTGAGAATCTGACATTTCCTTGTTCTGCACCGACCTGTTGTTTCGGCCGCGATAAATTCTCTTATCGGTTGTGAATCTATTCGCTTACTAAAAACCTCTTCCACGTCCTTCGACCCATTCATAGGGCAGAAATTGACTCATCAAAAACCGTCGATCTGTATCGAAATCGTCTTTTATTCTTCTCACGGTCTTGATCCTTAATCGACACTAGGAAACCAAGCTGATCATTATCAATCCTTATCTTTGACTCGTACCAATTATGAACATTCGCCCAAGTTGTTGCCTTGAACTCGAGCAAATTTTCTTTCAATTTTCGGGAAGCGTCGGAACTTTTCGAATTCAGACCTTTGGTGAATGCTTCAGCCGCCCATTCACCCGGAAGGGATGGTAGAAACATCCTTTCCTTCTAGAACCTGGTTACAAACTCTTGCGGCAACTTGGACTCTCCTCGCGCAATCCTGAATATATTGGCCTTTCAGGCCTGTACCTTTTTGGCCCCGTTATGAGCTTTGATGAAAGAGTCTGCGAGCATCTCAAATGAGTCTATGGAATGCTCGGGCAAAAGCGAATACCACGTCAGGGCTCCCTTTATAAGAGTCTCCCCAGAATTTTTCAGCAAAACGAATTCAATCTCGTGGGGAGCTAAATCGTTTCCCTTCACCGTCATTGTATAGGTGGTGATATGCTCCTGAGGATCCGAAGTCTCATCATACTTTGGCACGTGTGGCATTTTAAACCACTTCAGGATCAGTTCTGGTGCCGTGCTTGGTTTGCATGGTAATTGTGTGTACTTTTTTAAGTCCGGCCCTTTCAACACCGGTGGTGCACCCAGAATTTGACCCATTCAGGCATTTACGTCCCTCATAAATCGCATGAGTTCAATTTTAAAGGGATTGCTCTCGTTATTATGACCGGATCCATTCCCCCTTTCCCCATCGGAGCTGACCTAGCCCCTCGGGGTGTTATTGTCGAACCTCTGCGTCGTTTAGTTTGCGAGAGCTATGGGAAGAACTGGGCCTCTCCCATTCACGTTGTTAGAAGCGCCCGACAACGCCTGCTTCAGTTCCGTCATGACCTTATCTTGTCGTGTGAGATGGCCTATAATGGCCTCCTGTTGCTCTTGCAAGACCCTGACTGCTTCGACGACGTGCTCTTCTTCAACATCATCAGTAGTTGCCTTTCGAACATAACGCGAATATAGGCCGTCGTGGACCGGCGTGGCCTCGTTCGTCTCGTTGCGAGTATCGCTGATTGAATCCTCATGCTAAGGTTCATTTCCTTGGACCTCAACATTGTGTATGTTGTTAACACCATTATCTGCAATATTTAATGATTTTGCTAAGAACAAAGAATCACACAAGTTAGTAATAGATGCAGGGATCAATTCAATTACACGACTATTTATGCCCCATGGTGGGCGCTAAACTGTTTACCCGTAAAATGGTACAGTTGAATTTATACATTTTTTATAGACAAATGAATTAATTTAATAAAAAAATAATAGATGAATTAGACAGAAATATAAGACTTAGCCTTAAAATTGAAATAGACGACATATATCTTGGTTCCGGGCGCAGAGTTACCGGGAGCAATTAAGAACAATAAAAATAAGCCAAAAAGTAAAAATGTTATTGAGTTTTTTTTATAGAATATAGTGTATGCTTGTCAGACAATTCGTGTCCTTTACAATGATAATAAAGCTCACTATTTATAGTTGCATCTAGGGAACAAGTTCCTAGGATGAAGCTCCTATATAATGAGAATTATGAGGGCCATTGAAAGATGTGTAACGGTGGACAGTGAATGTCATATTCTCTGTAACGGATCATGCATATAATGGTGTAGAATATTCTTCATTGAATGCTACCGGATGACGACATTCATTTTGTCGTTATGAGTATCATTCTCTCCGATGACAAGCCAGATCATTGCATTCAGATTTAGCTATCTTCTTCCTTCGATTCCACATGTCGCTTTCTCATGCGATCATTAAATATGAACATATTTTACTCCATACAGTACTGCATCATTTGATGAATATAATGTTTTGATAGATTGAATTATTTGTCGTCCTTTCATGATATCACGCATCAACAATATGAAGAATAAACTTGCAATATTTGAAAGAAAAAATATGATACGGGGTATAATTATTATATAAAAAGGTAGGGTAAAATATAAAATAAAATAATTTAATAATAATGAAGGGCGAGATGAGAGAAAAAGACAAGGTAACGACGCGACCACACCAAATCGGCCATTACATAAAGTGACACATTTCGTCGTTATGTAACGAGAGATTTAATGATACGATACAATAAAATTTAAGTAACAATTAAGACAAATATTATATTTAAAGTAATAATACGATATAATACAATAGGTAACAACCATCCAAACAAGTTGTATCGTATTAATATATTAAAATGTCTGTATATATATATAAGTATTGAAAAATATGTAAGCAAAACATATGTCTTGTATTCATTAATTTAGTATAAATATTAATAAGTTTTTATCGTATAACTCTCTCTTAATTTTTTCATTGGAAATAAGATTCTATGTTAGGTTATAAAACCTTATTATACAAGGTACAACCTCATTGTGTGCTAAAAGGAGAGCTTTCTGAAGGGACATCTTCAAGTAATGTTAAATAGCTATATACACTTAATTATGATTGTGTATATTCTATTTTCCACTTACTAAAAGGAAAAAGTGATGTTTGACTATAATTATATATTTTTAGTGCATTACTTACCTTATATTTAGGTGCTTTAATGTTAAATTATACTATATTTATGCTTAATTGAGTTTATTTTACGTGTAGATACTTTGAAGATAAAATTGGGAGAGACTAAAAAGTTTATGTGTATTTTATACACTACAAGAATGGTACATGATTATTTATTTATTGGAAATATTATAATGATATAATTAGACAATGATTGAAGTTTAGTATTATAAAAGAAGACGAAAGAAAGACAATTGCAAATTGAAAAAGAAAGAAAACAGGAACGAGAATTGGAAAGTTAGGCAGAACAAATCAAAAATTATAAACGAAGCAGCATCAGGCGAAGCGAGCAATTTTCCTTGCGTTTTGCCTCGCGACGCGAGGGTTGCAACGAGGTTCACCGCGCGTTTTGCCTCGCGAGGCGCGGTCTGTCACGAGGTGCTTCGCGTGTTCCTGGTTTCAAGCCTATTTTGTCTCCTTTTTGGTTTTGGACTTGGTTATTTCATCTAGGCCTTTTCCCTACACATATAAATAGTCATTAAACACCATTTTTGGGAGACTTTAGACGAAGGGAGAGCACAGAGCCGCCGTAGAGGTCAGAATTCATCAGATTCTATCTTTCTTCCATCAAATTTAGTAATCTTTACTTTTTTTTGATGATTTGTTGTTTTGCTACCATGTCTATGTGGAGCTAAACTTCACGTTCTAGGGTTGTGGTTGTCATGAATATTGAAGTTTATTAATTATATTGTCGTTAATTCGAGTTATCATCTTTGGTTGTTTTTCTAATTTTGTGCATAATTGCTTAATTGTTTGGCTAGCAGTTGAGTTATATTTACTATTTATGCTATGATTGGAAAAGTCGTGCTTAGATTAGAGTAGAATTGGAGAGAGCTTGTTTCTGAACCTGTGGCTCGGGGAAAGATTTTGCGATTAGGATAGGAATATACCTAACAGTCTTGCTTAGTTGAATACCGTATTATATTCATTCATGATAGATTCAAGACCATAGGAATATAGTGTTGATATATTATGGATAGACGAATAGTATTGTGGGAACATGCTATTTATATAAATGATTCGGTCAACTAGCAATCATAGATAATTTGGATTAATAGGTGTAATTACGAACTCAATAGGATTGATAAACTGACCACAACCCTAGAATCTATATTTCCCTTGGTTACGTGTTTGAATTTTGCAATAGTAGTTGTAATAGAAAAGTTAAACTTTTGATCATGTTGGACAGTAAGTTGATTTTAGTTTGCTTAGTTAACGGTTTATCTAAGTCTCTGTGGGTTCGACATCCGACTTTCGAGTCACTTTATTACTTGACGGCCATGTATAGTTGCGTGTACTTGGGGAACCAACAAATTTTTGGCGCCATTGCCGGGGACTTAGTTATTGATTGTTTATCTAAGTTAAGCTTGTAATTAATTTTTGTTCAAGTTTTTAATTTTTCTATTTAGTTATTTTTCTAGATTAGACTTTTACTTTTATCTTTATAGTTTTTTTTTTATTTTTGTAGTTTTTTTTATTTTTATAACAATTTGATCTTTTTCTTAGTGTGTTCATAGTTCTCTCAACATGACATCTAGGGATGAAATATTCAGAGGTAAGGTTATTGATGAAGACGCTTGGTTGACGGAAGACGCTTGGTTGACGGAAGACATCTATGGCCCGTATTTTTTGTCTTGTCATGACTTGAACTCTGGGAGGTCTGAATTTGAATATATGAGTAAGGGTTGGTATTGGGACGAATATTCACGATTAAGAGAATATGCGGATTGACACTATCTTCTAACAAAGTTTGTGAATTATTGGTCGAAGGAGAGAGTTGATCTTGTACAAGAAATTGACAAGTTTGGCTTGGCTTTACACAACTTGGATAGAGATTTGAGTGAAAAGGTTGATGCGTTCAACGTCCAACAATTTAATGATGAGTTGTGTGAAACTGAAAAAAATCTTCTAGACCAAATTGAGAAGCTAAAACGAGAATACCAAGCATTAGACCATATCTTTCTTGAGGATGCCAATGTTGAGAAGAGTGTTCTAGAGTCATGTGAGGAAGTAGATAATGTTATATATGAAGACTATAGTGTGGGTGCATATGAGGATGTAAATATTGACGCAGTTCTAGAGTTGGAACGCATTGGTCCTCATTTCATGTATTTTTCGACATTGTGTTTGGATGATGATATGAAAATTGAGTCATTTGAGCCTTTGGAGGAGCCATCAAACTAGGAAAAATGTGCTTACATTCTGGAATTTATTGTGCCGGACAGACATAATTACATACCTCATCCGAAGGCCAAGAAGTGTAGAATGCGAAATTGGTTACTTTTCCCAATTACATTTGTCCCACCACCCCGCGAGCATAGCAAAAAGCTTGAAGCCAAATTGAGGGCTCAATTCATAAGTTTGAGATGGAGACAAAAAGTGCTTTAAGTCGTGTCGCGATGTTAAATCAGGAACTTGTTGGGAGGCAACCCATCTTTACTGCTTTCTTTTATTTTTATTATATTATTTTTGTAGTTTCTATTTTTATTTTTTAGAATTATAAGCATAAGAAGTAAAGCCATTGGAAGAGTGCAAAAGCGAGTTAGATAGTGAGAACTAAGTGTGGGGGTGCTCACACAAAGGACCATGCGTGGGGGAAGTCTAAGTACCTCGTGAGCCGTGATTACTTCGGCCTTTGGCCTTCCAGGGAGCTTCTCTTACCCTCTTGATTTTATTTATGATGTGCATTGGGGACACTACTGTCATGACCCAATTGTTTCTCCGTGTAATGTCATGACGGAACCTAGTCTCTATAACTAGGTAAGCCTAATATTTTTGCGGAATAATAAAATAAAAATCTAAATTTAACCAACTATTCAAAAATACACAATAATCCCAAAACCCGGAACATAGTGAATCACAAACTACAAGAGGAAAATCTAGTGTCTCTATACATTAGAGTCTATCAAAAGAAAATACAGAAGATAATGGACATGGGGAAGATTAGAAGGGGACTCCGAGGTCTGCAGACGCGGCAGATATACCTTGATGTCTCCAAAGTTGTCCCGACTCACTGATAGTGCGGCTGATAAGGAGCATATGGAGCTGCACACGGAAAACATGTGCAGAAGAGTAGCATGAGTATACCATAATCGGTACCCAGTAAGTGTCAAGCCTAACCTCGGTAGAGTAGTGACGAGGTCAGGTTTGTGCCATACTGAAATATGAAAATAAAGCAAGGCAAGAATGAAATATTGCAGTAAAATAAAGACTGAAATTTAACAAGGAAGAATTCATAGAAGGTAACAGCCATACATAGAAATACAACAGGGGATCTCCCGAGATACCGTCTCGTAGTCCCAAACGTAAATGTGTAGAGGGATCTCCCGGAATACCGTTCCGTAGTTCCAAAGTAAATATGCAAAATAGGGGGATCTTCCGGAATACCGTTCCATAGTCCCAAAGTAAATATGCAGTACATGGGAATCTCCCGGAATACCGTTCTGTAGTCCCAAAGTAAATATGCATTACATGGGGATCTCCCGAAATACCGTTCTGTAGTCCCAAAGTAAATATGCAGTACATGGGGATCTCCCATAATACCGTTCCGTAGTCCCAAAGTAAATATGCAATGCAAACAATAGAAATACAACTACATCATGAAATCTTACGATCTAGACTAAGTACCAGTCAAGGAAGAAGCAGTAAATTCACTAAGCATGTTGCACATAGTTCACATAAGCAATTGAGACACGTAGACATGCTGTATTAGACTAAATATGATAACTACACATATTGGAATAACTCAATTAAGAATGAAAATAGATTAATACTAATTAAAGTGGTATAACTCAAAATAAAAAGGGAAACATCTTGCTCTTCAGTTAGAAAAATCGGGTTTTACCACAACTAGCCGTGTACGTATTCGTCACCTCACATACACGACGCTCACAAATCACAATAGTTCCAAATCTTAAGGTGGATTTCCCCCACACAAAGTTAGACAATCCACTTACTTGGAGTCAAGCTGAATCAATCCGTAAGAATGCCCTTTCCTCGATTATCCGACTCGGAATGGCCCAAATCTAGCCAAACACAATTAAATATTATGAATACAACCATAATAGACTCATCTAATTAATGAAATCAATATTTTAACAAAAAATCCGAAATTCGCCCAAACAAGTCGACCCGGGCCCACGTCTTGAAATCGGGTAAAAGTTACATTATACGAATACCCATTCACTCACGAGTTCACTCGCACCAAAATTATCCAAATCCGATGACTAAATCCCAATGAAAACTCAGAAATTCAGTTAGGGAACTTTTCCCCCATTTTCCCAATTTTTCAATCCAAATCTGAAATTAAATGGAGATAACAACTATAGATTAATGAAATACAACCAAAAATGAGTTAGGAATCGTTACCCCAATTCTCTCTCTAAAAATACCTCGAAGAATTGCCAATTTCTGAGCTCCCAAGTCAAAAATGGAGAAATGAATCAAACCCTCGAAACTCCCTCTTTTCTGCCCAGCGAACCCGCTCCTGCGACCTTATCATCGCACCTACGGTGCTGCTTCTGCGACTAGGATGCCGCACATGCAAGTTTTTCTTAAACCCCAAATCCCGCACCTGCGTGCCCAGCCTCGCTTCTGTGAGGCCGCACCTGCGGACTTCCCACCGCAGGTGCGAAAACACTAGAACCAACAACTTCAGAATTCTTCTAAGTCCAAGCTTTTACTTGTTAAGCACCCGAAACTCACACGAGGCCCCGGGACCTCGACCAAACATTTCAACCAATCCTTAAACACCATACAAACTTAGTCGAACCCTCAAACCGCATCAAACAACGCCAAAATCACAAATCGTCCTTCGATTCAAACCTAAAGAACTTGAAACTTCCAAATTCGACAACCGATGTCGAAACCAACCAAACCACGTCCGATTGACCCCAAATTTTGCAACAAGTCATATTCAACATTACAAACTTACTCCAACTTCCGCAATCAGAATCCGATCCCGATATCAAAAAGCCCACTACCGGTCAAATTCTCAAAAAAATTAACTTTCGTTATTTCAAGCCTAAATAAGCTACGAACCTCCAAAACACAAGCCGACATGCCCCTAAGTCCAAAATCACCTAACGGAGCTAACGGAACTGACGAAATTCCATTCCAGAGTTGTCTTCACACAGTTCCGACTATTGTCCAAATCTAAAGGCTTAAACCTCCTTTTAGGGACTAAGTGTCCCAAAACACTACAAAAACCAAAACGAAACCTCCCGGCAAGTCACAATAGCAAAAATAGATATGGGAGAAGCAGTAAATAGGGGACCGACACTGCCTACCATACAGAGCCTCATACGGTGCCATCTGAATGCTGTACTGATAACTGTTGTTGTAGGAAAACTCTGCAAGTGGCAAGAACTGGTCCCAAACACCCCAAAAATCTATCACACAAGCGCAGAGCATATCCTCCAGTATCTGAATAGTGTGCTCGGACTGTCCATCCGTCTGAGGGTGAAATGGTGTGCTTTAACTCAACCCGAGTACCCAACTCATGATGTACAACTCTCCAAAACTATGATGTAAACTGCGTACCCCGGTTAGATATGATAGATATTGGTACGCCATGAAGCCTAACGATCTCACGGATGTAGATTCGAGCTAGCTGCTCGGAAGAATAGGTAGTCATAACAGGAATGAAATGTGCCGACTTGGTCAGCCTATCCACAATCACCCAAACCGCATCAAACCTCCGATGAATCTGTGGGAGTCCAACAACGAAATCCATAGTGATCCGCTCCCATTTCCATTCCGGAATCTCAAATATCTGAAGCAACCCACCTAGTCACTGATGCTCATACTTCACCTGCTGGTAATTTAGGCACCGAGCCACATACTCCCCTATATCCTTCTTCATTCTCCTCTCCCAGTAATGTTGCCTCAAGTTCTAATACATCTTCGTGGCACCCAGATGAATAAAGTACCGCAAACTGTGAGCCTCCTGGATAATCAACTCATGCAAACCATCTACATTGGGCACATATAGCCTGCCCTGCATCCTCAATGCACCATTATCTCCAATAGTGACCTCTTTAGCATCACCGTACTGGACCGTGTCCTTAAGGACAAGCAGATGTGGGTCATCATACTGACGCTCCCTGATACGATCAAAAAGAGAATACCGAGAGACCACACAAGCCAATACTCGAATCGGCTAAAAAATATCTAATCTCACAAACTTACTGGCTAAGGCCTAAACATCCAATACCATGGGCCTCTCTGCTGCTGGTAGATATGCTAAGCTCCCCAAACTCTCTACCCGGCAACTCAAAGCATCGGCCACCACATTGGCCTTCCCAGGGTGGTATAAAATGGTGATATCATAATCCTTAAGCAGCTCTAACCACCTCCTCTGACGCAAATTAAGATCCTTCTACTTGAACAGATGTTGCAAACTCCGGTGATCAGTGTAAATCTCATAAGGAACACTGTACAAATAATGCCGTCAAATCTTCAAGGCATGAACAGTAGCTGCTAACTCAAAGTCGTGGACAAGATAGTTCTTTTCATGCACCTTTAGCTGTCTGGACGTGTAGGCAAACACCCTACCATCCTGCATAAACACCGCGCCGAGACCAATCCGCAAGGCATCACAATATACAGTATAAGACCCCGAACCTGTAGGCAATACCAATACTGGGGTTGTAGTCAAAGCTGTCTTGAGCTTCTGAAATCTCTCCTCATATTCCTCTGTCCACCTGAACGGAGCACCCTTCTGGTTCAGCCTGGTCATAGGTGCTGCAATAGATGAGAAACCCTTTTACAAATCGATGGTAATACTACGCCTAACCAAGAAAACTTCGGATATCTGTAGCTGAGGATGGTCTGGGCTAACTTTGCACTGCTTCAATCTTCTTCGGATCCACTTGGATCCCCTCACACGATACTATATGACCCAAGAATGCCACTGAGTCTAGCCAAAACTCACACTTTGAAAATTTTGCATATACCTTCTTTTCTCTTAAGGTATGAAGCGCAGTCCTTAGGTGCTGCTCATGATCCTCCCGACTCCGGGAGTATACCAGAATGTCATCAATAAACACAATGATGAATGAGTCAAGATAAGGCCAGAACACACTGTGTATCAAGTGCATAAAAGTTGTCGGGGCATTGGTCAGTACAAAAGATATCACAAGGAACTCGTAGTGACCATACTGAATCCGGAAGGCAGTCTTCGGGATATCTGGCTCCCGAATCTTCAACTGATGATAGCCGCAACGTAAATCAATCTTGGAAAACACTCTGGCACCCTATAACTGATCAAATAAGTCATCAATACAAGGTAATGGATACCTGTTCTTCACTGTGACTTTGTTCAACTAGCAGTAATCAATACACATCCGCATAGAACCATCATTCTTCTTCACAAATAAGACAGGAGCACCCCAAGGTGACACATTGGGCCGAATGAAGCCCTTATCAAGTAATTCCTATAACCGCTCCTTCAACTCCTTCAATTTAGGAGGAGCCATACGATGTGGAGGAATAGAGATTGGTTGAGTGCCCGGCAACAAATCAATACCAAAATCAATATCTCTGTCGGGTGGCATGCCTGGAAGATCAGCTAGAAACACATATGGAAAGTCCCTCATTACTAGAACTGACTCCACTGTAGGGGTATCAATACTGACGTCTCTCACATAAGCTCGATACGCGTCACACCCCTTCTCAACTATTCGTTGAGCTTTAAGAAATGAAATAACTCTGTTGGGAGTATACTCTAAGGTACCTCTCCACTCTAATCGCTAAAATCCTAGCATAGCCAGCGTCACAGTCTTAGTGTGACAATCAAGAATAGCATAATGGGGCGACAACCAGTCCATGCCCAAAATAATATCAAAGTCCACCATGCTGAGCAATAATAAATTGGCTCTGGTCTCAAAACCACTAAGAGCAATCAAACAACACATATACACGCGGTCCATAATAAAATAATCTCAATCACAAAAGTAGACACATAAACATGGGAACTCAAAGAATCCTGCTATACGCCCAAATACGGAGCAAAATAAGAGGACACATAGGAATATGTAGAGCTTGGGTCAAATAATACCAACGCATCTCTATGACAGACTGGAACAATACCTGTAATGACAGAATCAGAAGCAACTGCCTCTATACGAGCTGGAAGGAATAATATCTGGCCTGGCCTCCCCCTCTAGGGCGACCTTTACCTCCTCGACCTCCACAATGAGCTAGCTGAGCAGGTGGGGTGGCAGCTGGTGCTGTAATCATGGCCTGAGGATCCGGTGGGGCACGTTATGGCTGAGAAATATGTGGAGGTGCACCCCTCCAAAATGTGGGGCAATCCCTCATTATATGGCGAGTGTCGCCACACTCAAAACAAGCTCTAGGAGGGTGTGGCTGCTGTGACTGGCTCGGGCCAGGTCTGCTGGACTAGCTGCTAGGAACACCCCGTGTAGGAGGCACATTAGATACTGGCGGTACATAATAAAACTCCTGGGGTTTAGAAGGAGATGGAACACCGCTGGCGGCTGGAAGAGATGAATGAACGGAGAGACTCACAAAACCCCTACCATGGCGAGCTGCTGGGACACGAGCTCCAGAATAATAACCAGTCTCTCGAGACCTCTTGTCCTCCCTCTCCTCTCTATCTCGGGCAAGCATGCCCTCCAATCTCCTTGCAATACTCACAACCTGATAAGAAATATCCATCTCCAACTCTATGGCTATACTAATACGGATACTGAGGTGGAATCCCTCGATAAACCGTCGAACCCTCTCTCGAACTGTGGCAACCAAGGCCGGTGCATGCCGGGCAAAATCATTGAAGCGAACTACATACTCTGATACAGTCATAGCACCCTGGCGCAACTGCTCAAACTCTGTGCGCCATGAGTCCTTGAGGCTCTGAGGGACATACTCTCTCAAAAACATGTTAGAGAACTTAGTCTATATAAGTGAAGCTGCCTCAGCCGGACTACTCAACTCATAAGCACTCCACCAGTGATAGGTTGCTCCTCTAAGCTGGAATGTAGTAAAAAAAAACCGCTCATCTCCGCTACGCCCATGGTACAGAGAATACGATGACACTCCTCCAGAAAACCTTGAGCATCATCTGTAGCCAATCCGCTGAAGGTAGGTGGGTGGCACTTCTTATACCTCTCAAGTCTGTGCTGCTCCACCTCAGAAGTCGCTACCCTAACCTCAGGCTGAGCTAAATCTACCGGCTGCATTGGTACAATCTCTGGAACCTGGTCGACCTGAACCTGCTACTATGGAGTACCGGCGACGGGAGTCTGTGCTCCTCCCCGACCTGAGATGTGGCAGGAGCAAGTTGAATCAAACCAGCCTGAGCTAAGGTGCTGAACATGCTCAGAAACTGGGCTAGAGTCTCCTGGAGGGCTGGTACAGGAATAGGTACCTCAGGGGTCTGCCCTCCAGCTGGAGCTACTGGGGGCTCCTCTGTAGCAGCTCGTGCGGGTGCTCTGGCTGCACAACGTGGACGTCCTCAGCCTCTACCCCGGCCCCGGCCTCTCGTGACTCTAGCAGGGGCATGAGTGCCTGGTCATTAGATCTGCTTGTACGTGTCCTCACCATCTGTGAGAGAATAGAATACAGAAGTTTAGAATTTTTGAAGTCAACAATTTTCGCATGACAAGGAATCAAAGTAGTGAAATTTTCCTAACAGTTACATAGCCTCCCACAGATAAGTACAAACGTCTCTGTACCGATCCGCGAGACTCTAATAAACTGGCTTCTGACTCACGATACCTATGAACCTAGAGCTCTGATACCAACTTGTCACGACCCAATTTCCCCTCCGTGTGATGTCATGACGATACCTAATCTCTACAACTAGGTAAGCCTAACATTTTTGCGGAATAATGAAACAAAAATATAAATTTAACCAACTATTCAAAAATACACAACAATCCCAAAAACCGGAACATCGTGAATCACAAACTACAGGAGGAAAATCTAGTGTCTCTATACATCAGAGTCTATCTAAAGACAATACAGAAGATAATGGACATTGGAAAGAGTAGAAGGGGACTTCGAGGTCTACAGATGCTGCAGATATACCTTGAAGTCTCCAAAGCTATCTCGGCTCATTGATAGTGCGGCTGATAATGAGCACTTGAATCTGCACACGAAAAACATGTGCAGAAGAGTAGCATGAGTACACCACAATCGGTACCCAGTAAGTGCCAAGCCCAAGCTCGGTTGAGTAGTGATGAGGTCAGGTCTGGGCCCTACTGGAATATGATAATAAAGTAAGGCAAGAATGAAATACCGCAGTAAAATAAAGACTGAAATTTAACAAGAAAGAATTCATAGAAAGTAACAACCTAATACACAGAAATACAACAGGGGATCTCCCGAGATACCGTCTCGTAGTCCCAAACGTAAATGTGTAGGGGATCTCTTGGAATACCGTTCCATAGTCCTAAAGTAAATATGTAAGATATGGGGATCTCCCGGAATACCGTTCTGTAGTCCTAAAGTAAATATGCAGTACAGGGGGATCTCTCGGAATACCGTTCCGTAGTCCCAAAGTAAATATGCAGTACATGGGCATCTCTCGAAATACCGTTCCGTAGTACCAAGGTAAATATGCAATGCAAATAATAGAAATACAACTACATCACGAAATCTTACGATTTAGACTAAGTACCAATCAAGGAAGAAACAGGAAATTCATTAAGCATGTAGCATACAGTTCATATAAGCAATTGAGACACGTAGATATACTGTATTAGACTAAACAGGATAGCTACTCATATTGGAATAACTTAATTAAGAATGAAAATAGATTAATACTCATTAAAGTGGTATAATTCAAAATAAAATGGAAACATGTTGCTGTTCATTAAGAAAAATTAGGTTTTACCACAACTAGCCCGTGTACATATTCGTCACCTCATGTACACGGCGCTCACATATCACAATAGTTCCAAATCTTAAAGTGGATTTCCCCCACACAAAGTTAGACAAGCCACTTACCTCGAGTCAAGCTCAATCAATTCGTAAGAATGCCCTTTCCTCGATTATCCGACTCTGAATGGTTCAAATATAGCCAAACACAATTGCATATCATGAATACAACCATAATAGACTTATCTAATTAATAAAATTAATATTTTAACAATAATTCCAAAATTCGCCCAAAAAATCGACCCGAGCCCACGTCTCGGAATCTGATAAAAGTCACAAAATACGAATACCCATTCACTCATGAGTTTACTCGTACCAAAATTATCCAAATCCGATGTCTATATGCCAATGAAAACTCAGAAATTCGGTTAGGGAACTTTTCCCCCATTTTCCTAACTTTTCAATCCAAATCCAAAATTAAATGGAGAGAACAACTATAGATTAATGAAATACAACCAAAAACGAGTTAGGAATCGTTACCCTAAATCTCTCTCTGAAAATACCTCGAAGAATCGCCAATTTTCGAGCTCCAAAGTCCAAAAATGGAGAAATGAATCAAACCCTCGAAATTCTCTCTTTTCTTCCCAGCGAACCCGCTCCTACGACGTCATCATCGCACATGTGGTGCCGCTTCTGAGGCTAGGTCGCCACACCTGTGAGGTTTCCTTAAACTCCAGAGCCCGCACCTGCACTCCCAGCCTCACTTCTGTGGGGCCGCACCTACGGACTTCCCATCGCAAGTGCGAAAATACTAGAACCAGCAACTTCAGAATTCTTCTAAGTCCAAGCTTTCACTCGTTAAGCACCCGAAACTCACCCGAGGCCCCCGGGACATCGACCAAACATACCAACCAATCCTAAAAATACTATACGAACTTAGTCGAGCCCTCAAACTGTATCAAACAATGCTGAAATCACAAATCGTCCTCCGATTCAAACCTAAAAAACTTGAAACTTCCAAATTCGACAACCGATGCCGAAACTAACCAAACCATGTCCAATTGACCCCAAATATTTTCACACAAGTAATATTCAACATTACGGACCGACTCCAACTTTCGGAATCTGAATCCGACCCCGATATCATAAAGTCCACTACCGGTCAAAATCTCCAAAAATTCGACTTTCGCCATTTCAAGTCTAAATAAGCTACGGACCTCCAAAACACAATACGGCTACGCCCTTAAGTTCAAAATCACGTAACGGAGCTAAGGGAACTGACAAAATTCTATTCCAGAGTCGTCTTCACATAGTTCCGACTACGGTCTAAATTCTAAGGCTTAAACCTTTATTTAGGGACTAAGTGTCGGAAAACACTCCAAAAACCAAAACGAAATCTTCCGACAAGTCACAATAGCAGAAATAGATATGGGAGAAGCAGTAAATAGGGGATAGGGTCTATTACTCTCAAAATGACTGGCCGGGTCGTTACAACTGCACTCCTTTAAGTGTGAGGTGGGAGAATTTCTCTAGATAATTAGTAGTAGTATGTTAGAAATGTTAACTTCTTATTTTGATTTTAGCTTATTATTTTGTTTTTGTAGTTGTGTAGTATTTTAGTAGCTTAATTTATTTTTTTTAAATGTGGAAAATAAGGAAAAAAATCAAAAATGGTAGAAAAATTGGACTTTCCCGGATGATGGATCTCCTAGACAGTTTTCTTGAGGGATTAAAGTCTAAACAAAAATCCAAAAATATGTCTTTTAGCTTTATTTAGGTAGTAATAATCCTCGGTGGTTTTTCTTTGTGCCTCGGTTCTTTTCCATGGGATATAGTTTGAACACGGTAGTAGTTTTTCCTTTTATTTTTTATTTTATTTTTAGAGTAGATTAGAAACTAGAGAATAAATGGAGGAAGAAAGATGAGATTCCTAGGCGCTCTTGACTTGTTTGATAGTAGCATATTTAGGCTTTGGCATGCATAGTATCTTCCCTATGTGCTAAAAGTTCTTATGATGCTTCGGTTATTTGGATAGAATGTTTTGTAACGCCTATGTCTCATTTTCTTGACTTATGTTCACTTTTTGCTTAATGCTTAACATCTCGTGGATCCGTGAATACTTGCATTAGCTTGAGAGTCGGAATGAAACCGTCCTTAGTCAGTGGTGAGAATTTTGCATAGTCCATGTTATTGTGCTTGTGTTTAGAACTTGCCCGTTATGTGAGTCGAAGCGAAATTTTAGGTGATACTCGGTTTGAAAAATAATTTTAGGCTATCTTTGTTATTTTTGAGTTTAATGCTTATCACAAATAAAATATATCCCTAGTTCACCATTTTGAGCTTATAGACTTTTATTTGGCACCGATATTACTAGTCTAAACCTCTTTTGTTCTAAATTGACATTGTTTTGATCCTTTTACCTCTTAAAGCACTTTAATTGTGGGATGAGCGCTAAAATGAGTAAGAAGGGACTAAGTGTGGGTGACTTTTGAGTGGAACCAGTGAAAGGAAGAAAGGTGCACTTATTTTGTAAAAGAATACACCACTAGTGGAAATTGCAAAAGAGAAAGAAAAAAGATTTAGATGAATAAATTGATATTTTGTTCTTGCTAGTGGGAATGAATTAAAGTAGTGCTTAAAGAAAGAGGGAACAATTTTAGGGATGATTTTAGTTGTGAAATTAAAATTGCGATTGAAGAATTTGCGCTTACAATTGATTATGTGATGTGTTAAAGTGCTTAGGAGGGTTGTCCACTATTCCTAAATATATCCTTCCTGTCCCTTATCCCATATTACAACCATAAAAAAGTCCTAATTGTATTTAGACTGAGTGAGTCTATAATAGTAGAGATTTACATTAAGGGCAAGCCTATGATGCAAATTGCATGCATGCGACTTCTTTTGTGAGAGTGGGAGATTTTCTTTGATATATATGAGTCCTTAAAATACATTTGAGCATTTCATTTGAATATATGGATTCAACTTACTCTCTTGTTCTTGTTGTAAGGGCACTTGGTTTCACAAAGGATAGGTAATGTTATTAGACTTCCCTCTATGATGTTGGGTGTTCAAGCCATGAGTGCATTGTGACATTGAGTTGGTTTTTGAGGTTAGGATTGTTAGGAGCATGTTGTCTTTGTTGTGAATATTAGTGAAGTATCGCATAAGAAATGGGAAGTGTATGTGATTGCACATGCTAAAGTTTTATTGTTGCTATAAACCTTGGTCATTGGTGTAGTGTGCCTCAATTGTGTAAAAATAAAGTACTCAAGGATAGTGTGAATTGTTGGTTGATTCGAGGACGAGCAAAGTTTAAGTGTGGGGTGGTGATGTTTGGCTATAATTATATATTTTTAGTGCATTACTTACCTTACATTTAGGTACTTTAATGCTAAATTATACTATATTTGTGCTTAATTGAGTTTATTTTATGTGTAGGTACTTTGGAGATGAAATTGGGAGCGAACTAAAAATTATATGTGTATTTTATACACTACAAGATTGATTTATGATCATTTATTGATTGGAAATATTACAATGATATAATTAGACAATGATTGAAGTTTAGTATTATAAAAGAAGACAAAAGAAAGACAATTGCAAATTGAAAAAGAAAGAAAACAGGAACGAGAATTGGAAAGTTAAGCAGAAGAAATCAAAAATTGTAAACGAAGCAGCAACAGGCGAAGCGAGCAATTTTCCTCGCGTTTTGCCTCGCGATGCGAGGGTTGCAGCGAGGTTCATCGCGCGTTTGGCCTCGCGAGGCGCGGTCTGTCACGAGGTGCTTCGCGTGTTCCTGGTTTCAAGCCTATTTTGTCTCCTTTTTGGTTTTGGACTTGGTTATTTCGTCTAGTCCTTTTTCCTACACATATAAATAGTCATTAAACACCATTTTGGGAGACTTTAGACGAAGGGAGAACACGGATCCGTCGTGGAGGTCGAAATTCATCAGATTCCATCTTTCTTCCATCAAACTTAGTAATCTTTACTTTTTCTTGATGATTTGTTATTTTGCTACCATGTCTATGTGGAGCTAAACTTCACGTTCTAGGGTTGTGGTTATCATGAATATTGATGTTTATTAATTATATTACCGTTAATTTGAGTTATCATCTTTGGTTGTTTCTCTAATTTTGTGCATAATTGCTTAATTGTTTGCTAGCAGTTGAGTTCTACTTACTATCTATGCTATGCTTGGGAAAGTCATGCTTAGATTAGAGTAGAATTGGAGAGAGCTTGTGTCTGAACCCGCAGCTCGGGGAAAGATTTCGCGGTTAGGATAGGAATATACCTAACAATCTTGCTTAGTTGAATACAATATTATATTCATTCATGATAGATTCAAGACCATAGGAATATATGGTTGATATATTATGGATAGAAAAATAGTATTGTGGGAACAAGCTATTTATATAAACGATCCGGTCAGCTAGCAATCATAGATAATTTGGATTAACAGGTGTAATTACGAACTCAATAGGATTGATAAACCGACCACAACCCTGAAATATATATCTCCCTTGGTTACGTGTTTGAATTTTGCAATAGTAGTTGTAATAGAAAAGTTAAACTTTTGATCATCTTGGACAGTAAGTTGATTTTAATTTGCTTTTTTAACAGTTAATCTAAGTCTCTATGGGTTGGACATACTACTTTCGAGTCACTTTATTACTTGACGGCCATGCATACTTACGTGTACTTGGGGAACCAACAAAAAGAAAGAACATAAGATTCGTGAATGATATTTTTTGAAATCTATACATCCTCAAATGCAACACTAATTTTTGTTTTGTGAAAGCGTTTTATTCTAAGATTGAAAGTATTTTTCTCATGTTAGAGAAAATCTACGTTCTTGTTCAATCGTTAGATAATATTATGTACATAGCCTTTCCAATCGTCGAACTTCAACAAAATAATTGTTTGGTACTTATCATATCGGGTCACCATAGGCATAAACATAAAAAATAAAAAAGCTTTGATTATTATAACATCACCACTAGTTGAAAAGAATAAAAATAATAAAAATAAAACCTAATATTGCATATGTAGTTGTAATACCACCAATATTTTAAATGAGGACAAATGGGGCATTTAGTAAATAATTTAAGTTTAAAAGAAAAAAGAAAAGAAAAGAACAAACTAATAAAACAAAAAGGGAAAAAGGTTAGGAGTTTAAGACAAAAGGGCCGAAACCCATACAAAAACAGCTGCCCCAACTATTTTAAAAGGGTTAGAGGAAGGGGACGAAGCAGAAGCTTCAGAAACGGAAAAATACAAAAGGAGAGAAGGAAAGAAAGAGAAAAGAAGAAAAGAGAGTAGGAAGAAGAAAGCTTTTGACAAAGGTTTTAAGAAGAACTGGGGGTTGAAATTGAAAGTATAAAGTTCTCCTTCGGCTCAAGAGGTTAACCTTCTTCTTATTAGTTGAATTATTTCACTACATCTACGCGATTTCATGTAGTACAAAAGAATTCAATATCATATTTTTTTAATAAATAAATAAATAATTACTATGTACGGTAAGGCTATAAAGGTTTGGTTTAAGTACTGATAGGTCTTATTTTGGAGAAATAAAGTATACTAAATAGTTTGAAATTTATAGATTTTGGACTAGTTCTATGAGTAAATATAAATATACAAATTAAGACTCAAACATGAACCCTGATGATTGGGTATTCTAAATTAGCTATGAATTAGCCTAAATAAGGAAATTAACATGAGATCGATATTATTTAATTATAGATTGATTGGAGGAATTCGTACGAATTGCTCGAGGTGAAGCATTTGGTATTTCGGTACGAGTACTGTGAGTAGTAATCTTACCACAATTTGTGTTTTCATAACTTGCATGATTTACACATGATTTTTAATATGCATATATATTACCGATTATTTTGAGTTGCATGTGGGATAAGTCTTTTACTCGATATGATATCGAAATAATTATTTGAGAAGATTACCATTGTTTTAAATGTTTCCGTTGTCACTAGATCTGTTTTATCATTACTTGAATTTACTGTTATCGAAATGAAATTATATGATTTGATAAGAACCGAAATATCCTATATTATTTTTAAATATTTTCTACGAGTATATATGGTTGTGGTTAAGTGTTATTATTCACTGAGCTAGCGACTTATTCCCCGCTATTTCTTTTTTACAGAGACAGTAGTTGACGCGGACGAGGATTTCGTTAATTAGAGTGCACATATTGATAGTGTTTGGTGAGCCTCGCACTTGTTCGCGTGGCGGATATTTTATTTATTGTTATGGTCTTTTCTTTGAACTCTTAGAGTCGCTCCATAGTTATTCTTTTAGCATCATGAGTATCCTTTCGTTATTATAGACTTATGATGAGTATTGCACTTTCTTATCGAAATTGGAGATAAATTAGTATTTTTGGTTGTTAGTGGGTTGATTAAAAATGGTGGAGACTTGTTTTGGTTAATTGATAAGTTATCGATTATTTGGTTTGATATTAGGATGGTTGGTTGTTGATTTTGAGACATAAATTTTTTTGGATAGTCCAAAAATAGGGGAAACTTTGTCCGATTTTCTGTAAAATACTGATGAGGCTTACTTGGGAGCATTTGCTCCTAAGCGCCGGTCACGATCCTAAATTGGGTCGTGACAAAGTTGGTATCAGAGCCTAGGCTTTAAGTCCCGAGTGATGGAGCAATATTTAGTAGAGTCTTGTTCATGGGTATGCAGGCGCCCATACTTATGATCTTGAGGCTACTGACCATCTAGGATTGTTTTCGCTTCTTTCATTCTGGATCGTGCGTTGAGATAACTTAATATTTGACTCTGGAGTATTTCTTTCGCAGATGGTTAGGACACACACACCCTCATCTGCTGGACGTGGTACTGGACGTGGTACTAACCGGGGTGGCAGTCAAGTTGGGGTTGATCAAACTAGAAGACAGACTGCTCCTCAACCTGAAGTTCGGAATATGGGTCAACCCCAAGCTGCTATGACAAATCAAGTGCAAGGGCAGGGAGTTCAGGACGCTCCACCACCAGTGCCAACTGTTGTACCTATTGTTGCCTTACCTGCAGACGCAATGGCAATGTTATTGAATGTGTTAGGGGCATTGGTGCCTACTCAAGGTGGAAGTTCATCTCATCAGGCTACTTTACAGACACAAGCACTTGTACAGAGTAAGACTTTTGGGAATAATGAAGTATCCCTACAAGAGTTCCTGAAATTGAAATCACCAAAATTCACAGGTTATGATAATTCGGCAGATCCTCAAAGTTTCTTGGATGGGACACTCAAGGCATTACGTGCTCTTGGATGTTCTAGTGAGAGATCCGTGGATCTCGCAACATACAAACTAGAGGATATGGCTAACACATGGTATGGAACTATATTGCTAGGAAGGCCAGCAAGAGCAGCACCACTAACATGGGACGAATTCACTAAATTGTTCATGGATCATTTTCTTCCGGACAACCTGATGCAAAAATATGTTAGAAACTTTCAAAGATTGGTTCAAACTCCAGGTGTGGATGTGTCAACATATAACACCAACTTTTGTAAGCTACTAGATATGCCCCTTACATAGTGCCTACCGAAGAAGCTAGAGTTTAGAGGTTTGTTGATGGATTGTTTGGTCGTCTATACACTGTAGTAGCCCCAAAGATGAAGACTTTATCCTACTCTGATGCAGTCGACCTTGCTAGAAAGATTGAAACCAAGGGACGTGAGGAGCGTGCAACTAGTGATTTACGTAAGAAGGCCAAGACAGGAGGGTCTTTTAGTGGCGGTTTTAGTGAAAATCGAAGAGCAGGAAATCAGGGACAACAACAATAGGGTTCTCAGACAGGGACACACTTGTCTTCACAGTCCACATACATGTCACATTACAGACAGGGTACTAGGGGACCATTATCATATGGACATCGTAATTCTGAGCAGATATATGCCACTACTTCAGTCTGCCAGACCTGTGGTATATCACATTTGGGCCAATGTCGTGTTCTAATGGGAGAGTGCTTTTGGTGTGGCCAGTTGGGACATCACTTGAGGGATTTCCCTCAGCCTCCGAGAAATTTCAACCAGGCTTTTATTCAGTCAGCTGTACCTACTCATACTACTCGTAATATTTCAGGTGCTACAGGTACAAGAAATAGAGGTCGATGTGTTGGAGATCGTGCTACTGTGAATCAAGGACATGATGTTCAGGCCTCGAATGCTGTGGTTACATGTATTCTTTCTGTCTGCTCATTTGATGCACTTGCGTTGATTGATCCGGGATCTACTCACTCCTATGTGTCCTCGTACTTTGCTTTGAGGTTTAGTAGACAACCTGAGCTATTGAATGATCATTTTCTAGTTGCTACTCTATTAGCTGAATACGTGTATCGTGCTTGCCAGATTCGGGTTGAGGGTAGAGATACTCTAGCTGACCTTATTGTACTTGATATGATTGACTTTAACATGTTGATGGGAATGGTTTGGTGATCTTCTTGCTTTGCTATCGTCGATTGTCATGCAAAGATAGTCAAGTTTGAGATACCAAACGAACCCAGTTTTGTTCTAAAAGGGGGTCAGGTTCTAGAGATTCGCAAAGTTGTATCTTTTATGAAAGCTCAACGACTTCTGAAAAAAGGTTGCTTGGGTCTCTTAGCTACTGTGAATGACACAAGAAAGGAAACGGTTAGTATTGAAAATGTACCAGTAGTGAGAGAATTTTCTGAGGATTTACCCGGATTGCCTCCAGGACGAGAAATAGATTTTGGTATTGATTTGCCACCTGACACACAACCCATATCAATACCGCCATATCGGATGGCACCAACAGAGTTGAAGGAGCTAAAACAACAACTGCAAGATTTGTTAGATAAGAGTTTTATCAGACCGAGTATATCTCCATGGGGTGCACCAGTACTGTTCATAAAGAAGAAATACGGATCCCTGAGAATGTGCATTGACTACAGGCCGTTGGAAAAGATAACAATACACAATAAATATCCTTTGCCTGGTATATATGACATGTTTGATCAGTTACAAGGAGGTGCCCACTTTTCAAAGATTGACCTCCGTTCTGGTTTTCATCAACTTAGAATCAAAGATGAAGATATTTCTTAGACTGCTTTCAGAACTCGATACTGGCACTATAAGTTTCTTATGATGCCTTTTGGACTGACTAATGCTCCAGCTGCATTTATGGATTTAATGAATAGGGTGTTCAATCAGTTTTTGGATAGATTTGAAATAGTATTTATTGATAATATCCTGATATATTCTCGTAGCCAAGAAGAACACGAGGATCATCTCAGGACTGTGTTGTAGACATTGCGAGAACTTCGTCTTTATACTAAGTTCTCGAAGTGTGAATTTTGTCTAGACTCGGTAGCATTTTTTGGGCATGTTGTATCCAAAGATGGAATTATGGTAGATCCTAAGAAGACAGAAGCTGTGCAGAAATGGCCCAAGCCTACTTCTCTTATAGAGATTAGCAGCTTTTTAGGATTAGCAGGCTATTACAGGCGTTCTGTGCAGGATTTCTCCAGAATAGCAGCGCCACTGACCAAGCTAACACAGAAAAATGCAAAATTTCAGTGGACGGAGGAATGTAAGCAGAGCTTTCAAAAACTCAAAACATGTTTGACAACTGCACCAATATTAGCCTTACCATCAGGTTCCGGAGGATTTACAGTATTCTGTGATGCCTCGAGGTGGGATTGGGATGTGTTCTCATGCAAAATGGTTGTGTTATAGCTTATGCTTCGAGGCAATTGAAAATGCACGAGTAAAACTATCCTACACATGATTTGGAGATGGATGCAGTGGTGTTTGCTCTAAAAATTTGGAGGCATTACCTATACGGTGAAACTTGTGAGATTTATACTAACCATAAAAGTCTGAAGTATATCTTTCAGCAGAGAGATCTAAATCTTCGGCAGCATTGGTGGATGGAACTACTCAAGGACTATGACTGTTCTATTTTGTATCATCTTGGAAAAGCCAATGTGATGGCTGATGCATTGAGTAGAAAATCTATGGGGAGTTTGGCATATATAGCTCCTACAAAGAGACATTTGGCTAAGGATATTCAGATACTAGAAGGTGCGAGTATCAGATTTAGTGTCTGAGATTCAGAGGCATTGTTGGCTTGTGCTCACGCTAAGTCTTCATTAGTTGAGCGCATTAAGGCCACCCAATATGAGGATGAGAGATTTTGCAAATACAGAGATGAGGCCTTAGCAAGTAAAATAAAGTATATGATTGTTGAAAGTGATGGTGTTCTTTGAATGGGTGACATGCTATGTGTCGCAGACGTAGATGGGTTGAGGCATGCTTGAAATGACCCGACTTGTCATTTTAAGAATTTATGCCTCGTTCAGTGGCTTAAGGTCTCGAGAAGTTTCGTAATATGTATTATGACCCGCGGGTGTGGTCGAGTTTGATTTTCGGAATTTAATTAAAAGAATAATTCTTATTTAGAAACTTAAATGGAAAGAGTTGACCGGAAAGTTGACTTTTGAGCAAACGACTCCGGAATAGAATTTCGATGATGACAATAGTTTCGTATGATGATTTTGACTTAGGCGTATATTCGGATTTGTATTTGGAAATCCGTAGGACAATTCGACACATTTTGGGGAAAGCTGGAAAATATAAGATTTTGGAAAAGTCCGACCGAAGGGTGAATTTTTGATAACGAGGTCGGATTTCAATTCCGGAAATGGGAATAAATCCCTTGTGTCAATTATGACTTGTGTGCAAAATTTGAAGTCATTCCGGATTGATTTGATACGTTTCGGCGCAAAATATAGAAGTTGGAGGATTTGAAAACTTATAATTCGATTCGATGCGCGATTCGTAATTTTGGCATTGTTTGATGTGGTTTGAAGCCTTGACTAAGTTTGTATTGTATTTTTGGACATGTTGGTATAATTGGTTGAGGTCCTGGGGGCCTTGGGTGGATTTCGAAAAGTTAACGGAGCAATTCAGACTTGGAAGAAGCTGCTGGAAAATTGCAGCAACTGTTGGAATCGCACCTGAGGAATTTTGGGGGCAGGTGCGACCACGCAGATGCGAGGGAGACATCGCAGAAGCAAAGAAGGAAGGGCATGGCAGTGGTCGCAGGTACGAAGAAAATCCCGCACATGCGGAAGCGCAAAAACGGGAAAGGAAGGTGCAGGAGCGGTTTTTTGCGCAGATGTTGCATCGCACCTGCGAATGCACATAAGCGGAAAGGATTCCGCATCTGCGATGTTTTTGTTGGCAGTGGCCTTCGCAGAAGCGATATTTCGCTCGCAAAAGCGTGCTCGCAGGGGCAAAAACTAGTCCGCATGTGCGAAATTGGGCAGAGTGTTAAGGACCAAAAATGGGTCATTTCGCCATTTTTCGATTGAGATTTTGGAGCTCGGTTTTTGGGCGATTTTGGAGGAGTTCTTCAAGACTTTGACTTGGGTAAGTGTTCTACATCCTAAAGTGATTGTATTTTATGAATCTATGATTATATTCATCGTTTAGTTCGGATTTAAATAGAGGAAATCAAGATTTTTTTAAAATCTTCAAAAAACGAAAATGTAAGATTTGGAAGTTGAGTTGTTATTGGAATTCAATAAGATTGGTATGGTTGAACTCGTATTGGAATGAATGTTCGGATTTCATGAAAATTTTGTCGGGTTCCGAGAGGCGGGTCCCGCGTTGACTTTTTAGAATAAAATTTTAAGTCGACGTATTATTATCCAGAATTATTTCCGATGAATTTTAATGAAGTTATACAATTAATTTGGATAGATTTGAGCTGTTCGGAGATCAATTCAAGAAAGAAGACGATTTTGAAATATCGACATAACTTCAAAGAAGTAATTGTCTTGCTTAACCTCGAGTGGGGGAATTACCCCTTAGGCAATGAGTCTTATGTGCTATTTGTGAAATGTGAAAAGCCGTGTACGCGAAGTGAAGAGTACGTACTCGGGCTTATACATGCAAAATTCATTGAATTAAAGTCTTATGCATTATTGTGTAGTAAAGTGGAAAATTATTAAATCATCTGTTTGCCATGCCTAAATCATTATTGTTGAATTTGTTTTTATAAGATAATTTGATGTGATTGTTACTTGAAATATTTATGAAATTTCGTGAGTATTTTGGTTTAATATTTCTTGGAAATTGATTCCAATATGAATTTTCTTATGCAAATAATTAATTTAAGCGAGCTTAAGAATAAGTATTAATATAATTATCTAAATTTGTATTAATGAAGGTTTTGCTTTATGCTGAGTAATTTCTATCTCAATTGATTATTTTTGGATGTTATATACATTGTGTGGAGCCTTGGGCTATTTGTTGTGAAATTAATTAATTTTGTTATATCTTTGGAATTTTGTTGTGGCCATTGGGCAAATTGTGATATGAATTAATTTTATTATATAGTCGTGTTAATTTTCCGTGTAAATTGTTGTGTTGTGTGAGTTATTATTTTGGGGAGATAAGGGTGGCATTTCACCGTTGATATTATGTGGGTATAAGGGTGGCATTTCATTGTTGTTGTGTTTGTTAGAATATTGTCTGGGCGGAGCGATAAGGGTGGCTATAGGGGTGATAAGGGTGGCAATATGAGCGATAAAGGTGGCTATTGTTAGGGACGATATGTGATGACGTGGGGTTGTGGTGTTGATAATTTTCATGCGATGTTGTGATTTTCTTGTGTTTATTTTTATACCTTGTGCAATTTGTCTTGTTGTTGGTAAATTGATAACAATATGATTTATGTTGAAATTGAAAACATGTGGCTATTGCCAGGCGGTTTATAAAATGAAATGTGGGCACGAGGTGCTGTGATGAAATGATAATGATAATTGGAACGTGAATTTTCCGTGCAGTTGTGATATGAAATGAGGGCACGAGATGCCGGGGAAATATGATAATTTAATTATGGGAACGAGGTGCCGTGGAAATATGAAAAAGGGCCGAGAACCGTATTTTTATGATTATGAAATGAGGTGTCACATGGTGTCTTTTTAATTGAAAGAATTATATTCAAAATATTTATTTGAGAGGATTTTTACTTAGAAAGTATTATATGAAAGAATTGTATTTGAAAGATATTTATCTGAAAAAATTATATTTGAAAAGATTTATTGAAAGAATTACATTCAAAATATTTATTTGGAAGGATTTTTACTTAGAAAGTATTATATGAAAGAATTGTATTTGAAAGATATTTATTTGAGGAATTATATTTGAAAAATAATTATTTGAGAAAATTATATTTGAAAGAGAGCTATCAGGAAGAATTATATGTGAAAGACATTTATTTGAAGGACTTGATTTAATTGGATATAGTTGTACATATTAATTGTTGGGCGATATTAATGGTATTCTTGTTGCCTGCTGTGCATATCACTCGTTGTTTCATGTTGCCCTATTGTTATTTGTTTTATATTATTTTGTATATTATATTACACAGGTTATTAGAGTAGTGAGTGTCTTAACTGTACCTCGTCTCTACTCCATTGCGGTTAGTCTTGATACTTACTGGGTACCGACTGTGGTGTACTCATACTACACTTCTGTACATTTTTGTGCAGAGCCAGGTATTGAAGATAACGGACTTGAGCAGAGTTAAAGAAGGATCGTAAGGATTCAAGGTAGAGCTGCTTGGTCGTCGCAATCCCTTGGAATCTTTTTATTTCATTGTACTGTTAATTTGTAATTAAACAATATTGTATATTCGGTCCTCGTGATCATTCCATGTATTCAGTTAGTGTTCGTGACTCAGTACTACCAGTCTTGGCAGGTTGTATATTCATATTTATTCCACTGTTAGTTTTGGTTACTTATTTAATTCAAAAACAAAATGGCTTCAAAACGTAATAGAAATCGGCTTCCCTAGTCTTAGAGACTAGGTGCCATCACGACGCTTGTTGTGGAATTTTGGGTCGTGACAAGTTGGTATCAGAGCTCTAGTTTCATAGGTTCTATGAGTCACGAACGAGTCTAGTAGAGTATTGCGGATCGATACGGAGACGTCTGTACTTATCTTCGAGAGGCTACAGAACTGTTAGGAAATTTTGATTTCTTTCATTCCTGTCATGCGAAATTTGTTGAATTTGGAATTTGAACCTTTGTATCTCTATTCTCTCACAGATGGTGAGGACACGTGCTACTGGATTAGCTAAGCAGGCATCCGCACATACTGCTAGGGCTGCAAGAGGCCGAGGTAGAGGTCGAGGAAGGGCACGTGTTGCGACTAGAGTACCTGCTAGAGCGGCAGTTGAGGAGCCACCAACAGCTCCAGTTGGGGGACAGGTACCAGAAGCACCTGTTGTTACCCCGGGATTTCAGGAGACTTTAGTACAGTTCCTGACTATGTTTGGTACATTGACTCAGGCGGGATTGATCTCTGTTGCACCAAACATTTCGCAGATTGGGGGAGTAGCTTAGACTCCTATCACAGCTCTAGAGCAGCAGGTTCACATTGGTCAGGTTCCGGGTGTAGTACCGGTACAACCTGTTATTCCGGTTCGGCCTGAGGCCAGGCCAGAGGCATCGAAAAAAGAACAAAAGAGACTTGAAAGGTTTAAGAAATATGATCCACCAACTTTCAGTGGCACAACTACAGAGGATGCCCAAGGATTTCTGGAAAATTGTCACTGTATTCTCCGCACCATGGGTATTGTGGAAGTGAGCGGAGTTGCCTTTACTACATTTCAACTGTCAGGCGTAGCGTATCGTGGTGGCAAATATATGAAGAAGGTAGACCAGCCGATGCAAAACCACCAACTTGGGCTCAACTTTCGGAAATATTCTTGAAAGAGTTTGTTCCCCAGATTCTCAGAGATGCGTCAGGGCATTATGACAGTATCAGAATATGCTATCAGGTTTAATGAGTTAGCCCGTCATGCACTTATCTTAGTTTCGACAATCAGAGAACGGGTCCGCAGATTCATTGAGGGGCTCGAATATGATATTAAAATATGCATGGCTCGAGAATTCCAAACTGATACTCCATTTCAACAAGTAGTAGAGATTGCACGAAAGATTGAGGGTGTTTTAGGCGAGGAAAGGGAGTCTAAGGAGGTCAAAAGGTCTCGAGCATCTGGAGAGTTCAGTGGATTTTACTCTTTATCTATAACCCATTATAGCGTAGGCTCGAGCAGTCGGTCAGCTCAGTCCGCACATCAGATTACTCGGAGTGCTCTAGTTTATAGTGCACCACCGACACGAGATTCTTACTGTGGTTATTCCAGTTTTCTGGCACAGACTCAGTACGAGCAGCCGCGACCTCAGAGGGGTTGTTATGAGTGTGGTTATACTAGTCATATCATGAGAGATTATCCCAGACTTGGGAGGCGTGGATTTCATCAGAACACTCCAGTTACAAGCTTTATTCCAGTCGATAGTCCATGTGCACAGTCAGCTAGAGGTGGAGGACAAGTGGGTAGTGGGGCGCTTAAGAGGTGGAGGCCCGACCCGTTGATTTAATCACTATGATTTAGCTGAGGATAAAATACCAGATAGTGTTGTTATGGGTACGATCCTGATTTTATTATAAAAGGATATTTTCCTTAATTTGATTCGGTTCTGAATATTGAGGTGAGTCCTCATATTATGTTCCACTTATGGGTGAGCTTCATAAATTTGTGACCCACTTATATGTTTATCCCTGTTGGGAGATTTAAATATGTGAGCCCGCGTCTGTTATTTTATTTCTGTACACCATTGAGGGTTATAAGTCCAAAAGTAATTTTTATTATTCCTTACAGTGGGTTTAATGTGTGTCGGAATAATTGATTCCAATTTTTTTATGATTATACGCCCTACCTGTTTGAGGGTTCATTATGTGTTATGAAAACTGTTTATGAAATATATTGAAATGAAGAAAGAAAGGAAATTGAAATTTCAGTTGGCACAATGTGCAAAATACTTGTGATTAGAAGTTGAGGATTAGATCCTCGCATTTTATATATGATGTGAAATATTTAAACTGGGCTACAAGTCGCGGTGGAGGTTATGTAAGGATGAGGTCCTCGTGGTAAAATATTTATGAGTTTAAATTCCCCCTTTGTGAAATTTAATTTGTACAATAATATTAAAAGGGAGTCATGCCTGTTAGGCTTGTTTGATAATTCTTGTATATATTTTGTGCATATTCAACCATTTTCGTGCTGTAAACATTGAGTTTTAACCTATGAGATGTGTGCCGAGGTGGCGTTAAATGTGACTCATTAATCCGAGTAAGCAATCATGAGGTCTTCATGCCTCACATTCTGTTGTCAGTATTGTGAAAATTTGAAATAAGGTGGTGGTTAATATGAGATTAATTGATAATGCTCGAATTAATTATGAACAACTTTTAAGACCAGAGAGGTGGTGATGAGCATACATATGATGTGCTTCATGTCCTGATATCATTATGATAATGCAATGCTTGTAATGCTGAGATTGGTGTTATTGATATATACTTTGTGGTATTTTATTGGGTTGTGGATGTGTTGTTAGGAGTTGTTTTGGTGTTACTCTGGCAGGTGGATAGGCCCAATTACAGGGGAGACTCTGCCAAAATTTATGAAAAATTTGGGAGTTAGTAAAATTAGGAGGATTGAGATTTGCAAAGGAAGAGATAAGTTGTGTTATGTAGTTGAGGGAGAATTATCCTAAGCGGGGGATAATCTAACACCCCAGAAATATTTTGAAGTACTTCAACAATATCAAGAAAATTGATGTGTGCGTAGGCACGAGTTGTTATAACCAGTTAAGACTAATACCGTGCGTTGTTGTGATGACCCAAAAAGGTCATCTTATGTTTTAGAACTCAAATATACGCTCTTAAGCCTTAAAAATCTAATTTTTACCCTCCTTGATTTGCGTGCACAGTCCGTACATGTTTTCGGAAAGCTTTTATGTTGAAAACTAATGAAAATAAGATTTTTTACATTAAAAGTTAATTTTTGTTGACTTCGGTCAACATTTTAGGTAAACGGACCCGAATCCATACTTTGACAGTCCCGGTAGGTCCGTATCGAATTATGGGACCTGGACGTATGCCCGAAATCGAATTCGGAGGTCCCTAGCTTGAGTTATGAATTTTTTATGAAAATTAAAAGTCTGGAAATGATTTGTTTTTAAGAATTGATTGATATTTGGCATTGTTAGTATCGGGTCCGTATTTTGGTTTCGGAGACCGGTACAGGTTCATCATGATATTTAGGACTTGTCTGTGAAATTTGGTGAGAAACGGAATTGATTTGACGTGATTCAGATGTCCAGTTGAGAAGATATGAATTCTAAAGTATTCTTGAGAATTTCATTTGATTTAGAATTTGAAAATTTGGTATTTTGCTGCAGCAGGTGTTCTGCATATCCTTCTTCGCGTTCGCGAAGGTCCTCTCGTGAACGCGAAGAGTAAACTGATGAGGCAGGGATTTCTTCTTCGCGAACGCGAAGCGATGGGGGCGTTACCCTTCGCGAATGCGACAAGCCCATCGCGAACGCGTAGTGTTAGGCATTTGGGAGGGGGAGTCAGCCGTTCCTTCATCGCGAACGCGAGCAATGCCTCACGAACGCGAAGGCCAGGGAGGAGTAACCATCGCAAACGCGAGCTGGGTCTCACGAACGCGAAGGCTTGGTAGCCAGTACCCTTCGCGAACGCAACAGTGCTCTCGCGAACGCGATGAACACTGTCGCTTAGCACTTAACAGAATCCAAAAACGGGATTTTAGCCAAAAAATCATTTTTCTCTAAAACCAAACGGTGAGAGGCAATTTTTCAAGAGCTATATCTTCCCCAAATTGTTGGTAAGTGATTCTAAACCATTTTCATTCAATTACCCATTACATTTCTTGAATTTTCAACCTAAAATCTAGAGTTTTCATGGTAGAATTAGGGGTTATGGTAGAAACTAGGGATTTCGGAAATTTGGGAATTAGACCTCAATTTAAGGCTGGATTCCAAAACTAATTATATATTCGGGCTCGGGGGTGAATAGGTAAAAGTATTTTGGTCCGAACTTCGGGTTTTGACCAAGCGGGCCCGGGGTCGATTTTTCGACTTTTTGGAGGAAAAATTGAGAAATTTAATTTATGCAATATAATTGATTCCTTTAGTAATATTTGATATTATTGAGTCATTTTTGAATAGATACGAGTGGTTTGGAGGTGAATTCCAAAGGAAAAGCTGTGATTGAGAATTAAGTGTCTTTCGGAGCAAGGTAAATGTTGTGTCTAACCCTGACTCGAGGGAATTAGAAACCTTAGATTACTTGCTAAGTGAAATTCATGTGAGCGACGTATATGTGAGGTGACGAGTACTTATGCGCCGCCAATTTATCTGTTTTCCATGTTTCTCACTTTTTCTTATATTGTCTCATTTCTATGCCTAATTGTTATGTGTTATACTAGTGTTGTTCAATTTAACGTTCTTATCATGCTTACGGATTTTCTGGTGATAATTGAGTTTTTATTTCAAAGTTGAGATTGATGTTATGGAATCAAATGTTGAAGTAAGGTTTGTACTTGTTATTTTATCTCCCTGTTGTTATTTATGCATTGCATTATGGTAAGGGAAAGTGTTAGTGCACGAAGGGTGATGCCGTGCCATATTGTGAGTGTTAATGCACGAAGGGTGATGCCGTGCCATGTTGTGAGTGTTAATGCACAAAGGGTGATGCCGTACCATATTGTGAGAGTTAATGCACGAATGGTGATGCCATTCCATGATATGAGAGTTAATGCACGAAGGGTGATGCCGTGCCGTTTCTAATAATTTTATGGTGAGATTGAGAGTAAAAGCACGAAGGGTGATGCCGTGCATTTTTTTCTTCTTATTGTATTCACTATTCATGTTGATTCATGGTATATTGACTGCTCCGGTGATCATTCTACTGTAGTTCTTTATCTTTTATTTCCCCTCAATATGTTTCCCTCCCGACAATTCCTGTTATTGTATATACACTGTTAAATTGTACAGGTTGATTCGTAGGTGCCTTGCCTTAGCCTCGTCACTACTTCATCAAGGTTAGGCTCGACACTTACCAATACATGGGGTCGGTTGTACTGATACTGCACTCTGCACTTTCTGTGCAGATTTTGATACCGGCTCAGGTTGATCGAGATTTTGCTATTGGTCCGCTCTCTGGAGATTCAAGGTAGATCTGTCGGCGTTCACAAACCTTGAAGTCCCCGTCTATCTTTTCTGTTCTACTGTTTCTTTCATTCAGACAATTGTATTTCTTTCAGACTATTACTTGTAGTAAATTCTAAAATGCTCGTGTGTTGTGACTCCGGGTGGTAGTAATGAATACAGTTTTTATGATATTCCGCACTTATTATATCTCATCTTAGTTAATTATTGTTAATTACTGAATGGAAATAAGGAATTTATTTAATAATTCTCTAACGTTGGCTTGCCTAGCAAGTGAAATGTTAGGCGCCATCATGGTCTCGTCGGTGGGAAATTTCGGGTCGTGATAGTTGTTGTGAAAAACAATCAGACCTTTTGAAATGTTGGAGTGTAAGAAATTGATCTTAAAATTTACAAATATGGATAAAAGAAATAATCTCAAATGAGATGATATTGTCGGGCTTATCTCAAATGCGGCAACGTGGAATCAACCATGAGTACATGTGTAAAAGTAAAATCATCAATTTGGTGACCTTAGAATAATTCTTAGAACGTTCGAGGACGAATGCTTGTTTAAGAGGTAGAGAATGTAACGACCCGACTTGTCGTTTTAAGAATTTATGCCTCGTTCAGTGGCTTAAGGTCTCGAGAAGTTTCATAATATGTATTATGACCCCGCGGGTGTGGTCGAGTTTGATTTTCGGAATTAAATTAAAAGAACAATTCTTATGTAGAAGCTTAAATGGAAAGAGTTGACCGGAGAGTTGACTTTTGAGAAAATGACTCCGGAATGGAATTTCGATGATGACAATAGCTTCATATGATGATTTCGGACTTAAGTGTATGTTCGGATTTGGATTTGAAAGTCTGTAGGACCATTCGACACATTTTGGCGAAAGTTGGAAAATATAAGATTTTGAAAAAGTCCGACCGAAGGGTGAGTTTTTGATAACGAGGTCGGATTTCGATTCCGGAAATGGGAATAACTCCCTTGCGTCAATTATGACTTATGTAAAAATTTTGAAGTCATTCCGTATTGATTTGATACGTTTCGGCGCAAAATATAGAAGTTGGAGGATTTGAAAACTTATAATTTGATTCGATGCACGATTAGTAATTTCGGCATTTTTTGATGTGGTTTGAAGCCTCGACTAAGTTCGTATTGTATTTTGGGACATGTTCGTTTAATTGGTTGAGGTCCCGGGGGCCTCGGGTGGATTTCGAAAGGTTAACGGAGCAATTCGGGCTTGGAAGATGCTGCTAGAAAATGGCAGCAGCTGTTGGAATCGCACCTGCGGAATTTTTGTTGCAAGTGCGACCACGCAGAAGTGAGGGAGCCATCGCATAAGAGAAGACAGAAGGGCATGGAAGTGGTCGCAGGTGCGAAGAAAATCACGGACCTGCGGAAGCGCAGAAGCGGGAAAGAAAGGCGCAGAAGCGGCTGTTTGCGCAGATGCGGATGTTGCATCGCACCTGCGAATGCGCAAAAGCGGAAAGGATTCCGCATGTGCGATGTTTTTGTTGGCATTGGCGTTCTCAGAAGCGATATTTCGCTCGCAAAAGTGAGCACGCAGGTGCGAAAACTAGCCCGCATGTGCGAAACTGGGCAGAATGTTAAGGACCAAAAATGGTCATTTCGCCATTTTTCGATTGAGCTTTTGGAGTTCGGTTTTTGGGCAATTTTGGAGGAGTTCTTCAAGACTTTGACTTGGGTAAGTGTTCTATATCATAAAGTGATTATATTTCATGAATCTATGATTATATTCATCATTTAGTTCGGATTTAAATGGAGGAAATCAAGATTTTTGTAAAATCTTCCAAAAAACAAAATTTTAAGATTTGGTAGTCGAGTTTTTATTGGAATTCAATAAAATTGGTATGGTTGAACTCGTATCGGAATGTGTGTTCAGATTTCATGAAAAATTTGTGGGGTTCCGAGAGGCGGGTCCTGCGTTGACTTTTGTTGACTTTTTGGAATAAATTTTCAAGTCGACGTATTATTATCCGGAATTATTTTCGATGAATTTTAATGAAGTTATACAATTAATTTGGATAGATTTGAGCTGTTCGGAGGTCAATTCAAGCAAGAAGGCGATTTTGAAATATCGACATAATTTCAAAGAGGTAAGTGTGTTGCTTAACCTCGAGTAGGGGAATTACCCCTTAGGCATTGAGTCTTATGTGCTATTTGTGAAATGTGGAAAGTCATGTACGCGAGGTGACGAGTACGTACTCGGGCTTATACGTGCAAAATTCATTGAATTAAAGTCTTAGGTATTATTGTGTAGTAAAGTGGAAAATTATTAAATCATCTCTTTGCCATGCCTAAATCCTTATTGTTGAATCTATTTTTATAAGATAATTTGATGTGATTGTTACTTGAAATATTTATAAAATTTCGTGAGTATTTTGGTTTAATATTTCTTGGAAATTGATTCCAATATGAATTTTCTTATGCAAATAATTAATTTAAGCGAACTTAAGAATAAGTGTTAATATAATTATCTAAATTTGCATTAATGAAGATTTTGCTTTATGTTGAGTAATTTCTATCTCTATTGATTGTTTTTGGGTGTTATATATATTGTGTGGAGCCTTGGGCTATTTGTTGCGAAATTAATTGATTTTGTTATATCTTTGGAATTTGGTTGTGGCCATTGGGCAAATTCTGATATGAATTGATTTTATTATATTGTCGTGTTAATTTCTCGTGTAAATTGTTGTGTTGTGTGAGTTATTATTTTGGGGAGACAAGGGTGGCATTTCACCATTGATATTATGTGGGAATAAGGGTGGCATTTTATTATTGTTGTGTTTGTTGGAATATTATCTGTGCGGAGTGATAAGGGTGGCTATAGGGGTGATAAGGGTGGCAATATGAGCGATAAGGGTGGCAATATGAGCGATAAGGGTGGCTATTGTCAGGGATGATATGTGATGACGTGGGGTTGTGGTGTTGATAATTTTCATGCGATGTTGTGATTTTCTTGTGTTTATTTTTATACCTTGTGCAATTTGTCTTGTTGTTGGAAAATTGATAACAATCTGATTTATGTTGAAATTGAGAGTCTGTGGTTATTGCCAGGCGGTTTATAAAATAAAATGTGGGCACGAGGTGCCGTGAGTAAATAATGAGAATATTTGGCACGTGAATTGTCCGTGCAGTTATGATATGAAATGTGGGCACGAGGTGTTGTGATGAAATGATAATGATAATTGGCACGTGAATTGTCCGTACAGTTGTGATATGAAATGAGGGCACGAGGTGCCAGGAAAATATGATGATTTAATTATGGGCACGAGGTGCCGTAGAAATATGAAAAAGGGCCGAGACCCGTATTTTTATGATTATGGAATGAGGTGTCACATGGTGACTTTTTAATTGAAAGAATTATATTCAAAATATTTATTTGGAAGAATTTTTACGTAGAAAGTATTATATGAAAGAATTGTATTTGAAAGATATTTATTTGAGAAAATTATATTTGAAAAGATTTATTGGAAGAATTATATTCAAAATATTTATTTGGAAGGATTTTTACTTAGAAAGTATTATATGAAAGAATTGTATTTGAAAGATATTTATTCGAGGAATTATATTTGAAAATAATTATTTGAGAAAATTATATTTGAAAGAGAGCTATCTGGAAGAATTATATGTGAAAGACATTTATTTGAAGGAGTTGATTTAATTGGGTGTAATTGTACTTATTAATTATTGAGCGATATTAATGGTATTCTTGTTGTCTGTTGTGCATATCACTGGTTGTTTCATGTTGCCCTATTGTTATTTGTTTCCTATTATTTTGTATATTATATTGCACAGGTTATTAGAATAGTCAGTATCTTGACTGTACCTTGTCTCTACTCCATTGAGGTTAGTCTTGATACTTACTGGGTACCGACCGTAGCGTACTCATACTACACTTCTGCACATTTTTGTGCAGAGCCAGGTATTGAAGATAATGGACTTGAGCAGAGTTAAAGCGGGATCGTAAGGATTCAAGGTAGAGCGGCTTGATCGTCTCAGTCCCTTGGAGTCTTTTCATTTCATTGTACTGTTAATTTGTAATCAAACAGTATTATATATTCGGTCCTTGTGATCATTCCATATATTCAGTTAAAGTTCGTGACTCAGTACTACCAATCTTGGGAGGTTGTATATTCATATTTATTCCGCTATTAGTTTTGGTTACTTATTTAATTAAAAAAAATGGCTTCAAAATGTAATAGCAATCGGCTTACCTAGTCTTAAGGACTAGGTGCCATCACGACGCCTGTGGTGGGATTTTGGGTCGTGACAATGCTATTCTTAAAGAAGCTCACAATTTTAGATACACTATACATCCTGGATCCACAAAAATGTATCATGACCTAAAGCAATTCTATTGGTGGGAAGGTATGAAGAAAGATGTTGCTAACTTTATTTCTAGTTGTTTGACTTGTCAGTAGGTCAAGGCTGAGCATCAGCGACCTGTGGGACTGTTACAACAAATTGAGATTCCAGAGTGGAAATGGGAAATAATTACTATAGATTTTGTCACCGGTCTACCACGAACCCTTAGAGGTTATGATTCGGTATGGGTGATTGTAGATCGATTGACAAAATCAGCACACTTTTTGCCAGTGAATACTACATATAGTGGAGTAAGATATGTACATATATTTATGAACGAAACCGTCCGACTTCACGGAGTCCCAATATCCATTATCTCTGATAGAGGATCACAATTTACCTTACACTTTTGGAAATCTTTTCAAGAAGTATTGGGTACACGAGTAGATCTTAGTACTTTATTTTATCCACAGACAGACGGGCAGTCTGAACGTACTATATAAATCTTGGAGGATATGTTGAGAGCTTGAATTATTGAGTTTGGAGGTAGTTTGGGACGCTTATCTACCTTTAGATGAATTTGCTTACAACAATAGCTTCCAGTCTAGTATTCAAATGGCACCGTACGAAGCATTGTATGGTAGAAGATGTCGTTCTCTTATCGGATGGTTTGAAGCTGGTGAGACTAACTTATTGGGACCCGACCTAGTACAAGAAGCTATGGACAAGGTCCAATTGATCAAACAGAGATTGCTTACAGCTCAAAGTAGACAAAAGTCTTATGCTGATAAGAGAAGAAGAGATTTAGTATTCACAATTGGGGACAAAATGTTCCTACGAGTCTCCCATATGAAAGGTGTGATACAGTTTGGGAAAAGAGGCAAGTTGAGCCCCAGGTTTATAGGACCTTATGAGATACTAGACCGAGTGGGAGCTGTGGCTTATCGTTTGGCACTCACTCATGAGTTGTCCTTTATTCATCCAGTGTTTCATGTCTCAATGCTAAGAAAATGTATATCAGACTCATCTCAGGTGCTTGAAGCACCTGCTATACCGCTTGATGGAAAGTTGTCTTACAAGGAAGAACCGATGGCTATTGTTGATAGGCAAGTAAGAGAGCTACGGTCAAAAGAAATTGAGTTCGTAAAAGTCTTATGGAGAAATCATATAGTTGAAGATGCTACTTGGGAGATAGAAGATGTTATGCGAGTCAAGCACCCCCATTTATTTCAGTCTACAGGTACGTACTTGAGTTAAATTCGGGGACCGAATTTCATAAGGTGGGGAGGATGTAATATCCCCAATATTTTAAATGAGGACAAATGGGGTATTTAGTAAATAATTTAAGTTTAAATAAAAAAAAGAAAGAAAGAAAAGAACTAACTAATAAAACAAAAAAGGGGGGGGGGGGTTAGGAATTTAAGACAAAAGGGCCGAAGCCCATTACAAAAATATCTTCCTCAACTTTTTTAAAAGGGTTAGTGGAAGGGGACGAAGCAGAAGCTTCAGAAACGGAAAAATACAAAAGCAGGGAAGGAAAGAAAGAGAAAAGAAGAAAAGAGAGGAGGAAGAAGAAAGCTTTTTACAAAGGCTTTAAGAAGAACTAGGGGTTGAAATTGAAAGTATAAAGTTCTCATTCGGCTCAAGAGGTTAATCTTCTTCTTATCAGTTGAATTATTTCACTACATCTATGCGATTTCTTGTAGTATAAAAGAATTCAATATCAGTTTTTTTTGGTTAGTAAATAAATAAATAATTACTATAGACGGTAAGGCTATAAAGGTTTGGTTTAAGTACTGATAGGTCTAATTTTGGAGAAATAAAGTATACTAAATAGTTTGAAATTTATAGATTTTGGACTAGTTCTATGAGTAAATATAAATCCACAAATTAAGACTCAAACATGAACCCCGATGATTGGGTATTATAAATTAGCTATGAATTAGCCTGAACAAGGAAATTAACATGAGATCGATATTATGTAATTATAGATTGATTGGAGGAATTTGTACGAATTGCTCGAGGTGAAGCATTTGGTATTTCGGCACGAGTACTGTGAGTAGTAATCTTACAGCAATTTGTATTTTTATAACTTGCATGATTTACACATGATTTTTAATATGAATATGTTACCGATTATTTTGAGTTGCATGTGGGACAAGTCTTTTACTCGATATGATACCGAAATAGTTATTTGAGATGATTACTGTTGTTTTAAATATTTCCGTTGACACTAGATTTGTTTTACCGTTACTTGAATTTACTGATATCGAAATGAAATTATATGATTTGATAAGAACCGAAATACCTTATATTATTTTAAAATATTTTCTACGAGTATATACGGAATATATAGACAAGTATAAATGGGAGTAGACATTGAAGGATCCCGTAGTTAACGACAGGTTCGTTAGACCTGGTGCACCTCGTAATTACAGATTACCGTTACAACCCTCGCCAGTGGGAATGTATACCATTACTAATTTCCCTCGAGTAGGGACTACCGTTATATTTGACTTATTGCGAAGAAATCCACAGTTATACCGATTACATGATCCGTTCATTGAAACCTCCCAAATGTGAATATTGATATTATACAGTGGTTACCGAGCTTATTAATGAATTGTTAATTGTATTATAGTACAAGATAAACATGATGAGATTGAAAATTATTTATTGTTTCTGAAAGGGCATTTTTATGTTATTTTCTGTTTGACATGCTAGCATGTTTTGTGACTTGTCCCCAATAAAAACGGTTGTGGTTAAGTGTTATTTATTCACTGAGCTAGCGATTGAGCCTCGCACTTGTTCGCGTGGGCGGAGATTTTATTTATTGTTATGGTCTTTTCTTTGAACCCTTAGAGTCGTTCCATAGTCATTATTTTAGCGTCATGAGTATCCTTTCATTATTATAGACTTATGATGAGTATTGCACTTTCTTATCAAAATTGGAGATAAATTAATATTTCTAGTTGTTAGTGGGTTGATTAAAAATGGTGGAGATTTGCTTTGGTTAATTGATAAGTTGTCGATTGTTTGGTTTGATATTAGGATGGTTGGTTGTTGATTTTGAGACAGGAAAATTTTTGGATAGTCCAAAAATAGGAGAAACTCTGTCCGATTTTCTGTAAAATACCGATAAGGCTTACTTGGGAGCATTTGCTCCTAAGCGCCGGAAGATTGTCTACGATTAGTTTACGAAACGAGACCTATGTCGATGCACAAAACATAGAGAACGACATTAGAATGGCGAACTTTTAAAAAAAAAGTGTAACTGTATTATGAATGTCCAACTCCATGTATTAGAATATAGTCTCCATGAGATACATACCTAAGCTATATTATTAGTAACGGGACGACATAAAATTAAGACAAAAGACTTGCATGTGAGAAGGCTAAATAGTAAAGTATTGTTAAAGGTTGTTTGCGGTATTGCTTAATGTTCTGTATCTCGTCCTTCATCTTCTATGTATAGTCGTCTGAGTCCCTAGAGACCAATTGTCACAACCCAAGTTCATGGCACGTATTGTCCGCTTTGGGCCTAGGTCTGTACGGATTTATCTTTTGAGCTACGCCACCTCAAGCCCGAAAAGCGCGCGTACCATTTGAACTTATGTGATACCTTATAAGATTGTTCACTTTCCTCTCCCATTTCAATGTGAGATTCACCTTAGATTACATGTGCACCTCTTCTTTAGAAATTTGCCAGCCTAGAAGATTGACAGTCCTACTTGACCTGCCCTCATCAGCTCGCCCACCGTCATAGACATCGTAAGGCTCATGAGGGCGGGTCAAGCAGGACTGTTAGGTTTCTAGGTTGGCAAGCTTCTGAAGAACGGGTGCACATGTCACCTTAGATGAATCACATATCAGAATAGGAGAGAGAAAAGTAAAAAATCTATAAGGCATGACATAAGTTCAAATTGTACGCGCTCTTGTGGGCTCGAGGTGGCGTAGACCGAAAAATACGGTCTTAGGTCCAAAGCGGACAATATATACCATGGGCTTGGGTCGTGACCAATATGGTATCAGATCCGAATCTCCCTCAGTACGATGGTAGGGCAAACCTTAAAGGTCAACTGAGTTTAGGTGAATCTCAAATCTTCGAAAAGGTGGTGGGGCAAACCTTAGCGAGAACGCTGAGTCTTGGGGATAAATATAATGCTCATGATGGTGGGGGAAGATAAAGGCAGGTCAAGCATGACTGACGGACTTTTAGGCTGGCAAGCTTCTGAAGAAAGGGTACACATGTCATCTTTGGCGAATCCCATATCAAAATAAGAGAGAAAAATGAAGAAGCTTATAAGACATGACATAAGTTCACATGGTACGTGTGCTTTTGGGGCTCGATGTGGCGCAACCCGAAAGACAAATTCGTGTCGGACTAGGCGCAAAGCGAACAATACGTGTCATGGCTTAGATCGTGACACCAATTCAAACCTAGGTCCAACTGATTTCATCGTTGTGCCGATATTCTCTCCCCCGATCTCGTAGAGGTTTTTCCTTTAGACCCAATCAAAGAGAGTTGATGTGAACGGAGATGAGGCTAGGAATGCGATGGCATGGCCCATGTGCCGCATTTCCGGGTCGTCCTTTGATGTTCACTGGTACTAGCACTAAACCTTTCCTCCGAATTAGGTTCGTAGATCATCAGTCCGAGCGCGTGCACACACACAACTTATGCATTACATTAACTAATTTGTAAAATCAATTACAGTTAAAAATATGTAAATTGCCTTGATTATAAATATATTAGATTAATTTTTTAATAAAGCTTTAGCTATTAAGATTGTAGTTTCATCAAAATTCGCATGATGTAAATAAATAAATAAATACAAAATATGAAGAAGAATTGAAATGTTCTTTCACATTTCTTGTAACAAGTGATAGACAACTAATAATAATAAACTTTACAATGAATTAATTTTGTGAATTGGACTTAATCTATGTATCATGACAACTTTGCGAGATCTAAAACTAAATGTTCAAGAGATTCTATACCAAGTACATATATCCTTTATCGTTCTTAGTCATTTATTAGTTAAATAAAATTATCACCCACAAAGAATTAATATTGCTTTTTTCATATACAACGACAACAAACCCAGTTTGATTCCATAAATGGGGTCTGGAGAGAGTAATATGTACGCATGCCTTAACCCAATTTTTCATATGAAATGTTTAAATTTGTTTGTTTTCATTAGTATATGTTTTGGATAATACCAAAATAATTTAAGAAAAGTATGAGAATTTTGCTTAACGATAGTGTTAGGAATAAAGAGATCCCTTGACACTAAACTCTCATTCGAACTTCCTTCACACATTATCAATAGGATTTATTTCATAAGCCGCACTGGCATCAATAACTCTATAAATATTCCAGTCTGGGCACTTACTGTCAATGGAGTTTTCTCTACCAAAGCAAGATGCAACCCTTTAATAACCTTGCCTTATCCTCCTGCTACTTTTTTAAGCTGCTCCTTGAAGATAAAAATGAATCTACTAGTTCTAGACTTGTTTCTACGAATGTACTTAATAGCTTGGCTGAGTTTGAGAATCTTAATGTTAATTGTAATCCTAGCACTAATAGACCTACTGGCCTAAATGCAGACCCCCATGAGACTTCTTACTTATGTAACCATTGTGATCACCTAATTTTTTTATTATATTTGAATTTTTATTATCTTCTATTGTGTAAATATTTTTAGAAATTTAATATATATTTTTTTAGTTTTGTTATATTTTTTTTATATATTGGGTAAAAATTAAAAATAATTTAAAAGGTCAATTATTACTATTAATATATTTTTTTTAATATTTTAAAATAAATTAAATTTAAAAAAAGAAAATAATTAAATATTTTTTTATTTATTTTTTTAAAATTTTCGGATTTGAATAAGAAATAGGAAAAGTAGAAGTATAAAATTAAAAAGTAAAAGTAAAAGTAGATTGAAATTATTTAATAAAAAGTAAAAGAAAGTGGAAAAATAAAAGTAAAAGAATGTGGAAATTTAAAAAATGAAAAGTAAAAGAAAGTTGGAATTAAAAAATAAAAGTAAAGGTAGCTGAATTTTTTTTAAAACAAAGTGAATGAAAGTGGAAATAAATAAAAAAAAAAGTAAAATAAGTGAAAAATAAAAAAATAAAAGTAAAAAATATGGGAATTTAAATATAAATAAAGTAAAAAGTGAGAAATTAAAAAATAAAAGTAAAGGAATGTGGGAAATTATTATTTTTTTAAAAAGAAGGAAAACGGGAAGTGAGAATTCTTTTTAATTAAAAAATAATAAAATAAAATAAAAATCTAAAAAACTTCCGAACTTTTTTCTATAAATAGAAGAGAAATGTGAGGGAAAAAAAGAGGGAGAAGGAGAAAAAAAGAGGGAGGAGGGAATTGAGATTTTTCCTCTAGGATAAATGAGCTTCTACTCGTGTCATTCTTTCTTCGTCTTTCTTTCGAAAAATCCAGCAAAAGCACCTCTTCAAAAACAACTTTAAAGCCAGCAAAAACAAGCCACTAAATCACCGATTTTGCAAGGTCGGTCGGGATTGCAAATCGCGATTTTTCGTTCGAAGTTCCGTGGCCGGTGAAAGCTCTAGTCAACACTCGTCGAATTGTTTAACTCTCTTGTAATTTCAACTCTATTAATTTATATCAAAGGTCCGTTTGTTTTCCTTTCTTCACTGATTATTTTGTCCATTTACCTTCTTGTCTGTCGGTGTGATTATTGGGTAGCATGAAGTAGTAGTTCACTCTATTGATATTTGGATCATTTGAATCTGATTGTTTTCTTGTTCATATATTTATTAGACCATGATGTTAATTTTAGAGTTGCAAAGTTTTGTTCTAGGTTGATTTAACCGGATAAAGAGTCTATTGAATCACTGTAATTTGGCTTGTTTACTAATTTTGTTCATGAGATTGTGGTGTCATTGGCTTTGTTTAAGAAATGTACAGAATATGGGATATTGAGTTGAATAATTTGCTTGGGGCATGATTTGTTTCTAAGGAAATTGGTTTTTGGGCGGTTGGAGAAGAAAAGATTTTAGGCAAAAAGATTTAGTCTCATCAGGTCCAAAGTAATAAATAACATAGCTGTCCCATATTTCTCTAAGCTAGCCCACTTTTCTATAAATAATAAATTCAATTCTTCCATAAATAATTTCATAATTCATGACCTTACAACAATTTCAAAATAGTTTGAGTAAACAACTTATAAACATTGTAGCCTGCTTTAGACACGTTTAAATAAATCATTGTGACTATGGGTACGGTTCCCGTGACATAGTCATGATACGTAAATTCCAACTTAAGTGCGCGTTCACGCGACTTGACCATAACTTAAAATAATAATAAAATAAATATTTCGTTAAAAGTGCTAAAAATAATTAAAAGCGTTTAAAGAGTAAAAAATACAGAATAGGTTGTAGACATGTAATAAATAAGATAATTAAGTCAGGTATTAATTGTTAAGCGACTGTGCTAAAACCACGAAACTCGGGAGTGCCTCACACCTTCTCCGGGTTAACAGAATTCCTTATCCAATCTTCTGTATTTGCGGACCATAAATAAGAGTCAATTTCCTCGATTTGGGATTTAAAAATAAATCGGTGACTTGGGACACCATAATAATTATTCCAAGTGGCGACTCTTAATTAAATAAATAATTCCATTTCGATTAATGTCACTTTAATTGGAAAAACTCCCCTATCCCGCGGGAAAAAGAAGGCGTGACAGCTCTGGCGACTCTACTGGGGATCGAACCCAGAATCTCTGGTTTAGGGTTTAGAATTCGAGTTTAGAATAACTGTTATACTTGGTTTTTGCTTACTATCTGATTTTTACATGTTTGAGCCTAATTTGCTAAATGCCGTTTTTACCGCTTTGATATTACTTGAACTGTATATAAAACTGTTACGAAACCCTTATTCTCTCTGAGTCTTCTAAATCTTCTGGGAAGTGCACGCTGACGTGACTTCTTTTCTGTTAGTGTCATATCCCTAATTTAGAATGAGGATCAGATAAGTTGCAAAGACGGATGATATTTTGGTTACCGGTATGCTGTCCCCCGGCTCGAGTTGTCTGCTTAGGTAAGCCAGGTCTAGAACAATACACCCAGGATTTAAACTTAGAATAACATAGCCTCATGCCGGATCCCTAGTAGGAACGTTTATTTGCATCACGTGCATTTGACCTTGGGGACTGTCACGACCCAAAATCTCACCTGTCGTGATGGATTCTATCTCAATACTAGGCAAGCCAAAAATCTCAATAAACCACCATTTCTTTTAAATTTGAAAATAAAATAATTAAATTCAGCGGAAGAAATATCAAAATTTCAAATATATCACTCCTAAACTCGGTGTTACTGAGTACATGAGCATCTAATGTGAATACAATATTTCACTGATAAAAACCACTACCTGAAAGTATAGAACAATACAATAACTGAAGGAAAGAGAGGCAAGGTCAGCGGACGCCAAGCAACTACCTTGATAGTCTCCAACTGATAGTACTCTGAAATCTAACAATCTCCGCGTCCGAAAGCACCTGGGTCTGCACACGAGGTGCAGAGTGTAGTATGAGTACAACTAACTCAATAAGTAATAAGACTAACCTCTGGGCTAAAAGAAATGATGAGCTCTGCAGGTACAATCCAGTAAAACCAATGGTATAGAAATGTATGCATGCTTTCAAGTTCAACAGATAAACTCAGTACAAGTGAAATAGATCAATACTGCATGATATAAGGAATATGACATCTCAGTAGCAAGACCTCCTGTAGATACTGGTCACCAATTATTCGGTCACTCGGTACAGTTTATGGCCAGTCTAACCCTGGGGTGTTCCAACCCGTATATATATACACATCGACTGACAGTCAGTCATTTAGTACCGTATAAGGCCAATCCAGCCCTGGGGTAATTTATCCCCAAATGCAAATGATACGGACATCCATGTCCAGGTAAATTTATTACAATATAAATAAGTAAGGCAAGTCCATGCCCTAGGAAAATCCATCCCAAACATATATATAAGCAGTAAGTAAGGCAAGTCCTTGCCCTGGGAAATTCATCCCGAATATATATAATCATCTACGCTCACTTGGGGTGTACAGACTCCGGAGGGGCTCCTTCAGCCCAAGCGCTATAAGTCGACTGTGCTCACTGGGGGTGTGTGCAGACTCTCGGAAGGGCTCCTTCAGCCCAAGCGTGATATAAAGCCAATATGGCCTACCGCAGACGGGCAGTCCCGCTCCGTATAATAATAAAGTCAATGAGGCCTGCTGCAGGCGGGCAACCCCGATCCATTTAATAATAACATATATAAATCCAAATGGCCTGCTACATTGCGCAGCTCAATCCCATAAATATCCTCACAATGGACAATTATCATTGAGTGTGAAATGTATATTTTAGAACAATCAATTCAACAGCATCACAACCCCATGGGTCCTAAAATATCGGCACATAGACTAAACATGATCTTTATTACTAGCCTCAGCTTAATTCTTCTAACACGTGCCACATGTTCAGATAATAACATGATTCTTTAATTTTTCTACTTCACACGATTTATTCAAGACACACTTTCTGTGGTGCACGTCTACATGTTCGTCACCTATCGTGTGTGTCACCTCCAAACAATTCATATCATACCAAATTCCGTGATTCATACCCTTAAGACCAATTTTAGAAGTGTTACTTACCTCAAACTGTATAATTCTTTACTCCGGTATGCCTTTGCCTCATGAATTTGCCTCCAAATGCCTTGAATCTAGCCATAATTAATTCGATTCAGTCAATAAAATTTATTAGAATTAATTCCATAAGAAAATGCTAATTTTCCATAAAAATCCAAAATTTAGCTCAAAAATCGCCTGTGGGGCCCACGTCTCGGAATCCTATGAAACGCACAAAATCCGACAACCCATCCAATTACAAGTTCAATCATACTAATTTCACTCAAATCCGACTCCGAATCGGTGTTCAAATCTCAAAAATTTATTTTTATGAAATTGTAAAAATTCCTCCGATTTCTCTTGCAAAATCAAAAATCTAGCGCCGAAAACGAAGACTAATTCATGGAATATAATCACAAGGGAGTCAAGAACACTTACCCCCAGTTGTGTGGAAAATTTCCTCTCCAAAGTCGCCCAATCCGAGCTCCAAAATCCGAAAATGAAGAAAGAAACAAAAACCTACGATTTTATCTTTTGTTCAATCATTTACTCTTCGCGATCGCAAAGCACAAAAATTTCCAGCCCAAAATTTGCCTTTCACGATCGCGGAAAATGCTTCGCGATCGCGAAGCACAAATGCCCAGCTCTTTCAAACAGCCTCTAGTATAATGGTCATAACATTTTGTACAAAACTCCTAATGGCATTTGGTTTAGCGATTTGAAAACTAGACACCAAGGACTACAACTTTTATTTGTTGCTCATCTCCCAATTCCTTATATATTTCGACATATAAGCTTCCAAAATAAGCCTCGTGCAACAGAGAATTTCCAAACTCTTCCTAGATATCCTATAGTGTATCTATCATAACATTTTGTACACAATTTCAAATGACAAATGGTTTACCTTTATGAAAACTAGACACAAAGGGCTACAACTTTCATTTTTGGAACATCTCCAAATTCCTTATAGATTGTGAGATATAAGCTTCCAAAGTCGGGTCAGTGCAACAGAAGTTTGTTCTATGCGATCGCAAAAAGGCTTCCGCGATCGCGATTTACACTGCCCAAACATAAATATTGCTCTTCGCGATCGCGACCAATTGTCCGCGATCGTGATGCATACCTCTGTGGCCAAAAACCAACAACTAAGAATGGCCTTGAAATGGTCTGAAACCACCCTGAAACTCACCCGAGCCCCTCGGGACCTCAATTAAATGTACCAACAAGTCCTAAAACATCATACGAACTTAGTCGAAGCCTCGAATCACACCAAACAACGCTAAAACCACGAATCGCACCTCAATTCAAGCCTAATGAACTTTGAACTTTCAAATTCTATATCTTGTGCCGAAATACATCAAATCAATCCGGAATGACTTCAAATTTTGCACACAAGTCATAAATGACATAACGAAGCTATTCCAATTTCCAGAATTGGATTCCGACCTCGATATCAAAAAGTCAACCCCCGGTCAAACTTTCCAAAAAATCAACTTTCGGCATTTCAAGCCTAATTCCACTATGAATCTCCAAATAATTTTCCGGACATGCTCCTAAGTCCAAAATCACCATACAGAGTTATTGGAATCATCAAAACTATATTCTGGGGTCGTTTACACATAAGTCACCATCCGGTCAACTATTTCAACTTAAGCTTCTAACATGAAATTTATTCTTCCATGCTAACTCTGAAATACCTTAAAATCAAAACCGACAATTCACACAAGTCATAATACCTCATAGGAAGTTATTCAACAAATAGTTGGAAGGAGCATAAATGCTCAAAACGACCGTTCGGGTCGTTACAATCTCCCCCACTTAAACATACGTTCGTCCTCGAACGTGCCAAAAGTTGTTTCCAAGCCATCAAATCACTGTTCCATCTTACCACACACGTATCCGGGGGTGAACCCCCGTCACCCTATTCCATATAGGCTTGACAACACAATACCACTGAAATCATTGATTTAACTTTGGCCCATAAACCTTGGAAATTAATTTCCACCCTTTATAATTTCTTTCAAGACACAAATCTTACATTTACACACTATATGAGTTTGAACAAGCTGTATCAAGCCATAACCATAACCACAGATATAATCAACTAACATATTACACAACTCGCATGCTCGCAGCATTATTCCCGATCACAGTAACTACTCCAAAACCAACCACATACTAGTATTAAACCCATATCGAACCAAACCTCATCCCAAAATCTTTGTACACTGTTGATAATAAAAGAAACACGCAAAATTTCATGACCACTTACCAGACCAACAAGTCACAGAGCTCTCTCACCCCAACCAGAACCATAATCACTTTCTGAGCCGACTTTCAATATTATACTCCCGAATATACCGAAATCAAACCTGATAGTACCCATTCTAGGTCCAATGACCTTATATTACTAAACACAACTGTTCTATAGACATGCCGCACCAATATAACTCAGAGCCACAACTGTGATGCTATAAGCTCATTATATATAGTAGAACCAAGACACACAAATTTAATAACAGTAACCAGCTCTTCTAGAGCTCACATTAACATTACTTGCACGGACAACTCACGTGCTATAGTATCAATATCTTGACCCGTACGGACAACTCCCGTGCCAATAATATCAGTAGATGGATCCGCACGGACAACTCACGTGCCAATAACATAATCCGCCTGGCATGGTCACATGCCTTTAATTCAAGCATAACATACGGGAGCAATCAAATAAGTACACATGAACCATCATAACTGATCACAACTCCAGCACTCGCATGGCTATCACATCCTTCATGCACGACCATCCCTCTAGGAATATTCCCATAGTTCCTCTATGCCATATAGCAATAATTTGAATATCAGCAGTTTATCAACCAGGTGAGTACTGCAACCAATGAACATCCGTAAGTCAAAACATAATGCGCCTTTTGAAATGTGCACCCTTCTCAAGGATTACCGAGCAGTTATAACATTCATCTAATTATCTGAAATTGACCATTCTGTCTAAAATTCATGATCTTCCTTTCAAGAATGAACTGCCACCTTGTACATGTAAATCTTAATCCCGCGCCACACACCGCATCTATCATGCCATCATGTGACAAGCACGGGAATGTCATTAACAACTATGGGTAACCAGCAAATTACATACTCGGTCATTCAGTAACCTTCATCTTTCTTCCTTCCAGTAGGAATTCATAATACACAACACGTTCCCTACACCGGTAGAATATATCCGGTTCAACCCATGGTATAAACCATTAAGAACATTTTAAAATCAATTTGCACATAACCAAGCTATCAGAACTAAATTCCTCTAACTCGACCAAACCACGTAGGTCACCAAAACCCAAGAATATTGCCACTAAAACATCTGTAGAGTCTCACCACATCATAATTACCCCTATAAATACCACAACCGAAACACCCACTATGAAAATACCTTATTTGAGTCTAAGGCCGTTTCATTCACCTTCCTGATACCGAAATATAAAATCCATAATGATATACAAAAATGCCACAAGTCTCGACATCATCCAACTTAAATCTCAGATTTTAGCCATAAACAAATCCGCCAAAAATTCTCAATTGTTACATATTTATCTCGAATCCATTAGAACCTTCTCAAGAGTCACCCCCTTTATTCAAATCCACATTACACCGCCGAAATGGGCCAAAAGACATGTGCCCCATTAGCATAACAACACTCAAGGAAGTAACTCTACTTTAATACCACCTATCAAATTCATACTCTGTGCGCACTACATCATTCACAAATAATAACTCACTCATCCCACGATTTTCATATACTCATAAAGCGCAATATAACCCGTATCCAGAAATTTCCTTACACGAGTCATTCTCGAACTCCACCTCTGCAAGTCATCACTAATTCCCAAGTATACTTCAGAACAAAACAAAAAATATTTGACATATAACCATGAATTGATTTGTTAATAGCAGGCTCCCCCACTTGGCTCAAAGCCATAGATTAAAATACTTGATAACTCACAATATCCATACTTTATTACTGCCTTAATACCGCAGTCAGTTCAACAAAAATTCTTCTCAAGCTCAAGACACACCAACCATAAAATGCCTCAATCATCCGCTAATCTCGCATTCATTCTCTTAACACTCAAGTCAACTTTCTCAACCAGATTCAAATTCGAGTCTCAACACATACACCCCGCTGGCAGAAAAGAAACTCTCTATTCACATCATAAGGAACACACCTACATAAATTACTCCTCATGAGATAACCCACCTGCTTAGTCTCAAATTGACATCTTGTTATACCCTTTCGCAGCCATAATTACTATGAAATCACTTAATCTATCTGAGTCCAAACTCATTAACCAGACACGAGAATTTAATTTGCCCCAAAATTTAACAACGTGAAATATCTTTCAAAACATTCACACTCGAGATTGTACGTCACATCAAAACGAAAATAAAGCACTCAATGGCCTTCCTTTACATTTCAAGGAAACACTTCTCGTCATATTCAAATCGTTTTAACATATCCCACAGTTACATCATACTTATAACAAAGCATTCCACCGTTCATCGAGCCATAAATTCCACTTGTAGGGACATTACCGGACATATAAGTCCAAATGTACATGTTACAACGGAAGCTACCGAGCCTAAGCTGTGATCTAAACCTGGCCTCAAATCCTCCAGACTGGCCCATCACCAAAACACAGAATACATATCTTGAACCTCGTTCATAAAATCACAAGCCGGTGATGCACAACTGATACTGAGTGGTCATGTGCTCATACGAATACGTGGAAGGAAATCAAAGAGTTATGTTTCAAGCTGAATCAATTCCGCATGATAGAATACAAGAAAGTGAAATTTTTCCTAAGGTTTCAGCAGCCTCTTGAAGATAAGTACAAATATCTCCGTACCGATCCGCAAGACTCTATTAAACCTGCTCATGACTCGTGAGACCTATGTTACCTAGAGCTATGATACCAAATTGTCACGACCCAAAATCTCACCTGTCTTGATGGTGCCTATCTCAATACTAGGCAAGCCAAAAATCCCATTAAACCACCATTTCTTTTAAATTTGAAAACAAAATAATTAAATTCAGCGGAATAAATCTCAAAATTTCAAATATATCACTCCCAAAACCCGGTGTCACTGAGTACATGAGCATCTAATGTGAATACAATGTTTTACTAATAAAAACCACTGCATGAAAGTATAGAACAATACAATAACTGAAGGAAAGAGAGATAAGGTCAGCGGACGCCAAACAACTACCTTGATAGTCTCCAACTGATAGTACTCTGAAATCTAACAATCTCCATGTCCGAAAGAACCTGGGTCTGCACATGAGGTGTAGAGTGTAGTATGAGTACAACTAACTCAATAAGTAACAAGTCTAACCTCTGGGCTGAAAGAAATGATGAATTCCGCAGGTACAGTTCAGTAAACATAATGGTATAGAAATGTAGGCATACTTTCAAGTTCAATAGATAAACTTAGTACAAGTGAAATAGATCAATACTGCATGATATAAGGAATATGACATCTTAGTAGCAAGACCTCCTGTAGATACTGGTCACCAACTATTCGATCACTCGGTACAGTTTATGGCCAGTCCAGCCCCGGGGTGTTCCAACCCGTATATATATATATATATATATATATACATCGACTAACAGTCAGTCATTCAGTACCGTATAAGGCCAATCCAGCCCTCGGGTAATTTATTCCCAAATGCAAATGATACAGACATCCACGTCCATGTAAATTCATTACAATATAAATAAGTAAGGCAAGTCCATGCCCTGGGAAAATCCATCCCAAACATATATAAGCAGTAAGGCAAGTCCATGCCTTGGGAAATCCATCTCGAATATATATAATCATCTACGCTCACTGGGGGTGTACAGACTTCGGAGAGGCTCCTTCAGCCCAAACGTGATATAAAACCAATATGGCCTACTGTAGGCGGGCAGTCCCAATCCGTATAATTATAAAGCCAATGAGGCCTGCTGCAGGCGGGCAACCCCGATCCATTTAATAATAAAGCCAATAAGGCCAGCTGCAGGCGGGCAACCCCGATCCATAAAATAGTAAAGCCAATAAGACCTGTTGCAGGCGGGTAGCCCCAATCCATAAAATAGTAAAGCCAGTAAGGCCTGCTGCAGGCGGGCAGCCCCGATCCAGAACAATAATAATGTATAAAGCCATTCTTGCCTGCTGCAGGCGGGTATCCCCGATCCATTTAATAATAATATATATAAAGCCAAATGGCCTGCTGCATTGTGCAGCTCAATCCCATAAATATCCTCATAATGGACAATTATCACTGAGTGTGAAATGTTTATTTTTGAACAATCAATTCCACAGCATCACAACCTCACGGGTCCAACAATATCGGCACATAGCCTTAACATGATCTTTATTACTAGCCTCAGCTTAATTCTTCTAACACGTGCCACATGTTCAGATAATAACATGATTCTTTTATTTTTCTACTTCACACGATTTATTCAAGACACACTTTCTGTGGTGCACGTCTACATGTTCGTCACCTATCATGTGTGTCACCTCCAAACAATTCATATCATACCAAATTCGGTGATTCATACCCTTAGAACCAAGTTTAGAAGTGTTACTTACCTCAAACCGTGTAATTCTTTACTCCGGTATGCCTTTGCCTCGTGAATTTGCCTCCAAACGCCTTGAATCTAGCCATAATTAATTCGATTCAGTCAATAAAATTTATTAGAATTAATTCCATAAGAAAATGCTAATTTTCCATAAAAATCCAAAATTTAGCTCAAAAATTGCTAGTGGGCCCCACGTCTCTGAATTATACGAAATGCACAAAATCCGACAACCCATCCAATTACAAGTTCAACCATACTAATTTCACTCAAATCTGACTCCGAATCTGTGTTCAAATCTCGAAAATTCATTTTTATGAAATTGTAGAAATTCCTCCAATTTCTCTTGCAAAATCAATAATCTAACGCCGAAAACGAAGATTAATTCATGGAATATAATCACAAGGGAGTCAAGAATACTTACCCCAAGTTGTGTGGAAAATTTTCTCTCCAAAGTCGCCCAATCCGAGCTCCAAAATCTGAAAATGAATAAAGAAATCAAAACCCACGATTTTATCTTCTGTCAAAAATTTCCAGCCCAAAATTTGCCTTTCTGGATCGCGAAGCACAAATTCCCAACTCTTAGAAGCTAGCCTCTAGTATAATGATCATAACGTTTTGTACAAAACTCCAAATTGCATTTGGTTTATCTTTCTGAAGACTAGACACCAAGGGCTATAACTTTCGTTTGTTGCTCATCTCCCAATTCCTTATATATTCCGAGATATAAGCTTCTAAAGGCAGCCCTGTGCAACAGAGAATTTCCAAACTCTTCCCAAAAAGCCTATAGTGTATCCATCATAACCTTTTGTACACAACTCCACATGAAAAATGATTTACCTTTCTGAAAACTAGACACAAAGGGATACAACTTTTACTTTTGGATCATCTTCAAATTTATTATAGATTGCGAGATATAAGCTTCCAAAGTCGGGTTAGTGCAACAAAAGTTTGTTCTACGCGATCGCGAAAAGGCTTCCGTGATCGCGATTCACACTGCCCAAACAGCAAAATTGCTCATCGCGACCACATGTCCGCGATCGCGATGCATACCTCTATGGCCAAAAACCAGCAACTAAGAATGGCCTAGATATGGTCCGAAACCACCCCGAAACTCACCCGAGCCCCTCGGGACCTCAATCAAATGTACCAACAAGTCCTAAAACATCATACGAACTTAATCGAAGCCTCGAATCACATCAAACAACGCTAAAACCATGAATCGCACCTCAATTCAAGCATAATGAACTTTGAACTTTCAAATTTTATATCTTGTGCCGAAATACATCAAATCAATCTATAATGACTTCAAATTTTGCACACAAGTCATAAATGACATAACCAAGCTATTCCAATTTCCAGAATTGGATTCCGACCTCGATATCATAAAAGTCAACCCCCGATCAAACTTTCCAAAAAATCAACTTTCGACATTTCAAGCCTAATTCCACTACGAACCTCCAAATAATTTTTCCGGACATGCTCCTAAGTCCAAAATCACCATACGAAGCTATTGAAATCATCAAAACTATATTCTGGTGTCGTTTACACATAAGTCACCATGCGGTCAACTATTTCAACTTAAGCTTATAACATGAAATTTATTCTTCCAAGCTTACTCTGAAATACCTTAAAACCAAAATCGACAATTCACACAAGTCATAATACCTTGTAGGAAGTTATTCAAGACTTCAAATAGTTGAAAGGATCATAAATGCTCAAAACGATCATTCGGGTCGTTACAGGGACTCAACACATGGATTGGGTCCGTCTAGGACAGGTGTACCCAAATTAAAAGACCATCCTGATGCATCTTACATGCTACTTGTGCATCTGTTTGTTTCGGCTTGCATGTTGACCGGATTTTAGAATATGGAAAGAAAAAAAATAGGAAAAAAAACCAAGAGTGAGGTAGGTATTTGAAATCCGATACTCTATCGAAATTTCGAAAAAAAAGAGAAAAAAGAAAATAAGCAATGTTTCTTCTGTTCCGTCAAAATTGACCGAACTACGTGGGTCTGAATCTCACCGGATGTGAGATACGTAGGCAAACCTCATCGGTTTCGGCCCCAATTTTTCAAAAAATCCAAAAAAAAATAATTGTTTTCCTTTTCCTTAATTACTTCTTAAAATTCTTTCCTTTGAAAAAAGCCCAAATAAAAAAATAAAAAATTTTAACCCAATATTTTTTTTTGGTAGAAGTCTTTCAAATGCAATCAAAATCCAAAAAAAAAAAATTCTATATTTTTAGAAGTCATTTTTCCTAAAAACTCAAAAACAAATTAAAAAAAAAAAAATCAAAAATCCAAAAAAAAATATTTTCTTTCTTCTTTAGAAGCTATTTTTCAAAAAACAAAAAAGTTTAAAAAAAAAATCAAAATCAAAACCAAAAATCCAAAAATATTTTCTTTCTTCTTTTAAAGCCTTTCTTTTAAAAAAAAACGAAATTCAAAAAAATATGCCTGAGTTTTATAAAAGTAAAAAAAAGAAAAAGAATTTGCTTATTTACTCCATTCTCAATCTTCTCGAACTACGCGAGATATGATTCATATGGCATCATGATACGTAGACAATCCCCATCGGATTATATCATAGCCATAAACAATTTGAGTGAAAAAAAAAGAGAAAGAGAGAAAAATTGAGTGATAAAGAAAGAAAAGAGTGACAAAAATAACTGAGAAAAATAAAGAGCAAAAATAACAAAAAGAGAAAGAAAAAGAAATCGAGTTATGAAAAATTCAAAAAAAAAAAGGGAGAGATAAAAGAAATGATAGAGGTAGAGAATGGAAAGAGGCATTTAAAGGTCAGGATAAAGAACACAACTGTTCAAACACATGGTAGAAGCGTTTAACTGTTAAGTGCATTGCATCCTAGCATGCGATTTCCTATATGTTAAATGTCTCAAAACTAACATGGTTGTTGGGTGTGAAAATTAGCCAGGTTCTGCTCATGTGGTTGGTTTTGTTGGTAGTCTGGCTTCCCATCCTTCACAAGGTCCAAAGGCAGATATGACCTCCGCAAGCAATCTATCGATCATCTGTCCTGAGGATAGCCCGGCATCGGCTATTCCGCATCCAGAATTAGCAGTTGCTAAAGAAAATAGAATGTTGCGTCTCCGCATAAAGATAATATAACTGAACTTTTATACAAGGAATTTTCCAAGGACTGTAGTACAAATCATGAGCTTCTAAGATTTAGAGTTTACAAAGCTGATATGAAACAAATACATCATCTGTTTGAAATATGCATGAACAAATTTAAAATGCTAAAGCTACCAAGAACAAGAGGCAGTTATGACAGGAACGCAGGTATATCTTCAAATCCAACTCCCGCCATACACAACAACATCAACATCGACCATATACACGCAAGGTCTGATAAGTGATAATTTTACCATTTATTCTAGTCTATTTTCTTTAGTTTTTGTGTCCTCTAATTATAAAATGAGGTGATTTATGGTGTGAATTGCTAGATTTTCAAGTAAATGAAGTCTTGAAGAGAATTGAAATTAAATGACGTGGAATCGTACAAAAAGAGTGAAAGAAGTGCAAAACCTTCCAGTAAAAGCGCATCTGCGAAGAACAGCCCGCATCTGAGGTCTCGCATCTATGAGAAATGGTCCGCAAATGTGGAATAAGGCATGCAAGGCAGAACTCGCACATGCGAGTGGATAACCGCTTCTGCGTGAATATGTTCGCATCTGCTATTGCGCTTCTGCGCTTGAAGACCTCTTATGCGGATACACTTCTGCATGTTTTTGACCGCTTTTGAGGAAAAATAATTTTTCACCATCATCGCTTCTGCGAGCATGCATCCGCATCTGCGGAACCGCACCTACGGGGATTCTTCCGTAGGTGCGGTCAACGAGTTTCAGACCTGGGCACTTCTGCCATTTCACATTTTCTTCATTCCAAACCCACAAATACACAACCTAGCTTATTGGAAACAAATGTTTGGAAAAACTTTGGCTTATTTCCAGTCTCTTGACTAAGAGAACACAAGTATTGGAGCTAGGGTTCTTGCACACACACTTGGGACTTGAAGATTTGAAGCTTTTGGTGGAGAATTTCATACCCATTTATGTTCATTTCTTCATTTCTTTGCTTTTTATTGTATATCTAAGTGTGTAGTATTTTTTCCAACACTTGAATCTTGTTTATGGGAATATTTGTATTTAAAGTGTGGATTAAATATCTTGTTGTGCTTATGTATTGAACGTTTTTTATTTATTATGAAGTGAGTTATTGTTTCGTTAATTATTCTTGTTCTTTAATATTTCAAAAGGGATTAGCTAACCCTAGGACTTGCCCATTAACTTCGAATTAATTTTGGAAAAGATAATTTGGGGTTAGGAAAGATTAATTAATAAGAACTTGAGGCGTTAACCCTCATTTTATAGATTCTACCTAGGGATAGGATTGAACTACTTGTAGTCATATTCAGGTGTACTTAATCTCTTAATTGTTTTAGGGATAATTCAATTAGTAAGTCTTGTTAATCTTCGGAAGAAGCTAATATAGAATTATTAGCCGAGGTTAATTAACATAAACTCACTCATATTTGTAAAATCATGAAATACATTGGATCGTTACTTAAGCGAAATTCCCAATGCATCCATGCTTGTAGCCATTGATCATTTTACTTGCTTTCTAGGTTAGTTTACATTTTTGCAATTAGTTATAAATATTTTTACATTTTCGCAATTAGTTATAAATATTTTCTCAAACCTTTCTAAGTGTTTGGCTTAGCATAATAAGTGATAATTCTCTTACACGCCTAATCGCCTACACATTGTTCTCTGTGGGATTCAACTCTGACTCATAGTTGGGTAAATTATATTGCATGTTACCGTGTCTATTTACTTTTTAGTAGTAGATTTGGACGTCATTAAAATTGGCGCCGTTGCCGGGGGAACAATTTGGCATATTTAGGTTGTTTGAGAAGTAAGCGTACATGCTTTGGTCCAAACTTGTGAATATTTGTGTAATTATCTTGATCAAAATCAAGAAGAACTCTCAAATTCTCAAAATGAGAGGATGATGCTCATGTTGGAGGCTATTCTTGAAAATGAGGATAAGTAAAGCTTGGCACTCGAGGACTTAAAACAAGCACTACATCGAAATGATGAAACTATCCACACTTTGGAAGATCAAATGAAATCATTGTTTGAGGCCCATTATACCAATCAACTTGAGAGTTTGGAAAGAGCTCAAGAAAAGTCCAACTTCGAGGAAGAAAGTGAGCTTTATTTCGAGGAATCAAGAATTGAATTTCCGCCAACCGAGTCCATGCTTGTTAGCGATGCCACAAAAAATATGAAATTAGTGTCAACCGATGTGATTAATAATATGGTTGAATTTGACTCTAGTTCGAGGGACCAAGAGGATGTCAAAATCCGGAAAGAATTGAAATTTGGAGGCTTGATGTCACATCCCAAGCATTTCTCAACATTGAAATTGTGTAGAATATGGGAATTGAACTACACGAGTCAATAAGGGATTGCGAAGATAAGAGGCAAGGTCCATACATCTTACAATTTGAAGGTACAAGAAGGCAAAATGACATTCCTCACATGAAAGCCAAGAAATACAAATTGAAGCAAATGGCATTTGGCTTGATCATCTACTTACCACCCCCCTTTGCTCGTGGTCACAAACATAATTCCAAGTTAGGTGCCCAATTCATATCGTCCAAGTGGCGAGAAAAGTGGTAAAATTGATTCGCGTCGTGCCACGACGGTAAGTGCGGTGCTTGGTGGGAGGCAATCCATCATTTTCAAATTTTTAGTCGTTTTTAAAATTTCCTTTTTTAGAATAGTTTATTATGTTATTTTTGACTAATCGGCAAAGTTTTAGATTTTTTGGAGTTGAATTAAGGAGTTTGAGGTGTTGGAGTGCACAAAAACATTGGCTGACTATTCACGCAGAAGCGTCCCCGCAGAAGCGTCCCCGCAGAAGCGCCCAGATCATCGCAGATGCGCCTAGATCACAAAAGCGATACTTTCTTCACAGGAGCATGCACGCAGAAGTGCATTTCGAACCACAGATGCGGTAAATTCGCAGAAGCGCTTCACAAGACGCAAAAGCGTGATCACAGAAGCGCTTTGTTTTCTGCAGATGCGGTCCGTCGGGTAAATTTTAAAGCCCTACTGTCTTTCATTAGGTAAAATTCAAAACCCTTTCCCCCCCAAACTTAACTCCTCCATCTCTCACATAGCTTCTACTTAACATCTCCATTGCTTTTGATTTCTACAGCTCTCACACAAGACAATCAGATAATCGTCTTCACTCCTCTCTTCTACTATTATTTTCTTCTTTTACTTCTTCATCTCTTCTCCATGGCAGAATTACCACAACCCCATTTCCTTCTAATGAGTATTAATATTAGGGGTGAAGACATTGGTTGAGAGTGTGTTTGTGTGTGCTGCTGATGATGAAAAACAATTTTGGGAAGTCTGAGTACCAAATTAAATTAAAGAAGCATAACTTCTCTTTGCTTGTCATGTGTTCGACGAATTGTCCAAGAGAAATACTCTCACCATTGACCTTAAAATCAGGTTTAATCAAGTCGTGTAATCATATAGTAGGGGTGGGCATAATATCAGCCGAACCGTGAATTTCAATTTTTTGGTTTCGGTTTAATCGGTTATTCAGTCGGTGCACGATTTTTAAATTATCAAATTTTGATTTTTTGGTGTGGTTTACGATTTTGGTGTTTCGGTTTTCGGTTAAACCGAAAAACCCAAATTTTGGGTATTAGTTGAGAAAAATAGGTTTGAACATATGGGTTATTTTGAGAGTCCAAAACTTATTACCCATCTGAAGGCTGAAGCCCAATAGTCCAATACCCATTTGAAGCCCACCTAATTTACCCAAACCTAAGACTTAGTCACTTACTCTTATTGACTTACATTCCCACCTTAGAATTAGAAATCAAAAATTAGATTTAGGGTTCCTCTAGTCCTCTCACCTCTGTGCGACTGCTGCAGTGTTGTTGACGCCCGACTGTGACGCATTCTTCCTCAGCTCATCGCTCGTCCTTCTTCCTCAAGTTATTGCGACTTCTTCTAAGTTTCTTTTCAGTTTTCTTCCTCAGCTCATTCGATTTTGGTGTAGATCTTGTACCTTTTGGTGTTCCTTTTAGAGTTCACTCATCAATTATTTGATGTAAAATTTGGTTATGCCCTTCACTGGAAATTTGATGTAAAATTTTGGTGTACTTTTTAGAGTTTGCTCATCAATTTTGTGTTCTGTGCTCATTGGAAACATGTTTTGCTTGGGTTTTGATTGAATTCTGGTTGGGATTGAAACTTGGTTTGTAGTTAGGCTTTATCTGATTTATAAATATTACCTTATTAAAAAAATATTTGTTATAGGAGTTCCGACCTTAATTCTGTTTTCATTAAATTTTCTATAGATGGCAGAAGTTGAAAGTAGAGTAAGTGAGGTGGGTTCATCTGAAAGCGAACCTACTTCTTCACCTACAAATTCAGTTGAAACTAGTCAAGGCCCAAAAAAAAAAAATTGTACAATGTAGATCAACTACTTGGGATCATTTTTAAAAGTTTAAAGATGATAATGGAGGTGATAGATCAAAGTGTAAACATTGTGGTCGTGATCATAAGGCTGATTTACGATTGAATGGAACAACATCATTGAATACTCATTTAAAGAAGTGTCCAAATATACCACAGAAAGTTGATAATACTCAAACACAATTGTGTTTACAAAATGATGGGCAAACTAGTGGTGGGGTGATTTGGAAATTTGATCAAGAACTAGTTAGGAGGGCTTTAGTTGAGATGGTAATTACAGAGGAATTACCTTTTAGCTTTGTTGAAAAGAAAGGCTTTAAGAAGTTTATGAGCATAGCCCAACCTCTATTTAATGTTCCTTCTCATAGGACAATTACAAGGGATTGTTTTCAAGTTTACAATGAAGAGAGGCTTAAACTAATGAAAATTTTTAGAGAAGTAAAACCAAAAATTTGCCTTACCACAGGCACATGGACTTCGTTATAAAGAATTAACTATATGTGTTTGATGGGTCATTTTATTGATAGAGATTGGGTGTTGTATAAAAGAATACTAATTTTTTGCTCTATCTCTAGTCATAAGGGTGACGAAATGGCAAAAGTTAATGGTAATTGTTTGCTTGAATGGAAATTAGATAAGGTATTCACTGTTACTGTTGATAATGCTTCTTTGAATGATGTCACGGTCAAAGAATTGTCTAAACAACTAGATATGTGGAAAACTAATTCGAAGAGTGGTAAGCATCTTCATGTGAGATGCATGGCTCACATACTTAATCTAATTGTGCAAGATGGTTTGTAGGAAATTGATATTTCTATCAAACGTGTTAGACAAGCTGTGAGGTATGTGAGATCATCTCCGCAAAGGACCTTAAAGTTTAGGGAATGTTGTGCACATCAAGAGGTAGAATGTAGCAAAGCATTGTGTTTGGATGTTCCTACTAGGTGGAATTCCACCTACTTGATGATGGAAATGACGCAAAACTTTGAGAAGGCCTTTGACAAGCTTCATCTTTTTGATGATGGATTTTCTACTCATCTTTGTATGCATGTTTGTGAAGATGGGAATGTTGCATGTCCATTTGTATGTGATGATTAGGTGATTGTGAGAAACATGATAAAGTTTCTTGAAAGATTTCACGAGCTCATCGAAAAAATTTCAGGTTCACGTTATGTCACTTCTAATTGTCATTTTGATGATATATGTGAGCTTGATAGTCATTTGAAAGCTTGTTTAGATAGTAATGATACTAATTTGAGTAAGATGGAGGGGAAGATGAAATACAAGTTTAAAAAATATTGGGGTGAACCTGAAAAGATGAATAAAATGATATTCATTGCTTATGTGTTAGATCCTCATAATAAATTAGAGTATGTTGGTTTTGCACTTGAGGAAATATTCGAGGAGGAACCAGGGAAGAAATTAACTGCCAAAATGGATGCTTATTTGAATTCTTTGTTTGGGGAATATCAAAAAAAATATTCCAAAGGATGTTATCTTTAATCATCTCCATCTAAATCTACTTCATCTGATGACACATCTGATTCATCTAGTGGGAATGTGAGAACAAAATCTGTGAGAACAAAGCAATTGTTGAAAAGGCAAAAGGAAGACTCCGGGAGTGTAGGTACTACATCTGAGTTGGAAAGATATATTGGTAAAGGACAAGAGCCATTGTCTGATAATTCTGATGACTTTAAAATCTTAGATTGGCGGAAAATTAATGCGCCTCGATTTCCTATTCTATCTAAGCTAGCTCGTGAGCCATTCCAATTTCAAGTGTTGCATCGGAATGTGAATTTAGCACTGGTGGCCGCATTCTTGATTCATTTAGGAGTTCATTGACTCCTCGGTTGGTGCAAAGTCTTGTTTGTGTTCAAGATTGGTTTATATGTGAGGGTACTCCTATTAATGTTGAAGAAGATTTGGAGTTTCTTGAGCAAATTGAATTTGGTAAGATTTTTCGTTTTATGAGTGTTTATTGAAAATTAGTTTACTTTGTAAGTTTAAATGACACACTTTATCAAATTATATTTAGATATGGCAACGAGCGGAAGAGAAACTTGCATTGTTGAAAGAGATACTAGCATTGTTGATGCATAGTTTGAACAAGTAGTAAGTTTAAAGATTTGCTTGTTTTATGATATCCTTTTGTTATTTATAATTAAAAATATTTTATTAACTTGTGATCTTTTCTTTTTTTTGTGTAGGTTCAACTATGCCTCGTGGTCCTAAAGCTAGATCGCCTATTGGGGAACATTTTGAGCTATTTAAAGTAAATAAAGAAGCCCGCAAAGCAAAGTGCCCTCATTGTGGTCGAGTTTATAATTGTCATCCAAAGTATTATGGCACTTTTGGCTTAGTGAAGCATATTAAGAAGTGTCTCATGCCTCATCCAACAATTCGTATTTAAGACTTTAAGTATTCTTTTCTAGACTTACTTTGTGGCTTGTTGGTTGTGACTAGTTTACCACTGTTTTGTTGTTTGATGATGGTATTTCTAGACTTGTTTTGGACTTTGGTAGCTGCGAGATTTGCCACTGTGTTTTGGACCAATCCTGTTGTATTCTGTTTGGACTTGAAAGGTTAGCTTGTTTGTGAAATCCAGTGATTCGTATATTGCTAGCTTGTTTGGACTTGAAGGGCTAATTGTTATATTGTGAAATCCTGCTATTGTTCATGTTTGGATGCTGCCAGAAGTTACAATGTTATATCTATAAAAGATAAAACATTATGCCCACTGCCCAGTGGCTCAAGATGCAAAAAACACTGGACATGAAGTTTATGACCACTGGAAGTAAATCCAAGATATAAAAATCTTGAACCGTTAATAACCGAAAAACTAAATCGAACTTTAAAAAGACCGCACCGAATCGTAAATACTTTGGTTTGATTTGGTTATTAATATTACAAAATCGAAAACTGATAAACCGAACCTTACTTTCATAATAACCAGTCGAACCGACTGACGCCCACCGCCATCATATAGTGCGCTAATTTAGAAGTCTTGAGTATAAATTTTGTGCCAAAATCATGTTTGGAATTAAAAGATTTGGCAGTTTCTGAGTTTTTTGGAAACCCTTGATGAACACCGCAGAAGCGGACATGTCGCCACAGAAGCGGGCTCGCACCTGCGATACCTTGTCCGCAGGTGCGAGTTTTGGCCAGATATCACCTTTTGCAGAAGCGAGTATAATGCCGCAGATTCGACTTTGCACCTGCAATGTATATTCCGCAAGTGCGCGATTTAGCCAACAATCACTTTTCACAGATGCGATAGATTATCCGCAGAAGCGGAGCTGCACCTGTGAGGCTTTTACCACAGGTGCGGTAACTGGCAGTTTTGACAAAAAATAGTGGCTTTGCAACTGGAGCTTCCGGAGCCCGTTTAGCTTGATTCTTTGTCCTAATTGCATTGTTTTTAATTGCTTAACATGATTATAATTCCCAACTAACTTGGTTTTGATTTCTTTATTCCTTTAGTGTTTATTTTATTTTCTTTAGTAGTTTTTAGTTTATATTATTTTTATCTCTTTAGTAGTAATATACTTTTCAATAAATTATTCTTGGGTCTTCTTTATGCTACATTTCTTTCCCAAGGAATATTTTTGTATTGAACCGGGTGACATTTCCCTATGATGGATGGCGGGACGACTTTCTTAAGAGAATTAGTCTTGTTTTGGTATGTGGAGACTTTTGGATTGTTTGGTACTAATAAAATTAGTCTCTTATATGTGAAGTGTGAATTAAGAATACCCCTCCGAATTTTGGTTGTAAATTAAAAAAGTAAGTTGCGTGGGGAAGAATAATTTGTGTGATAACCTTTTGGCTCATTTTGTGACTCTTTGCCTACTAGTTGGCATGATATTGCTCAAATTGTTCTTATTAAGAAGTAAAATTGATCCGTATTGATTAGTTCATGTACCATGTGTGTTAGTTTCTGTTAAAAATAATTCTTGTGTTTACTTTTATTATCTAGAACTTTCCCGGTTGGTCTTTCAATGCTAATGTTAATTATGTTTGGTTGGAGGGATGACCTTAGGAATTCTTTGTGATCTTTGAAAAAGCCTCTTTAGCCTTTTGAGCCTACCATTGCATAAATACTATCACTAGTTAACCCCATTTGAGCCTTTAAACTTTTCTTTGGTTATCTCATTACAAACCTTTACCCTTTTTGTGAAATAATTCCCTCTTTTGAACTCGTCCCTCCTTGAATGTTAAGAATGAGGCTAAAAGTCAAAGTTGGGGGTGTTGGTGTTAATTAGAAAATGGTGAAAATGTACATTGTGTGTAGAAGCATATACCTCAAAGTTGTTTATATGAAGATATTCAAGCTCCAAAAGAAAATAGTTGTATAAAACAAATGGATTCTTGAGAAAATTAAAGAGGTGCTTTAAGGTGGTTCTATGTTGGTAACTAGATGTCAATAAGGGGTATATGGTTTAAAAAGAAGCAAAGTGCACAAAGAAAAGACAAATGTGAGTATTGTTCAAGGGAGGTATAGTCACTTGTATCCCAAATGTTTATCCTACCCTTCCTTAAGCCTACATTACAAGCTTAAAAAGTCCTTATGGGATCTCCAACCGAATGTTCTTTAATAGGCGGCGAATTAAAAAAAAGGCAAGCTTATGGTATGATATTTTGTAACACTTGAAATTCTTTGTTGAGAGTGAGTGTCTTTGTGCATTTGTCCCTTGTGTTGTTATTGTAAACACGTTGATTTTGGGAATTTCTTTCTCGTGAAAGCACATGGACTATGATAGATTGGTGACATTGATAAATTTCGAATTGTATAAATTGAGCATATGTAGTAGACTGGTGCTTTTGAGTCACTTCTTGAGTCTTGGTTGTTGTCACTTGATTATTTTGAAACTCCACTGTATTCTTGAAGTTGTTTTTAGATGAGGTAGTTATTTGGTTGAAATCACATGCTTGAGCCTAATTATTAGCACCAACCAAAACCATACGTGTTCTGCTTAATTGAAAAATGTGATTTGAAAATGATAGCGATGTTAATTGAGCTTTAAATGTTAGAGCCTCATTGAGTATTTGGTTTTGATTTGCTTGAGGACAAGCAAAAGATATAAGTTGGGGGTGTTGATAAGTGGTGATTTTACCATTTACTCTACTCTCTTTTCTTTAGTCTTTGCATCCTCTAATTATAAAATGAGGTGATTTATGGTGTGCATTGCTAGATTTTCAGGTAAATGAAGTCTTGAAGAGAATTGAAATTAAATGACGTGGAATCATACAAAAGAGTGAAAGAAGTGCAAAACCTTCCAGTGAAATCGTATCAGCGAAGAACAGTATGCATCTGCGAGAAATGGTCCGCAGATGCAAAATAAGGCATGCAAGGCAGAACCCGCACCTGTGAGTGGAGAACCGCTTCTGCGGTAACTCTTCTGCATGAATATGTTCGCATCTGCGATTGCGCTTCTGCCCTTGAAGACTGCTTATGCTGATGCGCTTCCGCGTGTTTTTGACCGCTTCTGCGGAACACATATTTTTCACCATCATCGCTTCTGCAAGCATGCATCCGCATCTGCGGAACCGCACCTGCGAGGATTCTTTTGTAGGTGCGGTCAACGGGTTTCAGACCTGGGCACTTCTGCCATTTCACATTTTATTCATTCCAAATCCACAAATACACAACCTAGCTTATTGGAAACTGATCTTTGGCAAATCTTTGGCTTATTTTCAGTCTCTTGACTAAGAGAACACAAGTATTGGAGCTAGGGTTCTTGCACACACACTTGGGACTTGAAGATTTGAAGCTTTTGATGGAGAATTTCTTATCCATTTATGTTCATTTCTTCATTTCCTTGCTTTGTATTGTATATCTAAGTGTGTAGTATTTTTTCCAACACTTGAATCTTGTTTATGGGAATATTCGTATTTAAAGTGTGGATTAAATATCTTGTTGTGCTTATGTATTGAACGATTTTTATTTATTATGAAGTGAGTTATTGTTTCGTTAATTATTCTTACTCTTTAATGTTTCAAAAGGGATTAGCTAACCCTAGGACTTGCCCATTAACTTCGAATTAATTTTGGGAAAGATAATTTGGGGTTAGAAAAGATTAATTAACAAGAACTTAAGGAGTTAACCCTCATTTTATAGATTCTATCTAGGGATAAGATTAAACTACTTGTAGCCGTATTCGGGTGTGCTTAATCTTTTAATTGTTTTAGGGATAATTCAATTAGGAAGTCTTGTTAGTCTTCGGAAGAAGCTAATATAGAATTATTACTCGAGGTTAATTAACATAAACTCGCTCATATTTTTAAGGTCGTGAAATACATTGGATCGTTACTTGAGTGAAATTCCCAATGCATCCATGCTTGTAGCCATTGATCATTTTACTTGCTTTCTAGGTTAGTTTACATTTTCGCAATTAGTTATAAATATTTTTACATTTTTGCAATTAGTTATAAATATTTTATCAAACCTTTTTAAGTGTTTGGCTTAGCATAATAAGTGATAATTCTCTTACACGCCTAATCGCCTACACATTGTTCTTTGTGGGATTCGACCACGACTTATAGTTGGTTAAATTATATTTCATGCGACCGTATCTATTTACCTTTTAGTAGTGGATTTGGATGTCATCAAGGTCCAGAAGTGTAGTATGAGTATAATCGACCACATGTACTCAATAACTAACAAACCTAACCTTAAGTTGAAAGTAGTGACCAGCTGAGACAAATGTCAGAGTCCAACACCAATAGTCAACAACAACTCATAACAATATAATAAAAGTGGTATAAGAAATAACTCAGAGATATAATGCTCAGCTCGTTCAGAGTTTCGAAAAATAGGAATGATTTTCAAGTGTAACAATAAAAACCCAAATCTTTTACTGAAATCACCAAAATATGAGTAAATCTGAAGAGCTGTGATTTTCCCCCAAAACCTTTCAACAACAGGTAAGATTTGTTTCATTATCAAATGGCATAAGGAAATTACATCTCTATGCCTACATGTCAATGTGTATGTCAAGTCATGGATGACAAAATACCGTACGGCACGAGGAAAATGCATCTTTATGCATATATGTCGAGTGTGCATGTCGAATGCAATGCAATAGAGTGATAAAACCATATGCATACTCTGAGAGTATCAATTCACTCAGTCCTCCCAGTCACTCAGTCCTCACAGTCACTCAGTCCTCCCAATCACCCGACACTTGCTCTCCGCACTCGCACTCAGTAGGTACCTGCACTCACTGTGGATGTGCATACTTTGGAGGGGAAGATCCATCCCAAGCGCTATAATAAGCCAATCATGTCTTGAATCAATAAAGCATGCTGCGACGTGCAACCCGATCCTATAAATATCACTCACAAACAACCCCTCGACCTTACTAGTCATCAATGTCTCCAGTCTTTCGGGCTCACAATGTCATGAAAATCAGCCCAAAAATGATGATATGATGTATCAATAAATAGAAACAGAGACTGAGATATGATATGCAAATGAATGAGTATGATTGAGTATGTAACTGCAATTTAAGCAAATAACTCCACAACAGATATGACCTCAGTGGGTCCCAATAGAATAAACATATAGCCTAAACATGGTTTCCAACTTGGATCATAGCTCAATTACTCTAACACATAAAAATCTCATGGATAAAAATAAGATTAGGTAACTACACAGTACCATAGAAACAACCGAGTCATAATTCACACGGTGCACACCCACACGCCAGTCACCTAGCATGTGTGTCACCTTAACACCAAATACATAACATGTATATTCAGGGTTCATATCCTCAGCACCAAGTTTAGAAGTGTTACTTACCTCGAACAAGCCAAATCCAATATTGAGCAAGCCAAACGATGCTCCAAAAAAGCTATCCCGCGCATACCAACCTCTGAACGACTCAAAACTAGCCAAAAGCAACTCAAGAATATCAAATAATGCCAAAGGAAATAAACCCAATCGATAAAGGTGTAATATTTAATCAAAATCCCAAAGTCAACCAAAAAGTCAAACTCGAGCCCGCGCCTCAGAACCCAACAAAACTCACCCGACAACCCATTCAATTACGAGTCCAACCATACTAGTTTCACTCAAATCCGACTCTGAAACGATGCTCAAAACTCAAAAATTCACTTTATGAAATTTTAGACAAAACCCCCCAATTTCTCTTTTGGAATCATCAACCAAATGCCAAAAACGAGGATAGATTCATGAAATATAATCAAAAACGAGTAGAGAACACTTACCCCAATCCATATGGTGGAAATCCTCTCAAAAATCGCCCAAATCCGAGTTCCCTAGCTCCAAAAATGTTGAAATGGGCTTATAAAACATTGCCTAATAAAAACACTAAAGTGGTCGCTAAAAGTCCATATATGGTCGATAAAGGTACCAAATCTGGTCGCTAAAGATGCTCACCAGAACTTGCTTGCACCATAAATTTAATTTTCGCTAAAAAGACTCTAACTCCCTCATACGAACTCGGAATTTGACGATTCTTGCTCTTATGAGTCACAAATAATAATACGAACCTAATCCTTCAATCAAAATTAAAATCGGATCTCATTTGCGTAATGTGATACCAACTTCGCTCGTTAAATAATTAACTCATGCTTGGAACTAAAAACCTTATCGTGACTTAATAAAATTAGACCAAACATTCTAGATCATTCTTATAAATCATTATCAAAATCCCGAAAGTCTCGAAATCGAACTCCAATCTCTAAAACTAAAAAATAGACCTTTGGATCATTATATGCTTATGCTCAAAACAATGCCAAAGTACCAAACACGTTAAAAGCCCATCTGAAACTCACCTGAACCTCACGGGATCCCAATCAAATATACCAACAAGTCCTAAAACATGATACGAACTTGCTTGAGTGATCAAAACACAAAATAACATCAAAGCTATGAATCACAACGAATTCAAGCTTTATAATATCAATACTTTTAATTTTTCAAAAACTAACGGAAAACGTGCCTACGCACCTCGAAATACCTCCAAATTTGGCACACAAGTCATAAATATTGTTACGAAGCTGTTCGAACTCTAAGAATCCAAATTGGGACCCGGTATCCACAAAAATCCAACTATGGCCAAACTTTGGGATTCAAAGCTTTTCAAAGTTAACAATATTTCGGAAAATTACGCCAAATCACTTTGGGACCTCCAATTTAAAAATACAGGCATATGCCCGAGTACGAAATCACTATATGAAACTAAAAGAACCATCAAAAGTTTATTTCAGGGTCAAATACTCAAAAGTCAAACTTAGTCAACTCTTCCAACTTAAAGCTTCCTAGTAGAGAATCATTCTTCCAAATAAATTTCGAATCATCTGAAAAACCATAACCGACTCTTAACACATGTCATAATATATTATACAAAGCTAATTGGGACTTCAAATACCTGAACGGAGTGCAAATGCTCAAAACTACCAGTCGAGTTGTTTCATGCACATACCCGAGGGTGATCCCACGTCACCCTAATCCATATAAGCCTGACGACATAACATAACTGAAGATCCTTAATTCAACCTTAGCCCATAAACCTTGGAACCCAATTTCCAACATTCAGAATTCCTTACAAGACCCGAATCTCGCATCTACACACTGTATAAGTCCGAACAAGCTGTATGGCACGATCCCAATTCCCTCTGAAGGATGTCGTGATGGCACCTAGTCTGTAAGACTAAGTAAGCCTAACAATTTGCGGAATAACTAAATAATAAACGAAACTCAAATCTCAACATATGAAATATAAATAAGAAATGCCATTTTTAATAATTGCAACTACCAAAATCCGGTAGAAATAAGTCACAAGTTTCTAAGAGAAAATACTAAGTGTCTATATACATCAGAGTCTAAAGAGAATCAGGGAAACAACATAATAAGGATAGAGGGGGACTCCGGGGTCTGCGGACGCTGGCAGATATACCTTCAAGTCTCTACGTATGGTCCAACTCACTGATATCTAGGCTGGTAGGAAGAACCTGGATCTGCACAAAAAGATGTGCAGAAGTGTAGTATGAGTACACCATAATGGTACCCAGTAAGTGTCAAGCCTAACCTCGGTAGAGTAGTGACGAGATCAGGTCAGGCCCATAATGGTTTAAAAGATAAGTAAGGCAGAATATATAATAATATTTTAAAATGACTGAGAATTTAAACAATGAGAATTTCTAGAAAATATCAGCACAGTAAATAGAGGTAAACAAGAGGGGGATCTCCCGAGGAAACCTCGTAGTCCCAAAGTAAATATGCAAGACAGGGGGAATCTCCCGAGGAACTGCCTCGTAGTTCCAAAGTAAATATGCAAGATAGGGGAATCTCCCGAGGAACCGCCTCGTAGTCGCAAAGTAAATATGCTAGACAAGGGGATTTCCCGAGGAACCACCTCGTAGTACCAAAGTAAATATGCAGCAGATAACCGAACTGAAGAAACAACGAAGTTACACAAGAAATCTTACAGCTAAAGAGTTAATTCAAATTAAGGGAAACATGTAATTCAACTAAGCATGTTGCATAAATTGCAAGTAATGGTTAAGGAACATACACATGTGATACTAGGCTAATCATGATCACTACGTATGCTAAAGCAACTCAGTTAAGGAATTTAAAATAAGACAACTCAGCAAGAACCGAAATTTCTATAATTAGCCTGTGTACGCACTCGTTACCTTGCGTACACGGCGCTGACATATCACATATTATTACAACAGTACCAAAACCTATGGAGATTTTCCCCACAAAAGGTTAGAGAAGTCACTTAGCTCAAATCTCGCTCAATCAATCGATAAAGATTCCTTTCCCTTGATTTTCTGACTCTGAATGACCCAAATCTAGCCAAAAGCAATTACATATCATGAATACAACTACAAGAAACTAATTTAAATCATAAATCTATGACTTTAGCAAAGAATCGCAAAATCGCCTCAAAAAGTCGACCCGGGCCCACATGTCGGAATCAGGTAAAAATAACAAAATACGAATACCAATTCGATATCGAGTTCACCCATACCAAAATCCGATACCAAGTCGCCACTCAAATCCCCAAATTAAACTCTCCAAATCCCTAGCCTCAAACCCCCAAATTCCACCTGAGATTGTTGATAAAAAATAAGTACAAGAGACTTACCTCAAGAAATCCCTAGAAAATGCTGTAAAAAATCGCCAAACTCGAGCTCAAAATGTCCAATAATGATAAAAAATCCCGAACCCTTGAATTAATAGAGTATGCCCAGTGTTTTCTCTTCTGCGGATCACTTAACCGCATTTGCGGTCCCGCTTTTGTAGAAAAAGTACCGCTTCTGCGGTTTTGCCCAGGCTGCCTTGCCTCCGCTTCCACGAGAAGGGGTTCGCTTCTGCAGCTCCAGCGCACTTGCGACCTCCTTGTCCACATCTGTGGTCTCGCATATGTAGAATTTTCCTGGCATCTGCGACCTCTACCCACACAGCTCCAGTCTGTTTCTGCGATCAACTTATCGCCTCTGCGGGCTCGCACATGTGGTCAATCTTGCGCAGGTGCGATTACACCAGGGATGGTGCCTTCAACCATTCATACAAGTACAAATGTTATCCGTTAACCATACGGAATCGACGCGAGGCCCCTCGAGACCTAAACCAAACTTACCAACAAGTCCTAAAACATCATACGGACTTAGTCGAGTCTTTAGATCACATCAAACAATGTTAAAAATACAAATTGTGCATCAATTCAAGCCTAATGAACTTTAAACTTCACGCTTCTACATCCGACACCGAAACCTATCAAATCAAGTTCGATTGACCTCAAATTGTGCACACATGTCATAATTGACATCACAGACCTATGCCAACTTTCAGAATTTGACCCCGATATCAAAAGGTCCACTCATGGTTAAACTTTTCAAAAATCATCCAATTTTCCAACTTTCGCCAATTGACGCTAAAATAACCTACGGACCTCCAATTCAACATCCGAACACGCTCCTAAGACCGAAATAACCCTACATGGCTATTGGAACCGTAGAATCTCCATTTCGGAGTCATCTTCACATAATTCAAATTATGGTCGATTCTTACGACTTAAACTTCCATTTTATGGACTATGTGTCTCATTTCACTCCGAAACCAAAAACAAAACTTTCCGGAAAGTTATGTAACCAAAAAATAAAATACATGGAGTAATAAATAGGGGTTTGGGGTTAATACTTTCAAAACGACCGGCCGGGTCTTTATATCATCCCCCTCTTAAAATAAATGTTCGTCCTCGAACAAGTATAGACACATACCTGAAGTGGTGAAAAGATGAGGATAATTGTTGCACATATCATGCTTGGTCTCCCAAGTTGCCTCCTCTATCGGATGACCCCCCCCGAACCTTCACAGACGCGATGTTATTTGACCTCAACTTTCGAACCTGCATGTCCAAAATGGCCACTGGCTCCTCTAACATATGAGACGGATCGCTGTGATACTTCCAGAGTATGGAAACATAGAATACTGGATGAACTGCAGAGAGACAAGGTGGTAGTGCAAGTCTGTAAGCCACCTCTCCAACCCTTTCAAGAATCTCAAAAATCCTGATATACCTAGGGCTCAACTTGCCCTTCTTTTCGAACCTCATAACACCCTTCATGGGTGAAACCCGGAGCAAGGCCCGCTCCCCACCCATGAATGCAACATCGCGAACCTTCCGATCCGCATAACGTTTTTTGCCTGGACTGGGCTGTACGAAGTCGATCCTGAATCAATTTAACTTTTTCCAAGGCATCCTGAACCAAGTATGTACCCAATAGCCTAGACTCGCCCAGCTCGAACCAACCCACTAAAGACCAGCACCGTCTACCAAATAAAGCCTCATACGACGCTATCTGAATGCTCAACTAATAATTGTTATTGTAGGCAAACTCCACAAGTGGCAAGAACTGATCCCAAGCACCCCCAAAATCAATCACACACGAACGAAGCATATCCTCCAATATCTGAATAGTGCGCTAGGAATGTCCGTCCGTCTAAGGGTGAAATGTTATACTCAACTCGACACAAGTACCCAGCTCAGGTTGTACAGGTCTCCCGAACCTTGATGTAAACTGCGTACCCCAGTCAGAGATGATAGATATTGGTATGCCATGAAGTATGACAATCTCGTGAATGTAAACCTGAGCAAGTTTCTCTAAAGAGTAAGTAGTAACCACCAGAATGAAATGAGAATACTTGGTCAATCTATCCACAATCACCCAAACTGCATCAAACTTCCTGAGTCTGTGGGAGCCCAACAACGAAGTCCATAGTGATCCGCTCCCATTTCCACTCTGGAATCTCTAACTTCTGAAGAAATCCACATGGTCGCTGATGCTCATGTTTCACCTGCTGACAATTTAGGCACCGAGCTACATATTCCACGATGTCCTTTTTAAACCATTTCCACCAATAGTGCTGCCTCAAATCCTGAAACATCTTCGCGGCACCAGGGTGAATGGAATATTGCGAACTGTGAGCTTCCTAGAGAATCAACTCACGTAAACCATCTACATTAGGCACACATTGCTTACCCTGTATCTGTAATACACCGTTATCTCCAATGGTGACCTCCTTGGCATCACTGTGATGAACCGTATCCTTAAGGACAAGCAGATAGAGGTCATCATATTGACACTCCCTGATGCAATCATATAGAGAAGACTGAGAAACCACACAAGGCAAAACTTTGCTCGTCTCGGAAACGTCCAATCTGAAACACTGGTTGGCCAATGCCTGAACATCCAAGGCTAAAGGCCTCTTTTCTATTGGTAGATATACTAAACTGCCCAAACTCTCCGCCTTGTGACTCAAGGCATCGACCACCACATTGGCCTTCCCGGGGTATTAGAGAATGGTGATGTCATAATCTTTAAGAAACTCCAACCATCTCCGCTGCTGCAAGTTAAGATCCATCTGTTTAAATAGATGTTGTAGACTCCGGTGATCAGTGAAAACCTCACAAGGAACACCATACAAGTAGTGCCGCCAGAGATTCAAGGCATGAACAATAGCTGCTAACTTAGGGTCATGGACAGGATAGTTCTTCTCATGCACCTTTAGTTGTCTAGACGTGTAGGCAATCACCCTACCGTCCTACATCAACACTGCACCGAGACCAATGCGTGACGCATCGTAATACAGTTTATAGGACCCCGAACCAGTAGGCAACACTAACATTAGGGATGTAGTCAAAGTGTTCTTAAGCTTTTGAAAGCTCTCCTCACAATCCTCGGTCCGCCTGAACGAAGCACCCTTTTGGGTCAATTTGGTCATAGGTGATGCAATAGATGAGAAACCCTCTACAAATCGACGGTAATACCCCGCCAAGCCAAGAAAACTCCGAATCTCCATAGATGAGGATGGTCTGGGCCAACTCTGCATTACTTCAATCTTCTTTGGGTCTACCTTGATCCCCTCACTCGATACCACATGACCCAAAAATGCCACTGAATCTAGCCAGAATTCACACTTCAAAAAATTTGCATACAACTTTTTCTCTCTCAAGGTCTGAAGCACAGTCCTCAGGTGCTACTCATGATCCTCCCAACTCTGGGAGTACACTAAGATGTTGTCAATAAACATAATGATGAAAGAGTCAAGATAGGGCTGGAATACACTGTTCATCAAGTGCATGAATGTTGTTAGGGTGTTGGTCAGCCCAAAAGACATAAAAAGAAACCCATAATGCCCATACCGAGTCTTGAAAGCAGTCTTCAGGATATCTGACTCCTGAATCTTCAACTGATGATAGCCTGAACGTAAGTTGATCTTAGAGAACACTTTGAAACCCTGAAGAAGATCAAATAGGTCATCAATACGTGGCAATTGATAATTGTTCTTCACTATAACCTTGTTCAACTGGATATAATCAATACACATTCGCATAGAACCATCCTTCTTCTTCACAAACAAGACAGGAGCACCCCAAGGCGACATAATGGGCTGAATGAAGCCCTTATCAAGAAACTCTTGCAACTGTTCCTTTATATCTTTCAACTCTATTGGGGACATGCGATAAGGTGGAATAGAGATGAGCTGCGTGCCCGGTAACAAATTAATGCCAATGTCAATAAGTGGATCCTGGATCAAATAAAACTGATGCATCTCTATGATAGACCAGAACAATACCTGTGATAACAGAATCTGATGTAACTACCTCTGTCCTAGCAGGAAGGGCATAATATCTGGCCTAGCCTCCACCTCTACCTGGATGTGCATGTGGGGTGATAGTTGGGGCTGTAACCATAGCTTGAGGACCTGGTGGAGCACGCGGTGCCTGAGAAATCTATAGAAGTGCACCCCTCTTAAATCTGGGGCAATCCCTCACCAAATGGCGAATGTCTCCATACTCAAAACAAGTTCTCGGAGGACGTGTTTGTTGTGACTGGAGCGGGCCTAATCGACCGCACTGACCACTAGAAGCACCTCGTACAGGAGGTACGCTAGACACTGGTGGTGCATAATAAGGATCATGGGGCCTAGTAGTGGCCGGAGCACCGCTGGCAGCTGGAAGTGCTGAATGAACAGGGCGACCCATCTCTCTTTCCTCTCTCTCCAAACGTAATATCCATCTCCAAATCTCTTGGCCTCTCTCTCCTCTCTATTCCGAGGCAGCATACCCCCCAACCTCCTCACAATCCCTACTACCTGCTGGTACGTAATATCTATCTCCAACTCTTGGGCAATGATGAATATGATATTGGGGTTGAGCCCTTCAATAAACCGATGAACCCTTTCTCGAACAGTAGAAACCAAGGTTGGTGCATGCCTAGTCAAATCACTGAATCGGACTGCATATTCTGACATGGTCAAAAGACCCTGGCGCAACAGCTCAAACTCTGCACGCCATGCATCTCTGAGACTCTGGTAACATACTCCCTCAAGAACATATCTAAGAACTGAGTCCAAGTGAGTGAAGCTGCCTCAGTCGGACTATCCAACTCGTATGCGCGCCACCACTGATAGGCCGCTCCTCTAAGCTGGAATGTAGTGAAAGAAACCCCACTAGTCTCCACAACACCCATAGTACGGAGGATATGATGGAACTCCTCAAGAAAACCCTGGGCATCCTCTGATACCAAGCCACTGAAAGTAGGAGGGCGATACTTCTTGTACCTCTCGAGCCAGAGCTGCTCTGCCTAAAAAACTGCTGCCCTAACCTCGGTCTGAACTGGAGCTACCGAATGCATCTGTATGATCTCTGGAACATGGTTGACCTGAAGCCGATGCTCTGGGGTACCAATTATGGGAGTCTGTGCTCCTCTCCCGGCCTGAGATGTGGCAGGGGTAATAGGTATCAATCCTACCCGAGCCAAGGTACTTAACATGCTCAGAAACTGGGCTAGAGTCTCATGGAGGGCTGGTGCAGTAACATGCATCTCAGGTGCCTGCCCTCCAACTGGAGCTACTGGTGGCTCCTCTGTAGCAGCTCGTGCGGGTGCTCTGGCTGCACCTTGTGGACGTCCTCGACCTCTACCCGGCCCTGGTCTCTCGTGGCTCTAGCAGGGGGCGTGGGTGTCTGGTCATCTGATCTATTTGTACGTGTCCTCACCATCTATGAGAGTATAGAAAGACAAAAATTTAGAATCCGAAACCAAAATCTCACACGATAAGGAATCAATGAAGTGAAGCTTTTCCTAACAGTTCCATAGCCTGCCGAAGATAAGTACAGACGTCTCCGTACCGATCCGAGAGACTCTACTAAACCTGCTTGTGACTCATAACACCTATGAACCTAGTGCTCTGATACCAACTTGTCACGGCCCCAATTTCCCTCCGAAGGATGTCGTGATGACACCTAGTTTGTAAGCCTAGGTAAGCCTAACACTTTGCGGAATAACTGAACAATAAATGGAACTCAAATCTCAACATATGAAATATAAACAAGAATTTCAATTTTTAATAATTAAAACTCCTAAAACCCGGTAGAAATAAGTCACAAGCTTCTAAGAGAAAATACTAAGTGTCTCTATACATCAAAGTCTAAAGAGAATCAGGGAACCAACATAATAAGGATAGAGGGGGACTCCGAGGTCTGCGTACGCTGCAAATGTACCTCGAAGTCTCCACGTACGGTCCAACTCACTGATATCTGGGCTTGTAGGAAGAACCTACGTCTGCACAAAAAGATGTGCAGAAGTGTAGTATGAGTACACCCCAACGGTACCCAGTAAGTGCCAAGCCTAACCTCGGTAGAGTAGTGACGAGGTCAGGTCAGGGTCCTACTGGTTTAAAAGATAAGCAAGGTAGAAGATATAATAATATTTTAAAATGACTGAGAATTTACAGAAAATATCAGTACAGTAAATAGAGGTAAACAACAAGGGGATCTCCCGAGATACCACCTCATAGTCCCAAAGTAAATATGGAAGACATGAGGGGATCTCCCGAGGAACCGCCTCGTAGTCCCAAAGTAAATATGCAAGACATGGGGATCTCCCGAGGAACTGCCTCGTAGTCCCAAAGTAAATATGCAAGACATGGAGATCTCCTGAGGAACCGCCTCATAGTCTCAAAGTAAATATGCAGCAGATAACCTAATCGAAGGAACAACGAAGTTACAACAAGAAATATTACAGCTAAAGATTTAATAAATAAGTAATTCAACTAAGCATGTTGCATAAATTGCCAGTAATGGCTAAGGCACGTAGACATGCGATTCTAGGCTAATCATGATCAGTACGTATGCTAAAGCAACTCAGTTAAGGAATTTAAAAGAATATAGCTCAGCAAGAATCGAAATTTCCATAATTAGCCCGTGTACACACTCGTCACCTTGCGTACACGACGCTCACATATCACATATTGTTACAACAGTACCAAAACCTAAGGGGATTTCCCCCACACAAGGTTAGAGAAATCACTTACCTCAAATCTCGCTCAATTAATTGATAAGGATGTATTTCCCTTGATTTTCCAAGAAACTAATTTAAATCATAAATCTACGACTTTAGCAAAGAATCGCAAAATCATCCCAAAAAGTCGACCTGGGCCCATATCTCGGGAGTCGGGTAAAAGTCACAAAATACGAACACCCATTCGATATCGATTTCACCCATACCAAAATTTCCAAAATCCGACACCAAGTCGCCACTCAAATCCCCAAATTAAACTCTCCAAATCCCTAGCCTCAAACCCCCAAATTCCACCTTAATCACGCATAATCTATGTGGGAAAATCAATGGGAAAACAAGATTGTTGATAAAAAATAAGTACAAGAGACTTACCTCAAGAAATCCCTATAAATGCTATCAAAAATCGCCAAACCCGAGCTCAAAATATCTAATAATGATAAAAATCCCGAACCATTGAATTAATAGAGTCTGCCCAGTGTTTTCGCTTATGCGGATCACTTGACCGCATTTGCAGTCCCACTTTTGCGGAAAAAGTACCGCTTCTGCGGTTTTGCCGAGGCTGCCTTGCCTCCGCTTCTGCGATCTCCTATCCACTTCTGCGGACTCGCTTCTGTGAGAAGTGGTCCGCTTCTGCGGCTCCAGCGCACCTGCGACCTCCTTGTCCACATCTGCGTTCTTGCAGATGCAGAATTTTCCTCGCGTCTGCGACATTTTCCCATACTTCTCCAGTCATCTTCTACGATCAACTTGCCGCTTCTGCGGGCTCGCATCTGTGCTCAATCTTGCGCATGTGTGATTACACCAAAACTGGTGCCTTCAGCTATTCACACAAGTCCAAATTTGATTTGTTAACCATCCAAAAACCATTTGAGGCCCCCGGGACCTCAACCAAACTTCCCAACATGTCCTAAAACATCATACAGACTTAGTCAAACCTTTAGATCACATCAAACAACGCTAAAAATACAAATTCGCATTAATTCAAGCCTAATGAACTTTAAACTTCACGCTTCTATATCCGACGCTGAAACCTATCAAATCAAGTCCGATTGACCTTAAATTTTGCACACAAGTCATAATTGACATTACAGACCTATTCCAACTTTCAGAATCAGAATCCAACCTCGATATCAAAGAGTCTACTCCCGATCAAACTTTCCAAATATCATCCAATTTTCCAACTTTCGCCAATTGACACTAAAATGACCTATGGACCTCCAATTCAACATCCGAACAAGCTGCTAAGACCGAAATCACCCTATGGAGCTATTGGAACCGTCGAAACTCCATTTCGGAGTCATCTTCACACAATTCAAACTACGGTCGATTCCTACGGCTTAAACTTCTATTTTAGGGAGTATGTGTCCTATTTCACTCTGAAACCAAAACCAAAACCTCCCGGCAAGTTATGTAACCACGAAATGAAATAGAGGGAGCAATAAATAGGGGTACAGGGCTAATAATTTCTAAACGACCGGCCGTGTCGTTACACTGTATCAAGTCATATCCTTAACCCCAGATGTAATCACATGATATACCACATAACTCAGACGCTCACAACAATAACTTTTGACCATAGTAACTTCTCAAAACACAGCCGACACCGGTAACAAACCTAATATCAAACAAAACCTCATTCTAAAACCTTCATACACTATCGATGTTGAAATAAACATGCCGAAACTCATAATAACTCATCATATCAACAAGTCACGGAGCCCCCCTCTTGTCCGACAAGAACCAAAGACAAATCCTAAGCCAACTTTTGATATTATTCCTCCATACATACTGTAATCAAATCCGATAGTACCCATTCTAGGTCCAATGACCTCATATCATAAAACACAACCATTTTAGTGACATGCCACACCATTACAACCTAAAGCCACAAACTGTGCAATTCGTGCACCAATTAGCAGCAATTCAAATGCACCTAAAAAAGGAAAATGTCTCAAATGAGAGAACCATCCCGCAAGCCAAACAAGTACCACCACAACGCAATGCTAAGAACCTATCACACATAGTAGAACCAAAACACACGAATCTATCACAAAGGATCATAACCCAGCTGCAATACGTGACCCATCCAAACACCGATCCATATGAAATACCTCGAGCCCCAATGCTCAAAATCAATAACCATAGGCAATTCGACATCAAGTATATAAGTGCATGACAATAACCATGGAGAAGCAAACAACAAAATATAACCCAACCTAGAAAGACCATAACCAAGGCGCAATCAACCATTCCACACCCAATCACCATCTTGCTCGAATTCCACAATAAGGCCCAAACATAACCACACCATGTGTACATATAACCAACGAATCACAACCCCTCATAGCATGGAAGAGTAACACATAGAACATATCATATACGAGTAAAATCAACTCTTACTGAATGGCACATCCCTTAACAATAGCAGTATGAAGTAAACAAATTCGACCCGGTGTAGAATACACATCCTCATTGGGCCTAACAATGGGCCCCAAATTAACTCTAGTCATCCACAAATAGATAAGTAACACTCCGAAAGTCCACAATGACCTAACGTGCTGGCTTTGGCCATATTTTCACATTCCACAACCACGAAACAGTCTGCTTATGAGAACTCCCAGTCTCCAAATCCATAGAACATATGAATCACCATATCTGATCCCAACTTCACCACCCAAATGTCTAACACATCTCTCATACATATTCATCCCACGAGGAATAATTCTATAATTCTTCTGTGCCACACAACAAAATCTGAATATCAGTAGTCGATCAACCAGGCGAGTACTGCGATACCAATGAAGCATCAGTAAGTCAAAACCCAATACACCTTCTTAAATGCACACCCTCTCAGGCATTACCAAGTAGTTATATCATTCATCTAGTCATCTGAAATCGTCCATGTTTTCAAAGAATTTATGACCTTCCCTTCAAAACTAAACCGTGACCTTGCACATGCAAATCTCAATCCCACATAACATACTGTATCTATCATGCCATCATATAAAAAGTACAAGAATCTCATAATCAATTCTGAGTCACAAGCAACTACATGCTTAATTAGCCAGGAACCTTTCACATGATCCCATCCAAAGCAAAGAGTATTAACACAAAACACATGTAGAGTCTCACCTCATCATAAGAACCAAATGAACCGATCATATCCATTACCATGCTGATCCAACCTACTACCAAGCTGTCCTATTTTCTCCGAGTTCCTTTAACTTCACCCTCAAGTTAACACTTCCCCTTGCTAGAACACCATGATCCTTTCCCGAATCTCACCACAGAAGATCCCAATTTAAAACCGCACTGCCCTAAGGCCCAAAAGTCGTTGTATTCCCTCTTGGCACCCCAAAGTACCACAATCGAGACACCCACTCTAAAGAGACCTTATGTGAACCTAAAACTGTTTCCTTTACCTTCATGATACTAAAATATAGAATCCATAGTTATACAGAAATACCACGAGTCCCAACACCATCTGATGCAAATCTCGGATTCTAGCCATATACAGATCCGAATAAATTCTCAATTGCTATATATAAATCTTGCATCCACCAGAACCTTCTCGAGAGTCATCTACTCTACTCAAGTCTCAATTGCACCACCCAAACGGGTCAAACGACCTGTGCCCCCTTAGCACGACAACACCCACAGAAGCAACCCCGCCTTAACACAACCGAGAAAATTCCTACTCCATGCGCACTACATCTCCCACAAATAACAACTCAATCATTCCATGATTCCCTTATACCCATAAAGTGTAACATAACCCGTATCCAGAGATTCCTTTATTCGAGTCCTCCTCGATCTCAACCTGTGTAAGTCATATCTGATTCACAAGCATGCCTCAAACCGAAACAATTACAACACATAACCATGTAATCAAATCGTCGATAACAGACTCCCTACTTGGCTCAAAGCCATAGGACAAAACACTCGATAACTCACAATACCCATACTCTATTACTGCCATAATCCCGCACTAAAATTCAACTCAATCCTTCATAAGCTCATGTAACACAAACCATCTAATACTTCAAATCATTTACAAATATCGCATTCGTCCTCGTGATGGTCAGGTCAACTTTCTCGACCAATCCAAACTCAAATCGCAACACTTATAACCCACTAGTAGAAAAGAAACCCTCCTCGCAACATCATAAGGATCACATATCTGTAGATTACCCCGCAGGTCATAACTCACCTGCTTAGCTTCAAACTGACATCTCTCTATACCCTTTCATAGCCACAACAACTACGCAATCACTTAATCTTCCCGAGTCTGAACTCATCAACAAGACATGAAAATTTACTTTGTTCTACAAATGAAATAACAAGAATGAATCCCTCAAAAACCTTTATAACTCATGACTGTATGAAATATCTACAGAAATCGAGCATCCAATAGTCCTTCTCACATCTCAAGCAAACTCTTCCCGTCACATTCAAACCATCTGAACACACCCCGCAGTCACATCCTACTCATCATATAGCCATCCAACCACTCATCGAGCCACAATTTCCACGCATATGAATACTACCAGACATATAAGTCCAAAAGCACATGCTCATACAACCGAAATCACTGTGCTCAAGCTACAGTCAAAACTCGGCCTCAGGTCCTCCAGACTAGCCCATCATCAGTACACAGAAAACACATCTCGCACGTCATCCATGGAATCACATGACGTCGATGCACAGTTGATACCGAGCGCTCACGTACACATACGAGTGAGTGGAAGGAATTCAAAGAGATACGCTTCAAGTTGAATCAACGCCGCACGATAAGGAAATAAAGATGGAAAGTTTATCCTAAATGCCCTGTAGCCTCTCGGAGATAGGTATGGACATCATCATACCGATCCGCAAGACTCTACTGAACGCTTGCTCATGACTCGTAGAACCTATGAACCTAGGGCTCTAATACCATCTTCTCACGACCCAAAATCCAACTAGTCGTAATGGAACCTAACCCAACCCGTTAGGTAAGCCAATTAGAAACAAACCAATTCAAAAGAGATTTACTAAGAGAAATAAAGATAATATAACTGAACTTTTATACAAGGAATTTCCCAAGGACTGGTAGTACAAATCATGAGCTTCTAAGATTTAGAGTTTACAAAGCTGATATGAAATAAATACATCATCTATTTGAAATATACATGAATAGATTTAAAATGCTAAAGCTACCAAGAACAACAGGCAATTATGACAGGAACGAAGGCACATCTTCAAATCCAACTCCTATAATACACAACAACATCAGCATCGACCATCTGTACGAAAGGTCCAGAAGTGTAGTATGAGTACAACCGACCCCATGTACTCAATAACTAACAAACCTAACCTTAGATTGAGAGTAGTGGTGAGTTGAGACAAAGGTCAGAGTCCAACACCAATAGCCAACAATAACTCATAACAATATAATAAAAGTGGTATAAGAAATAACTTAGAGATATAATGCTTAGCTCATTCACAGTTCCGAAAAATAGGCATGATTTTCGAAATTACCAAAATATGAGTAAATTTGAAAAACTGTGATTTTTCTCCAAAATATTTCAACAACAGGCAAGTTGTTTCATTATCAAATGGCATGAGAAAAGTACATCTCTATGCGTACATGTCAATGTGTATGTCAAGTCATGAATGACGCAATACCGTACGGCATGAGGAAAATGCATCTTTATGCTTGTATGTCGAGTGTGCATGTCAAATGCAATGCAACACAGTGATAAAACCATATGATACTCCCAGAGTATCAATTCACTCAGTCCTCCCAATCACTCAGTCCTCATAGTCACTCGGTCCTCATAGTCACTCAGTTCACCCAATCACTCGACACTCGCGCTCGGCACTTGCACTCGGCACTCACACGCAGTAGGTACCTGCGCTCACTCAAATTTTTAAACAAAAGCCCAAAGTCAACCAAAAATTCAAATTTGGGCCCGCACCTCGGAACTCGACAACACTCACAAAATCCGACAACACATTCAATTACAAGTCCAACCATACTAGTTTTACTCAAATCTGACTCCGAATCGATGTTCAAAACTCGAAAATTCACTTTATGAAATTTTAGACAAAAACCTCCAATTTCTCTTTTGAGATCATCAACCAAATGACAAAAACGATGATAGATTCATGAAATATAATCAAAACCGAGTAGAGAACACTTACCCCAATCCATATGGTGGAAATCTCTCAAAAATCGCTCAAATCCGAGTTTTCTAGCTCCAAAAATATAGAAATGAGCTTATAAAAAAACTAGCCAATAAAAATACTAAAGTGGTCGCTAAAAGTCCAAATCTCTCCGCTAAAGGTACCAAATCTGGTCTCTAAAGGTGCACACCAGAACTTGCTTGCACCATCAATTTGTTTTTCACTAAAAAGACTCTTAACTCCCTCATACGAACTCGAAATTCGACGGTTCTTGCTCCTATGAGTCACAAATAATAATACGAACCTAATAGTTCAGTCGAAACTCAATTCGGAGCTCATTTTCTCAATGTGATACCAACTTCGCTCGTTAAATAATTAACTCATGCTTCGCAGTAAAAACCCAATCGTGACTTAATAAAATTAGACCAAAAATTCCAGATTATTCCTATAAATCATTATCAAATTCTCGAAAGTCTCAAAATCAAATTCCGATCTCTAGAACTAAAACTTAGACCTTTGGATCATTGTATGCTGATGCTCAAAAAAATGCCAACACACCAAACACGTTAAAAACCCATATGTAACTCACCCGAGCCCCACAGGATCCCAATCAAATATACCAACAAGTCCTAAAACATGATACGAACCTGCTCGAGCGATCAAAATACAAAAATAACATCAAAACTATGAATCGCAATGAATTCAAACTTTATAAAATCAATACTTTTAGTTTTTTAAAAACTAATGGAAAACATGCCTACACAACTCGGAATAACTTTAAATTTTGCACATAAGTCATAAATATTGTTATGAAGCTGCTCGAACTCTCGGAATCCAAATTGGGACCCGGTATCCACAAAAATCTTATTATGGCAAAATTTTGGAATTCAAAGCTTTTCAAAGTTAATAATTTTTCGGAAAATTACGCCAAATCATTTTGGGACCTCCAATTTAAAAATCCGGGCATACGTCTGAGTCCAAAATCACCATATGAAACTAACGGAACCATCAAAAATCCATTCCGGAGTCAAATACTCAAAAGTCAAATTTGGTTAACTCTTCCAACTTAAATCTTCCTAGTTGAGAATCATTCTTCCATACAAATTTCGAATCACCTGAAAAACAAAATTGACGCTTCACACAAGTCATAATAGATCATACAAAGCTACTCGAGACTTCAAATAGCTGAACAGAAAGCAAATGCTCAAAACGACCGGTCGGGTCATTACAAAAGGATACTTGTTCTTAATTGTAACTTTGTTCAACTGCCTATAGTCAATGCACATCCGCATGGTACCATCCTTATTCTTCACAAACAGAACCGGTGCACCCCAAGGCGACACCACTAGGCCTAATGAACCCCCTGATCAAGAAGCTCATGAAGTTGCTCTTTCAATTCCTTCAACTCTGCTGGTGCCATACGATACGGAGGAATAGAAATGAGTTGAGTGCTCGGCACCAAATCAATACCAAAATTAATGTCCTTGTTAGGGGGATTCCCAACAGGTCTGTAGAACATACATCCAAAAAGTCTCGCACTACCGAAACAGAATCAATGGTAGGAGTATCAGCACCTACATCCCCCATAAAAGCCAAATATGACAAACACCCCTTCCCAATCATCCGTTGGTCCTTCATATATGAAATCACCCAACTGGGAACAAATCCAGAGAACCTCTCCACTCTATCTTAGGTAACCCCAGCATTGCTAACGTCATAGTTTTCGCGTGATAATCTAGAATAGCATGACATGGGGACAACCAATCCATGCCCAGAATCATGTCAAAATCAACCATACTAAGCAATAAGAGATCAACTCTAGTCTCCAATCCTCCAATGATCACCACACACGACCGATACACACGGTCCACAATAATAGTATCGCCCACCGACGTAGATACATGAACAGATGAAACTAAGGACTCACGGGGAATATCCAAACAACGAGTAAATTTGGATGATACATACGAATAAGTAGAACCAGGGTCAAATAATGTGGAAGCATCTATGTGGCATACTAAAACAATATCTGTGATCACTGCATCTGAAGCAACGACGTCTGTCCTGGAAGGGATAGCATAGCATCGAGCCTGATTGTCACCTGACCGGCCTCCCCCTCTAGGGCGAGAGATATGAATAATCCGGACGGGCACTGTATGATCCATGGCTAACTAATGCACCACCATGAATCGTATGAGCCATCTGGGAGGGCCTATAACGACAATAACTACTGTGGTGAGACTACCCTCCAGAAGAAGCACCACTGAAACCACCAACCACGAGGCCTATTGGCCTCCCTCTCCTCACGCTCCTGACTACGGACCTACTCTAGCCGCCAAGCAATATCAACCACCTCGTCGAACCTAGCACCTGATGCAATCTCCTGAGTCATGACAAAGCGTAGCCCATAGTTGATGCCATTAATGAACCTCATAATCCTCTCCCTCTCTATGGGAACCAACTAGATCGCGTGAATAGATAACTCTGAAAATCTCATCTCATACTGGGTGACAGACATACCCTCCCGGCGTAGCTTCTCAAACTGCCTACGCAATTCCTCTCTGCGGGCCTGTGGAACAAATTTCTCCAAGAAGAGAACGTAGAACTCATGCCACATAAGTGATGCAGCATCGACTGGCCTGATCAACTCATAGGCCTCCTTCCATCTGAAAGCTACCCCCGACATCTGAAAAGTGGTAAATGAGACTCCACTAGTCTCCATAATAAATATTGTGGGAAGAATCCGCTGGCACCTGTCTAAGAAGTCCTGAGCATCCTCTGACTCAGCCTCACTGAATGATGGAGGCCTATGCCTCCCAAACCTCTCTAGCCTCTTCTGCTCATCGTCACTCATCGATGGACCCACATGGGCCTGAGCAACTACAACCGGTTGGGCTGGTAGTACCGCCGATGTCTGAAGTCCCTACATCACCTGCTCTAGAGTACGGGCAGTGGGAGTTTGAGCACCTCCCCCGTCCTGAGAAGTGGCTGGTGCGGCCTGAACTGAAACCGCCCGAGCAAGGCTAGGGCATACAGTCAATATCTAGGCCAAAGCCTCCCAAAGGCCAGAAATCACAAGGGGCACAATTGGTGCCTAAGCTGGTCCTACAGGCTCAACCATATTTGGAATCTGCACCTGAGCTGGAGCAACTGGTGGCTCTATATGTGTTGCTCTGGCTGCTATACGAACTGCACCTCGGTCTCTACCACGGCCCCGGCCTCTCGTGGCCCTAGTAGGTGATACTGGTGGTCGTCCACCCGATACGGTAGCACGTGTCCTCACCATCTGTGAGAGAATAGAATAATAAAAGTTTAGTTTCCTGGAATCAACAAATTTGCACGACAAGAATACAAGAAAGTGAAGTTTTCCTAATGGTTTGGTAGCCTCTCAAAGATAAGTACATACGTCTCCGTACCAATCCGCATACTAAACCGATTCATGACTCGTAAGATATATGTAACCTAGGCTCTGATAGCAACTTGTCACGACCCAAATCTCAACACGTCATGACGGCGCCTATCACAATACTAGGCAACCCGACCACCACAATAACTACGCATACTTAAATTGATAATATGATGGAAACAAGTCTAACACTAAAAACTTTCATAAATAGTCGATATGAATAACTGCGACTCGAATACAAAATTCCCAAGATTCGGGTGTCACTGAGTATATGAGCTACTAAATGTCAACACAATCAAACTTTTAATACACGTTGCAAATATAACCCGATCCATAATAATAAAATAAAATAAAATATATATATATATATATATAGCCAAGAAGTCCTGCTGTGACGTGCAGCCCGATCTACAACCTCACTCACAACACGACTCTCGGGCCCTTACTCAGTTATCAATCTCTCATGTCTCTCGGGCTCACAAATCTTATGCCATTCAGCCCAAACAATGATACATTATGTAAGAATAAATAACAACAGAGACTGAGATATAATATGCAAATAATAGATGTGACTGAGTACATAGTTGCTATTTAAGCAAATAATTCAACAATAGAAATAACCTCTGTGGGTCCCAACAAAATAAGCATATAGGCTAAACACGATTTCTAACATGGATCACAGCTCAATATCTCTAACACACGGAGATTACATGAATAACAACAAGATTGGGTAACTACATAGTTCCACGGAATTAACCGAGTCACAATGACTGCGGTGCACGCCCACATGTTCGTCACCTAGCATGTGTGTCACCTCAACACCAACCACAAAACACGTAGTTTAGGGATTCATACCCTCAGTATCAAGTTTAGAAGTGTTACTTACCTCAAACCACGCAAACCTTTACTCTAATAAGCCTTTTCCTTGCGAATCAGCCTCTGAACGACTCAGATCTAGCCACAAACAACTTAACACAATCAACACAAGCCATAAGAATCAATTCCATACGATAAAACTAAGTTCTTTAACAAAAGTCAAAAAGTCAACTCCAGGCCCACGTATTGGAATCCAACAAAAATTACCAAATACAAATACTCATTCAATAACAAGTCCAACAATATCAAAATTACCTAATTCCGACCTCAAATCATCACACAAATCACCAAATTTTTACTCTCCAGTACATGGGTTCAAAAATCCCCAAATTTCACCTCACAAGCATCAAATCTATGGGGGGAAATCAATATTAATAGATACAACCGACCAAAAGTTGCTTACCTCTTTAAATCTAGTAAAAATCCTTTCAAAAACCGCCTCAGTCTGAGCTCCCGAAGTCCAAAAATTAGAAAATCCTCAGAACCCTCGATTTTTATATAGTCTGCCAGGCATCTCGCACTTGCGAGCCAAAAATTTGCTTCTGTGGAATTGCATCTATGGTCAAAGTTCCGCACCTGTGGGACTCACGTAAGTCCCCGACTAATCGCACCTGCGGGACCGCTTCTTCGCAAACCATTCCGCTCTTGCGGGCCTGCCCTTCAAGCCCACCTTCCGCTTCTGCGACCTCTCTTTCGCATCTGCGACCTCGCAGGTGCAGAAATCTTCCTCGCACTTGTGCTTACAGTCCTCCTCCCCAAAACTCGTTCCTGCGACACATCACACGCACCAGCGGCCACTCCTTCCGCGAGTGCGATGACACCAGACATCAGCTGCTTCAGTAATCCTCTAATTCTGAATTTCAATCCGTTAACCATATGAAATTCACCCGAGGCCCCCGGGACCTCAACCAAACATACAAAAAAAAAATCCTAAAACATCATACAAACTTAGTCGAGGCCTCAAATTATATCAAACAATATCAAAAACACGAATCGCACTCCAATTCAAGCCTAATGAAATTAATGGATTTTCAACTTCTATAAACGATGCTGAAACCGGTGAAGAAAATCTTTCAAGGACTTGTTTATTACGGGTCACGGATGTCTCCGAGCCGTTTTAATATAGCCATACCCTTATTAGCTCGGGTGTTGCCCAATGGTCTTGTCACCTCGAGTTATTCGGGCTTGCCTAAGATAAAAGTCCCCGAATGGGGATATCCGTAGCCTTTAAAGTTTGGGCATTGCCTAATGGGTCTTGTGCGCCCCCGGCTCCCTTAGCCCGAGTCGTCTGAGTTTGTTTTTGGATGCAGTCCCCGATTGGGAGTGATCATTTGAACCTGGATAAAAGCGGCCCTTGGGTTCGATACCTTTAGGGGATCGAATGTAGGAATTTCCTTAAGAGGAAAGAAAAAGGATTTTTTTTAAAGGACAAGATATTTATCCGCAAGGTAGAGATTTCTTTTTATTCTTGTGCGTAATAGTTACATATGTGTACAAGCTTTGTGTCGGGGCTCTAGAGGTCTATGTGGGCACAGTTCATTTGACCGTTTGGCCATTACAGTACATCATATTGATCGATCCGAGAGCATTCAATCATAAAGTTTCTTTCCTTGCTAAAGTCATTATCCGAGGGTAATGCCCCCAGTTTTTGGGGCCGATCATAGAGAGGCCTCAAATACTATTGTTATGATCTCCGATACCGGTTCGTAACCGGCCTTCAATTCTAAGTTAGCACGATTTACTGTTGCCTCGTTAAAAACCATGTCGGAAAACCCATTTGGGACAAAACCGGTTCAAGGTAAAAAGAGTGCAACACGTGCTTTCAGAACTAAAAGTTATGTAATTCTTTGACGGTCGCATGCAAGTGCTAGTTCAAAATGCAAATAAGTAAAAGGAATGAATGGGGTCGTACCTTAGCAGTAATATCGCTTCATGGCCTTGTCGTTTGATTCCTTGGTTGCATATCGGAACCTGAGACTTGGTTCTCCAACTTCGATCGGTATTAGAGCTTTGGCGCAGTAAACCAGTGAGAACGGGGTGTCCCCGGTACTAGACTTCAAGGTCATAGGGTATGCCCATAAGACTTCGGGCAGGATTTCCTTCCATTTTTCTTTGGCGTCAGTTAACCTCTTTTTGAGGTTCTGGAGTTTGGTTTTGTTAGTCGATTCTGCTTGTCCATTCCCACTAGGGTGATAGGGCGTTGATAGGATCCTTTTGATCTTGTGGTCTTCGAGAAACACTCTTACTTTGTTGCCGATGAATTCTTTCCCGTTGTCACACACGATCTCGGTCGGCATTCCGAACTGGCATATGATGTGATCCCAAATGAAATCGATGAGTTCTTTTTCTCTGACCTTCTCATATGCCTGGGCTTCCACCCAATTAGAAAAATAGTCAGTCATAATAATATAAATTGAGCCTTACCGGGTGCCAATGGAATGGGGCCAACGATGTCCATTCCCACTTCATGAATGGCCAAGGTGACAGAACCAAATGCAGCAGCTCCCCGGGTTGATGAATCATCGGAGCATGTCTTTGACATTCATCACATTTTTATACGAACTCCTTCACATCTTTTTCCATATTGATCCAGTAGTAGCCGGCTCTGGTTACTTTTCGAACAAATGATTCGGCGCCTGAATGATTTCCACAGGTGCCTTCGTGGATTTTCCTCAAGACGTACTCGGTGTCTCCCGGTCCTAGACATATCGCGAGCGGACCATCGAATGTTCTTCTGAATAGGGTTCAGTCTTCGGACAAAGTAAATCGAGCTGCCTTCGTACGCAAGGCCCTCGATTCTTTCGGACTCGAGGGCAGTTTTTCGGCCTTAAGATATTCTACATATTTGTTTCTCCAATCCCAAGTTAGTCTCATTGAGTTAATATCGGCATGGCCTTCTTCCACTACTGATCTCATGAGTTGTACGAATGCCCCCGAGTTAAACCCGTCGTCCTTGACCAATGATCCTAAGTTAGCAAGGGCATCGGCCTCACTGTTTTCATCCCGAGGTACATGTTGCAAAGTCCATTCTTTGAACCGATGTAATGTTACCTGCAACTTATCCAGGTACCGTTGCATTCGATATTCTCTGACCTCGAACGTCCCATTAACTTGGTTCACCACAAGGAGGGAGCCGCACTTGGCTTCGATCACCTCTGCCCCCAAACTTTTGGCTACTTCGTGACCTGCAATCATGGCCTCATATTCGGCCTCGTTGTTAGTCAATTTCATAGTCCTAATAGATTGTCTAACTACATTGCTTGTTGGTGGCTTCAATACGATGCCAAGTCCGGACCCTTTTGCGTTCGAGGCGCCGTCCGTAAAGAGGGTGTAAAGTTGGCCACAAAGTCTGCCAAAATTTGAGATTTAATAGCAGTCTGAGGTCGATATTTAATATCGTACCCACTGATTTCCACGACCCATTTGACCAACCGGCCCAAGAGCTCGGGCTTATGCATAACATTCTTCAACGGGTAAGTAGTCACGGCACATATGGGGTGACATTGGAAGTATGGTTTTAACTTTCTAGAGGCTCTTAGAAAAGCGAGCGCCCTTTTTTCTAGGTGAGGGTAGCTAGTTTCGGCCTCACCTAGGGTCCTACTAACATAGTAAATTGAAAATTACGTACCTTTCTCTTCCCGGACCAGGACTCCACTTACCGCTATCTTCGATACTTCCAAGTACAAGTATAGTTGTTTGTCTGTCTTCGGCATGTGAAGTAGCGACGGGCTCCATAGATACTTCTTGAGTTCATCCATGGCCCGTTGGCACTCCAGGGTCCATGAGAAGTTATTCTTCTTTTTCAAAAGTGAGAAGAATCGGTGGCTCTTGCCGGAGGACCTCGAGATGAATCGCCTCAAGCGGCTATGCACCCGGTTAATATTTGCACGGCCTTCACGTTGTTCACAACCGTGATATCTTCGACGACTTTGATTTTGTCGGGATTGATCTCGATTCCCCGGTTGGATACCATGAATCTGAGAAATTTACCTGATCCAACTCCAAACGTGCATTTCTCCGGGTTCAGCTTCATATTGTATTTCTTCAATATGTTGAAGGTTTCCTGTAAATATTTTAAATGGTCCTCTGCTCGCAGGGAAATAACTAACACAATGTCAATGTAAACCTCCATTGAATTTCCTATTTGTTCCTCGAACATCCGGTTTACTAGGCGTTGGTAAGTGGCACCGTCAATTTTTAACCCGAATGGCATCACATTATAGCAGTATGCACCGTATTTAGTGATGAAGGAGGTTTTTTCCTGTTCATCAGTATTTGGTTGTACCCGGAGTAGGCATCAAGAAAACCGAGGATCTCGTGGTCGGCAGTGGCATCGATCATGCGATCGATGTTGGGCAAAGGGAAGGAATCCTTGGGACATGCCTCATTCAAATCCTTATAGTCTACACACACTCTTAATTTATTCCCTTTTTTAGAGACTACCACTACGTTCGCTAACCAATCCGGATATTTAACCTCCAGAATATACCCTATTTTAAGGAGTTTAGATACCTCGTCCTTGATGAAAGCATGTTTGACCTCAGACTGGGGTCTCCTCTTTTGCTTGACCGAATGGAACTTCGGGTCCAGGATTAGCTTGTGAGTGGTTATTTCCGGTGGGATCCCTGTCATATCAAGGTGGGACCAAACAAAATAATCTATGTTAGCTATAAGAAACTGAATGAGTTTTTTCATGAGCTCGGGACTTAACCCCGTGCCCAGGTATACCTTCTGGTCGGGTAGATGCTCGATCAATATGGCCTCTTCCAGCTCCTCGCCTGTCAATTTAGTGGCGTCACAATCATCGTGGGCTATAAAAAACTGTAATCATCGTCTTCATCATTCCCCTGTTTCTCCGATCGGGTCGCGACTGGTGTCGATAATTTCTATTTAGCTTCTTGCTTTGTGACCGAATTCGGCCCTTTTTGTCGTTGCAAGTACGGATATCGGAATTGCCTCTTCGACCGCAAACATCCCCTTTGCGGCTGGCTGCTCTCCAAAGATTGTTTTAATCCCACCTGGTGTTGGGAATTTTAATACTTGGTGCAGAGTCGAGGGCACTGCCTTCATGTTGTGGATCCATGGCCTCCCAAACAAAGTGTTGTACCTCATGTCTCCTTCGATCACATAAAACTTAGCTTCCTGGATGGTCCCGACGGTATTCACCGGTAATGTAATTTCACCCTTAGCGGTTTCACATGCCATGTTGAATCCGTTTAGAACCCGGACCACAGGCATGATTTGATCTTGTAAACCGAGCTGCTCCACGACCCTCGATCGGATGATGTTGGCCAAGCTACCTGGATCAATCAATACACGCTTAACTCGAGATTTATTTATTAGTACAAATATTACCAGTGCATAATTGTGGGGCTACACGATCCCTTATGTGTCCTCGTCGTTGAAAGACAAGGTTCCTTTTGGTACGTAATCTCGAGTCCGTTTTTCCCTCGTGATGGATACTTTGGTGCGCTTCAACATCGTCCCCTAAGGGACATCGAGCCCACCGTTGATCATGTTACTGACGTGTTAGGGTTCTTCTTGTTCGGTCTGTTTGTTAGAATCCATATTCCTGAAATGATTCTTGGCTCGGTCACTCAGGAATTCTCGAAGATGCTCGTTGATGAATAGTCAGGCTACTTCCTCTCTCAACTGTTGGCAATCCTCCGTTCTGTGGCCGTGAGTGCCATGCTATTTACATACCTGGTTAGGATCCCTTTGGATTGGATTGGATTGTAGAGGTCGAGGCCACTTGGTGTCCTTGATACGTCCGATAGCTGATACAATGGCGGCAACATTGACGTTAAAGTTATATTTCGATAACGTCGGTGCTTCCTTAGGCTCTATAAGCATGCCGAAATCATTCTTGCCCATGCGTCCCCGATTACTTTGACCTCGATCACTCCTCCTTTCACTTCTTATGTGGTTTCTCCCTCATTCGTTACCTCTTCGATCTCCATTGTACGGTTGATAATGATCCCTACTTGATCTTGATTCGCAATCAATGTCTCTCCTAGCTCTATCGACGGCTCTAACGGGATAAACGGACCCCGAAGGGGGACCTAGTTGATCATCTTCGACTCTGATTTTCAATTGATACATGTTATGCACGCCGGCCCAAGTAACAGCCAGATATTCTATCAAGTTTTGTTTCAACTGCTATGAAGTCACCGAGCTCCGAACATTGAGTCCATGGGTGAAAGCTTGAATGGCCCAATCATCCGCAACCGGGGGTAAGTCCATTCTTTCCATCTAGAATCTGGACACGAACTCTTTGAGCATTTCATTGTCCCTATGTTTTACTTTGAAGAGATCCGACTTCCTGGTCTCGACCTTGATAGCCCCGACGTGTGCTTTCATGAAAGAATCTGCAAGCATAGCAAATGAGTCAATAGAATTAGGAGGTAAGTTGTGATACCATATCTTAGCTTCTTTTGACAGGGTCTCTCCGAACTTCTTCAACAAGGCAGACTCGATCTCATCAACCTCCAAATCATTTCCTTTGATGGCACATGTATAGGAGGTTACATGCTCATTTGGGTCTGTCGGTTCGTTGTACTTAGGAATCTCGGGCATACGGAACTTCTTAGGGGTCAGCTTTGGAGCTGCGTTCGGAGGAAAAGGTTTTTTCACGAACTTCTTGGAATCCAGGCTTTTTAATATCGGCGATGCTCCTGGGATTTGGTCGACCCTGGAATTATAGGTTTCCACCTTTTTGTCATTAGCTTTGATTTTCTTCTCTCATGATTCTACCCGCTTTGTCAGTTCTTCGAGCATCTTTATGATCTCAGAATTAGTCCCCGATTCATTTTCAGTCGATATTTATGTGACCGGTTCATCTCTGCTGGTGACTTCCCGGGGTGGATCGAGTTCGACTCTGCCCGGTATGCGACTTTGGTTCTGTAACTGAGCTATCACCGCCCGTTGAGCCTGCAACATTTCGAAGATCACCCATAAATTGATCTCGTCTCCTCCAATGCTTTGTGTATTTTGAGCCGCTGATCGGGCTCCATCACAAATGCTATTCTCGGGGTCGGTAGGCAGGTTTGTATTGATAGTCACATGTGAATTAGCGTCAATCGGGTCCGCAGCCAGAATTCCGATAAGATCAACGGACGGTATCTTGTCACCGAACGCTACATCGTTATTTTCACCGTGATGACCAGACTCATTGTCAACATATGGGGGTGCTAATTGAGAGTTTGACATTTTGTGTTTTAACCTGAAATTAGAGACACTTCAAAGAACAAATGTAAAGTAGTGTGTGTTATGGAGATTTGTATCAAATAACCACTATTATCCTTAGCCCCACAGTGAGCGCCAAACTCTTTACCCTTAAAATCGGATAACAATTGAATTTATAAGTGATTTTAAGAATACGTGGATTAACGTGACACAAAATGATAAATCAGATTGCAATTGAAATAAATAATGATAAAGTAAATGCAAGCCACACGAATTGAACAGTTTCAGCCTTAGAAGGTTAGCCACCCTCGAGTCAAATGCACTTCGACCGATATCAAGATAGAAGAATAAGAACTTAAAGAGAATAATAGTGTATTGCTTTGGAATACGTGTCACAATGTCCTCAATGAATTATCAGACCCCCCTTTATATACTAGAGGAGTCATACTGTAGGTACAATTCTATAAAAGGTAAAAATCCCTTGATTTGCTGATTGCATGTTCTTTACTGACACGCGCCGAGATTCTCCGCAACATATGACAGGCTACGGATATTTCGGTCTTATGTTGCTTATGCTAACAATGTTTCTTCGAGCTCGTTCGGGGTTAGGGTCGACTCCGGGGTCTCGGACTCAATGTTCTCGAAGGTAGGTGTTCTGATGCCGGGCTGATCCCGGGTTCTAGCCCGGTATCTTCAGTCTTGCATTGTCATGTTCCAAGCCTGTCCTTTCATGTCGTAGGCGAACTCGATCTCGACTGTATACAATACTCTTTGTAAATTATCCCTCCGTAACAGCCACATAAAATTTCTAAGATTACCAATAATAAAATCATATATTTTTAAAATTTTAATGCACCACATATATTAAAGACTAATATGTTACTTTTATAATTAAAGATTCACTCAATTCCACTAACAAATATGCTTGTATATTTTTATTCTATTGATCAAAAGTTATTATCGTATACATATATTTTTATTGGATAAAGTTTTCAATTAATTTAATAATAATGTATTAGTACTTTTCTTGATAATTAAAAATTTTATTTATAACCAAGTAAATATTTATCCAAACTTTAGATCACTGGACTAAAGTTATCAAGAACTGACATGAGTAAATTTTTCATTCTTTCGGTTATAAAACGCTAAGATTATATTTGAATAACATTTTAAATAAAAATAGAAATAGAGACCTCAAAAAAGCCGAGAAAATCAGCAATCGCTTATCGCCCTGACCCGAAACAAGGCCGTTCAAAATTGCAAATAAGTGAGGAATTGGGAATTGGGATTTTGGATAAACCCTAGATTAGAAATCTCTTCTCCCAGCCAGTCAAAGATTCTCAAACTAATAGCCCGCATTAACAGTCCGTGATGCAATTTCGTAGGCTCTACACCTCTTTATCAAATTCTAGCCGCGATCCATTTCTCCTCTATCGAAATCTCAAAAACCCTTTTGCTGTTTTTGACCCTAACCCACAATTCCTCTCAACACCAAGAATCTTGAAAAAAAGGCCAATTCTTGTAACCAAACGTTTAGTGTCATCATTTCCTGCTATGGCGGATGCAAGAAGACCCGCCCATGTCCCTATACCACCCCCTGAAACTGCCGATAAGGCTGAATTGTATCGGGCCCTCGAGGCGGCGGTGGGGTCGCCGTTTAGTTCAGGTCCATTGGTACCCGACCCTCATCCTTTGATCATTGTGGTTAGTGGCCCGAGTGGGGTTGGTAAAGATGCGGTGATTAAAAGGCTTAGAGAAGTTAGGGAGAATATGCATTTTGTTGTTACTGCGACGAGCCGGAGTAAAAGGCCCGGTGAAGTTGATGGAAAAGATTACTTTTTTGTGAGTAAAGAAGAGTTTATAACAATGATTGAGAGACATGAGTTGTTGGAGTATGCATTGGTGTACGGGGATTATAAGGGTATACCAAAACAGCAAATTAGGGATCAAATGGCTAAAGGATTGGATATAGTGTTGAGAGTTGATATACAAGGGGCAGCGACTTTGAAGAGGATTTTGGGTAAATCTGCAGTGTTTGTGTTTTTAGTGGCGGAGAGTGAAGATGCATTAGTGAAGAGGTTGATTGATAGGAAGACTGAGACTAAAGAGACTTTGCTTGTGAGAATTGCCACGGCTAGGGAGGAAGTGAAGCATATGGAGGAATTTGATTATGTGGTAGTGAATAGAGAAGGGGAGTTGGAGAATTCTGTTAAGTTGATGGAGTCTATTATTGATGCAGAGAAAGCTAAAGTCAGGCAAAGAACTGCGACGATTTAGAGATTGTCTCCCTTCGAGTCATTAATTTGTTTCTTTGATTAAGTTGAGCTAACGTTATTAAAGGTTTTTTTGTTTTCTATTTCTTCTATGGAATTGTATAACTTTGTCTGGTTGTTGCATTTCCATAGGGGACCATTTCATGCATGGATAACAGATTCTTGATGCAAAGGTTTTCCTTAAGCAAAAATTGTTTAAGTTTGGTACGTGTGTTAATCCTTGTCTAGCTCATTTTTGGTTGAGGCAGAGGAAAGGTTACTTCCTGTCTTTGATCCGAGATATAGTTGTTTGTTATGGTTATCTTTGCATGCTCTTTTTTATTCATGCAACTAGTCTTTTTAATTTGATATTCGTTCATGAGAAACTGTTCTTTGGAGGTGGTGTAAGTTTTGTCCTGAAGGAGATAGGGAAAGAAACAAAGATATTGCTCTTCTTGATTGGCATAGAACAGCCCACATAAGTTTAGGCTCGACATGGATGGCACTCCATACCTAGTTTTCATCATACTACTTATGCAGTTTTATAACATTGCCTTGTTTTTCTTTGGCATCATCAGCTTTTCCTATGATTACTGTACCTACTGTCTTACTGTGAACCGGAAACAAGGCGTTTAAGGTGCAGTTTGTTGCATTTAGATGTTACTTTTCTTTTGTCTTATTAAGCCTAGCATATTGCCGTCTTGATTGAGATGATGTATGAAAGAAAGGCAAGATATTTTTTTCTCATCTGCTTAAACCTTGGTGGTAGAGTTACCTGGTACATATGTTGTTGGTAGGTAGCAAGTATCCAATGGAATAGTCCAAGTGCATACAAGCTGGCCCGGACACCACAAAAGAAAAGGAAGAAAAGGCAAGTCGTGCATATGTTAATAATTTTGTCAGTTCACATCTCTGTTCCATTGCTCCATCTGGACTCTGATGTAATTGTCATCAATATTCATTTTGAGTAGTATAGTATGATCTTACCAATTCTGTTAGCCTATCATTCATTATTCTGCATAAAGATAGAAGATGGTCCTCTTTCTTTGGCTGTTCATTTGAATCCTAATCATTTGGTTACCGGGATTAGGATTATAGTCCTGGGAAAGAATTTGGGATTGTATTTATCACATGTTCGATTATGAATATTAGCTAATAGCCTAATACCAGTACAAATTTTATACTAAAATGGTGGTATTACTTATCCCATATAGGATGTGGGATAATAATCCCAGGATTATAATCCTGGGATTGTTAATCCCTAGATATCCCACTTTGCAATCAAACGACCCCTAACAATTCTATCAAAAGTTTAATCTGCTCTTTTCCTGCAATTGTTGGGAAGGAAAGATAATCTTATTCTCATGCTGTGTATTTATGAGACTCTCTTTCCATATTCTTGTCAGCTTGGGATGAAAAATAAGGCTAATTATCTCATTATTCCAGACACCATGGGAAGAGTTATAGTTGAATCATTTAGCACTAGAAAGAAAGATGGAGAATTAAGCTAGAGAATAATCAGGTTCAAAGAAAAATTATCTTTTTAACATAAGAAGTCTGATAATTCAAAAGAAGATCGATGTATCAGAAACAAAAATTCAAAAGGTTTGGGTCCCCTTTATGTATTAGTTGAAAAGAAAATCATAGAGTTCTGAAAATTTCACTACAGAACCCAATGGTGCTCTTTTCTCCTAGATCTGTTACTGAGTTTGGTGCCATTGGAGCTAAGTTCCAGAGAGTTTATATGAGCTATATGATCAGAAGAATTCTTGCTGATCTTATATAGTTGTTGAATAATTTCAATTTATATCGGTTGTGTGACCTATAGGTCACGGGTTCGAGCCGTAGGATCAGCCACTGATGCTTGCATCATGGTAGGCTGCCTACATCACACCCTCTTGGGGTGCGGCCTTTTCTCGGATGCTTTGTGCATCGGGTTGCCTTTTTTTTTTCTTTTTTTTTTAATGTGTAAATTTATTGATATTCCATTCTTTACTCAACGTGTGCTATTGTTTCTTGCTGTCTATGTTGCTAACTTGCTATGCCCCCTGCTGCTACTATGATGTCATTATTTAGTAGAGTCATGCTTTGAGTGACATCAAACAAATGGTATATTCTCACGTTTTACGTTTTGAAGATCAAATCAATGAAAAAGGTATATTATTGAATTTAAAAATCCATTCATTGTGTTGCCTTTTGTTGGCATAAAAGAAATTTTCAAATTCATGCCGAAAAAAGCCTTTACCTTTTAATGATATTCATTTTTTCGAACAAGAATCGTATTTTATTCTTTTTAACAAGGGTAATAAAGAAGACTGATAGTAGCTTGTTTGACCAAGTTTCTAATCAGTTTATTTTGAAAAGTATTTTTTCAAAATTACTTTTCAAAAAAGTACTTTCTTGAAAAGTAATTTGTGTTTGGCTAATTAATTTGAAAAATATTTTTGAGTAGCAATTAGTGTTTGACCAAGATTTTAAAAAGTGATTCTAAAAGTGTATTATTCTCAAAATGCTTTTCATAAAAGTGCTTTGGGAAAAAGCTACTTTCTTCTTCTTTTAAAAAAAACTTTGCTATTGCTTCTATTCAAAATATTTTTCCTTTTAAAAGCTTGGTCAAACATTTTAAATTTGGAAAAAAAAAAATTCTGCCAAAAAGAAGCTTAAAGGAATTTTCATAATTTCATTTTTTTTTATCATAAATAATCGCTAACAAGAATTTGGTTCTTTTGAGAGATACGATCGGGAAGAGCTAATTGGTTTACTTTGTACCGTCCGGAGGTCATATAGATCGGAATCCGGAGCGATAAGAACGAAAGAAATTTCGAAGAAGCTCTTTTAAGAATATTTCCCGCACTTCTGTAATAAATTTTCCTACTTTATTATGCCGAGAGGAATACTACTGATTATCTATGAAAGAAAGGCTTTTAAAAATGAAAAAAATCTTATCTCAGGCTATAAGATTAGTAGTGTTTGTTTTATAATCCAGAAGTTTGATATTTGATAAGGGGAAGCTTCGTCAGGAAGAAATGTCAACTGTGTGATAACTGATAAGGAATTATTATTTGCGTTGTTTAATACCAATGTAGGCAATGTACCATGCCGAATAAATATTTTAGTTGTTAGCCATAATGCTTGGTAGGGGGAAGCTTCTTTGTGGAAAAAAGTCAACTTTATACTTATTAATGTGTAAAAATATTAGCGACAAATCTAGAATTAGATGGTACCCTACATTTTGAAAGTTTTTGAGTGAATTCTAAATATACTTAATTTATACTAGTTATTCACACACACATACACAGATGTAGGGTACATGAACCGGGTTGGTTCGACTTTTATCAAAATTAAACCAAACTAACTATATCAGTTTGAATTGATTCGGTTTTGTCGGATTTTTTTTGTTTTTTTCGGATTTTTTTATTAAATAAATATTATTTCAATCTTACTTTGTTAAAGTTATGGATAAAGTTTTGATAAGTGGACATATGTTTACTAAAAAATGAAAAAATTAACAAACATATGGTTTATTAAACTATTCATATGAGAGAATTCTTTTTAGTTAAAACATGATAGTTATTTTTTTAGTCGTCTAACAATAATTTTTTTTGATGTATGCTTTCGAGGTAATTTAATAATTAAACATAAAAATCAATATGATATCAAAATAATAATATGTTCTTTTTAATTCTAAATTATTGAAATACCATTTCAAATTCGAAAAAAGAAATCTTTATATACCAATATGGAAGAACAAAAGAGATGATTGAAACATTTCGATAACACTTGATAAAAAAGTGATGCAACCCACTATTTAAAATAAATAAAAATAAATACACTTTATATTTCTATGAAATATTACGTCCCATGAGGGGATCCCAAATATTTCTAGATATTTTTTTTTTATAGAAAGTTCTATATAAAGTCTTAAAAGTATATATAAAAATTATATATTTATATGTCGGTTTTGTTCGAATTTTTTTACTCAACACCAAACCAAATCAAATCAAATCAATCGATTTGGTTTGACTTTTTGGTTTGCACAGTTTTCTGATTCGATTTTAACATCTCACACAGGTTTCGAGCACGAAATTCTGAACCGTACTGGGAGCTGCTGCTTAAATTAGTGTCATGTTGAACATTGAGCTGTTAGCTATATAACTGCATCGATTTCTATAAATATATATTAATAAGCTCTCAAGCCAGTTTTGTTCTCTTGTATGTAATCAATTTTATGACTAACAAATGTTTTCTTTGAAATAAAATAATGAACAATCCCATTAAAATGCTAGTTACATGGATCCACATTTGGAAAGAGCTACACAAATTGGCCCTTTGATGAGAAATTATGAATAATCGCTGCTTACTCGTGCTTTAATTTGGACCTATCAACCTCCTTCCACATTCAATTAATTCTAGTTAGTTCTGACTTCTCATATGAACTATAAACTCATAATTAATTTTGCAATTATGCTAGATCAGCCTTGACATGTGGGACATGGTTTCATTGTTTCGGCAACTTCTAGTATTGAATAGTTTAATAACTAAAACATTATAGAAGAAACAATAGAGAAGTTTCCAGCGCATTTACGTTTAGGGATGAAACTAAGATTTGAAGTTTATGAGTTAGTAAACTTGTCATGAAACACATACCTTATCTTAGTTACTGAGTTAGTATATTTAGTGAATTTCCTAATACAATACAACGTCTGTTAAGTATCGAGATTTACAGAGAGATTGACAAAATGTAAACTAGGGTTCATAAGTTGAGAGAAGGTTTGAGAGAAAATATATATTTTTTATATTGAGAAATGTCAATCTGGTTACAAAAATGAGAGACTCCTCTTATAAATAGTGGGCATGACCCGGTGGCCCAACTAATACAAAACAATGGACTCAATATAGATATGGACCTAAGTTACAAGAATGACCCAAATAGTTCAGCCTTTATCTAATATTCTAATAGCCCCCCTCAAGTTGGAAGGTGATAAAACCCCCAACTTGCGAAGATGAAAATGATGAGCAGGTTCCGGAATGGCCTTGTTAAGAATATTAGCAACTTGAGCATCACTAGAGACATGATCCAAGCTGAGCAGCCCATCACCAATTTTGCCTCTGACGAAATGACAGTCCAGCTCTATATACTTAGTCCGCTCATAAAATACTAGGTTGCGGGCAATGTGCAAGGCTGCCTGGTTGTCACAATACAAAGGGATGGGAGAAGAAGAAGGAAGACCAAAATCAGACAACAACCTGGAAAGCCAAGTGACCTCAGCTGGAGCTTTACTCGTGGCTCTGTACTCAGCTTCAACAGAGGAGAGAGAGAGAGAGATCACAGACTGTTTCTTGGATTTCCAGCTCACCAAACAATCACCAAGAAAAGCACAGAAACCAGTCACAGATCTTCTACTATCAGCACAATAAGACCAATCACTATCACAGTATACCGTCAAGGAAAGATCAGGTGAATTACTGAAGAAAAGTCCAAAATCAGAAGTGCCCTTCCAACACCTCAACAAGTGTAAAGCAACCTGCATATGGGGAACACAAGGAGTCTGCAGGAACTGGCTGAGATGCTGAACTGCAAAGCTAATATCAGGCCTTTTATGGGTCAAGAAGTTCAACTTACCCACCACGCACCTATACTCTTCAGGCTTGGGCAAAGGCTCACTAACAGAAGCCTTTAGTTTCTCATTAAGAGTAATGTAACGACCCGACTTGTCGTTTTAAAAATTTAAGCCCTGTCTGGCAGCATAAGGCACTGAGCAGCTTCTTATTATATGTATTGACTTGCGTACATGGTTGAATTCAGTTACTGGATGATTTGGAGTGATTTGGGACACTTGGTCCCCAAAACGGAAGTTTAAGTCTTAGGATTTTTACCATAGTAGGAACTATGTGAAGACGACTCCGGAATGGAATTTTGATGATGTCAATATCTTCGTATGGTGATTATGGATTTAGGATCGTGTCCGGAAAATTATTTGGAGGTCTGTAGAGAAATTTGGCTTGAAATGACGAAAGATGATTTTTTGGGAAGTTTGACCGGGGGGTTGACTTTTTGATACCGGGGCTGGAATCCAATTCTGGAAATTGGAATAGTTTTGTAATGTCAATTATTACTTGTGTGCAAAATTTGAAGTCATTTAAGATTGATTTGATGTATTTCGGCACAAGATATAGAAATTAAAATTTCAAAGTTCATTAGGCTTGAATTGGGGTATGATTCGTGGCTTTGATATTGTTTGATGTGATTTGAGGCCTCGAGGAGGTTCGTGTTATGTATTGGGACTGGTTGGTACGATTGGACGGGGTCCCGGGGGCCTCGGGTTTGATTCGGGGTGGTTCCGGACCAAGTTTGGGTGTTTTGATGCTGCTGGTTGCTGGTTCTGGTGTTGTTTTTCGCGTTCGCGATGAGCCTCTCGCTTTGTTGTTGGGACTTTGTTCTTCGCGTTCACGAAGAGGTTCTCATGTTCGCGAAGAAGGAAATTTTGTTGTTCATCGTCTAATTTTAGAGGCTCATATCTCGCAATCTATAAGGAATTTGGAGATGATCCAAAAATAAAAGTTGTAGCCCTTTGTTTCTATACACTATAGGTTGTCCGGGAAGAGTTTGGAAATCTCTGTTGCATAGGGTTGACTTTGGAAGCTTATATCTCGTAATCTATAAGGAATTGGGAGATGAGCAACAAATGAAAGTTATAGACATTGGAGTCTAGTTTTCAGAAAGTCAAACCATTCATCATTTGAAGTTTTGTACAAAACGTTATAACCATTATACTAGAGGCTGTCTGAGAAGAGTTTGAAAATGACTTTTGAAGAATTTGTTCATCGGAAACGCGAAGGGGTGTCGTGAACGCGAAGAACAAACCCCTGGGCAGCATAATAAAGTCCAAATTCGTATCATTCTTCCATTTTTGGACCAAGGAAGCTCGGATGAGGCGATTGTTCTAGAGTTTTTCAAGGAAAATATTTGGGTAAGAATTCCTAACTTGATTTTGGTTAAATTACATGAATCTATTGTTGTTTTTATCACTAAATTAGTGAATTGGGTTGAAAAATTTAGAAAACCCTCTTGGTTTAAATTTAAGATTTTGAGGTCGATTTGTTATTGGAATTCGATAAAATTGGTATGGTTGAACTCGTATCGGAATGGGTGTTCGAATTTTATGAAAATTATGCCGGGTTCCAAGAGGCGGGTCCCGCGTTGACTTTTGTTGACTTTTTGGAATAAAATTTTAAGTCGGCGTATTATTATCCGAAATTATTTTCGATGAATTTTAATGAAGTTGTACGATTAATTTGGATAGATTTAAGCGGTCCGGAGGTCAATTCAAGCAAGAAGACGATTTTGAAATATCGGCATAACTTCAAAGAGGTAAGTGTCTTGCTTAACCTCGAGTGGGGGAATTACCCCTTAGGCATCGAGTCTTATGTGCCATTTGTGAAATGTGAAAAGCCGTGCACGCGAGGTGACGAGTATGTACTCGGGCTTATATGTGCAAATTTTATTGAGTTATAGTCTTGGGCATATTGTGTAGTAAATTGGATAATTGTTGGCATTTATTTAGTCATTTGTTTGCCATTCTTCAATTCGCATTTATTGAATTTATTTTTATATGATAATTTGATGTGCATGTTACCTGTATATTTATGTGAATTCCGTGAGTTTGATATTCGTGGGATTTAATTTCATTATGGATTTTTCCTCTGTAAATAATTAATTAAATGAACTTAAGAAGATGTGTTAATATAATCATCTAAATTTAGATTAATGAAGGTGTGCCCTATGTTGATTATTTTTCTATCTCTATTGTTTGTTTTTGGGTGTTATATACATTGTGTGGAGCCTTGGGCTATTTGTTATGAAATTAATTAATTTTGTTATATCTTTGGAATTTGGTTGTGGCCATTCGGCAAATTATGATATGAATTGATTTTATTATATTGTCGTGTTAATTTTCCGTATAAATTGTTGTGTTGTGTGAGTTATTATTTTGGGGAGATAAGGGTGGCATTTCACCGTTGATATTATGTGGGTATAAGGGTGGCATTTCACTATTGTTATGTTTGTTGGAATATTGTCTGGGCGGAGCGATAATGGTGGCTATAGGAGCGATAAGGGTGGCAATATGAGCGATAAGGGTGGCAATATGAGCGATAAGGGTGGCTATTGATATTGTCCGGGCGGAGCGATAAGGGTGGCTATAGGAGTGATAAGGGTGGCAATAGAAGCGATAAGGGTGGCTATAGGAGTGATAAGGGTGGCAATAAGAGCGATAAGGGTGGCTATTATCAGGGACGATAAGTGATGATGTGGTGTTGATAATTTTCATGTGATGTTGTGATTTTCTTGTATTTATTTTTATACCTTGTGCAACTTGTCTTGTTGTTGGTAAATTAATAAAAGTCTGATTTATGTTGAAATTGAGAGCCTGTGGCTATTGCCAGGTGAATTATAAAATAAAATGTGGGCATGAGGTGCCGTGAGTAAATAATGAGAATATTTAGCACGTGAATTGTCCGTGCAGTTGTGATATGAAATGTGGGCACGAGGTACTGTGATGAAATGATAATGATAATGATAATTGGCACGTGAATTGTACGTGCAATTGTGATATGAAGTGAGGGCACGAGGTGCCGGGAAAATATGATGATTTAATTATGGGCACGAGGTGCCGTAAAAATATGAAAATGGGCTGAGACCCGTGTTTACGAAAAATATGAAAATGGGCTGAAACCCGTATTTTTATGATTATGAAATGAGGTGTCACATGGTGACTTTTTATTTGAAAGAATTATATTCAAAATATTTATTTGGAAGGATTTTTAAATAGAAAGTATTATAGGAAAGAATTGTATTGGAAAGATATTTATTTGAAGAAATTATATTTGAAAAGATTTATTGAAAGAATTATATTTGAAAAATAATTATTTGAGAAAATTATGTTTGAAAGAGAATTATTTGGAAGAATTATATGTGGAAGACATTTATTTGAAGGACTTGATTTAATTGGGTGTAATTGTACTTATTAATTATTGAGGGATATTAATGGTATCCTTGTTGTCTGCTGTACATATCACTGGTTGTTTCATGTTGCCCTATTATTATTTGTTTCCTATTATTTTGTATATTATATTGCATAGGTTATTAGACTAGTGAGTTTCTTGACTGTACCTCGTCTCTACTCCATTGAGGTTAGTCTTGATACTTATTGGGTACCGACCGTGGCATACTCATACTACACTTCTGCACATTTTTGTGCATAGCCAGGTATTGAAGATAACGGACTTGAGCAGAGTTAAAGAGGGATCGTAAGAATTCAAGGTAGAGCTGCTTGGTCGTCATATTCCCTTTGAGTCTTTTCATTTCATTGTATTGTTAAATTATAATCAAATAATATTGTATATTCGGTCCTCGTGATCATTCTATGTATTCAGTTAGAGTTCGTGACTCAGTACTACCAGTCTTGGGAGGTTGTATATTGTAATTATTTCCGTTGTTAGTTTTAAAAAAAATGGCTTCAAAAATGTAATGGTAATTGGCTTACCTAGTCTTAGAGACTAGGTGCTATCACGACTCCTATTGTAGAATTTTTGGGTCGTGACAAACAAGAGGACAAACGACAACAGAAGAAGCAAAAGAATCCAATAAGTCATGAACAAACTTCTTTTGATGAAGAAGAACCCCAGAATCAGAATAGAGAACCTCAATCACCAAAATATAATTAAGAGAACCAAGATCCTTAATTCTGAACTGTTCATGCAGAAAGCTTTTTAAGGAAGAAATCTCAGACAAATCAGTCATAGTAAGGATGATATCATCTACATACACAACTAAAATGACTAAAGAAGTCCCAGAACCCCTAGTAAATAGGGAGTAATCATTTAAAGAATGAGAATATCCTCTAGAACAAAGGGCCTGAGACAATTTAGCATACCATTGTATGAGACAATTTAGCATACCATTATCTGGAAGCTTGTCTCAAACCATAGAGGGACTTAAGTAGCTTGCAAACCAAAGGAGAAGAAGAAGAACAAGAAGGAGGAACAGATAAACCAGGAGGTACCTTAATAAAAACCTCCTCATCAAGATCCCCATGTAAGAATGCATTATTAACATCAAGTTGAAAAAGAGGCCAGTGTTGCTTGACAGCAACAACAATTTAAGATTTCACAGTGGACATTTTAATAACAGGAGAAAAGGTTTCATGAAAACCAACCCCCTCAACCTGAGTATCACCCCTAACTACCAACCTGGCCTTATACCTTTCCAGACTCCCATCAACTCTATATTTTACTTTGTATACCCATTTGCACCCTATAGGCTTTTTACCAGGGGTAACTCAACAATCTCCCAAGTTCTATTAGCCTCCAAAGCCTCAAACTCCTTTCTCATAGCATCCTGCTACTTAGGAATAACAACAACCTGAGAGTAAGTGTAAGGCTCAGGGATGTGGAGTTGTGTAGTGGTTGCATTGAAGGAAACAGACTCGAAACTTGAAGGAGCAGGGAGAGATGCAGAAGGAGGAAGGGTAGGACATACATAATCCTGAAGATAAGCAGTATCTTCAGGAATAGTATGAGGCCTACTAGATCTTCTAATTTGAGGAAGAGATGAAGGAGGAACAGAAGGGGAAGAGGAGCTAGAGGGAGGAGAAAAATAAAATCAGGGGAACCTGAGGAAGGAAAAGGAGGATTAGAGATGAGAGAGGACTGGGGAGAAGAAATAGGAACAAGAGGAGATATGGGAGAATGTGAATCATCAGAAAAGTGAATAGGAACAAAAGAAGAAGGCATGCCAGGAGATGAGGGAACAAAAGATTTTGAGAAAGGAAAGATGTGCTCATGAAAAGTCACATCTTTGGAGACAAAACAAGATTTAATGAAAAACTTGTAAACATTATAACCCTTTTTGGCAAAAGGGTAGCCAATGAACACACATGGGATAGACCTAGGATGAAACTTGTCTCTATGGGGTGTGGGCACAATTGAGTAGCAAAGGCAGCCAAAGGATCTGAGATGAGAATATAGAGGGGCCTTACCAAATAGTAACTCATAAGGACTCTTGTGTTTGAGAAGAGGTGAAAGAAATCTATTTATTAGGTAAGTAGCAGTAAGAAGACAATCACCCCCAAAATTTAAGGAAGGTGAGATTGAAATAAAAGAGCCCTAACAGTCTCTAACAAATGCCTATGTTTCCTTTCAACTACACCATTTTGTTGAGGGGTATGAGGACAAGAAGTTTGATGAATGATCCTCTTTTCAGAAAAGAAAAGAGAAGCAGAGGAACTGGAGCCTAACTTTAAAGCATTATCACTTCTCACAGTCTGAATTTTAGTTTGAAATTGTGTTTCAACCATAAAGATGAAAGCTTTTAACAAATCAAAAGCATTGCTCTTTTCTCCCATCAAATGTGTCCAAGTAGCCCTAGTATAGTCATCTACTATAGTAAGAAAGTATTTAGAACTAGAATGGGTGGGAGTGGAGTAGGGACCCCAAGTATCTATATGTATAGGCTGAAAATGGTGAGTGGACTGAATAGAACTATCAGGAAAAGGGAGCCTAGTTTGTCTTGCTAAGGGGCAAATGGGACATATGAAAGACTGTTTGGAGGATAGTCCACAATCAAGGCCAGAAATAAGTTTCATTTTAGAAAAAGGAATATGTCCAAGTCTATAATGCCAAACAATATCAGATTTATTGATTTTATTTGAATCAACCATGGTATTTACAGATTATCAATAGCAACATTATTAGACATTACAGGTAGAGAACAAGTAACAGAAGAACAAGAATTGACATTAACAGATCCAACAGGAAAAGTGACATGTTGGAACAACTTGTAAAGTCCATTGTGCAGTCTACCAAGCACCACTGGCTTCCTCACTGAAGGGCCCTGGAAAGTGCAAGCAGACTTGGTAAATTGTACAACATCATCACAATGAGACAAAAGCTTGTGGACAGATATGAGATTATGTTTAAAACTAGGGATGTAAAGAACATTATGAAGGATTAAGTCAGGAAATAAAGCTAAAGAACCAACATTGGTAACCTTTACTTTATACCCATTTGGAAGAGACACAAGATAAGGAATATGAAGAGTGATTATAACAAAAAGTAAACTCCTGATTGAAGTCATAAGATCAGTAGCTCCAAAGTCTATTATCCAAACAATGCCATTCATACTAGACAACATACAAGCTCCATAAGAAACACCCTCATAAGGCATAAACTTACCAGCAAAGTTAGCAGAAGCCAAGAGAGGTGGAAAGTGTGGGGAAGCAGAGATTTGGGATTGTTTTAATAAGATTATTAGCTGAGAGTATTGATCCTTGGTAAGGCCAGGTATCACAGAAGACTCCTGATTCTCAACAGGACCATCAGAACCACCAGGCACAGAAGAACCACCAGAGGATTCATGCTCAACATGTGCAGTAGTTCTGCGAGGGGGAGGTCCTTTGTTGAACTTGAAATTGGGAGGATATCTATGCAATTTATAGCATTTATCTATAGAATGCCTAGGTTTCTTGCAATATTTTCAGATGAGAGAAGACCTGGGAGCCTCAAAAGGAACCTTGGAAGGAAATGATGGCTTAGAAGTCCTAACATTGAATGAAGCAGACTGTGTGGAGAATTGGGAGGCAGAAGACACATGCCTCTGCTTCTCATCAGATAATAAGATGTTGTACATATTTCCAATAGATAGAAGTGATTTCATCATTAAAATGTTGCTGCGAGTTTGCATGTAGGTATCATTCAGACCCATAAGGAACTGATAAACCTTCTACTCTTCATCCTCAGTAGCCTTACCCCCACAAGTACAAACTCTGGCCTTATAAGAAGTTATTTCATCCCAGAGTTGTTTGATTTTATTAAAATAAGAAGCTATGTCTAAAGACCCTTGAGAGATATGTGTTAATTCTTTCTTTAGCTCAAAAACTCTGGCCCCATCAGCCTTACCATATCTCTCCTCCAATTCACACCAAATATCTTTAGCATATTCAGAGTATTCTACGCTACGAGATATTTCTTTTGACAAGGAATTAACCAACCATGACATCACAAGATCATTACACCGTTGCTACTAACGTGCCAGAGGATATCCTGGAAGTGGCTTTGTAGAGGTGCCATTGATAAAGTTAAGTTTATTACGAATGGAGAGAGCAACCAAGATGTTTCTCCTCCAGCTGCCATAACAGCTTCCATCAAATCGACTAGAGACCAAAGAGGTTCCCAGCACATCTGATGGATGCACATATAATGAATGACATGAATGTGTAAAATCATCTTCGTGAAACACAATACGAGATGCAGTAGATGAAGAAGAAGGTGTAATTACAGGATTATCATTCGTCATTGAGAGGAAATATATCAATAAGAAACAATCAGCGATTCAACAAACAAACTTATAAAATATGAAGAGAGAACTGGTTTACCCCCCTCTTTTGCAACCGAAAAGAGAAAAGCCTTGTGAACAAACTTCCGGCGGCTCAACTAAACACCGACGAGAAAACCCTAGCTCGAATCAGATGAACAAATCAGCTAGGTACAGTCAAATATCCAGAGAAATAGTAAAATCTAGCAGAAACGGACGATAATGAGAAGAAATCATCCAACGAAAACCAAACAAAACCCTAATCCAGTGTGAATGCAGTTCAAACGAAAAACTCGATGAAAACTGAATAGGTTAACATCGATGGGAAGCTAATGATATGATCTACCAGAATCTACGCTCTGATACCATGTTAAGTATCGGGATTTACAGAGAGATTGACAAAATGTAAACTAGGGTTCATAGGTTGAGAGAAGGTTCGAGAGAAAACAGATATTTTCTATATTGAGAAATGTCAATCTGGTTACAAAAATGAGAGACTCCTCTTATAAATAGTGGGCCTGACTCGGTGGCCCAACTAATACAAAACAATGGACTCAATATAGACATGGACCTAAGTTACAAGAATGGCCCAAATAATCCAGCCTTTATCTAATATTTTAACAACGTCTAAGTAAAAATGGTTGGGTTTTGTCCAATCCTTACCTAATAAGCTAGTTCCGCATGTGGTCCCGTTAGCCAGTAATTGCTATTCCTAGTTCTACACTCTCTAGTAATTATCTGATAGGATATGCTTTTTCTTCTGTTACATCTTCAAGCATAAACGGATCAATTCTTCTAAAATTTTCTTCTTCTTCTTCTTCGGTGTCGCGTACTTGATATGTTCTTCTTCTTCTTCTTCTGTGTCGCGTACTTGATATGTTCAGAGCAAACAAATTACATATATAGATAGGTAAATGATTTTGCTTTAGTTACTTAACTACGAGTTCTTTTATCCTCTTTATCAACTTGCATGTTTACCTTTCACATTTAACATAAATGACTAAATTTTAACTACTACCTTAGCACTTATGGTATGTTACGTATGTTGTATATATTTTTCATGGATATTGGTATAAATATAGGATACTCTTGAGTCTTGATTCACAAAATAGATGTTCTTACTATTTATTTTTCTTTTCTGTTTTATTTAAAAAACAAAAACGAATGTGAGTATAAATCAGTTTTGAGAAGAGTTACAAAGTCAATTTATGACATATTCATGATAAATCGAAGACTAACCACGTATGGTAAAGTATACAATATTATACAAACTTATAGGTTCTATTTCTGGAGAGAGTAAATTAACTACAAAAAAACTTACAGTACTCATGTTGCACCAAATTAATAAATTCAAAACATGTGTATTGCATGTAAACATTTATTTCTTAATTAAGATTAAATTATTATGTGTTCTAATTTAACTAGATAACAAACCAGTGACCTCGATATTATCAAACCTCAACGTTTGCCGTTGAGTTAATTTTCATTCCTTATCTATTTTTCCAATAGAAGCATATTCCACGAATCAATATAAGATGATATATATACATCTTCAACTCTCTTTTTATTTGTTATAGTATATAAATTAAACGTGACAATCCCAAAAGTAATTAAAATTTCCAAGACTTCTTGTTATTTCCAAATCTGGCAATTGGCATAATTGCCGTCATGCTTTATTACACGGAGTTTTTTCAGCTTCACACGTTTAGACAAAAAGGATGTACAAAGATCTTTGCCGGCTTATATTTTATTTATTTGCATTTTCAGTCTTATATAAAAAGAGGAAGGGTTAAATTCTCCTTCATTTTTGTGAATGAACAGAAATATGGCGAAATTTTTCTTCGTTCTCCTTCATATCACTGCGCTGTTGCTCAGTGTCCAGCAATTCGGTGGTAAGTCATAGATGTTGCCCTTTTTCTTTTTATTTTAATTTTTCTTTAAGCTAAATTTATGTCAAACTTACAAAAAAGAAAGAAAAAACAAAGAAATCATTTGCTAGGTTGGTGTTCTAGCCTCTAGGATAAATGTTTGCACTCGTTTTACCTCATAATTATATTCAATATTAACTTACCATTTAAAATTGGGAAACTACCGGTACCAGCTATGTCCATTTATAAGTAGCTTATTACAAAAATTGGTCAATTCATAAAATATTACTAATATTAGCCAAATGTTACCAATATTAGCCAATTAGTTATTTCTAGCCAAACAATGTCAAATTTTTATTTTCTTTTGAGTGGGTGTTATTAGAATAGATTGGGTACATCTTAAGGAGTTTGAATCTCAATTTTGGGATGAATTGGTGGAGTTTGAGATGTTTTGAATTGAAAATTCGAAGTAAAAGATGAATATAAAAAAAATAATGTGTATCACACTGTGTATCATTTGTGTATCACATATGTGTCATATCTGTATTAAATGTGTATCACATGTATATCCATGTGTGATGTATGTGTGATACATGTGTCGCAGAAGTATTTTTGAACTCGATTTTAACTATGAATTTTGATACCACACCAGTCCAAATCACCTTCAATCTTCCTCAAGTTTTGTATATTGACTTATCTTTATGTTTTAAAAGAATTTCAACCATACCCACTAATAAAAAAGGTCATTTTTTGCTTAGATTTTTGGAATCTTGTATATTTTTTTGTATTTCATCACCTTGTTTGCTACCTCATCCATGAATTTCCTTTCCGTCGTCTTGCATCTAATGTTACTAATCACTCTTAAAAATATGGAAGAAGATCTTTGCATGTGATTTTTGAAGAGAAAGAACCTTATTTATTTGGATTTTCAAATATGATTAATGGTTAGAGGTTGGTAAGTTAGGACTTGTTCGAGACATTTATGTAAGATAGGGAAAGTTAAAAGAAAAAGAAGTTATATAAAGTATAAACTTTTGTAATTCCTTATTACGAACTTCTTTAGCAATAATAACACTCTTCACTAATAAAATTAGTCACAACTTTGTTTTCGACAAAAATAGACGCGGCAAGAATTTTAGCCTCCTACAAACTTTTTGGATTGATGTTTTCAACGGACGGAAATTCTTAGCAATTGCGATTGTTGGACTGAGCGCTAGTAACAATGTACATGTTAAAATAAAATAAATCTATTGATAACGTAGAATATCGTAAAATAAACCTATTGATATCAGTGTAAAATATATTGATAGAGTAAAATTTCTTTATATCGTTACTGTATATAAATTAAATACTTAAATTTTTATTAAAAGAGTTTAATTTATGCGCATTAACAATTTATAGTTAAATATTTTATATGATCATACTAAGATCATGACATATAACAACTAGTAATTGTATAGATATAGTAAACCAATGTTAATGACCTTGAAATATAATGTAAATAACATGGTAAATCAAGATAAAATACATTGATACTTGATAGTAAAGCAATCCTCCTAGCTCCCCTAAATTTCGTTTGTGTGTGAGAATCTGCTTTTTCAAGTAACGAGTTTTACTTATTAGAACGGTTACTTATTATTACTATCTTTTAGCTAATCATATAGTGTAGAAATTCTTTCACACTATTCATGTATATATAGCTCCCTTTTGGAGCCTATTTCTCAATTTTTAGCTAAATTCAAAATTATTTCAGATGGAAAGAAGGTAATGATGGAGTATATTGGAGCAACAGGCAAGCCAATAACATTTGATGATGTTCCAATAGATGAGGGCATTGACTTTCATTTCATTCTCAGCTTTGCCATTGATGCAGACCATTTAGGGAACCCACAAAATGGTAACTTCTCACCATATTGGGCATCAAACCTAACCCCAGACTCAGTTGCATCAATCAAATCCAAATACCCTAATGTTAAAGCCTTGGCTAGCCTTTCGGGTTGGAGTTTAGGTCAAAAAATCCTTAATTGATACTGTTGAATTGTCTGACCATATTATCTAAAAGCTTAACTATTAGAAAGAACGAACTTTAAATTACTTAATTATATTATGTCTCAACAGGTACAAACCAGCCGACACTCACCGATGGATATCGAATGCATTCACTTCCCTCAAATCTATTGTCAACACTTATCATCTTGATGGCATTGACATTGACTATGAAAGATTCCCAAAGCACAGTGAAACTTTTACGTATTGCATAGGGGAGTTAATAACTCTCTTAAAGAACCAAAGTGTTATTTCTGTAGCAACAATTGCACCATATTATCGCACGGTTTTACCATACATAGAGTTGTACAAGAACTATGGAGATTTCATTGATTATGTGAACCATCAATTTTATACAGATAAAGTTAAAACACCAAGAGGTTATTTGAAGGCTTTTATTCAAAGGAGTCAACAGTTTGATAAGGAGAAATTAATTCCTAGTTATGAAGTGAATGGGAGAGGGATTCAAGGGAATGCATTTTTTGATGCTTTGAGATTGTTGGAAAGTAGTGGATTTCATGTCAATGGTGCCATGATATTCTCAGCCGATGCTTCTGCTGAGGATAATTACTACTATGAAAGAAAAATACAAGCATTCTTGCTCAATTCTACTAGTGTATGAACTATGAAGTAGATTACTACTATTTATCGTCTACATGCAAAATAAATGTGATAGAAGGTCAAAACGAGAAATAAAAAGAAAAGTTATAGCAAATAAAACGAGTAATATATACTTGATATGATTCTGATGTTACATTTTGAATTATCAATTATTGTTAAATTAGCGCTTTAGATTATAGTATATATTATTTATGTATATCAAGAGGTCTTCCGGAGAGTTGTATTTTGTACATGATTGTTCTACGAGTACTGTAACGATCATATGATCAGCGATGAAATTTCAAGTCTTTGATTTTTTTAATTAAGTTTGTCTAATGTTTTTAATAGTTTTCTTGTCTTCTATTTCTTCCATGGATTGCATAACTTTGTTCCTTTGTTGTTTTGCTAGAGGGGGCCATTTTAAGCATAAATAATAAATTCACAAAGAGAGGGATAATTTTATGCAAAATCTGTTTAAATTTAATACTTATGTTAACCCTATTTAGCTCATGTTTAGTTGAGGCAAAATAAATGTTAATTACTTCTTGTCTTTGATCTGTTACAAACACTAATAAAAGCAACTTCGGCAAAGAAAATAGATAGAGCAAAATATTAGTTAATATACAATGGATCTAATAATTGTAAAATTTAAATATCCACCATAAACCTTAAATAAGTAGTCCGAAGCCACTATACATTTTTTAAAATCTTATACAATGATATACTTGTTATAAGGACAAAAAAAAATAGCACAAAGAGATTGACAAGAACATGAGAGAAAGATATTAAAATAAACCTTCGGTCTTTTTCCCTTTACATAAATCCAAATCAGAGATAATGTTCTCTACATATCCTAACTTTTACCGTCTTATCTTCATTTCCTATCTTCTTCTTCTTATTTCTTTCTCAGCCATGTATAAAAATCGCTTACGATAGTTTACCCTAAGTAATTTTCTGGATATCCCCTTTTATCGAACAAGAAATCTAGGCAAGTAACACATTACTCTTTTTAAATTTAAAGTTAAAGTGGGTGAGAATTGGCATAAGTCTCCTAACTTATTTTCAAATATAAAAGGCACAGAACAAGATGTTGCAAGCATGAGGGCTTCTCCCATAAGGTTTGTTATTTTTCAAGATATGATATTTAGCTCCAAAGATTACTTTTTCCAAATCTGTTACTTATACTAAATTTACATTGTCTAGAAAAAGAGAAAAAAAAGTAAAGTTATTTTCTAATTTGGAGGAACCTCGCTGAGTGATTTTACGTGAGGCTTCTTTTTAATTATCTCATATATTTGTGGACTCATATCTTACACATCTAAATCTACAAAAGTCCGGGACTATAAAATTGTAAGACCAAAAAGATGCCTTATACAATTAGTATCAATTGTGTGAGGCACAAACGGATGAAGTGAATATGACTGTGCGAGTGGCAATGGTAAGTGGTAACAACTAGTAGTGGGTGTGTACAGTGAGCTTCAAAGGAAGACATCAACATATTTGAAGTTCTCATAAATCGTCTTCACTTTGATATTAGAATATCCCAACAATATTAAGACTGATGATGCTTCTTCCCTACTTCTGCTAGTTTGTCTTTTTTTTTTTAATTTAGTACTAGTATAAATATAATTTTATGTTTAATTTGGTAATTTTTTCCTGTAATGCCCCTACAGTGAGTCATTTATCTTTAAATTATGTCTGTTTTTAATTTATTCTGGCTGTTCTATGTCTTTTTATTTTATTTTTAATGTTTTCAACGAATGAGAACCTTTCCACGGCTCTTTTAAATTAAACTGTCATAAATTTAAGTGGGCTTTTGAAAAAGAACTTGACAAATCTGTTGACTAGGTTGTGTTTATTTATTCATTTATTAAATATAATATCCATCCAATAGCACAGATCCAAACAGAATATAATATTCATTCAAACCAGATATCAAAACATAGAATGCTAACATTCAACCAAACAGATGAAGTATACTATATAGAGAAGCTCATCCGAAAATCATTCCGGCGAGAACACAATGTATGACAAAAAGTCATAAGTTCGTAAGAATATACAAAAAAAATTACTCTTCGACCCACAATAAGTGATTTTTTAACTTTTTTTTTGTGGTCCAAAATAAGTGATTTTTTCAAATTTCAAAATTGAATTAATTATTTTTTTTCTATATTGTCCTTGGAGTAAATAGTGTTGGAGTATGTGTTAGGAGTGTTTATGTGAATAGATAATAAATGTTAATATGGTCAATTTCATTGATAATTAATGTTAAAAGCTGAATTTCTTAATCCATGTGAAAACAATCAAAAAATCGCTTATTGTGGACCGGAGAGAGTAGATTGTAGTGCCTAGAATATGCTTAAAGGCAGAATTATCTAACCATAGAATCAGTAGAACCTCCTTCATCATTGTTGGCTATTGTTTACCTGGAAAATCAACTGGTGTGAGGGTGTATTGAGATAACACTGTATTTAATTTCATTCTTGTATATACTTCCGAGTAGTTTAGCCAGTTTAGTTTGTTAATTAGTTATTTGATACACAGTAGCTTAGCTGTCAAGTAGTTGAAGTTAGTTAGTGGCCTTGTATCCAAATGTATATATACATCCCTTTGGGATATCAGAAATACAGCAATTCATTCTCTCATCTTTGAGAATCAAGTCCTCTTATCTCTTAGCTCATGCGAAGGTTCTGGAGTCCATCAATGGAGTCTCTAATCGAGAATGAGATTGGTTGTCCAAATGTATAAATTGACATGGTATCAGAGCAGAGGAACTTCCGATTCAATCGTTCCTAACATCTCCTAGCTCAAATAATCTGAACAGTGTTCTTCGATCTGCCCTAATTCTCGATCGATCTGTACGATGTGAGCTTCATCTCATCTTCAATTTTATTTTCCCAAATTCTACTCTTATTTTTTACTTTGTATCTCTTCGAATTGCAATATGGCTATTGTCGATCAAACCGATGCAACTGGTACTACCACAAATGTCGAAATTGTTGTCAATTCTATGTTGGATCCCAACGATCCTCTCTACTTACACCCGTCGGACAATCCTAGAGCTATGCTAGTTAGTGTAGCCTTCAGTGGAATTGGATATAGGTCTTGGAGATGTGCAGATTTGCGTGGTCTTTCTGTTAAAAACAAAACTTGTTTTATTAGCGGAGAATGTAAACATCTTGATCCTCAATCACCCAAATTTCGACAATGGGAATGGTGTGATGATATGGTGACCTCGTGAATTTTGAATTCACTCTCAAAAGAGATAGAAAATAGTGTGGAATACGCTAGTGATGCTGTTGAATTATGGAAAGAATTGGAAGATCGATATGAGCAAACTAATGGTGCGAGATTATATCAAATTCAAAAAAGAAATCAATGGCCTGTCTCAATGAGTTCTAGACATCACTGGTTACTACACTCAATTGAAGAAACTCTGGGAAGAATTGAGTATCCTGAGTGCAAAAACACAGTGCAGCTGTCAGTGCACCTATGGTGCTAAGGAAAGTATGCATAAGGCTGAGCAGGATAGGAGACTAATTCAGTTCCTCATGGGGCTTAATGAGATTTACACAACAGTGAGAGGTAGCATTCTCATGATGAATCCTCTTCCTTCGATGGCACAAGCTTTTTTCTTACTCATCCAGGATGAAAAGCAACGAGAAATGAAACCTCCAAATCAGATGGTTGCAGAGTCAGTTTTCCTTCATGCCAATGCCTCGGAAAATGCCAACAATTTCAGGAACAACAATTTCAGAGCCAATTACACTCCCAATGCTAATTTTCCAAATACCAATAGGTCAAGGCCCTTTTGTGACTATCGTAAACGCCCAAGACATACTAAGGACAAGTGTTTCAAGCTCCATGGTTACTCTCAGACCCCAAGAAACTATCAAAACCTCAAGTACAATAAGAACAAAAGAGTTGGGGCCAATGCACACTCCAATTTACATGATGAGTTATCTGCCAAAACTGAGGAGTTTGGACCCAAGGATGAAAGTCAGAACCTAAATCTATCTAAGGAACAATATGGCCAGTTACTCAATATTCTTCAGCATTTTAATACCAGCAGTGGAGGAGAGAGTTCACAAAACACAAACCATAGAGCTGGATCAGTAAACCTTGTTGCAGGAACTATGAATTTTGCAGGTATGATAACTTGCACATCCTCTATTGATTTTGACAAATTATCTTGTAGATGTTTCAGAACTTGGATTGACACGTGGATTTTAGATTCAGGAGCTTCAAATCATATGACTTTTAATAAGACTTCATTAGTTGATATTAGGATCTTACCCTATCCCTTATTAGTCACTCTCCCAAATGGCTATAGAGTGAAAGTAACAGATATTGGTAGTGTGTACCTTGCTCCCCAGATCACTCTACACAAAGTCATGTTTGTTCCTTCCTTCAAATTTGATCTCATCTCTATATCTTCTTTAACTGCACAACTTAAATCCTTGATCGCCTTTACTGATACCTGTTGTGTACTGCCCTTCAATGAAGAGGCCTCTGGAGATTGGTAATGTCACGACCCAAAATCCAAAAAGGTCGTGATGGCGTCGGACACTACTGTCAAGCAAGCCAACCATAATCAATTAACTTAATTACCTATTTTAGTAGTTTTGAAATAAAAAAAATTCTTTAATAAAATTGTAGAGATAAAACTCATAGAGTAAATGATAAATATTTTTACAGCTAAATTTCTAAACAATTCACAACCATTCCCAAAACCCGGTGTCACAAGTGCATGAGCATTTACTAGGGAATTAAAAATAAAATACAGCATCTGTACAGAATACAAATTAGACAGGAAAATATATAATAACTCTGAAGGAGACTCTGTTAGCTGCGGATCGTAATTTAGAATGCAGCTCACCTATGTCCCCACAATTATTAACCATACCTCTGCGCCCACAAGGCCGCTATACATATATGTACCTACACAATAAAATATGCAGCAAGTGCAGTATGAGTACGAAAATAACGTATACCCAGTAAGTATCAAGCATAATCTCGAAGTGGTAGAGACGAGATAGTCGACTTTGACACTCACTATGGGTCAATAATAATAATTAAAATAAATTGTAATTATTCAAATCATCAAAGCTCACAGAGCTAATAATAGTTTTATTCAATTAGCAGAAATAATAAAAAACCTTCAAATGCAACAATTTTTCAATTTATTTATTTAAATCATGCAATTTCAATAAAACTTCTAATTTATCAAATAGATTTACAAGATGCAATTCAATTTCAATAAATTTTTAATTTATCAATTAAATCTCAATTACAGGAATAACAATTTGATTCCTTAACAAGCAAGAATAATAATTCATTAAATTTCAAGGATTTTCCAATTTATCAATTGGCTTCGCAAGCTTAAATAAATTATTAAAGTATCTTGTAATTATTATTATTAAGCACGATTTCTGCCGAAGACGTACGACCTGATCCAGAGTGTCGTGTACACTGCCGAGGGACATACGGCATGATCCATAGATGCATCTATCCTGCCGAGGCGTTCGGCCCGCTCCACAAGAAAGGAGGACATTTTATTATGTACCTCCGGAAGAAGAGTATATTTATTATAAGATAAATTCGGGAGGAAGAATAATTTCTTTTAACAATTAATTAATTTAAACAGAAAATCAAACATATGAGATTTCCATCCTTTAATATATTTATCTAACAATTCACAATATATTCATACAAATTAATTAATATTAATTAAATAAAGAATACAATTTACACAAGTAGTTCATGCTTTGAGTCCTAAACTACCCGAACTTTAGTATTAATAGTAGCTACGCACGGACTCTCGTCACCTCGTGCGTATGTATCCCCCGCAATTAGCAACAATTATTCAATTTAATCCCTATGGGATAATTTTCCCCTCACAAGATTAGACAAGAGACTTACCTCGTCTCAAAGTCCACTTTCCGATTACCACGTCGCGTTGAATTCTCGATTCGATGCCAAAAATCCAAAACTATCCAAATATTATACAAAATAATTAATATATGTTAAATGATTCGAAATTTATCTATTAAATAAATTATCTTATCCAAAAATGGTAAAATTTCTAAAATTCACCCCGTACCCACGTGCTCGAATTCTGGAAAATTTTGGATGAAAACGTTACCCATAATCTCAAGAATTTAAATATATAATTTCTACCCAATTCCATAACTATTTTCGTGGTTAAAATTCAAAAATACCAATTTCTAGATTTTTCTTCAAAACCCCAAATTTCTACCAATTTCCATGAATTTTCACGCCTAAATTCATATATAAACTAAGTATTTAACTTGCAATAGGTAGGAATCACTTACCTTGACATAAATGATAAAAATGGAGCTCCAAAATCGCTCCTAGGTCGGCTCCCGTGGAGGAAATGAGATGAAACGAGCCAAACCTATTTTTTCAAACTTATACATTGCCCATGCGACCCTTCATCGCATTCGCGAGACCCCCATCGCGTTCGCGATGAACAAAATTCTCAGAAGTCATTTTCAAACTCTTCTCAGATATCCTCTAGTATAATGGCCATACCTTTTTGTACAAAATTCCAAATCATAAATGGTTTGACTTTCTGGAAACTAAACATCAAGGGATATAACTTTCATATGTTGATCATCTCCCAATTCCTTATAGATTTTGAGATATAAGCTGTCAAAGTTAGCCTTGTGAAATACAAATTTCTTCATCTTCCTGGACAGCCTGTAGTGTACCAGCCATACCTTTTTGTACACAAATCCAAATTCTAAATGGTTTACTTTTCTGAAAACTAGACACAAAGGGCTACAATTTTTATTTTTGGATTATTTCTAAATTTCTTATAGATTGTGAGATATGAGCCTCCGAAGTCAGACCTACGGAACAACATTTTTCTTCTTCGCGAACGCGAAGAAGAAAATCCCAGAAGCCAAATCCTTCATCACGAACGCGAGAAGATCCTCGCGAACGTGAAGAACAACACCAAACACTAACATCACCTATTGCAAAACAGCCCGAAATGATCTGAAACTACCCCGAAATACACCCGAGGTCCCCGGGACCCCGTCCAATCATACCAACCAGTCCCATAACATAACACAAACTTGCTCGAGGCCTCAAATCACATCAAACAACATCAAAATCATGAATCGCACGCCAATGCAAGCTTAATGAACTTTAGAGCTTCAAACTTCTACATTCAATTTCAGGACCTATCAAATCACGTCCGATTGACCTCAAATTTTGCACACAAGTCGCATTCGACATTACGAGCCTACTCCAACTTCCGGAATTGGAATTCGATCCCGATATCAAAAAGTCCACTTCTGGTCAAACTTCTCAAAAACCTTCAAATTTCTAGCTTTAGCCAAATAAATTCAAAATGACCTACGAACCTCCGAATCCACTTCCGAACGCGCTCCAAATTCCAGAATCACCATACGGCGCTATACCCATACTCGGAATCCCAAACGGACATTGATAACCTTGAAATGCACTTCAACCCAAATTTATGGAATTTTCCAAAATGCTAACTTCCACAATAGGTACCGAAACACTCACGGGTTATCCAAACCCGATACGGACATACGCCCAAGTCCGAAATAATCATACGAACCTGTTAGAACCTTCAAATCCCGATTCTGGTATCGTTTACTCAAAAATCCAACTTTAGTTAATTCTTCCAACTTAAAGCTTCTGAAATGAGAATTTTCTTTTCAGATCAACTCTGAAAAGTTTTAATTCCGACCACGCGTGCAAGTCATAATACCTGAAGTGAAGCTACTTGTGGCCGCAAACTGCTAAACGACATGCTAGGGCTCAAAACGACCGGTCGGGTCGTTACATGTAAGGTCAGGGATGGATTGTATCTCTTGTGCTCCTTCTGTTTGAATAATGCTAGTACTAACTCTACATTTGTTCCACCTTTGTTTCTTGCCTCATGTCATGCTTGTGATGTACATAGCTTGCAAAAATCTTCATCTAGTGTTTGTAATCATAATACTTCACATAGTCATTTATTTTCAAGTGTAAATAACTCCATCTGCAATAAACCACCTGACTGTGATTCCTTCTTGTCTCATAAGAGTGATGTCAATGTATTGTGGCACAATAGATTAGGCCATGTTCCTTTTGACAAAATGAGAAGCATTACCACTATCCATGCTACCTTTTCTACTAGACAACCTTTTCTATGCTCTATATGCCCCATGGCCAGACAAACTAGGCTACCTTTTCCTCACAAAGCCAGCAGCACCAAACAAGTTTTTGACCTTTTTCATGTTGATCTGTGGGGACCCTATCATGTCCCCACACATGACAACTACAAGTACTTCTTAACTATGGTAGATGATCACAGCAGGTCCACATGGACTCATCTTTTGTCTAGTAAAAGCAATGCCTTGCAGATTCTTAAAGCCTTTATTTCCTTTGTTAAGACCCAATTTCACCTGACCATTAAGTCAATACGGTCAGATAACGGTTTGAAATTCACCAGTACAGAAGCAAATTCTTTCTTTCAGACCCAAAGGCATTATTCATCAGAGAACTTGTCCATACGCACCACACCAAAATGGCGTGGTTGAGAGAAAACATAGGTACCTTCTTGAGATAGCCAGGGCACTTTTATTTCAATCAAAGTTACTTGTAAAATTTTGGGGTGAATGCATCTTAACAGCTACTTACCTCATTAACATACTGCCTACCACATACCTCAAGAACAAATACCCTTTTGAACTCCTATACAAAAAGAAACCAAACTATTCCCATTTGAAAAGTTTTGGGTGTCTGTGTTTCCCCACTATAAAAAGAATACACAGGGACAAATTTGATCCCAGAACTGTGCCTCATGTCTTTGTTGGATATCCCTTTGAAACCAAGGGATACAAAGTACTGAACTTGCAAACTAGAAAAATTCACATATTCAGAGATGTAACATTGCATGATAATGTATTCCCCTTTGTTGTGTCACCTGTTGCAGGTTCTTTTCCCTCAACTCTACCACCTTTCATCTCTGATTTACACATTGTTACATCTCAGCCCACAACAACCAATTCACCAAATCCATACAATCCTAGAGTTGCACATGGTCATCATTCACCTGATCACTCTACACCTTCTTTTCCAGAGACTTTACACTCTTATTCTCATAAGATCCTTTCACAAAATCTATTCGATCCCATTCCATAAAATGATTCACCTGTCTTAGAGCCCAGAAGGTCTGGCAGAAAACCCAAATTACCTGCTCATTTGTAGGACTATGTCTATTCCATACCTCAGTTGAAACCAACCTCTACTTCTCTACCCATTGATCCATCAGCCACTTCCACCTCCCTTAATGCTTTGTTCTCCTTAAATAGTCATATTTCTACCGATTCTTTATCCATGATAGTCAGTTGTTTGTAATGAATGTCTGCAATGATTTTGAACCATCTTCATATGAGGAAGCTTCCATTAATCATGCTTGGCAAGCAGCAATGACACAGGAGTTTGAAGCCCTACATGCAAACCATACATGGGATGTAGTGCCCCTGGCAAGTGGGAATCAGGCCTTTGGTTGTATGTGGGTATATAAGATCAAACACAAAGCTGATGGAACAGTAGAGAGGTTCAAATCTAGTCTAGTAGTAAAAGGGTATACTCAACAGCCTGGCATAGACTACACAGAAACCTTCAGTCATGTGGTGAAAATGACAGCAGTGAGAGCTCTTATAGCTACTGCAGTGAAGAAACAATGGCACATTTTTCAGTTGGATGTGAACAATGCACTCCTTCATGGAGACCTCCATGAGGAAGTATTTATGCAAATGCCACCAGGACTAGAGATCAACTCTCCAGGTTTAGTGTGCAAGTTGAACAAATCCTTATATGGCCTCAAACAGGCAAGCAAACAGTGGTACTCTAAGTTGAATGAGGCTCTTTGTTCAAAGGGCTATGTATACTCTCTCAATGACTACTCACTCTTTTACAATAAAACAGAGCATTCTACCATTTATATAGATGTATATGTAGATGATGTTATCATCACTGGAGCAGATCTTTTAGAAATTACTCAACTCAAATGTTTCTTACATGACCAATTTAAGATAAAAGACCTAGGAAAGCTGCATTATTTTCTTGGTTTGTAGGTTCTTTACACAGGTGTTGGTATGATAATATCTGAAAGGAAGTTTGCACTAGACTTACTCAAAGAATATGACTGTCTTTCTTACAGCAACCTCTCCACTCCCCTTGATCCAAATGAAAAGTTGAGAGCCAAAGAAGGAGAAGCATTGCCAGATCCTACCTACTACAGAAAATTGGTGGGAAAATTGAATTTCCTCACCAATACCAGACTGGACATAGCCTTCAATATACAACATCTTAGCCAGTTCATGCAAGATCCTAGGGAGCAACATTTGAAAGCAGTTTTCCACTTGCTTAGGTATCTGAAGAATGATATAACTCTGGGAATTTTCCTATCAAATGACTTTGATTATAGCCTGAAGGGTTATTGTGATTTAGACTGGGCTGCTTGCCCAGACTCTAGGAGGTCAGTCACTGGATACATAGTCCTGCTAGGCAATAGTCCAATCTATTAGAAATCCAAAAAACAGGAAATAATGTCTTTATCCTCAGCAGAAGCAGAGTATAGGTCCTTGAGAAAGGTTGTTGGAGAGTTAACTTGGTTGTGCAAACTATTTAATGAGCTCACTATTCCTTATCCTAAACCATTCTCAATGTTTTGTGATAGTCAATCTGCCTTGCACATAGCTCGTAATCCTGTTTTCTATGAACGAACCAAGCATATCAAGGTCGATTGCCACTTTGTGCGAGATAAACTCAAAGAAAAGTTGATTTCTCTCCATCATGTTGATACTGGTGCTCAGTTAGCGGATGTTCTCACTAAAGCTCTCACTGGTATCAAGCATTCTACGATATTGAATAAGTTGGGTGTGAAGACTTCACCTCCAACTTGGGGGGGGGGGGTATTGAGATAACACTGTATTTAATTTCATTCTTGTATATACTTCCGAGTAGTTTAGCAGTTTAGTTTGTTAATTAGTTATTTGATACAAAGTAGCTTAGCTATAGTTTAGCTGTCAAGTAGTTGAAGTTAGTTAGTGGCCTTGTATCCACGTGTATATATACATCCCTTTGGGATATCATAAATATAATAATTCATTCTCTCATCTTTGAGAATCAAGTCCTCTTCTCTCTTAGCTCATGCGAAGGTTCTGGAGTCCATCAATGGAGTCTCTAATCGAGAATGAGATTGGTTGTCCAAATGCATAAATTGACAGGGTGGGTCGTCAATAGACACCAACCAGCTGGTGCTCTTCAAGGTGAAGAGACCAGTGAAGAACAAAACGGCATATAGGACACTAAAAGAATCTTTCCTTATGACTGTCTTGGTTGTGACTGTTGAAAGCATTAAGGGGGTCAAATTCCCTCCCTTTGCGGGCACACCAACTTGAAGTTTGATTTTAAAATCTCTCTATACCTTTAGAAAACTTATTGCGCCCTTCTCGTAGTTTTGACTTACTCTTAGGCTACCGTTGACCGGCTTCGCGAGACTATTTTGGTCTGCACACATGGCTAAGCGCCATTGTCATGCCCCGAACCCGGGGGCAAGACCGGCACCCGGTGCCTCACCTATCCTTGCCTACCAACTTGCGACTAAGGGACTCTGAACATATAATATCATACTTTGGCCATGGGCCACATTGCAAGACAATTTTGCAAACGCTGACTAAACATCAATATAAAGCTGGGCCGACCAACCCATCATAACTACTACAGTTGGCAAACCAATCAAAATATACATACAAGGCCTACAAGCCCAACATACTGCACTAACTGACAGAATATGTCTACAAGCCTCTACTGATGGATATACTATGAACGAAACAGGGCCTCGACCTACTCATAACATATATGCATATATACATAAGATGTACATAAAGCTCTAGATCTAGCAACTCCGAAGGTTATGGAGCTTACCAATCAAGCTGAACTCGGGCAACACCTAATGAGGAGGTCTACCCGTCTATATGTCTGAACCTGCACGCATGAAATGCAGCGCCCCTAGAAAAGGGACGTCAGTACGAAATAATGTACCGACTATGTAAGGCACTATACTGGAAGCTGAAACTAAACTAATAATATAATAACTGAAAGCAACTGCGGTCAAAGATAATCTAAAGATATGATCACCTGCTGATACTGATTCAACTCTCTCAATATAGTGAGTAAAATAGTTGTCCGGCCTTATAAGGCTCGGTATATATATATATGCTCTGTCGTAGTAGGCTCGCTCATAGGCGCTCGGCCATACTAGGATCTATGTCTCGGCCATGCTGGGCTCACTCAGAGGCTCGGCCACAGTAGACTCGGTATATAACTTACCATCTGATCAAAGGTTGCCCAATAGGGGCCTGCCCATCGATTATAGCTCGATGGTAATGAAAATACTGTAATACTGTATATATAGACTCTCCGCTCTCTTGACTGGAAGAAGACAATACTCAATTAAATATGAAGTCCCGATAAGGAGAATGCTGTAATTTATGAGACAAGGATAATGTATATAAATTTGGGAATATGAACTTCTCTTTATGCCTCGTTATCAAATATATGTAATTACTGGATCATGCAAAATGAAGGAAGGGCTTAGCCTTAACATACTTGAGCTGATTCTCTTGACAATCCCTTTAACACACGTTTATTGCAACAACACGTAACGACGGATCGAAGTAGGAAAAATCCGTATGATGTTCTTGAGAATGATTGCACCGTAATCCGTTATAATTGCAAATTTCACGCTTTATTGCGTTATGAAGTCTCAAACGAATTCTTTGAGTTCAATCCGTCATTTTGCCAAGTATTTCCATGTTTCATCTAATGATGTAGGGAGATTATATCTTTATCACAATGAGTGGGGCCCACTTTTTGGATTACTTGGCCAAACAATTCTCAAATCTTTCCACCTAGCTTTCAATACTTGCTTAGTCATTATTTAATCCTTACTTGCTGCCACGTTTTTGCCTTTTAGGCTTATCCAAATCCAAGATCCTAATTAAGTATTCACTAATTATTAATCTTCCACTAAAATTAATAATTATCCGATTATCCATATAATTAAAAATTATCTCAAATTACATAAAATACTACTCACTTTTAATACACTTTATACACTTTACTATCATAGTCATATGGTACCTTGTATTGTACTAGTCCATAAATATCGGGTATTATCGCTCGGCCCATATTTTATCCTAAATCGACAACCTTCAATGAAACTCATTTTCTTCTATTTGATTACCTTCTCTCCTTCACGAATTTACTCACCATGTGTTTTAAATAGCATAATGCTTATAATCTCAAGAAAATCTCATCCCCGAACTTACGTCGATTAACTTACGATGAAACTTTAATACACAAAAATACGGGATGTAATATCTCATTTTCGAGCTTTCGTCAATTTACTTATGACGTACTTTCACGTATGAAAATATGGTGTGTAACATGATTCTCCCCTTTGGGACATTCGTCCTCGAATGTTGACTGATGCACTTATCATTCTCATAACCCATAGCTCTTGTGAATACTTTAATAGTCTTCTTGCCATTTAGGTAACTGTTTTGCGAATAAATCCAAAGGCCAGGGCATTCCCCCATTTAGGACTCCTTCCCACACCATGGCTTGTGACCGAAATCCTTCCAATCTCATAACTGTTGTTACCTTCTATCATACAACCTGTACGATACTGACCTTGTAATTGTGCCTATGCGACACCTCTCTCCTTTTTCCTCCAGCTTTTAACCAATCTCCACGCCTCACTTTGTACATATATACAGAGTTTGATAAAATGCCTATCTGGGCATCTATAGGTATACTGAAGTTCTTTGCTCGATATTTTGTTGAACTTACGAATATTGCTATATCTTATTTCATAGATCCGTTTATCCATCCGTATGGCTTTACTGCATCTAGGTAGGTCATACTATGCTATAACCCTTACCTCAATTTATCGTTACTGAGGGTTGTTACCGAACTCCAGGTTACTTTCGTTGCTTATCCCGTATGTATAAATCTAATTCATTTAATGCTTCCTCATTATTGTTCATCTTAAGAATGGTGGCCTAATCTCATCTCATACTTTGTGACTTGTATCCATCCATTGTTGATTCACCTCAATATTGATCTATCATCTACCACTACTAACTTAATCTCTTATGGAACACTGCCGCTAGGGCTCACGTCTCATTGGGGACATCTAGAGTAATTAGATTGATCCACCTAGGGGCGATACTATACTTTCATAACCGTATTTCATAGTATCCCAATGTGGTTCACTTGCGTGGGTATTTTAATCTCGTACAGTCCATGAAATCCTCTTCAAATCTTTACTTACTTGAAGGCCTAAACGCCATCCTTTATCCATCACAATTACACCCTCATTGTACTATCAGGGCAACATTCCATCTCTTTCAAATGCTATTAGTCTTAGACTCCCTTGAGTTTATTCAAGCTATACTGAACTTGCTATAACTTAGATAGATCATTAGCTCTCTTGTTTTCATGGGCTTAATCTCGAGAACTTACCTATTTCTCGTCACCTCCTCATTCGACTTTTCTTGTCCTTATTCCTGTCTTTCTAAAACCTTGTTGCTTTACCATACTCTAGCTTGCATCCTACGTATATCTATTTATACTACTCGCAACCTTCCTTCAACTTGCTTGCATCATAGATTTCCTTATGTTATTCTGGAACATATCGTCTCTAACTCTTCTTTACTCTCTTAATTAGCCTCCTCGATACCTAGAAATCATAGGCTGGAAGACATGTCACTGACGATGCCGCTATCATTCTTGGATACTGAATCCCCGCGATTTTAGCCTTCTATCCCAAGTATGGACTATTCACAACCTCCTACATTTGAGTATCGCGTACGTTGTTCACATTTACCTTACTTACCTTAAAATCTTGCGTCACGTCTTGTATCTCTTTCATGACCTTCCTTCCACATAGGTATAATTCACATCCATAACTTGAGGCTTTATTATAATACTTACACCTATGGTGTATACATAATCCGGTAAGAGCTTCATACTGACTTCTTATGAGGTTGGTACTTTTCTAACCGGCTTTATCGTAGGGCCGTTATAGAATATGGTTATTGTACTATCTCTCTTGCACCTCTGATATTAAGAGTGATTCTGCAATGATCTTAATCACGATGTCCATAATTTCCTCGGTCCAATAATCAAACTCTTGATTTACTTGGGTGATGCAATTCTTTAGTTTCCTCTTTCCTCTGATCAACCTTTATGTAGGCTTACGCTATCTTCCGATCTGCGGCTCATGGTGTTAGTTATTATACTTTTAGCCTTTCATGGGCGCTATGGAATATCCATGATACAATCTTTTAACAACTCAATCCTTTGTCTATGACCTGGGATCAATTCTTTCATTTAACTTATATCAGAACCTTCTACGGCTGTATGATTGTCGACAGATATGCTGCATGGAAAATACTCTGAACGCTTAAGTGTGTTCATAACGTAACCAACTCTGGATCATTGATCGAATAAGTCCTTTCATTCCTTCTCAGCTTTCTTTAAACGTAAGCTATTACCTTTCCTGGTCTTTGTGCCACTTTTGCATGAATACTTGGTTTATCTTAGTGCCCACACATATTGGAATTCCATACAACCCATATGATCTTGATTCCTTTCTCGCCTATAATTATCCGTAGTTAGTTATCTCCATGCCCTTGTGCTTGTAGGGTTGCTTTTGAACTTAAATTTTGACTGTTTCCAGTGGCATCCTCTTTCACTTCCGTAACACTTATGCGTCACCTTTACCTACCCTAACTTCTATCTGAATATTTCTCAAGGGTCCGAGGTCATATCTGCGAGACTGAATTCTCCATGTTGGGTTCACTATATTTATCTTGAACGATCTGTTGATTTGTCAGTATCCCCTTGTCTAGCCATAACTAGGCTCTTCCTGAATTAACTACTAACTACTCGTTGGTCCATTCTCATATCCATATTTCGCATAATCTTTCTTGTGTTATTTCTTTTGTCTTAGCTTACTATTTATCAAAAACATCTCGGGCAGGACCCTTACTTCCTTTCCTTGACGCCGTGTTTGCATAATGTTCTAGATTCGTAGCATATCTGTAGGCTTTGAATAAGTGCAATCTCGTCCCTTCTTCATTTTTTTCCGCTTATTCCTTTATCATTACATAGTTACTAGAACTACTTGTCTCTGACTTAATGCTACATCACTCTATATACCCCCCCCCCCAATTAGGGAAAGTACTAAGATTTAGTGCTATGACGAGCTACCTATAGATGTTTTACCTCTTTATCTTTGGCGTCTTCTCACATTATCGATGACCCTTACTCGTCTTGCGGTAATTCTCATTGCTTACTTTAGGGAAGCATTTTCCTGAATCACCATTCTCTGAATTTCTCATGAATCTTATTCTGTTGTCCATTCTATTATTGCCGGAACGCAATCTCTGAAATTCTCATAATGCCGACTATTATCAAATCACTCAATCCCTAATTCATGTCTACTTTACCTTGTTTACCAGCCCATACTAATTTGTATTACTTTGGGGGTCTAACTTTTTCTTTTGTTCATGAACTTGCTTCTCGAAATTAGGGTATGACTTTCTGGCATGTACTCTTTTGTTGTCTCAAGGCCTGTCACTTCTCATCTTTCCCTTCACTCGACTATAGACTCTATAATACTGTCATTTTTTTCATTTTTTTTACCGTTATCATCCATGTATCACGTCTTACTCATAATGCACTCTCTTCTTATTTCCTGCTAACATTTCTGTCAATCACTTTATTCTGAAAATTTCGACAAGATATTCTTTTGCTTTTAGATCCCCTTTTCTCCATCCACTGGCTCTTCGGGTTGCTTTACATTATTTTCCTACTAGGGACGAGAGCCATATTAAGATAATATTTATCCTTTCTAGGCTTCCAGTGCCTATCTTTGTAATACTCATATCTAGTTGTACTATTTTGGAGTGCACCATCTAGTGTCTCACAAGGAGATCTATCAGCATATTATCCTTCGGAAATGTCAACTAACACAAACAATCCATCCACCATTTTGGGTCACTCTAACCCCAGTCGGATCCTGATATCCGTCCTTCTCTTATACCATATATATTAGCTCCTATAGGGCATAATTGAGATCAGCGTGGCCAATTGTACATACCTCTGTTACTGTTGAAGGTAATTCAAAAGGCTTATATTTCTCTGTCTAAGTTGTAAATACTGTTATTCTTCATTAACTGGGCACCTTGTACCCTTCTTCATCTTGCTTCTTTTACTTGTTGAAACTTATACCTTCTGATTCTTTCATTGCTTTTTACCATAAGAGTGGATAGGCATTCTTGCCTTAGGGATCCTTCTTAAGAAGCTTACACATCTTAGTATACACATGATTTGCTGAATACCTCATCTTTATCCATCATAAGCATGATGCAAAAATCGAGTTCCTCTGACTCAACTCTTTCAGAGCTATATCCCTTACCAGCCGTCTTTCTGGATGTAGGCATCGTCGTATTATGAATAAGATAGAGTTTGAAAAATTGAGTTCTTACAACTGGGCTCTGTCACACGATCTAGAGTAAGAAGGAAGAGTGACAGTCCTAAATGCCATGTAGCCTCCTGCTTATAAGTGTGGTGCACGGCACACCCATAAACAAGATTCTACTAGACACGGCTTGTAGACTCCCTAGGACAGAACTGCTCTGATACCACTCTTGTCACGCCCCAAATATGGGGGGGCGAGACCGGTACCCGGTGCCTCACCTATCCTTGCCTACCAACTTGCGACTAAGGGACTCTGAACATATAATGTCATACTTTGGCCATGGGCCACATTGCAAGATAATTTTGCGAACGCTGACTAAACATCAATATAAAGCTGGGCCGACCAGCCCATCATAACTACTACAGCTGGCAAACCAATCAAAATATACATATAAGGCCTACAAGCCCAACATATTGCACTAACTGACAGGATATGTCTACAAGCCTCTATTGATGGATATACTGTGATCGGAACAGGGCCTCGACCTATCATAACATATATGCATATATATATATATAAGATGTACATAAAGCTCTAGACCCGGCAACTCCGAAGGGTATGGAGCTTACCAATCAAACTGAACTCGGGCAACACCTAATGAGGAGGTCTACCCGTCTGTCTGTCTGAACCTGCACGCATGAAATGCAGCACCCCCCAAAAAAGTACGTCAGTACCAAATAATGTACCGAGTATGTAAGGCACTATACTGAAAGCTGAAACTGAACTGATAATATAATAACTGAAAGTAACTGGGAGTCAAAGATAATCTGAAGATATGCTCACATGTTGATACTGACTCAACTCTCTCAATATAGTGAGTAAAATAGTTGTCCGGCCTTATAAGGCTCAATAAATATATATATATATATATATATATATATATATATATATATCTACTTTGTCGTAGTAAGCTCGCTCATAGGCGCTCGACCATACTAGACTCTGTGTCTCGGCTATGCTGGGCTCGCTCATAGGCGCTCGGCCACAGTAGGCTCGGTATATAACTTACCATCTGATCAAAGGTTGCCCAATAGGGGCTTGCCCATCAATTATAGCTCGATGGTAGTGAAAATACCGTAATATTGTATATATAGGCTATCTGCTCTCTTGACTGGAAGAAGACAATACTCAATTAAATATGAAGTCCCGATAAAGAGAATACTGTAATTTATGAGACTAGGATAATGTATATAAATTCAGAAATATGAACTTCTCTTTATGCCTCGTTATCAAATACATGTAATTATTGGATTATGCAAAATGAAGGAAGGGCTTAGCCTTAACATACCTGAGCCGATTCTCTGGACAATCCCTTTAACATACGTTGATTGCAACAACACGTAACGACGGATCGAAGTAGAAAACAATCCGTATGATATTCTTGAGAAAGATTGCACCGTACTCCGTTATAATTGTAAATTTCACGCTTTATTGCCTTATGAAGTCTCAAATGAATTCTTTGAGCTCAATCCGTCACTTTGCCAAGCATTTCCATGTTTCATCTAATGATGTAAGGAGATTATATCCTTATCAAAATGAGTGGGGCCCACTTTTTGGATTACTTGGTCAAACAATTCTCAAATCTTTCCACCTAGCTTTCAAGACTTGCCTAGTCATTATTTAATCCTTACTTGCTGCCACGTTTTTGCCTCTTAGGCTTATCCAAATCCAAGATCCTAATTAAGTATTCACTAATTATTAATCTCCCACTAAAATCAATAATTAATCGATTATTCACATAATTAAGAATTATCTTAAATTACATAAAATACTACTCACTTTTAATACACTTTATACACCTTACTATCATAGCCATATGGTACCTTGTATGGTACTAGTCCATAAATATCGGGTATTATCGCTTGGCCCGTATTTTATCCCAAATCGACAACCTTTAATGAAACTCATTTTCTTCTATTTGCTTACCTTCTCTCCTTCACGAATTTACTCACCATATGTTTGAAATAGCATAATGATTATAATCTCAAGAAAATCTCATCCCTGAACTTACGTCGATTAACATACGACGAAACTTTAACACACGAAAATGCGGAATGTAATATCTCATTTTCGAGTTTCCATCAATTTACTTATGACATACTTTTACGTACGAAAACATGGGGTGTAACAACTATTGGGCATGTGATGAGCTATTTGAGCTGGTGGTGGAGGAATACAAGGGATTTGAGCAAGAGCAACGAGGTTCGTGTATTTCACCGTTAATGCTCTATTTAGGTTGTGTTTATATTTTACTTTTTCGATGTTCTAATTAATTTTCGAAAACTTCTATAATTATTATCTTTTTTGGATTTTTATAGATACTGTTCTCAGGACTCAAGGTTTTTAGTTTTTATATTTACATAATATAGCAATTATGGATTCTTGGAAACTTCTATTGACACTGTATAAATTCGTGCATGAGCTGGGTTAGATTTATATATATGCTTTTATTTTTTCAATAGGAATTGTATTATCTTGTTGGATAAAAAATTAAAAATTTGGTTGAAGTTTTCCTATAAGCTTATAAGTCACAATAATTAATAATTTAAAATATTTAAAAAGGAAATAAAAATATTATGGTTAATGAAAAACTCTCTAGAATCTCGAAATCTAAATGGTATCCCATAATTGGGAGGATTTGCATCTATACGCAGTTTTTGGGTCACATTTTAACTTATACCCGTTTTGCAAAAAAATTACAAGCGTACCCACTTTTCGGGTAACTTCAGACATACGGGCCTGAAGTAGCAAAAATTTATGTCTGAAGTTTGAATTTCAGAATGTTTTGCTAGAAGTGTAGCCTTATCAAAGCAAAACTTCAGATATTTTTGCCTGAAGTTTGGCCTGACTTGAAGGCAATCACGCAAACTTCAGTTCATAGTGCAATGGCAAACTTCAGTTCAATAAAACTACAGCATGTTTTGGTTGAAGTTTTTGTTTTGTAATTGCTGAACTTCAGCATTCTAGGAGCTGAAGTTTTGTTTTGTAATTGCTGAAATTCAGCATTTTAGGAGCTGAAATTTTATTTTGTAATTGCTGAACTTCAGCATTCTAGGAGCTGAAGTTTTATTTTGTATTTGTTGAATTTCAGCATTCTAGGAGCTGAAATTTTTGTTTTATATTTGCTAAACTTCAGTAGTCTTAGAGCTGAAGTTGTGTTATGCCTTTCTTTGAAGTTAGACGGCTTTAAAATATAACTTAAGCCAAATTGTGCTGAAGTTTTAACTGATTTTTTTTATAATGTCAGGAATTTATTTTTCCTATCTTTTATTTTTCAGTTCTGCAGCCTTTTTTATCGTTTTTCCTGCGGATGATATCATAAAGCAAGGGGTAAGCTAATTTCAAGAGATCGCGAGAGCAACTATTGTGTATAATAAATTTCACATGCATGTGCCATTCTTGTGGCAAGTAACTTGGAAGAGAGGACATGTAGTAGTCAGTTATTGTTGTATGTTTAAGAAGGATAGATCAAGAAAAGACACAAATCATACTTACTTTAACTAGTTTGTGGAGTTTTATTTACTCACCCTTCAACATAGAATATGGTAGTTAATAAGATTTAATAAAAACTTTACAGATCCAATCAATAATATTTATACAAAGTTTCATGTGTTTGAGAGAGAAAAGAAGAAGAGGAAAAGAAGAGGAGGAAGAAAGAAGCGCATAGGTCAGGAGGAAGAAGAGGAGGCGTCTGAAGTTGTCAAAATTAGGATATAGGTTAAAGAATTTTAAAAATATGGGTATAAGTTAAATGGGGACGACCAAATAAGGCGCCCCGTGCAATTTTTACACATAATTGGGTCGAACGAAATAGGAAATTTATAGAAAATGGGATCATGCCTTCGATAACATATACCAATAGATATATGTTTATTTGGTACCCACGTAAATTAACTCATAATTATCTTAGTTCTAGGTGGACTATTTTTCCGCCCTCAAAATTGGTGCGACACTATCCCCCCCCCCCCCCCACACACACACACACACCACACAGTCACACACACACACAAACAATCTCTTAGTTCATAATCATCTAGTTAGACAAGCAAATAACGAAAGCAATACCGGCATCACAAATAAAAAAGAAAGGATAAAATATTAGTCAATATTTATTTGGCTATGATACTAGTAAAATCTTAATATTCTATACAAACCTTAAATAAGTAGTCCAAAAGCCATCATACATCTTTTTTTTAAAAAATCTTATACAATAATATACTTGTTATAGAATAATTAAAAAAACAATTAAATAAAGATGAGAAAAATATGAGAGAACGAGATCAAACCTTATTATTTCTTCAAGTGTATGTCATAAAAAAAGGTAGAGCACCTTTTATAAGATGAAAAATCATCTATGAGTCACAATATTATCTATACTATATTAAAAGCATGGAGCCCCTTAGCGAAATATCGTTCGCATATTTTATTCTTTTTAAAGTAAATTTTACAATGGACAAAATAATCATTTAATTATTCCCTAATATTTAGGAATACTTGTTTAATTATTTTCCTAACATTTGGGACTTTGAAATCAACTATATTTTGTGTATTAAATCCTTCCTTATTTAAACTATATAATATAATATATTTGTAAAGGAAATATAACAAAAAAGTTGAAACTAACTTTTAAATTGATATGGTAAATTTAATAGGCATCAATATTCCATGATGAGTATATATTTATAAATTAAAACATAAAATTCTAAATATTAGTCAAATATTTGACCACTTTCAACTTCTTTTAAGTTAAGGAATGAATGAAAAATACGTATTTTTACGGCCATAAATTTTTAAGAGCTAAATTTCTTTTCTTTTACTCGGAGTTGTTAGAAATTGTTAGGAATATTTTATCCATTTTTTATTTTCGTATCAACATGAGTCTTAAAAGAAAAATAACTCTTCGAGATTTCTAATGTTTCATAAATATTACTGTTCTTTTTCTACCTTTTCGTCATCAATATGTTTGATGTCTTGTAAAGTTATTAGACTTCTTACCTTCTTCAAACAATATATATTTAACAAATCTATAAAATTATTGATTGATTCTTCAATATTCTTATACATGTGAAGGAAATTTCATGTGGAGCATGTGATTGAGACGTTATGCCAATTAAAATTGGATTAAAAGGCATGTTTTTTTCCTGAATTTTATTTTCTCATTCATATTGTTAAGCTTTTTATTACATGTTTGAATATGTAATATGTTCATAATACTTTTTTGCCAAACCCATACTTGAAAAGTAAATAGAGAATTGTTTTGCAAAAAAAAAAAAATCATTGTATGTTTTGATATAGATTTTCATAAATACCTATCATACTATTTTTTTTTATGTATATGGAATGATAGAGTGTACTACTATTAGAAATGGTTACAAAACTGAGCTTCAAAGTCCAAACTTGTGGAGAAAGCTTATTTAGCATTTGAAGTTAACTAATACTAATAGAATTTTTAAATACAAATTGAACAATAACACTGCAAAGCTGAATGATTGGTATAATTTTTAATTTTAATTTCATGCGTTCGCTTGGAATAAATAAAATACTTCTTCAGATAATAAATAAGCAAATAATTGGAGTTAAGGCTATGAGGACCTTAGAGGAAAAATATTTTTCTACTATTCGTCATTTTAGAAACAATATATTTTTTTAACTTTTATTTTATAATCAAGACATAATTTTTAATAGGTTTTATATGTGATTTTTTTAAAAACTCTTACTTATGGACACAGGCACACGCGCAACGCGATATGCACGTGTAAATCACTCATTGAATGGATATCCACGACACGGTGAATTTATAAAAGTGCTACACTATATTACATTATTACCAATTAAGACCATTTGTCAAAAAATATTGTACTATTATTTTATTCACCAATACCAAATTGGATCTGAACTCAATTGCAATTTTTTTTTATTTTTTTTTTGGTCAACAAGCAATTATTGTTGAAATTTCTGTCAAGCGTCACTAATAGATCAATTTTTTGAATAAAATTTTTAGATTGTTCAAACAATATTTTTTTTCAATTGAAGGATCAGGAAAAGAAAAGAGGACAAATGATAGAGACAATTAAACTCAAACTTATTTTATGAGAGACTCCGACAAATACTATTGGACTAAAGTACTGTACGTCTCGGTGATAACTAGGGGTGCTTATCGGGTGGATCACACGGATAATTACATTAAACGGTTCGATTTAACGGTTATCGGATTATAAATGTAGTAATCCGCTAGCCATTTAATAAGATAACGGGCAGATTGGTATCAGATTAATAATTATCGGGAGGCTTATCGGCCAAACCAAATACTTTTTTTTTGAACAATCATTCAATCAATACCAAGACTATACATACTGTCATTACACATATTAACCAAATTTGTAAAACCAGTAAAACACATTCGTTTAGTAATAAGTCAAACTTTCAAAAGGACATTCGTTCATAATCAATCAAAAGGCAAAAGCTTCAGCCTTCGCCCTCAAAGCTCTGACGCTTAACTTAGCTAGAAGCTGTAATTCGATTATGTAATATGCAAATAGATAAAGGTACAACATGTGGGAAAAATCAATATTCATATAAAACTAGGCAGCCACATGTAATTGAATCAAGAAGTTGGAAAAAGAATAGTAATATACAAATAACAATGAGAACGAGACGGATAAACAATGGTACTTTATATACATATGGGTAAAAGTGTAAATATAAAACTTCTTAACGGGTTAACGGTTTACCTGATAAGAAAACTGAGTAATCTGCTCCCAAACCGTTAAGCCGTTAATTATAAAATCTCAATCCGTTCCTCATTCATTACCCCAATAACCCAATACCAATAAGTCAATAAGCCATCGATTCGATTCAGTAAATGGTTTCGGTTTGATTTTAAACAACCCTAGTGATAACCCTTACCTAACTCCACTCACAGATTGTTTGGATGATTTTTATGTATCGAAATGAGAATATATTAATGGTAGGAATTAGAGAGAAACTAAAAATGATATGATTTGAAAATGAACAAAGAAAAAGAAATTGATTATTATGCAATATCTCATTTAATAAAAAAAATTACGCAAAAACTAGTGAAGCGAGGTGTCAATAATGTAAATAGAAGTTACGAAATAAAGTACGCTATTTGTTTTAATTTGTGTAACATAATTTGACTTAACGTACACTGTTTAAGAATTTTTTTTATTATTTGGGTTTTATAATGTATCGTATAATATTGTATTGTATTGTAACATTTTGATGTATATAGTGTTTGGATAGATTGTGGTTGCCGTCGTTTCTCATGACGTCATCCACCAACAATATGAAAAATAAGCTTGCAATATATTTTAAAAAAAAGGTAAGATACGAGATAGAATTATTATATAAAAAGGTAGGGTAAATGATAAAATAGAATTATTTAATAAGAAAGAAGGGCAAGATAAAAAAAAAATGTAACAACGCGAACACACCAAATCAGTCGTTTCATAAAGTGACACTTTTATCGTTATATAATAACAGATTTAATAATATGATACAATAAAATTTAAGTAATAATCAAAATAAATATTATAGTTAAAGTAACTGATACAATATAATACGTGAAAACCATTTAAACAAGCTATCAATGAAAACCCCTTATTATATTAATTTATTTTTTTCAAAAGAAAATGCCTGAGATGGGCAACAGTTTGGGCCTCAATTTGTAGAAGATGCCGGGTCTTGGCCCAAATGTAGATCCGCTCCGTACATCAACTACTCCCAACATTAGCCCTTAAGAACATCCGATTCTGATCGCAAATTCGCAATTACCATAGCAGAACCTTCAAAGTTCAGAGGAACAAGCGTTTGCTCTAATGGCGTCAGGATGGGGAATAACAGGGAACAAAGGCCGATGCTATGATTTCTGGATGGACTTCAGTGAGTGTATGTCTCGATGCAGGGAACCCAAAGATTGTTCCCTTCTTAGAGAAGACTACTTCGAGTGCCTTCATCATTCTAAAGAGGTACATTTCCATTTGTTCCCATTTTTAATTTTTTGATTCGATTCCGATCTTTTAGGTACTTTCACCTTTGCTTAAATCTCCCTAGTCCTGAAGATTTGAATTAGTTGGTGGTTCCTTGTACCGTGGTTAATTCTTCCTGTTCTGTTTTTAGGATAGTTAGGGTTTTAGAATTTTGAAATTTTATAAGCTGAATTGGTGCCTAAATATCCGAGAGAGTTTGAATCTCATCAAAGTATGGATTTTGTCATTTCCTCCGACAACGTGCTTGAGATATCAAATACAGTAATAAATGCCGTATAGGATATGTATGAAGGAGTGGTTACCAGTGTGAGAACTGCAGGATGAGATACAGGAGTTATGCATAACCGCGTGTTTCCGTCAGAATTCTGTCTTGACATCTTACTTGTTTACTCTAGTCATGGTGGGTGAGTTAGCCAATAGTATACAAGACGAGGTTCCATCTATTTTCATATGACATTTCATTAATTGATGAAGCAAACGACAAAGTTAATTAATAGCGAGAACGATGGAGATGCAGTCTGGAAATTACGTTTGTAAAAGTAATACATAATTTAAGAATATATGCAGGCAACACTGAAAGTTCAACCTCCATAAGAAGAACAAAAGTATAGTGGGATTAGACGAGATTGTGATTCCTAAGTGCAAACAATCAGATGCTTGTGTGTAATCTTACATAAGAATGACATGATAGATGAAGATGTAGGACATATAGTGAAAATAGGATGGTTAAAGTGGAGGAGATGCTGCATGATTGCTATACGATAAAGGACACCTAACAAGGTCAAGGGATACTTCTATAGAATGATTGTGGGACCAAAAATATTACATCATATATGGTAAGATAGATATAAAATGGCAGCCTAATGTACTAAGCCCCCGCTGCACTGGACCACATTAGGTCTTATGTACGCAATCTTACCTTGCATTTTTGCAAGACGCTTTTTCCGCATATGGTAAATAGATGTGCTGTTACAAAGTTGGTCAACATTAGAAACGACACATTAGAAAGATAGTTTAAGTGGTACTCATAGACAAAATGAGGAAAGATAGGGTTTTAGAAGCTTGATATGTTATAAGCTGAATTGGTGAATAAATATTTTGTAGAATTTGATATCCGATAAAAGATTCTCAGCTTTGTATCGTATCGAAGTATGAATTTTGTCATTTCCTCCAACAACATTAGATGGCATGTGCTTTTAAGCTGAATTGGGGTGCTTGGGATATCTAATAAATGAATGCATAAAGGACATGTATGAGGGAGCAGTCCCAAGTGGGAGAACTGTAGGAGGAGATACAAAGGAGTTCTCCATAACCGTGTTTTACACTAGAGATCGATCTTGAGATCTTACTTGTTTACTCTAGTTATGAATGAGTTAGCTAATAGTATACAAGATGAAGTTCCATAATGCATGCTACTGGCAGATGACTTTTTGTTAATGACAAAGCAAGTGAAAGTGTTAATTAATAGCAAGAACAATGGAAAAGTACTATGAAAAGCAAGATTTGTAGAAGTAAAACATAATAGATGCTAGCAAAATTATAAGTATAGCTCCCATAAGAACAAAAGTAAAGTGGGGTTGGACAAGACTGTGGTTCCTAAATGAAAAAATCCAGATATTTGAGTCCAGTCTTACATGAAAATGACATGATCGATGAAGACGTAACACATAATTAAAATAGGATGGTTGTAGTGGAGGAGGTGCTACATGATTGCTATGTTATAGGAAGATATTAGCTTTTATAGAATGGTTGTGAGACCAACAATATTGTTTCATATATGGTAGTGATGTTGCTACTCTAAGTCTCAACAATTAACAATCTAAGTAACATAGAAATGTAGATGTTAAGATGGATATGCGATCATACAAAACTGGATTAGAAAACGACACACTAAAGATAGTTCAAGTAGCACACAAAGACATAAAATGAGAAAAAAATTGCTGGGATGGTTTTTCCATGCATACCGTAGATCGTCAAATACATTAGTTCAATTACACCACAAGGGTGTTAAAATGAGATGCGATAGGCCTAAAATCACATGGTGGAAAATTATCTTAAAAGATCTGCAAATTCGTAGAACCAAACCTATACAAATTTAGCTAAAAATAGAATAGAATGGAAGTAAAGGATCCATACAAGTGATATGAACTAAGTGGGATTAAAGTTAGTTGATTGGTGTAACATCTACATTAGGTTCGGACAGAGATAAGTGCGAGATGTAAATAACCTCCGATTTGCCTAAAGCCGAATTACTCGCTAGTATTGAAATGAAATTGGCACGGATAGAGCATATATGAAGGATTTGTATTGTCGGTCCATCTAGTTTGTAATTGAGGTTTAGTTGTATGATTGATTGATCTACTTTAATGGCTTTGACAAGAGTTCTTTAGACTACTGGTGTGTCTCTCATTCTTTGTAAAAGAGTTGCAGATTTCCCTTTTTTGTCTATTTATACATGGCATCTCTTTGATTAGTCTTATTTAGGCTCTCTTGACTGATTTGTTAGAGAAGGCATGAATGCAAAGGCACTTCTAGTTCTATGAGTTGGAAATGGTCTAATTGGGGGTAGCTGATTTACAAGGACTAAACTGGAACATCTGTAGTAAAGCATTTGTTTGCATCACCTTCTGTCCTTTATCTGTAGAAAAGATTATACACAATGACACAAGCTAATTGTTTGAGTCCCAGAAAGAGCTTATTCTTGATTTATTCAGCTACTGTCTCCTCTTTTCTCATTATGGCTCTTTCATTAACTCATATCCTGGTCGCTCTCTGCATTTTTGTCTATTCTCCTTAGAATCATTGTTGTTTTGTCTCTTGAGAGTGCCTCAAGCTACACCCCATATTTTTTTCATAAGTTGGGCGTTTGAGGCTAGGTGTTTTATGATCCTGCGGAGATGTATAAGCCTCCTTAATTGATTGAGAAAGATTAGGAATTGGTGGAATTAATAGGAAAGAAGCTTCAACTGTTTATAGATGTCCGATAAAGCAGCAAACCCTCCTTCCATTTTCCATGCTGGGAGTACATATTTCAGACTCTGCAGCTTATCTACTAATTCTAATTGTATTAAGACAAGCTTAAGTATCTAATATGTTGATAGGTGAATAAAGTGGTGGAAGCACTTTTCCAAGTTTAGCTACTGCAAGAGATTATCTTCATCAAGGAAACTATGCTTTCTTAGACTCAATTGCACTAGTTGGATGGGGAAGGTACCTTATTCTTTTAATGGTGCCAAATAGATTATAATATCTGTGCTCAAGGTCAATATTTGTTAATCCCTGAGCCTTAAGCAATCGTATGTGGAAAAACTTTTGCATCTAACATGAAACCCCCATCCCCCAAAAGAACAAAAAAAGGGAAAAGAGAGTGATGGACTTATTTAATTATTTTCTGGATAAGGAAATGTGATAAAATTATTTAATAATCTCAACGGTCATGACTCTGCTCAACTGAAAGTGACATCTTTTTCCCTGTTTGTACCTTCCTCCTCTGCTCTTGTCTTTGGCATTCGGAGACATGAGTTTTGCAGAGTCCTCTTCTTTTGACTTAGTTAAGATGTTTCTGGTACTAATGCACTTGCATTCTGAATCAGATTATGCAAGTAGCAAACCCTCCACATATATGGACTTACATATCGTGGCATTTTGAAAATTATTTTTGGGGAAAATTTTATGCATTGCTATCTGTCTATGTTCCTTTCAATTAGGTTGAATTTGGAAGGCAAAGTGTCCAGTTGGTGTCCAAGAATAGCACTTGCATGTTGAAAGCATAAAATATAAAAAAGAAACAAATGTGTCAGTCATTTTTCGAGGTGTGTTGGTGACTTCTAGAGTTCTAGTGTCTGACTCCAATATGTTAAATTAGGTATCGTGTCTGTGCTCCCTAGCCCTCTACTAATCTACTGGCGCATGTCAAACTCCAATATGTTAGTTTAGCTTCACTCTTCGTGTGTTGTAGGTCAACCTTCTTTCAGTTTCTTTGGATCCTTTGCAGCTCTTAATTCTACTTAGATTTCCAGACTACTAGTATACTAGTCTACTGTCCTGTGCCTTATTAAAAAAAACTAGTCTACTGTCCTGTGTATGTTAAAAGTTAATGTGTTCATGTCCAGGACATTGCTTCTTCTCAACTCTCATAATGTTCTTCAGTGTTAACCGTGCATGCTATTAGAATTTATTTAATTTGATTGATTTTTCCTTCTGATTTAACAAAAAAATAAGCCCCAAGTCAGCCCTTTAAAGTTTAATCTTTCTGCTTCCAGTTGTAGATTCAGGAAATCCCTAAGTTTTCCTAAATGGAAGTAATTCTATTCCTTTTTACTTTTATGTTAAGCTGTATTTTATGGTAGATCAAACAATAAAGCAAAGTACAGAGCTTAGATTCTTTTCTATATGTAGCGAATCAAGATCAGGAGAAATTGAAACCTTGGGAGGTGCATGAGCTAGTAAGGTTCTTGATCAAACAGCATAAGTGGTGTGTCAGTACCCTACGCTAGTTAATTTTCAGACAGAGACTCTGAGAACTCTTTACTGCTGGCGGCTGTCAATGTTTTAAACAGTGTAGTTTTCTCTGAACTCAGTTACGGCCCAGCCTGCTCTAGTCACACAGGAATAACGAGAAGAAGTGAAATGGTTATCTCCCACTTATTAAAATAAAAGGATATATATTCATCTCTCTTCGCTTTCCTCTTGCTTGTAACTGTAAATTACTGGCTCCTTTTTAAATCCTTTTTTTAAAGTAATAAAGAATTGTATTAATCCTTATTTTTATTTTTGATGTGGCAAAAGCCGGAATTTTCTAGCTCAAAAACACTTAGAAAATGATGAATTATGTATATTTGTAACAAATTCTGGTACTTTTCACTATACTTCTTAGTTACAGGGTTGTTTCCTTTACTGCAGTATCAACGTAGGAACCGAATTTACAAAGAGGAGCAGCGCCAGTTAAGAGCTGCTTCACAAAAGAAAAAAGAAGGTGGCGATGGTGGTGGTGGTCATCACTGACGTTGATTGTGGAAACATGGTTTTACCAATCAAAAGGCGTGGAAGTAACTGTATGTCGTTTTGAACTTTGAAATAAAGAGTTGAAATCAGTTGCATTTGATGTGAGCTGGATAATTGAAATGGCTCTGTTCAGTTTCTTTCTCAATGTGGCCTTTGTTTTGTTGGTGATATGCAACATATGTTTAAGGGCACATTTGCGTCCTACCATTGGCACTGGAATATGATATCAGTTCTTGGAAATTTGGGACTCATTAAATGGAATGATCGTTTCTTTAAGTTATTATGTAGTTTATCAATTTCACAATGAACCAATCTGGAGCCTGGGTCATGAATATATAGGAAATAACAAGAATGGAAAGAGCTAAGATTTTGCTAAATGGTCTGTGAACCAAAATCACTCAACTCGAACGTTTTGCCTCTCCATTAATTTTGTCTCTTACAACACTTCTTACTTAAACTAATTTGTTTATTAAGTTGATCTATATAGTTTCATTTATAACATGTTATCTCGCGTAATAATGGAATCATAATTTGCATGCGCATTAGATAATCTTTTTATTTTTACGTGTGCGCATAAATTCCTATATATGGTCAACAAATCATCAGGTAAATAACCTAATATATAGAATGATGTACACCTTTACCTTAAGAAAATGAGCTTTGACACTAAGTTCAACTTAGTAAGTGGTTAGTATTTATTAGTCTAAACTCCATGTTATTGGTGGACAATTGATGGGTGCAACAAAAGCTACCAAACCTAGTATACAACAACTAGCTAGCTTTGTTCAACTACTCAAGAAACTTTCACATGATGTTGTAAGCTTTACCCATATAAATAAACTACAAAATACAAACAGATTAACACACACACACACACACAGAATACTCCACTATGGCTTGGATGAACAGTTGCAGTGCAATCCATAGTACAAAAGTCTGTCCAATCTTCCCTTCTGATGTTTTAAAGAGTGAAAGCTTTAGATCCATCAATGGAGTCTACTATAATATTGGAGATTATGAATATTGGCAGGCTAGAAGGGCATTTCTCAGTAGCTACCATTTTACCAGAAGGAAATACAGTTTCAAGGACTGGTTTAAGAAGTCCTTCAAAGGAGTTGGTAAGATGGCCATGTCTGTATATTTTGGAGTTATTGAAGAATTTTCAAAAAGGAAGATTAGTATTAAGGTTTACAAGTTGACATTGGTTTGGCCAAGACTTTTTATTGCCAGATGCTATGTGCCTTGTCCCTATAAATACTAAATACTCGTATACTTGATCTTATCCAAAGGTCGAAAAAACTATCTAAATCCACATATAGAAATTAAAACACCTTCGCATTATGTAATATGCTGAAATATTATCCTTTTTACTTTCCATGTTGAGACAAAATTTCATATGTAATGTTTAACTATAACTTGATTTTCAACTTATTGCTTGGTACATTTAACTTTCAACCTGTCCTAACAAGTGAAACGAATTCTAAATTATTTGAGTATTTGACCGAGTAGCAACAAAAAGCTAAGGATCCACCGTGTAGAGAAAGCGTACCTTTTAATAGAGGGGTTTTAACTTTTAAGTGCACAATGCTACATTAGGATCACGAGCCAAGTTTACTTCACTCCCGGTGACCTGCCGTTGTAACGGCACTGAAAGCGAAAGAGATTATGTGATCATCCTGTTCTATATGAACAAACATTTGTTAGTAATATGTAATACTATAATATAATATTATGAAACAGTAAATTTCTGTAACATAAAGAAGAAATACAGAAAATAGCAGAAACTAGAGATTATCAGAAACCATAATCAGTAAATATATTTCGGAATAAAATCGAGCCCACTAAATGCACAGTGTGTCCTTAAGGAAATTATTCCCCTCAAGTACCCGATGTGTTGGAATATTATTCTCCCAAGATAGAATGATTTAACTCACCAGAGTATCGGTACTAAAAACGCTAGAGAAACAGCGAACCACTTGAAGGCTGTAAACCACACTGGAATTTAATTGTGCAGAAGAAGTTTAGAAAATTTTCGTAAGGAAATATTCTGGGATCAAGGCATATTTATAGCCATTTCTCGCACTGTTTTCTGAAAAGTTTGCAACCTTTCAGAAACAGCTATAGCTGTTGGAACAAGTGGGAACGATTCCCATTTAAAAACCCCCTGTGAAAGAAACGGATCAGGTCGCGTCGCGGGTCCTGAGTTATTCCAGGTTGACCTTTCTTTAATTAATTAAATAATTGAAAGAAGTTTTATCCAAAAAGATTAATAAATCAATCGTTGACCGAAGACGAGCAACGACGACTACGCGAGATTTACTTTCTTTCCAACCCATGTAACACCAAGGGAAGTGCTTTTTCAATATAAGCACATTCACTTTTTTTTTCTACCACCAATGATGGACACTTCTCTTTCCAAAGCAGGGAGCTCACTTTCCCTTCATTTTCATCCCTCCATTTCCTATTCACCAATCTTTTAATCCCAACAATATCATCTACTTTTTGCTTCTCCTTAATTCCTCCTCCTATGGGGTCGAAAATAATCACTACCTCTAATATGACACAAACTCATAACTCCCGTAAAGGACTATCTATGCAAATTTCAGTAGAATAATTTAATGATTAAGAGGTCATAATTCTAATCATACTGTCACATGTTTGAATTTCAACAACAAAAAAAACAAAGCACGAGAGAACCAAAATGAGAGAAGAAAATCGAATGGGTGACAATGCATGATGAACGAGTCGCGACTTTAACAAATGTTGTTCCAATTAATCAGTAAATCTATTTATATTAGATACTTAATATATGGTTATTAGGAGGCCAAATGTCACTATATACTCATTAACAACCTAAAATGATAACGAAAAGAAAAAGTTGGAGGAAAAAAATAGTATTAACCATCAATTTTAATCAATCAATTGAACAAACTAAATCACTAACTACCTCTGGCTGCGGTCCTCGAGAATCACTAAAAAAAGGTTTTATGAGACTACATCCCAGTAGATGAAACATTTTCTGTTTCTGGATTCATAAAATTTTAAATGTTATTTTGTAATTTATCAGCTCTCATCTATTTCTTAATTATTCTGTTTTTTCAAAGACAATACTTTGTGATAGGGTAAACGCCATATTCTGACCTCCTGCATTTTAAAACACTGGTTATAAGTTACAATTTACAATATATTCTATTCCGTTTTCCAATTTGACAGTCAATGATCTTTATTTTTGTTTCTAATATTTATACTGGCTGAACATTTTTTAAATAATTATTTTGATTTTTTTCTCACATACATTTAAATCAATATATTAATTTTTAAAACATGCAATATATATTTCATGTTACATTGCCTTAATTAAAAAAAGAAAAGGAGCTGAGATGGACCAGGTGTAAGAAATCCGGGCAATCTAAGAATTATCTATAAAGCAGGGGGTGCAAAAGTGCAATTTTCTCAAACTTAAACATCCTCTGATCTCGTCTTCAAACTGTTAACACTGAATCTGAATTCCAACCCAAACCAATAAATTCCCCACAATTTGCTACTTTAAAGTTTAAGCAACAGAGTCCTAAAATTTGTAGCCATTAATCAGCGTAGAAATATAGTAGCAGAATTCTTTCGAATTATATTTATAGAAAAAAATGGCGAACAGAGGCCACAGGACAACAAGAAGAACATCTCATTTCTCAATCACTCTCTATATTTTCCTCCTCTTTGTTTTCTCAATATTCGTTTTCGTTTTGTACTCTAAAGATATATCAGAAGATGAGCAAAATCCTCTCGTAGTATCGGAGAAGAAGGAGCCCGAATCCGAAGAGGTCTGTTATTTATTTATTTATTTATTTATTTATTTATTTATTTATTTATTTATTTATTTGTGAATTGGGTGATATGTGCTGATTTTTTGTAATTTGGTCTAGAAAGTATCTGGATAATTTATTAAATTTCCGAGAATTTTAGCTTCTTATTTGGATTGAAATTGGTGGTCAGAATTTTGGAGCTAAATTTACATTTGGTTGAAACAGGAGAACAAAATATGATAATGATAATAATAATAATAGAAATAGAGGCACAAGGATTTAGGTGGTTCAGCCAATTATGTTTAATCAAAGTGTATCTTAACACTTCATTCTCTAATATTTCTTATAAAGTCCAAGTTGTAAACAACAAGCTAGTAGTTGTGAACCAATTTACTCTTAGTAGTAATCAAGTTGCAAATCAACTTATTTAATATTGAATCAAGTTTGCTAGCCAACTTTCTGCCAGTCAACTTACCCTAAGTAGCAAGTGATGTAGCAAGCTAACTTAGTTCAAGTTCTAATTAAGTTGCAAGCTAACTTTATAATTCATTTGTTTTGTTCGGATTACGTTATATATGCATGTATACATTGCTGCAGAAACTTTAAGACTTAGAAATCCGTACATGTCTCTGTGGGAATTCTTTAGTTTCTCAGTTGGTTTGCTGTATGGGACACTTTTGAAATGCTTTCTCCTGAGTTTGTTATCTTGCGATTCGTCATAAAAAATGGAAGTTTGCTATCATCCTACTTAATGCTTTTGTAGATTGACATAGTTCTTGGACCTCCTAGTTTGGATTAACATGGGTAAACGGTATAAAAAAAAAAGTAAGGCAAAATCGGCAAATTGTGAACTTAAAGAAAGTGGCCTAGTGGTGATAACCTAACATAGAACTGAAATTGGTAGTATGTAAAGAGGCCTTGTGGCAAATATGCTTATCTTTTGTCTTCACATTTCAATTTGGTAAGAGCTTTCTGATTCAGTATTTGCTTGCTTTCCTTGGCACAACACAACAAGAAATTTGAATTATCAACAAGAAAGTGTAGGGGCAAGAAAGGCAATGAATATTCAATCAATCAGTTACGCCTCAATTCCAAATTTTTTATGATGAGCTGGATCAATAGTGTTAATCCATTATGTTCAGTATTCAGAGAATTCATCATGATTAAACTACTTTTATGCTGGCCATCGACCTATCACAATTCTTTTTTATCCTACAATATGTTGGATAAATTTCAAGTTTTATTTCTGTTTGTTATATGAAGTGAAATTTCAATTTGTTTTAAGAAAAAAGAAAGAAAAAGAGACGGCATTAGTGATAGTAAAAAAGGGCTTTAGTTCCTAACATTTTTCAAATGATAGGATGAGCTTTATTCCTTAAATTTTTATGAAATAGTGTGAACATGTTTTGGTACCTTAAAAGGGTAAAATAAGTGCCTTGTGTGTGATCCTTTATTTTGTATAGGCGAAATACATAAACGGCCCCTTTATTTTGTAGGTTCTCTTTTTTGGTATACAGCTTGTATACGGGGTTAGTTCCTAATTGTTAATAAAATTATTTACCTTATCAAAAAAAAAGTTGTCCTCAACGATCAGATAGATCAGTTAAATACTTCAAGTGGCTATTAAGTGTACGGAAAAGGTCCAAATCTGCCCTTATACTATACGAAATTGAGCACATTTGTCCTTCATTAATACTTTAGCTCAATATGCCCTTACCGTCACATAGTTGGTCCATATATGCCCTTAGAGTTACACAGTTGGCACATATATGCCCTTTTCGAAACGGAATCCACCCAAACTAATTAGCTCTTTCGTTAATTGTATTAAAGTGTATTATAAACACTATTTCCTTTTTATTAGTACTTTTTTTTCTTTACCTTTCTCTTTTCTTTCTTCTTTTTTCTTTTCTTCTTTTTTTTTTTTTCCTTTTTCTTTCTCCCTTATCCGATTTCCTCCATTAATGATGTCTTCTCCATTTTCATCACCAATTTCACTTGACAAAACTCATGAATTCCAATTACTAAGAAAATTCTCTCATAAGAATATTTTTATAGATCATATGTTTGTCAATTTTTTAATTTTTACTGAACATATATTTAGTTCTAAAAAATTTAACAAAGTAAGATTGAAATAATATTTATGTAATAAAAAATCCGAAAATCCAACAAAATCGAACAATCCAAACCGATATAATTGGTTTGGTTTGATTTTTATAAAAATCGAATCAACCCGTTCCCTGTACACCCCTAATCTACATAGTTAATAAAATAATAGAAAATGTCCAGCTGAAAAAAGACTAGCAACTCAAATTTATAATACTACAACTTGAACTCTAGGCTTTTAATCATTAAATTATCTTTCTGGAAACAATTTAAATATTTTGGTCTTTTGAGTATTGTTAAAGGTTGAGATGTTTTTATTATTTTAAAGTTTAAACCATAATTTTTGGAACAATTTAATTTCGTTTATTTAGAAGGCCAATAAAATTGGAACTTGATTACCTTATGAGAGAATTTTCTTAGTAATTGGAATTCATAAGTTTTGTCAAGTGAAATTGGTGACGAAAATGGAAAAGACATCAGTAATGGAGGAAACGGATAAGGGAGAAAGAAAAAGGAAATAAAAAAGAGAAGAAAAGAAAAAAGATGAAAGAAAAGAGAAATTAAAGGTAAAGAAAAAAAGTACTAATAAAAAAACAATAGTGTTTGTAATACACTTTAATACAATTAAAGAAAGAGCTAATTAGTTTAGGTGAATTCCGTTTCGAAAAGAGCATATATGGGCCAACTGTGTAATTCTAAGGGCATATATGGACCAACTATGTGACGGTAAGGGTATATTTGAGCTAAAGTATTAACGAAGGGCAAATGTGCTCAATTTCGTATAGTACAAGGGCATATTTGAACCTTTGCCCTTAAGTGTATCAAGTAAACACCCAGGTGCAGCAAAACATATGCGTGAGTTACACTTGCCAATGATATATCAAATGAACCAATTAAAGAACGACACATATAATTTGTAATAATTAAAACAAAAACAACCAAAAAATTAATCCAAACTTCCGGGCAGTTCCAGGCTGGCAAAAATGGAGTCACCGAACTGACCAAAAATTTGAATTGACAGAGCTCCTACAACCCAAGTACACAAGAGATTACACGTGCAAAAGCTCTGATCTCGTCAATGCCCATATGTCATTGTCAGATTTTCTTGGTGTTTATATGAATGCTCATTAACAGAACAACTACATACACAAATGAGGCGAGCTAAGATGAATACATCATAGTATCTACGGGTGGGCAAAATTTGGGCAAATCCGAAATCCAAATTTTTTGGATTTTTGGATTACGGATTGGATTTTCGATATAATTTTAAAAATTTTTAGATTTCGGATTGGATATTGAATTTGGTACTTTGGATTTTTGGATATCCGAAAATTCAAATTTTTTGTACTTTATATTTAGTCCATTATCCATATGCCAATAGTAATAAGTTCAATACTCTATCCATTAGATATTATCTCATATATTCAATATTAATTACTAAGCTAATGTGAGAATACTTTCTATTTGGACATGATTTTACTGTTGCTACTTCTTATCAGCCGTATTAATGTCTCTGTTGTATTTTTTTGATAATAATTTCATTACTTGAATACTTTATTTGGGTGATTGCAGCAAGAATGAGGAACTTTTCAGGCAATTTAACATGAGAACTTCATTTGGATATTCATTTTTGTAAAAAGTAGAAACATCTCATCTTATACGCTCAAAACCGAAAATCCATAATATCCAAAGCGATTAATCCCAATCCGAACTTAAAATATCCGATCCAATCCGAACTTATTTGGATTGGATTTGGATTGTCATTTCTTCAATCCGAAAATCGAAAATCCAAACCGAAATTCTCATATCCAATTCGAATGGCCCGAACGCCCACCCCTAATAGTATCCCCACAAATAATTAAAATATCCAGTAGAAATAACAACAAATTGGAAATAACAAAATTAAATCAACAACGGTCAAGCCCGTAAAGGTCAGAGATTTAAAGCATCAAAGCAGCAGCAGACAACTACAACAACAGATCCGGCGACAACAGCTTTGTTCCTCGCCAACAAGTCCCCCACGGTCACCTTCCGTTCCCACCTCCATTTTCCACCCTAATTAATCCTCTTTCAAATCTATTTTCCTTTTTTTTATAGCTTATAATCAGACATTGTGAGAATGATTAGATGACAAAACCTGATTTCATAAAGGACAAAAATTGATTTCATAACTTGTAATCGAAGGTGAAAAAATTGAAGAAGGAGAAGTGTGAAAATGAAGGTAAGTGGGGTTCACATAAAGTCAGGTTAATTTTAAAAAGAAAAAGAAAAAGAAAAAACTTTAATTTTAAGGGTTTTACGCGCTCGAATGTGAATATAAAGCACACACTTTGCCATGTCAGCGTGGGGGGTTCACGAGGTCGCACTTTAGTCGTGAAGAAGTGTGTAATTGGTAATACGGTTAGTTGAGGTGTCTATTTGGTCGTTGTGTACAACATATAGCCATAAAGGGGCCATTTATGTATTTCACCTTTTGTATATTTGGGGCTTGTCTTAATTGTACTTGTTTAAGTGCTTCCTGCAAAATAAGCAATTGAAGAATGATAAGGAGCCTTTTGGAAAAGAAAGGAAAATAACAAGTTTATGTCATGCTATTGGTTTTTATATCTCTCTTCCATTTCTATGATATTTCTTTGTACTGCGATAGTTGCTGAGAAATTTCGTTTCAGGATTCATCAGCATTATAGTAGCTAGATATTTCAAGTATACATGTTTGTAGTTCTAAGGAATGAGTTTTTATTTAGTTTCCACATGTATTTTGCACTAGGATTGTTTCGTCCTTTTCCTATGCTTACGAGTTTTATTTCTTTTAGGGTCAACCCTATTCAACTTATTTCCTCCAATTTATACAAAGAGTGAATATGTAAATTATGTACTTGTATAACAGATAAATTAGAATCTTAAGGAATATTTTTCATTTGTCCTTGGTGTAACTTGTCCGGCCAGTTTGAAAATGTTAGAGTTGTATCTGTGTAGTGTTTTGGTGTCTTGCTTGCATCAGTGACTAGCTCTCGTAATGATAACTGTTAGACTCCTGCTAGTGAGAATGTCTCCTTTTGTCTTTTGCAGAATGCAGATAATTCTGTCTGGGAAGCTTCACACAGCCATGGTTTACATCCATGTGTCAAGCCAACTGTGAGATATAAAGGTTAAACTCTATTAGAATAGCTTGTGTTTCTTCTGCTACCTGCAACTTAAACTGGAAATAGTATCTTCATTTCCTCTTGGGAGCACTAATGCTTTTCTATGTTCTATAAAGAAGATACTCATCTGGATTTTCTCAAGATCTCGATTTTCCTGATTTTTCTTTTTTGGGGGAGGGGGTGTTCATAGTTATTTTGGGAAACAATTTCTTTTCTATCTACTCTTCTTATGGTGCTATCAGCTCATGCATGTGCTGATTCAAAGCTGAAACAGCAGATTTCTCGGTCATAAAAGAAAAATATCATGCCTGTGCTGTTTCCTCTGCTTTCTCTCTCTCTCAATCTCCTTGACCTGTACCACCTCAGGCACAATATGAAATTTTTATGTGCCACAACTTTATCCGCTCGAAAGTCTTATGCAGAATTTATCCTTCTTGTCCAGCTGCTCTAGGATGGAATCGCTACTTGACTGTAAAAAGTAATGGTGGATTAAATCAAATGAGGATGGGTGTAAGTTCAATCTTCTTTTTGATTTCTATTTTCCATTTTCTGTATGTTACATAATCATTCCTGTTTTTTTTCCTGATAAGGTAAATAGCAACAACAACAATAGCCCAGTGAACCCACAAGTGGGGTCTGGGGAGGGTAGTGTGTACGCAAACCTTACCCCTATTCCGGAGGAGTAGAGAGGGTTTCCGATAGACTCTCGGCATAATAAAATGAAAACTAGACAGTGTAGCAGTAACAACAAAGGAATCCAGAAAGATAACATCAACAACATAATAACCAGAAAATAGAGAGAAAAGTAATAACACTAAGCAGTAACAATGGCTGATAAGGTAAATAATTTTATGAAAAAAAGGGGAGAACCCCGTATACAAGATGTATTCAAAACTGTTAAAGACATAATTAAGTAGATAAAAGTGTACTCTCTCTAACAACTTAAGCTTTTAGATGAGATGGTTACACACTTCAATATGGTATCAGAGCCCAGGTTCGGTGGGACGTATAGATATGGCAAAGTGATGGTGCGGGACGGTGCACACACAAGAAGAATCTAGTTGCGGGCTTCGGTTGCCATAATACTCTAACAATGTGGGTGGCACACAGTGAATCTCGGAAATTGACCCGTGGATCGTGGCAATGGTTGGGTGTGCGAACAAAGTCCCATTTTGGTAGCTGAAAAGATTGGGAGCCTACATATAAGGTGTAGGGATCTCTTAATGATGTGGGGCCTTCTTGAAAAAACCGTGCGAGCTTGGCCCAAAGCGGACAATATCACACCATGTTAAGAGTATCTTTGGGTTGTTTTAACCCAACAACTGGTATCAGAGCCACTCCGCATGCAACCCTGAACGGTGGTGGGGCAAACCTCAGCGAGGACGCTGAGTCCCTAAGGGTGTGTATGTGATACCCTAGGCGAATCCCACATCGACAAAATATAGGAGAGATGCTAGGTATATCAGTAAACATGCCTTAGACTCTAGTGACGCGTTTTAAACCCGTGCTGGCCTAGGCCCAAAGTGGACAATATCACAAGTGAGCTGGGCTGTTACACGATGTTGGGCCCTTACAATTGTGCACGCTCCAGATGTCCAGTCCTGGGCGTGAGAGGGGGTGTTGAGTCCCACATCGACAATGAAGGGGATTTTGGGGTGTGAGTTAGGTCCAAAGCTTATATTTGACAAGAATAAAGAGAACCTACACCAAAATATGGTTCTCAACAAAGGAAACCAAATCATCTATACAAATAGACACTCTTCTCTCTTTCCATATCACCCACATAATGGCTAGAGGTGCGAACTTCGACGCCCTTGGACTTCTCTTCCCACTCTTGTAGACCCAACTGTGCAACACGTTGCATAATCATTCTTGTTTTAAACCACAAATTTCAACGGAATAGCTTTTGTTCTATTCGAGCTACTGTTAAACAAGCTAAACGTTTTGAATCAGCCCAACTTGGAAATGCTAGTGGACATGTGGTAGCTTGTATATGATTCTGTGCAGATTCCTGGGGTATCATTTAACATGTTGACATGATTGAAGATGGCTATTTAGAAACCTTCAGCTTGGAAATGTGGTTCCTTAAAGTCTATTCAGAGTTTTGGAGTGAATTATATGTTAGGAAGTAACATCCCTAGATAAAGGGAGAAGAGAAGTTAACAAGAAAAGCAGTCTCATACGAAGTTCGTGGGCAAAATAGCTGAATAAATTCTATATTGGTTTTGGGTAAAATAGCTGAATAGAAGATAAGACAAAGCCTGGCATGATTGGTAAAAGAATTTAATTTTTATTGGAGAAGTACAACTGGAAAATGATATAAGATTTACTCTTTGGTGAAAGATATAGTCTCAACTGAATTTCTAAGAGCTAGTGTTCAGTAAGCTTCTAAGGACCCATTTGGCCATAGATTTTGCCAAAATAAACTTGGGTTTTATTTGGCAAACACATGTTTGGCCATAGATTTTGCCTACATTTTGGCCAAATCCCAATTGCCAAATCCCAAAACCAGCTCAATAGCTAGTTTTGGGCCAAAATATCACTATTATATTTTTTTAAAATTGCCCCAAACTTTTGTATTTTATAAAAGAGCTCACCATTTATTATTTTGTAACGATGTTGCTTCGTCTTCTCGGTCATCTGATAGTGTATCATGTAGTTCATTATAAAAATGATAATTTTGTATCAAATTTATTTATGTTCAGGACTATGGTTTGCGATAATATAATGAATGTTATTGATAATGGTACTGTTGGGTATTTGTGATAGTTTTTAGAACTTGTGGGTATAAGTCATGTTTCATATTTTTCCAAACCAAACTTCACCCAAATCAGATTTTTCAGAATAAATTTGGGAATCTATGGCCAAACGCTAGCTAAGTTTTGCTAGTTTGCTGTTTCGTTGATAAGATGATTATGCCATGACTTGTAGAGAGCTTACTCGCGGATCTTTCATGTTGTTGATTATGGATGTAGTCACATCTCATTATTGAAATATCATTGTGGTCATACCCATTTTTTAAGCAAATATGTCCACATATTTGTACGTTGATGAATTTTTCCCTTCAGTCTTAATTTGTCAATTTGCTTTTTTTTTTTTTCCTTTTTACTTACAGATAGCTGACATGGTGGCAGTGGCACACGTAATGAATGCAACTTTGGTAATTCCTCAATTGGACAAGCGATCGTTCTGGCAAGATTCAAGGTCATATTTTGTTCTCTACTGTGTCTCTCACAACTTTACATTGCTTGTCATTCTTTAAGAAATGTTTTTATACATTGCCTGAGACTGTTTGTGGCCTTTTCTTGTTTCTTCTAGAATGCTGATGAGTGCTTTAATCTCTAGCAATTCTTTTTTATTTTCACTTTATCTAAACATACTTACTCTTGTTTGTTCTAATGGGCTAATGTACAGTACATTTTCAGATATATTTGATGAGAACCATTTCATTGAAACATTACAAGGGGACCTCAGGATTCTTAAAGAGCTTCCCAAAGAAATAGAATCATTACCTCGAGCTAGGAAGCACTTTACGTCATGGTCAGGAATGGGTTACTATGAAGAAATGACGCAATTGTGGAAGGAGCATCAGGCATGTAAATCTTATTCCTATCACCTTCTTCTTAAAAGTAGATTTTCTTAACCTCTCTCTTGCAATGGACCCAAAACAAGAAATTGTTGCTACTTGTTGCCCTTGCTTGCTGTCAAAGGAAATTGTTGATATTTAAATGTACGACCATGGAACATGATGTCGTTGGCGAAGTTATTATGATAATGTGTTCTCTAGTTGAACTGTATTATATATCTATATGCTCAACATGTTAGTAGTGTTCATGGTGGTCGTAGCGATTCAGTTTTTCTTGTTGCACCAAGTAAGATAGTGTCTCTTTTCAAACAACATTTACAGAATAAACCCTCTGATTTTTATATGAAAGTATATTAAACAATATGAGAAATAACCTTCGATTATGTTATTCAATTCAATGGGAAGTAAGGGACATCTTCACCCATTATTAGCAGAAAATAAAAAAACTTCAAGTGTATTATATCACTGCCAATGCTTGACTCAAGGTGGTGCTAACATATGGATGCATTACTACCAAAAACTTGCGAATATTTATGAGTTCGATTCCTTGTTGTACATGGAAGGCTATTATTGACCATTGGAATTTATTAGGCAAGAAAAAATTAACTTTCTTCTCAATAGTCCGTTATTAAAGCCCTTCTAAAATTATCAGCTACTATGAGATGTCAGAGAGATGGCATTTAATCCCAAAATCATCAAATCCTGGAGGGGATTTGAATTGTCGTTTTATTAACTTTATCAGTTTATTATGTCGATATTATCAATATAATCCATAATCAAAGAGTCTCTATTTCCATTTCCTTTTGTTCGGGGGACTTGATCCTAATTTTCTTTTGTCTTCTCTAGCAAATCATATATCTGAAATTGAAAATTGGCTTATTGCATCTTAATTGCAGGTAATTCATGTTGCTAAATCTGATTCTCGCCTTGCAAACAATGAACTGCCTCTTGATATTCAGAGATTAAGATGTCGTGCTCTATATAATGCTCTCCGCTTCTCTCCTCCTATTGAGAGACTTGGAAAGGTTAGAACAATCATTTGAGAAATTTGCTTACAGTTTTGGACTAGATGTTCTGGTCACACCATAAATACTTATTCCCTTTGTTTCAATTTATATGATAGACTTTCCTTATTACTCCGTTTAAAAAAAATGACACATTTATATATTTGGCGATAATCTAACTTTAAACTTTCAATTTTACCCATTTCACCCATTACGAGAAGCTTTTATAGTTTATGTCCCACAAAGCTTTTACCCTTTAACCTTCAACCTTCAAGACCACAAGTTTCAAAAATCTTCTTTCCCTCCCTTAAATTCCGTGCCAAGTCAAACTGCGTCATATATAAACTGAAACGGAGGGAGTATGTAGTTTTGCGATTCCCTTTTGGATAGTCACACTACACTGAATCTTTTTGTTGGTTATTGTATTTCCACTAAATATTTTGGTGTCCAGATCTCCTTGATTAAGAATGGCATTCAACTTATGAAATAAATATGCTATAATATTAGGTGTAGGATTCTCATGCCTGTTTATGCTGGCAAAATAGTTAAAAGATAACAGTTATCCACCCATATTATCCATTAAAAATTGGTTGGATAATAAACTTTTTAAAAACGGGTCATATATGGATAAGAACAAAATGTATAACTAATGGGTTTAACTTTTACATTTGTAAAGTCTCAAATTGGGGGTTCCTCAAGTTTGTGAGACTAAGAATTCTCCCAAAAGTGATCATATTCAAGAAGGCAAGGATAATATGGATATCCATATTATCCGTCAGTTAACCCTTTTTTATCCGTATTAAATATGGGTCTGGTTGGATAATGTATCCGTTTTTGCATTAACCGTTTTCGACCCGCCCATATCCGACCCGATCCACCCATTTGCCACCCCTAAATACAAGTTTATCTACATCCTTTTATGTTTTGGATCTCATTTGTAAGGTCTCCAACTAGAATTCCTCATTAATTAGGGTTTGGTAATACATGATGATGATACTACAGAAGCTTGTGGACCGGCTCCGAACAAGAGCAAATAGATATGTTGCACTCCATTTGAGATATGAGAAGGACATGCTGTCTTTTACTGGCTGTACTTACGGTCTTACTGAAGTAGAAGCAGAGGAGCTTCGCATGATGAGGTTATCTATAACTCTCTCATTATCACTATCATATTTTGTCATGATTTTCCTATAATATATGCCTTATATTAAGCTCATTGTATTAATGATTATCTGCATAAAGGAGGGCTAAACCACCTTTCTTCAATCTATTTATTTTTCTGAGCCCAATGAGATTATTGCGTCTCAATCATGGCTTGTAGGTTATTTAGGAGTGGCAAGTTCCTTGATCACAAGTTTATACATACAGGCTGTGAAAGAAGAGTATCCAACCCAAAACCTTAAGGCAATGGATGGAGTGGCCTAAGGCTTGATAAACCCCTTTGGAAACTCTTACATAACAGATGAGGGGAGTGTATTTTGAGTGTATTCTTTAACACCTTCTTGCATGTGTAACCCCGTTGTTGCGTTTAACCGTGCACTGAATTTTGTCCTTTTTCTTGAGAAGATTTAAGAGTGGACCCAATGTGTATATATATATAGAGAGATTAGGCTCAACAGACTAAAGAGTGGGCTGCAACTAAGAGGATAGTAGGCTCAGCAGGCTAAGAAGTGGGCCGGGCAAAATTTGTAGCTCAATGGGCTGAATAAAGAGAGAGAAGCACAACGCAACTCCATAGGTTGAGTTGAGGGAGAGAAGGCCAGAGCAATAGAACTAGAAGAGAGAATGCGGTTATGCAAACGGGCTCACCAAATCGACCTTGGGCCTGACTCAATCTAAAAAGATAGCTCATGAGGTAGGATTTCCGAAAACCTTATAAGGAGACAAACAACCTATACTTCCACCAATATGAGACACTTAAACGCCCACATGTCTAAGTCTGCCAATTGGAGCGTAGACAACATAATATGGGGGTCCAACATTGAGACACAAAATAATTGGATTGAGCTTGGCGCCAATATCAAGTTGAAATGTATGACCATCTCATCTAAAAACTTAGGCTTTGAGAGAGAGCACACTTTTAATTTACTTAAATATGTCTTCAACACATCCCCTTACGTGCAGGCCTGATTCTTTTTCATAGCGCAAGCACGTAAAAATTCTTTTCAATAATGGGTAGCGGTGAATCTTGAACTACCTGTGCCTGCTCTGGTACTATTTTGAAGGAATCTGGGCATCCAACCAAAATCCTTAAGGCAATGAGTGAAGTGGCCTAGGACTTTATGTTTCCTTTGGAAATCCTTACACAACCACGAGGACAAGTGTATTCTCTAACACAGGATATTTAGAGCCTTCAGATTTAATTGTGAAATTTCAGAAGCTCTTCTTCTGTATAACTTACTCAGACACAGAGGCTCTGAGAGACACATACTATACTATGCATGTCAAAATGTCATCTATGTATTTTATTTAACATCAAAGCAACTGCTCCAATTCATCTGGTGTCATGGATTCTTGTAAGAGGGTGGACTCTGCTTAGATCTTTTCCCTTTTCTTCAGTTGTAGGCTTGTAGCAATGATCTTTAGAATGACAACCAATGTGTTATGTAATATCTAATGTTACTCATCCATGACTAGAGAGAATACAAATCATTGGAAGATTAAGGTTATCAACTCAACTGAACAGAGAATTGATGGTTTCTGCCCTCTCACTCCGAAGGAGGTTGGATTATTTCTTCAGGCTCTTGGTTATCCTCTGTCAACATTGATTTATATTGCTGCCGGAGAAATTTATGGTGGTAACACTCACCTCTCAGAGCTCACATCTCGCTTTCCTAATGTTATTTTCAAGGTTTGTACCTGCACCTTAGCATTCTGGCAGTCATGCGGCTCGAAGTTAATTTCTTTCTCAAATAGTGTATTCTACCTACCAAACCAAATGTCTTGCTGATGGCAGGAAATGCTGGCAACGCCAGAAGAACTGAGAGGGTTTGCCAATCATGCCTCACAAACTGCAGCACTCGATTATCTCATCTCTGTAGAGAGTGATGTTTTCATTCCATCACACTCAGGTAATATGGCAAGAGCAGTTGAGGGGCACCGCAGATTCTTAGGCCACCGAAAAACAATCACTCCTGACAGGTACTCAAGTAATTAATGAAATTTTTCTGTTGCTTTTGGTTGGTATAGAGTTTGAGTTCGTGTGGTTTGCAAGTGAATTATTTTTTTGATTTTATCAATTTTAGAAGGGTGATTTTTCAAGTTTTCTTTTAGCACTGCTAAGCTTGGAATTTTTCTTTATTGAGGTGTTACCAGTGCCTTCATTTAGGGCACAAATCAACCATTCTTAAGAGGCTACGAGTACATGGGATAGAAATAGCTGAAAAGTTCACCTACAAATCAGGGAGTTCTATGGTAACATGAAAGTTCATCTTGACTGGCATGTTGGAGGTGCTGTTGGGGAAACAGCTTAGCATTCTTATAGGGAAGAGTCGTATAGAAATCCTTAAAACTTTGAAATTGCGCAAGTTGGATTAAGTTTTGTGGCCTTGGACTCTTCATTTACATATTAAAAGCAACATAATTATCTGCTAAATTATGCAGGAAAGGCTTAGTTGAAATATTTGATAAGCTGGAAGCTGGTCAGCTTGAAGGACCATCATTTTCACATCTTGTCAAGCATTTGCATAAGAACAGGTGATAATACATACGCAATGGATACTCACATTATCGCTTGCACTTGTTCACGTAATTGTTTCTGTCAAAAGTTTTTTCTCTCTGTTTCTGTTACTTGGATGCAACAATGGGCCCTGGGAGTAATAACTTCAGAAATTGAACCAAGGGACTTTACTCTGGCATTGGCTGCTACTAGATTCCTTGTTAAAGAATAATTTTAGGTTGGAGATATATAACCTCCCGCATCGATTGTACAAGAGCTTCTAAGGTGTTCATAATGGTCAAAACTTAGATTCTTTTACATAATATGAGCACCAAAATTTGGCAAGCTCGTTCTCTCACGTATAGGTCCTAGAAAACTTAGGTTATTTTCATTGTATGAGCACCAAAATTCGGTAAGTTCGTTCTCACGTATAGCTCCTCTCTCATAATCATTTTCTTTGCACTCTGACCAGTTGTTTATTGTTCTCTTTATTTTATTGCTTTGGACTTCTTTCTCAATGCAATCGATCAAGCTACTAACTCCAGCTTTATGCCAGCATCTCACTCCGTTGAGCTTGTTCTCTCTCTCTCTCTCTCTCTCTCTCTTTTTCAGACCCCCTTTCTTAGATTCTTGAGCTTATCGCTCATCCCAAGTCCACTCTTTTTCCTGTTGAACCTCTGTGAGCTCCTCAAAATATAGTCGAGACTCGAGAGAAAACAGGAAAAGAAAAAAAACAAGAAAAGCCAAAAAAATAAATTATCTTCAGTACACGTCTAAACCCGTAAATCTGGGTTATACATGCAAGATGATGTTACAGATAAATACCATCCCATGTCAGTTTTAGATGGTTTTTCCAAGGGATTTGTAACGGTTTTGGATTATTTCACCCATTGTTTTAAGATTTTGATTTTGGTTTTGATACTTTAAGATTATTTCCCTGGGTTATTAGATTATTTTGATTCAAGCAGCAGAAATCTTACTTTAAAGCTGGAATCTTGTCAAAGTATTTCCAAAGAAAAATGTTTCAACTAATCATTTCAAAAACTTTCTTGATTTAAAGTCTTTTCAACCTGTTTCCAGGAAACTTATGTAACTAGTAAACAACAACCGGTTTTAAACTGTTTCGGAGGGAATTGTAAAGCCTTCAACAATTACAACCATGTTAAAGTTTGCTTGATAACTGATAAATTCCGGACTTATAATTAATACATTACAGGCAAGGCGCTCCAAGAAAAAGAGCTGGTGCTCCCCCGGGAGTCAAAGGTCGAGCAAGATCAAGATTGGAAGAGCCGTTTTACCAAAATCCATATCCGGAGTGTATATGCAGTTCTAAAACCCGAGTGAGAAAATAAAGGGGTTACTTCTTGTCTGCTTCCAGCCAGCAGGTCTCTCTTGTTCTCAGTCATCTAAATGCCTGAAATCATATTTTTTCAACCATCTTATTCAACTTCAGTTTCTCTGTTCCTGATTATTTGTTGGCCATTTTATCTATGGTGGGATGGTGGTAACTAAACTTTCAATTTTTGTACATTAGACTAGTGATTAAGTATCTTGGTACATATGCAATATGGCCTTTTCTTGTCCATCTCTAGCACTCAATCCCTCTTGCACCAAATGTTTTTCAGTATTTATCTTTGTAAACAAATAATGGTATATTGGAATTAGGAGCAAAAACTGTTTAATGTCTTGGTAAATTGCTTCTGGGGTACTTAAATCTTCAAAATAATCTCTTCCAACAAACTGTTTAATACACATTCTCCTTAGTTTATTTGTCCAACTAAATGTTAGACAATGGCACTATCTTTTCCAACAATGAGAATGAACATTCTGTTTCTAATGGATTAAACATGAATTTCATAACAATCATAAGAAAAAAGAAAATCTTTAAAATATAGTTTAGCTCATCTTATTCTTCTAGTTTATTACATATAATAACACTTGTATTTACCCTACCAAAGATTAGACAACTGCACGATCATATTGGAGAATGAGAACAAACATTCTCTTTCCAATAGTATAAGTTCAGCGATGTGATTTACAATGTTCAGACTCTAAATGGTACAAGATTAGGGTTTATTTCTTCAGGTATCGACTGTTGAGGCGGGAACTTGGGAAGGTGGCCAGCAATGCGCTTGGCTGTCTCAAGGTACTTTGCATACCTGCAAATTTGGCCTTCTTTTGTGATGCCTTCTCCATGGTTGTGGTTTTTTGTGTTGTGGCAATCTAGGTTCAATCCCTTCATTGGCGAGCCACAAAAATGGCAATTTTGATCTTTCCCAATGAGTGTCTCCCCGAAAGCCTTTTTTTTGAAAGTCCAAGCACCACTCTTCCAGTTGAAATGATAAATTGGAAGGTACCTCTGTCCATAAATCGCTATGAATTCTATTGCTTCTATAATGAACTCAAATTCTTCCTTGGACATGTAGTAGGGAAATCTGACCCTTGTCCATCCCGGCTTCACTCCAGTATAGCCCTGTTAAATGTCAAATAAATACTGAATGTCTAAAACCTTGAAATTCAATTATAGTGTACCCAACAATCTACTAACCAAATGTGCCCTCCATATAGAGATGGAATTTAGAAAACTTAGTGAACTACCTAAGATACATATGTGTAAAGTGTAGACTCACCAACTCGATTGCAGCTTTTAAGGCAAGTGACTGAGGCTCATCAATCTTGAGTAAGGTATGTCCATAGGGTCCTGCGCAAGCACACCCTCCTCTAGCCTGGATACCAAATAAGTCATTAAGCAGTTTAGCGACAAAACGGCCATGAAGAGGCTTGCCTTTCTTGTTCCCTGTCTCTCTCCATAGGTAAAGCTTGTTGTTTTCACCACTCTTATCACTTGATGAAGAGTAAGTTGTGGTATAAATGAGAAAAGAAACCACAGCTTGTCTCTTGGCTGTTACATTTCCCAAAACCCTTATGTTAGGATTTGGGAGAAGCCTTTCTAGTGCAAGTTCAATGTAGCTGCGCTCCATTCTTTCAATTACTTTGTGACTTATGAACTCTTTCACCCAAAATGCTAGAGCTGTTCTCACTTTCTGGATGATTGGTGGTGTTCCAGCCTCCTCCCTTTCTTCAATGTTCTCCACATAGATTGTATCCTGGTAATTGTATCATAAATCAAGTAACTATCCTTCGAGCTGAGCTGAAAAGAAAAGAAAATAAACAGAAAACATTTTCTGAAGAAAAACAGTTAGATGGGTCACTTAGTTATATAATTTATCTTGTCCAACATTTTTTATAGTAACCGGAGAAAAGTTGTCTGGTTTACATAATCTAATTTGATGTTCATAGTTTTTGTTCTTAAAAGATTCGGGATGATATGGTGTTGCCCCATGCAGAGTGCCTTTTTGTAACTGAGAGAGAAAACAAAAGCAGCCCTCTGGGCTTTGGTCTAGTGGGTAAGAGTGTGGGTTCGTGTGGGTTCGTGTGGGTTAGGTGCATGTCATGGGTTCGAACCCTATAAAGTCTTTTATTTAATTGGAGAAGTATGTAAAAATAGCTCTGGTTAGCCACTTTTTGGGCGCAAGTGAAACTATAGAATATTGTTCTGAAGTTCAGTTTTTGCAACTTAAAGCTCCAGGACAGTGTCCTCAAGATTTTTCCAGAATATTTTCTGATTGCATCGATAAAAAGCAATGACAACAAGTCCTTCAGGTCCTTTCCAACAAGACTTTCATTTAATTCATTTTGTTTGCTCAATTTTTACACAGATTCATGGTTTGTTCCCTTTCTTTTTCTCCTTTTAGTTTTTGCTGTCTAGTGAAGTATATTATGCTGAAACAATTATCAACTCTACGAGTGACAAACGAGCGGTCAGATCGGATATGGGCGGATTGAAAACAGATAAAATATTCGCCCCGATCCATATTCAATACAAATAGAAAATGGGTTAACCGACGGATAATATGGATATCCATGGCTTCTTGGATATAATCATTTCTGGGAGAATTCCTAGTCTTTCAAACTTGAGGGACCGTCAGTTTGAGACTTTGTAAATGTAAAAGTTAAACCCATTGATTATTCATTTTTAAGTGGATAATATGGATCTTATCCATATTTAAAAAGTTCATTATCCAACCTATTTTTTTTTTATCCATTTTGCCACCATTAATCAACACCGAGAAATGAGAATGCACCCATTTGAGTATTTCACCTGCAGCCACTTGGTTTTGTCATCCCAGCTTCTTTTGCTCATTGCTGCTACCTCACTTTATAGTAGCATCATTTAGCTTCCGTTTTTGTGCTATCCGCACCCTTAACATCTTAGTCTAAAGCAACTCTGGTGAACTGGGAAAGCTTTTCTTCGGCTTCGAAAGTTTCCTTGAGTTTTAAGTTACAAAACTGAATTATAGGATAATGTCCTTTTTTAGCTTGTTCTTCAGTTTCGAACTCCAGGACAATGTCCTGGAGTTTTAAGATACAAAAACTGAACTCCTTGACAGGGTGTTGAAGTTCAAATAAAGGGGAAAAGATGACGAAGTGAGTCTCTGCTGCTTTTTAAGTTGAGGGTAATTATTGGTCCAAATATTATTTTCCCATGAAAAAATGGCTAAATTTCAACTAGTTTGGGTAATGTGGCTAATTTTCAGATGGCACCCGTAAAAGTGGGTATTCGTGATTTTTTCTCGAGAAGGGTAGATGGGCAATCCATTATTTATCAAAATTTGAACGAAGTAATTACGCAGGGAAGATAGTTTTTATAGCGCTATTTAAGATGTATCCACTTTTAAAAAGACGTACCTTTTCGTAAAAGGGGTTGACAAAATCAACAGTTCCACCACCACAAGTTGACGGAGGTGAAGTTCTCAACAGATAGAGTGCCTTGTTCATTAAAAGGATTCCTGGTGTCCCTGGCCCTCCAAGAAACTTGTGGGAACTAAGGAAAACAGCATCATACCCGTCTATTTCTCCTGATCTCATGTCTATTTTTGCATAAGGAGCACTGCAAGATGAGAACAAATGGTTAAAGAATATATACCCAAAACTGGAAATATGTAGAAATAGGACAACAAATAGGATTTAAATTACATACAGTAAACCAGAAATGTAGTTTAACCTATGATAGCAGCAGAGGCGGATCCAGGATTTCAAGAGGATGGGTGCACTGATGTAAAGAGGTGCACCTAGAATTTATATTTGACAGGTTTAACTTTTGTCTTTTATCATGAACCCATTGTAATTTTGAAATTATAGGTTCAAAATTATATTATTTTTGAAATTTTAGTAATTTTTACATATATTTATACTCCATGCTGAAAACAAGACCGTTCGGAGTGAGATTTGAACCACAATATCACTTGTAAAGGTGCACCAAATAATAATTATACCATAAGAGTCTTTGAGCATGAGTGCACACACATATATTTAAGTAATTTTGAAGAAATATAACATTATTATTGTTACGCGGCACCTTCCTGATGTTCTTTGGAAGGGCGACGTAAGGCTAAGCAACCGATGTCAGTGCGGTTGCTATGCGCCAACTGAGGTCCTCGCCGTACGCTAGACTAGATTGTCAGTGCCGTACGGGAAAACCAATGTCGTGTTCAATTGAGCAGCGGTAAATGAGCAACTGATGATGAAAGCTGATGATTGTATTGATGATGATGATGAAAGCTATTACAAGATGCTATGCGGTGTCAGGGGGGGAGAGACACCAGTACAGAGAATTGTTTGAATGCTTGAATGTTTGAATGCTTTGGTCCCCCTTAATAATGCTTAAAAAAAATAAATCAAAGTTACATGAGTTGACCTAAAAAAGCTGTAGAAGCACACTGAAAATGAATGAAGTAAAACTACTCTATAATTACAATGAAAAGGACTTAGTCTTCTATGGAAGCAAGTCCGATGGCAGCAACTTTGTCTGGAGCAGCAGGGTCTGCGCGCGCATTGCTGTGGGCGCGCGCATCACTATTTGGATCTGCCAGCGGCTGGGCGCTGGTGCTTGGCATTGGGTCTGCGCGCAGGGCACAGTCTGGGTGTGCGGCGCTGATGGCAACATGATGATTTGTGCGCGCGGCATTGTCGGTGCGCGCGACACTGATGGCATTGGCCAGCCGCTGGGTGCTGGCATTGATTATCGGTGGGGCGACAGAGGCGCATGCTCGCTTGTCACTTGGCGCTGCCGAGACCACGGGGCCGACCGTGGCGCTAGGCGTTGGGAGGCTTGCCGGGACGCCACGGGGCGCGTCCAAGGGGTCATGGGTCGATGATGGAAAGCAGCCCATGACATTCTCCCCCACCTGAGTTGGCGACGTCCTCGGAGCCTTACCTGCAGGATGATGATGATTGGTCAGGCTCTTGACGGCTGGGAGGTCTGTTCCCCTCGGTGCTGTGGGATGTCTTTCTGAATGATCTTCCATGCATTTCTGAGCTGGCTCGAGGCGGATGACATGGAAGACTGGATGGATTTTCCACCAGGCTGGTGTGTTCAGCTGGTATGAGGATTTCCCGATGCGCCTTTCAATGGAGAAAGGTCCGATGAGGTTTGGCAATAGGCGAGGATCTTGGGTCCTCTTTGCAAACAAGTTCCGCCTCGGGGTTCTTACCATCACTTTGTCCCCTGCTTGATGTTGGGCAAAGTGAAGGTTTTGTTCGGCATGCCTCGTTGCCCTGTCTTGGGCCCTGATAAGATAGCTCCGCACTATCTTCAAAGTGTGTTCCCATTCTGTGGAGAAACTGGCAGCTCGATGAGATGATGGTATGGTTGGTGCATTCACATTATGTGGGAGAAGCGGTTGCTGTCCGGTAACAATTTCAAAAGCGCTTTTGTTTGTATGAGCGCACTTTTGAGAATTGAAACACAGCTGAGCAGCGTCCAGAAGCTTCACCCAATGAGTTTGTGACCCGGTAGCAAATTGGCGGAGATATTCCTCCAGCATGTCATTGAACCGGTCTGTTTGATCATGTGTTTGCTGCTGATGATGATGGTTTGAGTTGTAACTCAATTTGGATCCGAGGCAACTGAAGAGTTGGGTCCAAAACTTGCTAGTGAAGCGTGGGTCGCAGTCACTGATGATGTTGTTGGGCATACCCCAATGTTTGACAACATGGGAGAAGAAGAGTCGAGCTATTGCTTCTGCCGACATGTTCTGTGGGGCTGCGATGAAGGTAGCATACTTGGAAAACAAGTCTACTACTACCATGATGGTTGCATGATTTCCGACCTTGGGTAACCCTGTGATGAAATTCAGGGAAATGCTTTCCCAGGGTCTCTGTGGGACTGGTAGCGGCTCCAAGAGTCCCGCTTTTGCTGGGTGATCCGACTTGGCCTTTGGGAATGCTTGGCCAGTCTTCACACAATGAGGGGCGCCATGAGCTGTTGGGCCCCGATGATGTGATGCCTGTTTGATGATGTTGAGGGCAGCCGGAACTGTGGGTTCAGGTCTGTTGGTTCCCTCCTTAAACTGCATGGCCGTGATGTTTCCAGCGGCCATCTTCTTGGATATGCACGGTATGGTGTGGGGTTTGGCCCCGTTGTCTCCCATCATTAGGAGTGTGTTGGCAAATGGTACCGGGATGGTGTTGGTCTGCCTGAGGAATTCCAATCCTACTATCAGTTCGAAGTCATCGATGATAGCTATGCGTAGGTCGAATATTCCCTTGTATGGGCCAAGCTGGATTGGCGCTCCTTTGGCTATTCCACTCACTTGCTGAGATGGAGAGTTGATAGCCTTGACACGACCCTTGCATTTTTGCACTGCAAGACCGAGGCGTTGCACCTGAGTTGAGGCCAGGTAGTTGTGGCTAGCACCCGTGTCTATCAATGCCCGAATAGGTCGGCCGTTAACTTTCATGTCAACGAACATTAAGGTCCTCTTTTGTGATGTGGGAGGCCTCTCGTCCGCCTTTCCTTTCCCTTTCTTGTCGATTTGGAATGCCTTCTTCTTGGGGTTGCCAGTACTGGTTCCCGCCAAGGTATCATGAATGGAGCCAACAAATGCGTTGAAGGCACCTACTTGATCGGTGCTGTCTGGGTCGTCGGCATCTGTGTCGTCATCGTCAACAGTTTGTTGAGCATTGACTTGTATGTTGGGGCATTGATTGTTCCAATGTTCCCCGCCGCAATGACGGCATTCTGATGGGGGATTTCTCCCCTGATGGTTGTTGACTGATGCAGTAGTGTTACTGCTTGAGGTAGGAGTCTTGGATCTGGATGCACCTCGATCTCCTCCGTTTCTGTTGGGGCCACCATTGCTAGGTTGGCTCCCGTTGTATCCCCCTCGGACAGGCGGCTGGGTCCTATCCTTCTGAGTTTCCAACTGATAATCCCCAAGGCACTCAGCAGCTTGAATGGCCTTGGGTAGGGTATCTACCCGTTGTCTTTGCAGTTCCATACGAGCATGAGGTTTCAAACCTTCTATGAATGCGAACAGTTTGTCTTTGTCCCCCATATCCCGTATGTTTAGCATGAGTGCGGAAAATTCACGCACGTAGTCCCGCACCGACCTGGTGTGGCGGAGTTCACGCAACTTTCTCCGTGCATTGTATTCCACATTTTCGGGGAAGAACTGCAGGCGTATGGCGGCCTTCAGTTCTGCCCATGTCTGGAGAGTATCTTCACCGGCCCTGATGGCTTCGTATTTGACTCGCCACCAGAGTTTTGCATCGCCTTGAAGATACATGGCAGCAGTTGCTACCTTTTTGGATTCTTCCAAATGTCCAACGGCATCGAAGTATTGTTCGATGTCAAAGATGAAGTTTTCCACTTCTTTAGCGTCCCGGGCTCCGTTGTATGGCTTGGGCTCCGGAATTTTGAGCTTTTGTGGAATGGGGCCAATGTTCATGGCACCCCTGATGTGATTTTCGCCCCCTTTGAGCAGGCTTTGTAGTGCAGCATTGACAACATTGAGCTGGCCTGTCAAGTTGTCTATGGTTTGCTGCATGACTGTCAGTCTGTCTGCCTCTAGTTCCCGATGGGCTAAATCCTCGGCACGCTCCTGTTGGAGGTCCTCGAATTTGCCATGAATGTTGGTTGCCTCGACGGCAGCCGTTTCCCGGTCTTCCTCAGAGTCTTGACTGATGTTTGCAATGTCATTTTCGGCCTGCCGCATTCTGCGGTCCAGGTCGTCCAACCTTTGCACTAGGCTGGTTTTTAGATCAGGCAACGTATCCACGATGGGCCGTAATGCGTCAACCGTCTCTTCTAGGGTCGTGAGTCGATCCCCATGATTCACTATGGTCAGAAATGGTGATGATGATGCCAATGAGTTCCCTCGTCCGATGTCGAGCCTAGGCTCTGATACCAACTGTTACGCAGCGCCTTCCTGATGTTCTTTGGAAGGGCGACGTAAGGCTAAGCAACCGATGTCAGTGCGGTTGCTATGCGCCAACTGAGGTCCTCGCCGTACGCTAGACTAGATTGTCAGTGCCGTACGGGAAAACCAATGTCGTGTTCAATTGAGCAGCGGAAAATGAGCAACTGATGATGAAAGCTGATGATTGTATTGATGATGATGATGAAAGCTATTACAAGATGCTATGCGGTGTCAGGGGGGGAGAGACACCAGTACAGAGAATTGTTTGAATGCTTGAATGTTTGAATGCTTTGGTCCCCCTTAATAATGCTTAAAAAAATAAACCAAAGTTACATGAGTTGACCTAAGAAAGCTGTAGAAGCACACTGAAAATGAATGAAGTAAAACTACTCTATAATTACAATGAAAAGGACTTAGTCTTCTATGGAAGCAAGTCCGATGGCAGCAACTTTGTCTGGAGCAGCAGGGTCTGCGCGCGCATTGCTGTGGGCGCGCGCGGCACTATTTGGATCTGCCAGCGGCTGGGCGCTGGTGCTTGGCATTGGGTCTGCGCGCAGGGCACAGTCTGGGTGTGCGGCGCTGATGGCAACATGATGATTTGTGCGCGCGGCATTGTCGGTGCGCGCGACACTGATGGCATTGGCCAGCCGCTGGGCGCTGGCATTGATTATCGGTGGGGCGACAGAGGCGCATGCTCGCTTGTCACTTGGCGCTGCCGAGACCACGGGGCCGACCGTGGCGCTAGGCGTTGGGAGGCTTGCCGGGACGCCACGGGGCGCGTCCAAGGGGTCATGGGTCGATGATGGAAAGCAGCCCATGACATTATACATGATTTAGGAAAAAGACTATGGGTTCACGTGAACCCATACCCCTCAAACTGGATACGCCTCTGGATAGCAGGTGGATTCACACCTCTTACAACTAACACAGTCCTCTATTCGTGGAGCATAAGCAATTTGTTTAGCCTTATAATCGTCCCAATGTATGATTTCTAATACATCTATGGAGCAGGCTCGGACACATTAAGTACATCATATACACATATCATAAGGGGTTCCTCATCTAAGACTCTCGATTTCTCTCCTGCGAGAGAATCAGAACTGTGCCCGTTCCATACGAGGTCCTCATTTCATTTCGAAATTACTTTTCTATGATAAGCATGTTTGTACATGAGCATGCTCCATAAGATCCGGTACAAGATTCTGTTTTATCTAGTTCACTTATAGGATTTTATAATATGTAAATGTATTCATTTCCTTTGCATTGACACCGTCAATACTACTATCAGAGTGAAACAATGAATCTAAAGATTCTAGGATTCCTCCCGGAGGCAAATACTTTTATACATACTTCTTTTGCATGATCCACACCATCCTCTATTCTTGTAAGATGACTCACACTAGTTAACAGCCCGTCATGCACTACATCATAGGCACATTGGGAGCAGAGATAATTGTACCCATGTACATAAAAAAATTACAGCACAATCCTCGGGCTTTATTTATAAAGTCTATATTCCTTGACAATCATAGCCCAAAGATCTATGAATTAACCTATGCTTGACTAGTCAAGCAGGCAAACGAACAAATGAGCTTGCATCCGATTCGAGCGGATACTTCCCCCAACTAACGAAGAGATCTTGGCGGAATTGCTACATATGAAATTGAGCATAGTTTTGCAAAGAAATAATCTACTTGTTTTTTCTGAATATATGGGAAACATGTTCAATATCATTTGATTGAATGATTGACCCTACCCCTTGCTGTTTGAAGAAACCCTTTACTTCAATTGGTATTCGATTTTCTTTAATCAGGTTGCGAAGTAATGCTTTATCATAAAGATTTTATTATAATTGCATTTACACTGACGGTGTTACTTACCTTGTGGCGAAATCAAAGCAAGCATAAGCTCCATTTTTGTGAAGAAGACGAGCGATGGCTCTCGTATCAGAGTAAGTTCCAGTGACATTACTACAGGCTGAGAATGAACCCAATAATGGCCTATTCATAGACTTGTAGAACTCAAGCTGAACTCTCAAAGCTTCCATATCCACAAGGCCATTTTCATCCAAACCAATCTCCACAACCTCTGCTAAACTTTGTCTCCACGAAAGGATGTTAGAGTGATGCTCATAAGGGCCAACAAATACTACCCATCTCTCTTCTGTCTCATTTCGGAAGCATTTTGTGAGGACTTCTTCTCTTACGATTGAAGGGACTGCAATTCCCATAACTTCTTGGAGCCTTTTAATGGCTGCAGTAGAACCAGAACCACAGAATATGATAGCATCTTCTTCTCCTCCCCCTAAGCATTTCTTCACGTAGGCTGCTGCTTCATTCACTATTTTCGTGGTTTGGTATCCAACGTAACTGTCACTGGTATGACTGTTACCTTCACAAAGTAAAATCAGAAGTTAAATTACACTACTGATACTGATAGTGTAAAATTTTTGGGGTATATATAGAAAGAAGAACTAAGGGAAACTTACCATAGAAAGGAAGGACGTTATTAGTGATATAATTTTCAATATAGTGAAGGCATCTTCCAGAGGCAGTGTGATCAGCATAAGTAAGCCTACGTTTTCCAAAGGGTGTCTCAAAATCGATATTTTCACCAATTATCTGAGAACGCAGCCATGAAAGTTTCTTTTCTGCAGAATCACTCTTGGATACACCTTCCTTCCCTAGCATATGAAATGACTCAATTCTACTCCTCAAGTCCTCTGGAGAAGCAGCAGACGAAGAACTAGTACTAGAATATTTAAATGGTATCACGTCAGATATTTTTACGCTATTGGGTCATTCAAAACTATGTACAAAGTAATAATTCATAAATTATAATGTTGAAAATAAGGCAGATCATCTGTTACTATAAATAAAAGTGACGTGATAATGTAAAAATTCTTTATACTATAATGAATATTAATTTAACTCTTTTGAAATAAATTTTTAGTAAAAATTTTTAACTTATATACATAGAGAGTTAACAAAAAATTCGTACTATCACTTTTTTATCCAAAAAGTAGACTAATACTACCTTTGTCTCACTATATTTGCCACATGGTGTTTTCTAGATTCAAGTACGAAACATTTGAGTTTTGACCATGTGTTGCTTAACAATAAGGATATTATAACTTACAACAATCTTCGTGTAATTTTAGAATATGTGAAATTTTAACTAAAAAAAGTTATTTAATACTCTTTTTGTTTCAATTTATGTGAACCCATTTGACTGGACACAGAGTTTAAAAAAAGAGAGAAAACTTTTAAACTTGTGATGTAAAATGAGGTGTGGCTATAAATCATTGCATAAAGGTAAATTGTTTTCAAATAAAAAAAGGGGTCATTCTTTTTTGGCACGAGCTAAAAAGGAAATAAATTCATATAAATTGAAACGAAGAGAATATAGTTTTACATAGCTGAGAAAATTAATCTTCATAAGAAATAATGTTCTTTTATCTATTACTCTTATTTTACCTTTTATTTATCGATAAAATTTCAAGAATTAAATCTAACATGAGAGTGATCAAAAAGTTATTAAACTATATATATATGTCTACATCTTAAAAATGTTATTTAATTACTATTTTAAAACAATCTAAGTATTATATATAGGACACAAATCTGTAACAAATTTGGAATACGATAAAAGTACGTAAATCTTGCTTCCTAAGTTTAGACCACTTTTGTTCGTATTGTACCCATTGATTAATGCGAAACAATAGGAACAATTACGTCCTTTTTCCTTTTCATGGGTCACTCACCCCATTTCTGCTCAACTTTCCCTTTATAACTAAAAGACAATGAATTATATTCTTGAAAGGGAAAGAAACAAAAGAATATTCTTACTAGTACTTACTTTTGATCTGGTGGCTGTACTTTGTATTATTACTTCGCCAATGATAAGACGGCACTTAATCTTTGAATTGAGACCACTCTTATTAGAGTGATCAAAATCTAACTTTTGATATATCTAAGTATTCTAAGAGCAGCCTTTCTAATACTGACTTAGAAACCAACTGAATTTTCAATTCAGAAAAAGGAGGAGATTTGCAGCTTCAACAGCTTGCCATGAATACAGAGAAGAAAACGATATATATTGAGATTTTAGACATGGGCACCTTTTTTTTTCTTTTAACAATTAAAATTAATATGTGGGGTCCATCCATTGTAGAGCAAAATAAATATGGCATGTGCCTATATTTGCTGATCAAGTTGTGTGGACAAAATTGATCTTTGTTGGCCAAGGGATGAAGTATGTGGTTGGGGCTTCTTTGCTCAACTCGGAGGCCACGACTGCTATAAACAGAGGAGGTTTTTTATTACATGATTAGAAACAGGATTGAGAATATTACATATACAGTAATGGAAAGTCTTAGAGGAAAAGAGAGTGAGGAATATTACGGTGATGCCAGAAAATTAAAATAAAGTTTTTTCTTTTAAATGTGTAGTGATTTTTTAAGTATTTTACTTAGTACTACTAAGTATAATTTTCTTTGAACGTGTAGTAGTCTTTTAAGTATGTTACTTAGTAGTTAGTACTATTAAGTATAATTGTTTTTAGTAGATTACTTTGGTTCTCGGCTGATGATTTTTTTCCGTTCCTAATGCAAAAGGGGTTTCCATATTAAAATTCTGGTGCCTTTTTTTTCTGGTGTGTGTGAGTAAAATCTAATTTATCCTCTTAATCTTTAAGGGTTAAAAAATTATACTCTCTTAACCTTTTGAATGGAAATGACAATTCCCTTATACTTAAAGGTCATCATCTATAAAAATATAAAGTCAGAACAACCCCTCATTTTGGAGGGAATATTTTTGGCACTATGAAATATCTTTGCGCTGTATTCCTGGTAAAATTTTATTTGCATAAATCATAGTCATTCACTTTTAACTTTTAAGTGAAAGCTTGGTTTACTAGTATAGGAATTTGAGAGAAAACTAATTTGCATGGTCATAATATTTTTCTAATATATTCAATGAGTTATTGAGTTTATTCCAATATGTTCATTATTTTCCTTTAGCAATTGAAGTTCTTTTGTACTTATATTTATTTAATGAAGGAGAATGATAAGTATTCCGGTATGTTCTTTGTCTGTTAGGTGGTGCTTTATAGAATGGTCTAAAGCTATGTAGCCTGTATGTAGGGGCAGATACATTCTACTGACTAGATATAAATGCGAGGAACAAAGAGATGGGGTTGCATTTTTAGAAGATTTTTGTGATTCAAAGTGCGCTTAGGTGCTCAAAGACAAGTGTCCTTGCTACAGGGACAAGAAGAACAAAAGGAGGTTGTTTGGTTGGGAGATAAGTTATGTCAGAATTAGTTATTCCGGTATTGTTATTTCACCTTTTTATAGGGATAAAAATAACACTATAATTTCGGATTAACTAATCCTCGGATTAAGTATATCTTGATTTTGTCCTAATTTCATGATTAATTATCCCTTACCTCTCATACCAAACGAGCCCTAAACGAGAGCTGAAATGCCCTTGAAATTTACTTCATTTTTTGAGTACAAGGGGGCTGTTGTTCCTATTCAAAAGATAAAGGGGTATAGTCATGGGCGGATTTAGGGGGTGGACGGGTTCACCCGATCCCCTTTGTCAGAAAATTATACTGTACATATAAGGCATAGCTAGTGATCAAGAGGATTCAAAATCTTTATTAGGTCGTTGGTTCAATTCCCATTGGCCAAGTTGGTTGTTGTTTCCATTCAAAAGATAAAGAAAATATAGTTTCCCAACACTTAAAGGTTAAGGGGTAACTCTTTTTAGATCTCAGTTTGAAGCCTCGTGGTACATGGAAGGCTATAATTGACCATTGACATTTAATTACTGGCCACGGAAAAAATTAACTTTCTGTTAGTCAGCCATTAAAGAACTTATAAAATTATTAGCTACTCTAACATGTCTTGAAGAGGATTTAATTTATCACTTTATTAGCTTTATAAGTTTATGATTTTGCTATATCAAGGATAATATTTTCTATTCCAATTTATGTAAAAGTCTAGATACAAAGTTTAAGAAATAATTTTTTTTTTTTTGAAATTTGTGATCTAAACAAACCATAGAAACTTTGTGTAGTTAGAAATCATCTCATTAAGATAAAAAGAAAAATTTAAAAATTGAATTGTTACTAAATAGAAAAATATAATTCTCTTTGGGACCGAAAGAGGAAAGAGTATCACATTAAATTGGGATAGAGGAAGTACTATATACCCTATAATATGATTCAATTATAAATATACCTAATATACTTTTAAATCAAACACTTACATTCTAATACTATGAAAATTCTATACAAATATATTAGCTTGAAAAATATTTCCATTTTACTAGGGTATAGATGTTTAGTTTTAAAAAACATGAGGTGTAAATTTAACTAAATATAACTAATAAGTATATTAAGATACAACAACAACAACAACCCAATAGAATTTCACTAATTGGGTTTGGGGAGGGTAGTGTGTACGCAGACCTTATCCCTACCCCAAAGGAGTAGAGAGACTGTTTTCGAAAGACCCTCAGCTCAAGAAAATAAAAAGACAAAACGACAAGAGGAGACAACATTAGTATCACCACAACAATCATAAAAAAAATAGGAACACCATGAAATGCAGAAGAAAGATGCAAAGCAAAAACGATAGGTAGTAAATAGGACATGTACTGAAAAGCGAAGTAGTAAATACAATATTGTCACTAGCTACCCTAGACAAAAATCCTACGTGGCCAGCCCCACAATGGTACGAAGTAAGTCAAGACTCAACTACATCCTAACCTACAACTCTAATACTCAACCTCCACATCTTCCTATCAAGTGTCATGGCCTCGAAAATCTGGAGCCTCGCCATATCCTGTCTGATCACCTCTCCCCAATACTTCTTAGGCCGCCCTCTACCTCTTCTCGTGCCCTCCACAACCAGCCGCTCACACCTCTGTACTGGAGCATCTGGGCTTCTCCTTTGAACATGACTGAACCATCTAAGCCTCGCTTCCCACATCTTGTCATCAATGGGAGCCACGTGTACCTTCGCCCGAATAACATTATTCCTAATCTTATCTATCCTAGTGTGCCCGCACATCCACCTCAACATCCTCATTTTTGCTACTTTCATCTTCTCGATATGTGAGTTCTTAATGGGCTAACACTTAGCCTCATACAACATGGCTGGTCTAACCACCGCTTTATAGAACTTACCTTTGAGTATTGGTGGCACTCTCTTGTCACACAGGACTCCAGATGCTAACCTCCACTTCATCCATCCTACCCCAATACGGTATGTGACATCCTCGTCGATCTTCCCTCCCCCCTGGATAACCGAACCAAGGTACTTGAAGTTGCCTCTACTCGGGATGACCTGTGATTCAAGCCTCACATCCACGCACACTTCCTCTGGCTCAGCGCTGAATTTACACTCCAGATATTCCGTCTTCGTCCTACTCAACTTGAAACCCTTAGACTCAAGAGCATGTCTCTAAACATTTAGCCTCTCATTAACAATCGGCTCGCGACTCATCAATCAGAACTATGTCAAGTATAAGATATAATTAATAATAGGCAAATTTAAATTACAAGTATAACGTTACTTTGTAAGTAATGTGAAGAAATTTAAGAGAATAAGCATTTTTAGTGAAAACTTTTATTCACGCTGTCGTAAAATTTGGGAGTTTTTTTTCAAATATCTATTTGTTTATAGATTTTAACAAGTTTTTGGCATATTTTTAAAACAAAATCTTTAAATCCCAAAAACAGTCTACTCACAAAATTTCAAATTCTTTTCAAGTTAAATAAATGTCCAAATAAAACTTTAACTTCCAAAAATTATTTTCAATACAACTTTAAAAACTTATTTTTCAAGTTTCAACCAAATCTATGTCCAAACGCTAGCTTAATAAGCGTATCAATTAAAATATTTGTAATAATTTTGTTGCACTTTAAACATGGAAGCTATTGTATTTTTAATATTATTTTATTATATATGAATTTTTTCAGTTTTAGTTTGCTTATTTATTGTTTTGTTTCAAATTATTTTAAATTTACTTAATTTTTGTGGATTTCCATTATATGATAGCATGTTTCTAGAAAAAGAGATAACATCATTATATTTAGGCAGAATAGCATAGTAAACACTTGTACTTGTTTCGGTTTGACATCCCAATCTTTTCATTTCACTTTTTTTTTTTATCCAAACCCTTCTACTTGATAAAAATCTATGTTTTGAAGCCTAGTAAACACTTGTACTTGTTTCGGTTTGACATCCCGGTCCTTCTATTTCACTTTTTTTTTATCCAAACCCTTCTACTTGATAAAAATCTATGTTTTGAAACCTTGTGACGATGTGTGTCTCACAATCGCGCAATATCAGAATCCACATGTGATGAAATATTCCATGTCATTTTTTATTTTTCAAAAAATAAAAACAAACCCTTTTGACTTTTTTGCTTTTATTTTTCGACTTTATCTTCATTTTCCCCCCTACTCCACCATCTCTTCTCCTTAGCATCAACAACTCCACTACTGCCATCGCCGAAAAATTCTTCCGGCCACCGGAGAACACCATGAACCTTCGCAAGTTAGCCATAATAAAACTCTTTCGCACTCCTCCATCTTTATTCCTTCACCAATACAACCGAAAAGATAAATTCACTTCCTAATCATATTCAGAATTTTACTTCTCCATTAAAATCTGGTGATCACTCTTTATTCTCTATTAGTTTCTTATTATTAACAAACAACACACTTTATTCCTAGATAAACTGAATAGATATTTTCCCCTAAAAAAGGTAGATTCACTTCTCCATTAAAATCGAACAACTCATCCTTTTCAATTTAGAAAAATGTTATCTAGAAATTACAATGATTTTTATCTGTTGGATGAGAATAGGGTCAAGGTAAAATAGTTTTTGGGTGAAAATTGGGAGGGAGAACGGGAAGGGGGTGCAGGTGGGGGGTGACGGGTGGGAGAGAACGGGAAGGGGAAGAAAGAGAAAAAGAAATAGAAATGGGAGATGGGTTTTGGGGAAGAACGGGAAGGGGGGTTTGGGTTAGTTTTTTCCTTTGTATTTTACTGTTTTTTTCATTTTTATTATTTTTTTCTTGTTAGTTCAATCATTTCTTAGGCCAAGTTTTTATGTTCACGCTCGTTGTATGCGTGAATTACATGCTTGTTGTCCAACTCAGTCATAATGTTGTCACATATGATTGGTCAACGGTCAGATGAGTTTAAAATATAGATTTTAATTAAGTAAAAGAGTTTGGATAAAAACAAGTTAAGTAGAAGGACCGGGATGTCAAAGCAGAACAAGTTTAGGGGTCTACTAGGCCATTCTGCCTTATATTTGTATAGGATTTCGATACTATTGAAGGTGCAAGTGTTTTCTTATAAACTACAAATGTACATATTCGACTAATTTAATGTAATTTACTGTATTCACCATAAATTAAGTAAACAACAACAATAACAAATCCAGTTTAATCACATATGTAGAGTCTGGGAAGGTAGTGTGTACGCAGATCTTAACCATATCCTATAAAGGTAAAGAGATTATTTCCGATAGACCCTCGGCTCAAGGAACAATAAAAGTAAATCAACAAACAATAGCAACAACAATGAAATAGGATAACGAAACCGAATGACACAACATGTAATAGAGAATTACAAATAAGAGAATACAAGAATATAGTACTAGTACTACCGGGAAGCCTAGTAGAAACTCCCGACTACCTGTCAACAATCCTAGTCATCGACCTACATACCTTCCTATAGTGGGTTATGTCCTTGGTAAGCTGAAGCAATGACATATCCTGCCTATCTTCCATAATTAAAAAGAGAATCTCTATATATTTCCTTTTGTTTGGGAGATTTGAAATTTTCTCATCTTCTAGCAGATTATATGTCTGAAAAGAAGGCTTCTTGCGTCTTAGTTGCGGGTAATATTCTTCTCGGCTGGCTAACAATGAACTGCCTCTTGATATTCAGAGATTAAGATGTCGTGCTCTGTATAAGGCTCTCCGCTTCTCTCCTCCTATTGATCAGACTTGTAATTCTGGTAACACCACCAGTTACACTTGTGTAGTTTTGAGCTTCCCCTTTAGATAGTCACATTGCACTGAGTTATTTTGTTGGCTATGGGACTTTTACTAAATGTTTTCGCGCCCAATTTTCCTTATTTTAGAATGGCATTCAAATTGTGTAATGAATATATCGTGGTATTAGGTGTAGGATTCCCGCAGTACAAGTTTATCTTCATCCGTTTTCTTTTGGATCTCATTTGAAAGGTCTCCCAACTAGAAATCCTCATTAATTAGGGTTTGTTAATACATGATTTTGCTATATATATATATATATATATATATATATATATATATATATATACTATATTATGCGTGTCAAAATTTCGTTTCCGAAAGAAACTCGGCTCCCTCCCTCCAAAACTCCCCACATTGCTCTTGAGATGACTCGAACTCACAACCTCTTGATTGAAAGTGGAGAATGCTTACCACTAGAGCAACCCATTCTTGTCTGTAGTTGTAATTGCATGGAACTATATTATGAGGGTCGATTTTTTATCTCCATTGTTTTTGATGATGCAGAATTGTGTAACCAATGGTGGCTATTTATAGTTGTAATTGCATGGAACTTTGTTTTTGCATAGCAAAAATGTGGTAGAGGATTTGTGTCACGACCCGAAATTTTCACCTTCGGACCGTGATGACACCTAACATTTCACTTGCTAGGCAAGCCAACGTTAAAATAATATTAGCCATTTTAAAATAATTTTTAAATTTATTAATAATAAAGAAACAAATGCGGAAGTAAGGTCTGAAATATAGTGAATAATCTATAAAACCAACAGCGTCTAAATACCATCCCAGAATTGGTGTCACAAGTGCACGAGCTTCTACAATAATAAAAATAAAGGCCTGAATAAAATAAAGCTGTCTGGAAATAAACACACAGCTAAGCTACAGTAGACGGGGACTTCAGAACTATGAACGCCGTGCAGTTATACCTCAAGTCTCCTCTGAGTAGCTAAAATCCGAGCAAGTCTATGGTACGCCGCTGGGACCAACTCCGAAATCTGCACAAGAAGTGCAGAGGGTAGTATCAGTACAACCGACCCCGTGTACTGGTAAGTGCTGAGCCTAACCTCGACGAAGTAGTGACGAGGCTAAGGCGGTTCACTTACATTAACCTGTACGCAATATTAGTAACAACATCAATAATAGAAATAAATCAGGTAACTCATTTATAATGGTTGAAGCCAACTCAGCAGTTATAACCAATTATCATTTCCATAAATTCTGTTGCAGCGTGCAACCCGCTCTCACAATATATTCACATTCAATTCTGTTGCAGCGTGCAACCCGCTCTCCCAATATTTTTCTTTTAATCAAGTATGTCATATATTTATTTCAATCAAGTATATATATAGACTTTTAAATAAGTCTGTTGCGGCGTGCAACCCGATCCTCCAATATGGACTTTCAAATAAGTCTGTTGCGGCGTGCAACCCGATCCTCCAATATTAACTTTTAAACAAGTCTGTTGCGGCGTGCAACCCGATCCTCTAATATGGACTTTCAAATAAGTCTGTTGCGGCGTGCAACCCGATCCTCCAATATGGACTTTCAAACAAGTCTGTTGCGGCGTGCAACCTGATCCTCCAATATTAAATTTTAAACAAGTCTGTTGCGGTGTGAACCCGATCCTCCAATATGGACTTTCAAACAAGTCTGTTGCGGCGTGCAACCCGATCCTCCAATATGTACTTTCAAACAAGTCTGTTGCGGCATGCATCCCGATCCTCCAATATGGACTTTCAAACAAGTCTGTTGTGGTGTGCAACCCGATCCTCCAATATGGATTTTTAAACAAGTCTGTTGCGGCGTGCAACCCGATCCTCCAATATATTCATTTCAATCAACTCTGTTGCGGTGCGCAACCCGCTCCTCCAATATATTCATTTACCAATTCTTATAGAATAAATTATCCCAATAAATGCAACAATTAATATAAAATTTTAAAACAACAAGCATTCAATAGTTATGATTTAATTATGAAACAAGCAATGACAATTAGTAATTTATTATGAAAATCGGGGAGAAAATAGACAGTTTAATATTTAATATGCTAAATATCAAGTAGCAATTAATACACATAAATCAAATAGCATGTAACAATTATTGCAGAAATTCAAGAATTAATATTTGTCAAGGAATAGGAAAGAAATAATTATTATAACAATTAATTCGTGTCTTAGAACAATTTATGATTTTCAAATAATTATGCAAATAATTAATTTGATGACGTATAGACACTCGTCACCTCGCCTATACGTCGTTCACACGCATTTCACATAACAAATAATTTAAGGGTTCTATTTCCTCAAGTCAAGGTTAACCACGACACTTACCTCGCTATGCAAATTTTAATAAATTACTCGACCACAGCTTTTCCTTTTAAATTTGTCTCCAAAAGTTTCAAATCTATTCACAAATAATTCGATATACTCAATACAAATCGTAGGAATTAATTCCATATGAATTTACTAATTTTCCGGATAAAAATCCGAAATTCAGTTTAAAAATTGACAGTGGAACCCACATCTCAAATCTCGGAAAAACTTACGAAATCCGAACATCCATTCCGAGATGAGTCACACCATACAAAAATTATCAAATTCCGACATCGGATTAACCTTCAAATCTTCGTTTTACATTTTTGGAAGGTTTTGTAAACATCTAATTTTTCTTCCATAAATTCATGGATTCATGATGTAAATGAGTATGAAATCATGAAATATAATCAATATAGGATAAAGAATACTTACCCCAATTTTTTCCCGTAAAAATCGCCCAAAAATCGTCTAAACCGAGCTCCCCAAACTCAAAAATGAGTAAAATGGCTAAACTCCCCGTTTTATGGGGTTTCTGGCATTTTCGAGCGCCACAGGTAGCGTGGGGCGCTGCCTGTGGTGCACTTTCCAGAACACCAAAAATTTCCAGCGCCCCACGCTACCCTGGGCGCTGGCGGCTACAGATAATCTTTACTGACACGAAAATGGGCATAACTCTCTCATACGATGTCCGAATTCGATGATTCTTTTTGCTATGGCTCCAAAATTTTAATACGGATCTAATGCTTCTATCAAAACAGAATTTGGAATTCATTTTCTTAATGGGGTACCAATTAATCTTAAAGAAATGATATCGAACGTTCTTGAAATGCCAAAATTAAATTCTGTTGACCACCCGAAATCCACGTGAGACCCTCGGGATCTCAACCAAATATATCAACAAGTCCTAAAATATTATACGGACTTACTCGGGGTCTCATATCATGTCAAACGACGCTAAAATTATAATTCACACCTCGATTCGATCTTTTGAGTTTCCAAACTTTTCAATTTACAAATCTTGTGCCAAAACATGTTAAATGAATCCAGAATGACTTTAAATTTGGCACACAAGTCATAAATTACATAAAAGAGCTATTCCAATTTTCCGAATCGGATTCCGACCCCGATATTAAAAAGTTAACCCCGTGGTCAAACTTAGAAATCTTTAGCCTTTAAATTACTAGTTTCCGTTAAATGGTCATAACTTGAGCTAGGGACCTCCAAATTAAATTTCGGGCATACGCCCAAGTCCCAAATCACGATACGGACCTACCAAAACTGTCAAAATACTGATACGGGTCTGTTTGCTCAAAATGTTGACCAAAGTCAACTCAATTGAGTTTTAAGGCTCTATTTCACATTTTAATCCATTTTTCACATAAAAACTTTCAGGAAAATTTTACGGACTGCGCACACAAGTCGAGGAATGATAAACGGTGCTTTTCAAAGTCTTAGAACATGAAATTACTTATTAAATTTAAAGATGACATTTTGGGTCATCACATTCTCCACCTCTAAAACAAACGTTCGTCCTCGAACGGAGTTAGAAAATGTACCTGAGTTGGAGAAAAGGTGTTGATATTTACTCAGCATGTCCGACTCGGACTCCCAGGTAGATGCCTCTACCAGATGACCTCTCCATTGCACTCAAACTAAAGGATAACTCTTAGACCTCAACTACCGGACATGCCGGTATAGAATAGCCATCGACTCCTCCTCGTAAGTCAAATCTTTGTCCAATTGGACTGAGCTGAAATCTAACACATGGGACGGATCACCATGATATTTTTGGAGCATAGACACATAGAATACCGGATGAACCGATGATAAACTAGGTGGTAATGCTAGCCTGTAGGCTACTTCACCCACCCTTTCAAGAATTTCAAAGGGTCCGATACACCTAGAGCTCAACTTGCCCTTTTTTCCGAACCTCATTACACCTTTCATAGGTGAAACCCGGAGCAATATTCTTTCTCCAACCATGATTGCAATATCACGAACTTTATGATAACTCTTTTTCCTAGACTAAGCTGTGCGAAGTCGATCCTGAAAAATCTTGACCTTATCCAAGGCATCTTGTACCAAATCGGGTACCCAACAACCGATCCTCTCCCGGTTCAAACCAACTGGCGATCGACATCGCCTTCCGTATAATACCTCATATGGATTCATCTGAATGCTCGACTGGTAGCTATTATTATAAGCAAACTCCGCAAGTGGCAAGAAATGATCCCAAGAACTTTCAAAGTCTATAACATAAGCGCATATCATATCTTCCAATATCTGAATAGTGTGCTCTGACTGTCCATCTGTCTATGTATGCAATGATGTACTCAACTCCACCCGCGTGCCTAACTCACGTTGTACAATCCTCCAGATATGTGAGGTAAACTATGTACCTCGATCTGAAATAATAGACACAGGCACCCCGTGAAGGCGTACAATCTCACGAATGTAAATTTCGGCTGACCTCTCTGAAGAATAGTTAACTGCCACTGGAATGAAATGTGCTGACTTGGTCAACCTGTCCACAATGACCCAAACTGCGCCAAATTTTCTCTAAGTTCGTGGGAGCCCAACAACAAAATCCATAGTGATATGCTCCCACTTCTACTCAGGAATTTCTAACTTCTGAAGCAAACCACCAGGTCTCTGATGCTCGTACTTAACTTGCTGACAATTCAGACACCGAGCTACATATGCAACTATATCCTTTTTCATTCTCCTCCACCAATAATGTTGCCGCAAATCTTGATACATTTTGGCGGTACCTGGATGAATAGAATACGTGGAACTATGTGCTTCTTCAAGAATTAATTCACGAAGCCCATCCACATTAGGCACACAAATACGACCCTGCATTCACAGAATTCCATCTTCCCCCACAACAACCCATTTGGCATCACCGTGTCGCACCGTGTCCTTAAGGACAAGTAAGTAAGGATCATCATACTGCCTCTCTCTGATGCGCTTATATAAAGAAGACCGGGCGACTGTACAAGCTAGAACCCGACTGGGTTCTAAAATATCTAACCTCACGAACTGATTAGCCAAAGTCTGAACATCTACAGATAATGGCCTCTCACCAACCGGAATATACGCAAGACTGCCCATACTCACAGCCTTTTTACTCAAAGCATCGACCACCACATTGGCCTTTCCGGGGTGATACAAAATGATGATATCATAGTCTTTCAATAACTCCAACCATCTCCTCTGCCTCAAATTAAGATCTTTTTGTTTGAACAGATATTGAAGGCTGTGATGATCAGTAAATACCTCACATGAGACATCGTAGAGGTAATGCCTCCAAATCTTCAGCGTATGAACAATGGCTGCCAATTCTAAGTCATGGACAAGATAATTCTTCTTATGAACTTTCAATTGCCGCGTCGCACATGTAATTACCTTGCCATATTGCATTAATACTGCAACAAGCCCAATGTGAGATGCGTCACAATATACCGTATATGATCCTGAACCTGTGGGTAATACCGACACTGGCGCCGCAGTCAAAGCGATCTTGAGCTTTTGAAATCTCAACTCACACTCGTCTGACCATCTGAATGGGACACCTTTTTGGGTTAATCTGGTCTTAATAGTTGTTCATAATCAATTACAGAATCGTCAATTAACTTCATGTTAACAAAAATCTCGTTTCAAACCTTCACAATACTAATAACGAGATGCGAGGCATGAAAACATCATAATTATTTACCCGAATTAACGAGTCACATTTAACGCCACCTGGGCGGGCACCTACCTCGTAGGTTACAACTCAATATTACAACATGAATTTGGCAAGTATGCACAGAGAATTTCATACAAATATTTTAAAATAAACCTAGCAGGCATGAATCCCTATTAGTACTATAGTACAAATTTAATTTCACAAGGGAGGATTTAAACACAAGGGTTTTTATCACAAGGATCTCGTCCTTATATAACTTCCACCGCAGCTCGTAGCCCGGTTTAAACATATCATTTTATATTAAAATGTGAGGATTTCGTTCTCAGTTTTGAATCACAAGTAATATGCACATCGTACCAATCGAAAATTTCCATTTTCTCCTTTTAAATAACTTTCATTAAACAAAATCACAATACATAATGAACCCCACACCGGTAGGGCATATAATTCACAATTTGTAATTAATTATCCAAAAATACATCAGAACATACCGAAATAAGTACCAGAAAGGCACCTTTATCCTCACAGATCTTATTAGAGTCCATCATGGAATGATAGGTGTAGTTATCTCAATAAAACTTCCCAACAGAAGTAGACACCTAAGTAGATTATCGAATTACGAAGCCCACTCATAAGTGGGACACAATAGGAGGATTCGTCTCGATACTCAGAACCAAATCAAGTTAAGAAAATTATTCCTTTATATTAAATCAAGGTTGCACGTGTAACGACACCATCTGATGTATCGACCTCCGCCTTACCATAAAATAATTATAACAATGGCTGGGTCTCCACCTCTAGGACGCCTTCTACCCGCCTATACTCCACCCCTAACTGGTCGTGTGGGTGGTGTAGTAACTGCAATGGGGCACGTAGCCTAAGTGCTTTGATGAAACATGTCTCTCCCAAGTCTGGGACAATTTTCTCATGATGTGCCTAGTATCACCGCATTCATAACAACCTATTTACGAGTTTGGTTGCTCATACTGAGTTTGTGCCAAATAACTGGAATAACCATTGTAGGACACTTATGTCAGTGGTGCATTAAAAGAACTTACTAGAGCACCTCGATTAATCCTATGTGCGAACTGGGCTAGCTGACTGCCCGAGCCCCCGCCTTAATGATTTATACTCGCAGAGTAGAATCCACTGAATCCCCCAGAACCTCGAGACGTCTTGGTCTCCTTAGTTTCATTTTTCCTTACCCCGAACACGTTTTATTATCTTGGCAATTTTTACCACTAGTGGAAATAAAGTATCAGCCTGTAGCTCCCGATTCATATAAAATTTTACGATCATAATTGAGTCCTTTAATGAGTATGTGTACTCGCTCTCTGGCTGTAGGAAGTAAAGTAGGAATATGACAAGCTAACTTATTGAACCTGATGACATATTATGACACCGTCATGGTAACCTGACGCAATCGTTCAAACCCTATGCGCCATGCATTACGGAGAGTCCGGGAAATAAACTCTTTCAAAAGTATTCCTGAGAACCGAGCCAAGTGGGCGGTGTTGTATTGGCTAGTCTGCCCTCTTCATAGGCTTGCCAGAGACACCTGTGGAGAATTATCTCTCCCAAGGCCAATTTCTTCTTTTGTTATGCTGACTCAACACTGTTGAGCTGACCCATTTCTTAACATACTCTTCGATTCTTCTTTGGGCTAGACTTTACCCTTATTTATATACAATGATCACAAAAGTAGAGCTCCATACAGACAATTCTTAGTCAAGAATCTCATCAACCACTGTACTGCCTCCGAAGTACCCCAAAATCCGTAACCGTGACATCCACACTGAGTAGACCTTCTGTAAATTTAATGGTGTTTCTCTAACCCCTTTGGTACTGAAGTATAAGATTATTTCGGAGGCAAATATACCGCAAGTCCCAACCTTTTTCTCTACAAGATCTCGGGCCTTAAACACATGTAAATTTTGGGAGAACCTTTTAATACCACATATATACATTTCGGGCCAAAACTGATGTAACACACGACTCGCAATCCATTCATCGATAGTGGACTCCCCCACTCAGCGCGAAGTTATAGTTCACCTCGTCTGATGGTCCACAATATTAACCTTCACAACTCGCATAAATCAACCAGATGCCAAGGTACGTTGCACCCCTCACATTATTCACTAGGTGATCTCCTTATACGTCCGCATCTTCAGTCGGAATCACACGTTGAGGCAATATTTGAGCATCTCTGGCTCCCTCGTAGTTTATCTGCGACATCACGAACCGTCGACGCACAACTGATACCGAGAGCGCAATGTCATACACGAGTAGATACAAAGGAATGTGACATATAGGTTTCAAGCAAGATCGATGTCACACGATAAGGAATGAAAGAGGTGATATTTTTCCTAAACTTCATAGCCTCTGAGAGATAAGTACAGACGTCTCCGTACCGATCCTTCAGACTCTACTAAGCTTGCTCGTGACTCGTGAGACCTATGTAACCTAGTGCTCTAATACCAACTGTCACGACTCGAAATTCCCACCTTCAGACCGTGATGGTTCCTAACATTTCACTTGCTAGGCAAGCCAACGTTAAAAATAATATTAGCCATTTTTAAACAATTTTTAAATTTATTAATAATAAAGAAACAAATGCAGAAGTAAGGTCTGAAATATAGTGAATAATCCATAAAACCAACGGCGTCTAAATACCATCCCATAATTGGTGTCACAAGTGCACGAGCTTCTACAATAATAAAAATAAAGGCCTGAATAAAATAAAGCTGTCTGAAAATAAACACACAACTAAGGTACAGTAGACGGGGACTTCAGAACTACGAACGCCGTGCAGTTATACCTCAAGTCTCCTCTGAGTAGCTAAAATCCGAGCAAGTCTATGGTACGCCGCTGGAACCAACTCCGAAATCTGCACAAGAAGTGCAGAGTGTAGTATCAGTACAACCGACACATGTACTGGTAAGTGCTGAGCCTAACCTCGACGAAGTAGTGACGAGGCTAAGGCGGTTAACTTACATTAACCTGTACGCAATATTAGTAACAACATTAATAATAGAAATAAATCAGGTAACTCATTTATAATGGTTGAAGCCAACTCAGCAGTTATAACCAATTATCATTTCCATAAATTCTGTTGCAGCGTGCAACCCGCTCTCACAATATATTCACATTCAATTCTGTTGCAGCGTGCAACCCGCTCTCCCAATATTTTCCTTTTAATCAAGTATGTCATATATTTATTTCAATCAAGTATATATATAGACTTTTAAATAAGTCTGTTGTGGCGTGCAACCCGATCCTTCAATATGGACTTTCAAATAAGTCTGTTGCGGCGTGCAACCCGATCCTCCAATATTAACTTTTAAACAAGTCTGTTGCGGCGTGCAACCCGATCCTCTAATATGGACTTTCAAATAAGTCTGTTGCGACGTGCAACCCGATCCTCCAATATGGACTTTCAAACAAGTCTGTGGCGGCGTGCAACCCGATCCTCCAATATGGACTTTCAAACAAGTCTGTTGCGGCGTGCAACCCGATCCTCCAATATGGACTTTCAAACAAGTCTGTTGCGGCGTGCAACCCGATCCTCCAATATGTACTTTCAAACAAGTCTGTTGCGGCGTGCAACCCGATCCTCCAATATGGACTTTCAAACAAGTCTATTGCGGCGTACAACCCGATCCTCCAATATGGACTTTTAAACAAGTCTGTTGCGGCGTGCAACCCGATCCTCCAATATATTCATTTCAATCAACTCTGTTGCGGTGCACAACCCGCTCCTCCAATATATTCATTTACCAATTCTTATAGAATAAATTATCCTAATAAATGCAACAATTAATATAAAATTTTAAAACAACAAGCATTCAATAGTTATGATTTAATTATGAAACAAGCATTGACAATTAGCAATTTATTATGGAAATCGGGGAGAAAATAGACAATTTAATATTTAATATGCTAAATATCAAGTAGCAATCAATACACATAAATCAAATAGCATGTAACAATTATTGCAGAAATTCAAGAATTAATATTTGTCAAGGAATAGGAAAGAAATAATTATTATAACAATTAATTCGTGTCTTAGAACAATTTATGATTTTTAAATAATTATGCAAATAATTAATTTGACGACGTATAGACACTCGTCACCTCGCCTATACGTCGTTCACACGCATTTCACATAACAAATAATTTAAGGGTTCTATTTCCTCAAGTCAAGGTTAACCACGACACTTACCTCGCTATGCAAATTCCAATAAATTACTCGACCATAGCTTTTCCTTTTAAACTTGTCTCCAAAAGCTTCAAATCTATTCACAAATAATTCGATATACTCAATACAAATCGTAGGAATTAATTCCATATGAATTTACTAATTTTCCGGATAAAAATCCGAAATTCAATTTAAAAATTGACAGTGGGGACCACATCTCAAATCTCGGAAAAACTTACGAAATCCGAATATCCATTCCGAGATGAGTCCAACCATACAAAAATTATCAAATTCCGACATCGGATTGACCTTCAAATCTTCGTTTTACATTTTTGGAAGGTTTTGTAAAAATTTAATTTTTTCTTCCATAAATTCATGGATTCATGATGTAAATGAGTATGAAATCATGAAATATAATCAATATAGGATAAAGAACACTGACCCCAATTTTTTCTCGTGAAAATCGCCCAAATATCGCCTAAACCGAGCTCCCCAAACTCAAAAATGAGTAAAATGGCTAAACTCCCCATTTTATGGGGTTTCTGGCATTTTCGAGCGCCACAGGTAGCGTGGGGCACTGCCTGTGGCACACTTTCCAGAACACCAAAAATTCCCAGTGCCAGGGCTAGCGCCCCACGCTACCCTGGGCGCTGATGGCTATAGAAAATCTTTCCTGACACGAAAATGGGCATAACTCTTTCATACGATGTACGAATTCGACGATTCTTTTAGCTATGGCTCCAAAATTTCAATACGGATCTATTGCTTCCATCAAAACGGAATTTGGAAGTAATTTGCTTAATGGGGTACCAATTAATCTTGAAGAAACGACGTCGAACGTTCTTGAAATGCCAAAATTAAATTCTGTTGACTACCCGAAATCCACCTGAGACCTCGGGATCTCAACCAAATATACCAACAAGTCCTAAAATATTATACGGACTTACTCGGGGTCTCATATCATGTCAAACGACGCTAAAATTACAATTCACACCTCGATTCGATCTTTTGAGTTTCCAAACTTTTCAATTTACAAATCTTGTGCCAAAACGTGTTAAATGAATCCAGAATGACTTTAAATTTGGCACACAAGTCATAAATTACATAATGGAGCTATTCCATTTTTTCGAATCGGATTCCGACCCCGATATCAAAAAGTTAACCCCGTGGTCAAACTTGGAAATCTTTAGCCTTTAAATTACTAGTTTCTGTTAAATGGTCATAACTTGAGTTAGGGACCTCCAAATTAAATTTTGGGCATACGCCCAAGTCCCAAATCACGATACGGAAACTGTCAAAACACTGATACGGGTCCGTTTGCTCAAAATATTGACCAAAGTCAACTCAATTGAGTTTTAAGGCTCTATTTCACATTTTAATCCATTTTTCACATAAAAACTTTCAGGAAAATTTTACGGACCGCGCACACAAGTCGAGGAATGATAAACGATGCTTTTCAAAGTCTTAGAACATGAAATTATTTATTAAATTTAAAGATAACATTTTGGGTCATCACAATATGCCACTTTTTACACTTCTTTTGCCACTTAATATAGCCTTCTAGAATGGCTAAGACATTTGTTCAAAAGCCTTTAAAATATTACCATATATATATATATATATATATATATATATATATATATATATATATATGCCTTCAATTAGTACCCAAGGGTGTGGTGGTCAATGAAATGGATGTGGATGCTAATCTTGGAGACCAGGGTTCAAATCGCAGCAGAGATAATAAATACTAAGTAGGTAATTTCTTTTCATTTCCCGTACCTGTGTTATTGGAATGTAGCAGGTACGTGGTAGAATAGTCGAAGTGCATGTAAGCCAGGGGCGGATCCAGAGTACAAAGACCGAGTTCACCAGTACCCAGTAGCTTTTGTTTATTGTATACGGTCGAAATAGATTTCGGCCTTCCTAAGTTCGATCGAGTTCAAGTGTTAAAAAGTCGGAGTGAGACTTTGGGAGTGAGCTCCGAAGTTAGTACTAATGAGTCTCGAGTCCGAAGGTCGCTCGAGGATTCGGCTCGATAACCTTATCGAGCCCGTGATCGAATCGATCCACAAGGAACTGCTTCGAGGTTGGAAATGTGCGACGCCCATCCCGAAGGTCGAACTCGAGCCAAGACCGAAAGACCCGACCCAGTATCGAGCTCACAGACAAGAGCCGTTGCATCCGCACCAAGAGAGAGAATCTTGGCGGGAATCGAGGAAGAGACAAATCATCGTGGGTCTTCCACTATATGCTATTTTATTATTTTTTGTAATGATCCTCTACTATAAAAGGGGGAATCCTTGTAAGCTTTCTATAGAGAAAAAAAGAAAACACATGGAATAGATTGGAACAAAAAGATCTTTTCTCCTATACTAAGATATTTCCCTGTGCTCGTTTTACTGGATCTTATTTATTCTTTCTGTTCATCATTGTCATTCTCATAATCAAAATACTCATGTCGTTATCTTTATATTAAAAGGTATTACGTATCCTTAAAACTATATATAAATTTAACATTATCCGATTTTTTGGGTAAACAGTTTGGCGCCCACCATTAGGCTAAGGATAATAGTGATCGTTTGATATAAATCTACAGTACACGCCAGCTTGCAACTTCAAATAAGCAATGACTTTACCTATCGACCACGAAGCCGGCCTTCAAGATGAAACCAACAACTTGGCACCCGGGGTCGGAAGGCCACTTAACGATGGCACTGAGGCTCGAATCGAAGTACCCAAAATTTGAGCCGAAGTACCATTGGATATCAATTAACAAATAGCTTTAGAGGCGAATCAGCGTTCCGAACCGGAAAGAAGCATTCAGGGCGGTACTCGATCCATAGCCCGAGATACCCATAACGCGGGGGAAATCGGGGCCAGCTTACGTATGATCTTCGAGATGCTACAAGCCCAACAAGTAGCTATAGCTCAGTTACAGAGCCAAACTCGTGTACAAAGCAGGCCGGACTCCAATCCACTTCGAGAAATCACCCCCGGAACGGAGCCCGCCATAGTGAAATCAAACGAGCAAGAATCGGGGACCACTCCTGAAATTACTAAATTACTCGAGGAACTCACAAAACGAGTCGAAGCCAACGACAAGAAAGTGGAAACATACAATGCCAGGGTCGATCAAATCCCGGGGGCTCCACCAATGATAAAAGGGCTTGATTCAAAATAATTCATACAAAAGCCTTTTCCCTCGAGTGCGTCACCAAAACCAATCCCCAAAAAATTCCGTATGCCCGAAATTCCCAAATATAACAGTACGACCGATCCTAACAAACATATCACCTCTTATACATGTGCCATCAAAGGTAACGATTTGGAGGACGATGGGATCGAATTCGTGTTGTTGAAAACGTTTGGGGAGACCCTCTCGAAGGGAGCGATGATCTGGTATCACAATTTATCACCAAATTTCATCAATTCTTTTGCCATGTTAGCAGATTCGTTCGTGAAGGCACATGCTGGTGCCATAAAGGTTGCAACAAGGAAATCAGACCTCTTCAAAGTAAAGCAAAGAGGTAATGAAATGTTGAGGAAATTCGTATCCCGATTTCAAATAGAACGCACGGAATTGCCACTGGTCATAGACGATTGGGCCGTACAAGCTTTCACCCAAGGGTTGAACGAGCTAAGTTCGACAACATCACATCAGCTGAAACAAAATTTGATCGAGTATCCGGCAATAACTTGGGTAGATGTACACAACCGATACCAATCGAAAATTAGGGTCGAGGATGATCAGCTGGGAGCTCCGTATGGACCCGTGCATCAGAACATGACAGCTACTAAAAACCAAAAGGAGATCGACAGAGAACAAAGGTCAAACAAAGACCGATATCAACCATACGTCGCAGATCGGGTGAACACCGGTTCAGCATGTAATGCAGTTCAGAACAATCAAAGGATTGATCGAGGGCAAAATTCTTGGGGAGTTATGAGCAAGAGCGGCTTTGATAAATATGCCAATCCTATAGAAGCACCTCGATTATCAGAATATAACTTCAGCGTTGGTGCATCCGTTATCGTGTCGGCTAACGGACGCATCAAAGACACTAAATGGATCGACCCATGAAGATCGATCTTGTCTAAAGGAATTCCTATCAAATTTGCGAATATCATGACACCCATGGCCACAGAACGGAAGATTGCAGGCAACTAAGAGAGGAAATAGCCCGCTTATTTAACAAAGGGCACATTCGGCAATTTCTAAGTGATAGGGCGAAGAACCATTTTAAAAATAGGGATTTCGGCAAGAAAAATGAGCAAGAAGAACTGCAGCACGTCATTCACATGATCATCGGCGACATCGATACCCCTCAGGGACCAGTGCTTAAACGCACTAAAACATCGATTGTGAGGGAAAAACGATCTCGGACTCAAGATTACGCACCCATGGGGACTTTTTCCTTCGATGATGAAGATGTAGAAAGGGTCATCCAACGTCATAACGATGCACTGGTAATATCCGTACTCATGAATAAAACTAAAATTAAGCGTGCGTTAATCGATCCAGGTAGCTCGACCAACATCATCAGATTGAAGGTCGTAGAACAGCTCGGCCTGTAGGACCAGATCGTACCCGCAACTCTGGTTCTAAATGGGTTCAATATGGCATATGAAACCACCAAAGGCGAGATAATCCTACCAATAAACGTGGCCGGAACCATACAGAAAACAAAGTTTCACGTGATCGAAGGCGATATGAGATACAACGCCCTTTTCGGAAGGCCATGGATCCACAACATGAGAGCAGTACCTTCGACCCTACACCAGGCCCTCAAATTCCCGACATCAAGAGGTGTTAAAATGGTGTAGGAGAACAACCACCCGCAAAGGAAATGTTCGTCGTCTAGGAAGCAAAACCAATGTCCTCGCCTTTGCCGATAAAGGGATCGGGCTCAGAAGGAGAGCGGGACACCAAATAGCAATCACAGACATCGGCTTCGACCCAGCCAGATAACCAGAAGATCGAAGAAGATGATGATCAAAGGGTCCCTCGATCTTTCATGATTCCCGATGACTCCGACACCACCAAATCAACAATCAAGGAACTAGAGCAAGTCACACTAGTCGAGTACTGGCCCGAGCGAAAGGTATATTTGGGAACGGGGTTGAGCCCCGAACTCAGGAAGAAACTTGTTCAATTTCTTATTGATAACATCGATTGTTTTGCCTCGTCCCATTTAGATATAACAGGGATATCACCGGACATAATGAAGCATCGGCTAAGCTTGGACCCTAGGTTCAGACCGGTGAAGCAAAAGAGAAGACCCTAGTCCGAGGGAAAGCACGCATTCATAAAGGACGAGGTAACTAAGCTTCTCAAGATAAGGTCCATTCGGGAGGTGAAATATCCCGAATGGTTAGCCAACGTAGTTGTAGAGCTTAAAAAAGGGAACAAACTTAGAATATGTGTAGACTATAAGGATTTGAACAAAGCATGCCCCAAAGATTCCTTTCCGCTGCCCAACATCGATTGCATGATCGATGCCACGGCCGACCATGAGATCCTCACTTTTCTCGACGCCTATTCCGGGTATAATCAAATCCAGATGAACACGGAGGACTTGAAAAAGACTTCATTTGTCACCAAATATGGAACGTATTGTTATAATGTGATGCCCTTCGGGCTAAAAAATGCAGGGGTTACTTACTAATGCCTAGTAAATAAAATGTTCGAAGAACAAATAGGAAAATCAATGGAAGTTTATATTGATGACATGCTAGTTAAATCCCTGCGCGCAGAGGACCATTTGACCCATTTGCAGGAAACATTCAAAATTTTGAGAAAATACAACATGAAGGTCAACCCCGAAAAATATGCTTTCGGGGTCGGTTCGGGAAAGTTCCTTGGCTTCATGGTGTCAAATCGGGGAATCGAGATTAACCCCGATAAAATCAAGGCCATCGAAGACATCGTCGTTGTGGACAACGTGAAAGCCGTACAAAGGCTAACGGGTCGGATTGCAGCCTTAGGCCGGTTCATCTCGAGATCATCTGATCGAAGTCATAAATTTTTCTCTCTACTCAAAAAGAAGAACAATTTTTCTTGGACCCCGGAGAGCCAACAAGCATTAGAGGAACTAAAACGATATCTATCAAACCCACCACTACTTCACACTCGAAAAACAGACAAAAAAATTTGCTTGTACTTGGCAGTATCGAAAATCGCCGTAAGCGGTGTCCTAGTTCGAGAAGAGCAAGGTACGCAATTCCACGTTTATTATATGAGTCAAACCTTAGGAGAAGCGGAAACTAGATATCCGCTCCTAGAAAAATTGGCACTTGCACTGATAAGCGCCTCTAGAAAGTTAAAGCCGTACTTTCAATGTCATCCCATATGCGTATTAACCACTTACACGCTTCGTAATATTTTGCACAAACCCGAGCTATCAGGTCGACTGGTCAAATGGGCCGTCGAACTCAGTGGGTACAATATCGAATATCAATCCCGTACGGCCATCAAGTCTCAAATTTAGCAGACTTCGTGGCCGATTTCACGCCAACCCTCGTACCCGAAGTCGAAAAAGAACTTCTGTTGAAATCAGGTACATCATCGGGGGGTATGAATCCTTTTTACGGACAGGGTTTCGAACGTGAAAGGGTTCGGGCTAGGCATAGTTTTGAAACCACCCACGGGTAACACTATTAGGCAATTTATTAAAACTATCAGGTTGACTAACAACGAGGCCGAGTATGAAGCCACGATTGTAGGTCTCGAGCTAGCTAGAAACTTAGGAGCAGAAGTCATTGAAGCCAATTGTGACTCTTTGCTGGTGGTGAGTCAAGTAAACAAAACCTTCGAAGTTCGATAAGGTAGAATGCAAAAGTATTTAGACAAACTGCTTGTCACTTTGCACCATTTCAAACAATGGACTTTACGGAATGTTCCACGAGAACAGAATAATGAGGCCGATATGCTTGCGAATTTGGGATCGTCGGTCGAGGTAAACTTGGGCTCGGGGAATGTTGTTCAACTTTCGAGATCAGTAATCGAAGAAGGTCACACCGAGATAAATTATACAAACTTAACCTGGGATTGGAGAAATAAGTATATTGAATACTTAAAGAGCGGAAAGCTCCCATCGGACCCTAAAGATTCTAGGACCCTACGGACTAAAGTTGCTCGATTCACGTTGGCTTCGGACGGAACGCTGTACCGAAGGACATTCGATGGACCGTTGGCAGTATTCTTGGGTCTGGGAGATACCGATTACATCCTACAGGAAGTGCACGAGCGCACTTGCGGGAATCACTCCGGTGCTGATACATTTGTTCGAAAAATAATCAGAGCAGGGTATTATTGGATTGATATGGGCAAAGAATATGTGAAGGAATTTGTTCGTAAATGTGACAAATGTCAATGGTTTGCGCCAATGATCCATCAACCCGGAGAGCAACTTCACTCAGTCTTGTCCCCATGGCCGTTCATGAAATGGGGAATGGATATCGTCGGCCTTCTGCCATCGACCCCAGGTAAAGCCAAATTCATTTTATTTATGATTGACTATTTTTCTAAATGGGTTGAAGTGCAGGCGTTCAAGAAAATAATAGAGAAAGAAGTTATAGACTTTATTTGGGATCATATCATATGCCGATTCGGGATACCCTCCGAAATAGTATGTGACAATGGAAAATAATTCGTTGGCAGCAAAGTAACAAGATTCCTCGAAGATCACAAAATAAGAAGGATACTATCGACGCCATACCACTTAGTGGGAATGGACAGGCCGAATCAACGAACAAAACTGTCATCCTAAACCTAAAGAAGAGGTTGAACGGCGCTAAAGGAAAATGGAGAGAAATCCTGCCCGAATTCCTTTGGGCATATCGGACGACGTCAAAATTCAGTACGAGGGCGACCCCATTCTCCTTAGTATATGGGTCCGAAGCATTGATACTAATCGAAGTTGGTGAACCCAGTACCAAATTTTGATTCGTGATGGAAGAATCAAATAACGAGGCTATGAATACCAGCCTCGAATTATCGGACGAAAGACGAGAAGTTGCTCTCGTCCAATTGGCCGCCCAAAAGCAGCGAATCGAAAGATATTATAATCGAAGAACCAAGCTTCGCTATTTCAAGCCCGAAGACTTAGTGTTAAGAAAAGTCACCATCAATACCCGAAATCCGAATGAAGGAAAACTAGGACCGAATTGGGAAGGACCATATCAGGTGCTCGAGAACATCAGAAGGGGATCATACAGGCTTGGCATTATAAACGGCAAACAACTATCAAGCAGCTGGAATATATCACATCTGAAACGGTACTACTGCTAAGGTACGACATTTCCATATTCGTTTACATTTCAAAACTGACCCCTGCAGAAGTCCGAACAAGGGCTAAGATGGATCTTTCGCTTAAAAGCACGCGTAGCACTCCTTTTCCCTTAGACCGGTTTTATCCCAAATAGGTTTTTCGGAAAGGTTTTTACAACAATATCCGAGGCCTCTTTACAATCGACCCCGAATACTGAGGGGGCATTAGGCCCTCAAATACATCGAGTTCAGATGTGAGAGAGTTATTTCACAACAGGGTTCCAATAGGAAAAATTGTAAGAGCCAAATGGTCGAAACGAATCATGCTAATGTAGATTGGCCCGAACCTAGGCGCGAAACATGAACACATGTGTAATGACGTGCGAAGAAAGTTCTCTTCTTTATCGACATCTTATATCCAAGGAAAATTCCTCTATTTGGAGATTTATTATACAAACAGAATCAAGTTAAATTCGACCAATTAAGCCTACGGGCTACATTGCATCAAGTTTGAATCATTCACTCGACTGCTAAGCCTACGGGCTACTTCGACCATTATGCCTATGCGCTATATTGCATTGAGTTCGAATCATTCACTCGACTGCTAAGCCTACGGGCTACTTCGACCATTACCCCTACGGTCTACATTGCATCGAGTTCAAATCATTCACTCGACTGCTAAGCCTACGGGCTACTTAGACCATTATGCCTACGGGCTATATTGCATCGAGTTCGAATCATTCACTCGCCTGATAATCCTACGGGCTACTTTTTCTTTCGAGTTCGAGCAAGCACTCACTCGACCACTAAGCCTACAGGCTACTTCGACCGTTATGCTTACGGTCTACATTGCATCGAGTTCAAATCATTCACTCGACTGATAAGCCTACGATCTACTTTTTATTTCGAGTCACTCGACTACTAAGCCTATGGGCTACTTCGACCATTACGCCTACGAGCTACATTGCATCGAGTTTGAATCTTTCACTCGACTGCTAAGCCTACGAGCTACTTCGACCGTTATGTCTACGGGCTACATTGCATCGTGTTCGAATCATTCACTCGACTGATAGGCCTACATGCTACTTTTTATTTCGAGTTCGAATAAGCATTCACTCGACCACTAAGCCTATAGGCTACTTCGACCATTACGCCTACGGGCTGCATTGCATCGAGTTCGAATCATTCACTCGACGACTAAAGCCTACGGGCTACTTTTATTTCAAGTTCGAGCAAGCACTCACTTGACTATTACGCCTACGAATTATATTTCTTTAAGTTCGAATCATTAACTCAACTAGTAAGCCCAAGGGCTACGTCACTTCGAACAATCAATCATAGAGACTACGAAGTCAAAATTTGATTGAATTGTTAATATCCTTGTGAAAACATTTGTAAGGCACACATAAAGTCTTCACAAATTGGCCAATACAAAAATTTCTACATGATTGATTACAAACATAAAAAATTATGAACTAAGCTTCCTGATCATCCTCAGGGGCGTTTGCTTCTCTGTCAGGCTCTCCCCCATCCTCAGATCCGCTCTTTCTACCATCATCATCATCGCCATCAAAAGCCAAGGCTTCAGCTTCAGCTTCGAGCTCTTTAGCCTTTTTTATTTCTTCAGTAAGGTCGAAACCTCGAGCATGTATCTCCTCGAGGGTCTCCCTCCGAGACCTACATTTAGAAAGTTCGGCAATCCAATATGCTCGAGTGTCGGCAGTGTCCGCCGCCTCTCGTGCCTTCAATTTTAACAGCCTCGGCATCAGCCCGATGCACGGCAATGGACTTATCCGCCAAGATTTTCGATGACACAACCTCTGCCTTGGCTTTAACAAGCTGGGCTTCAGGCTCCTCGATCATCTTCGCTTGAGCCGAACCCTTTTTCTTAACGTTTCGAAGCTGAACATCGGCCGATAATAAGTTGGTCAAAATTGTCTCTTTTTCCGCATCCAGGCGTCGATAGTCTCCTTCCACCGATTACATTCAGCTTTGATTTGATCGACTTCTTCCCGAAGTGACCCGATCTTTTCAACCTTTTGCTGCAGCTGAGACAACGAAGGGTTAACTTCCACAGTCGAGTCAAACCCATACTTTAACAGAACGAGGCTCACCTGCTTATCAAGTTCGGCCTCTTCTTCAAGAGCCTTAGCCAAATCCGCTTGGAGTTCGTTTATAGCCTCATCCTTTTGGCTATAAAGAAGCCGCATGGTGTCTCTTTCCCCCGAGACCTTCTGAAGCTCGACCTCACACTGGTTAAGGTCGACTCGAAACCTACTAATGGCCTACACAGTAGGGAAAGAACACGATTCAAATTCGAAAAAGAACAAAGAAACCAAGTATAGTAAAATCATTACCCGAGTAATGAAACGTTGGGCCTCTTATAGTAGAAGAGAAGCGTCCCCAATATCGGAAGCATCATCGACTCCAGTAAAGCAATCCCGAAAGGGATCCCCTACACTAGAGCCTCCGCCCATATTGGGGGTCTTAAATTCTAGAGCTTCCTTTAACGCCTCCTCAGAAAAGGTATGAAGAGAAGGCAAATAACCCACTGTCATAGTCCCAAGCGAATCACTCGGGGCGTTCTGATCAAGACTCGGGATCCCGGGGTCAACCCCGACCGGTACAGCCGCCTTCGTCTCAGGAGCTTCGGTGACCTCGATAGCTCTCACATATCGGGTCACCAAAGCTAAGGCAGCTCCTTCTTCATCTTATTCTTCTTCATCTTCTTCTTCTTCTTCTATCAGTCGTTGGACCGAGTCAATCGAATGGGTAATTGCCTTCCTCCTCACCCTTCGAGTTTTGGGCTTGGGGCCCTCTGACAGAGAGGCAGCTTTTCGCTTCTTGTCTTTGCCCGGTTTTGGGACCGGGGACTTGGTTCCTTCTTCACCGCTCGAAGGCCTCAAAGCGGCGTCCTTGGTTATACCTGCATGAAAGGAAATCGGTAACGAATGGGGCACAAAGAACACTTCAAAAAATCCAGCCCCCCGGCTTTGATGAAGAAGAAGCGAAGTAGGATTACTATACGCCATAGAGAGGGATGAATTTGACCGAGGGTGACCTGATATATCTTGCAAAAATCAATGATCACCGGGTCGACTGGACCCAATGTGAAGGGATAAGTGTAAACACTTAAAAATCCCTCCACATGAGTGATGACGCTCTCTTCGGGGGATGAAATTTGCAACACAACCTCAGAACCCCAGTTGCAGTCAATTCTAATGGCCTTGAGATGACCCTCCGTTATAGAGCACATATACATCGACACGTGATCGCATCGACCCGGGACGGATGAAGGATTCTCAGCCTTAAAATCAATCTTCAGAGTACACGGGCCGGGAACGTAGTCAAAGGTGGACGGCTCCACCGGCGCCTTGTCGCCGGACGGCCGTGAAGAAGAAGCTTTCTCCTTCTGAGGTACAATTTTCGAAGTCTTGGCCATTGATATGAGAAGAAGAAAGACAAAGAAAAGATGAGAAAATTTGGGGGAGTGAATGCGTAAAAGTGATAAATGATAGATGGAAGAGTTATTTATAGGCTCGCATCATGACGGTTCAATATCACAGGTGGCCGACCGCCATCTGACAAGCATTAAATACCTTGAAAGGCTAAATCGATGGGACAACTATCACATACGTCATAATCGATCCCTGTGAAAACGTCAGCTTATGACTCGATCGAACCGCCAAAAATCACATCGATTCTCACCGCATCCTTCGTGCGAAATGAGGGAACTATCTGTATACGGTCGAAATAGATTTCAGCCTTCCTACATTCGATCGAGTTCAAGTGTTCAAAAGTCGGAGTGAGATTTTGGGAGTGAGCTCCGAAGTCAGTACTAACGAGCCTCGAGTCCGAAGGTCGCTCGAGGAGTCGGCTCGATAACCTTATCGAGCCCATGATCGAATCGATCCGCAAGGAACTGCTTCGAGGTCGAAAATGCGCGACGCCCATCCCGAAGGTCAAACTCTAGCCAAGACCGAAGGGACCGACCCAGTAACGAGTTCGAGCCAGTATCGAGCTCACAAACAAGAGTCGTTGCAACCGCACCAAGAGAAAATCTTGGCGGGAATCGAGGAAGAGACAAATCATCATGGGTCTTCCACTATATATTTTATTTTATTATTTTTTGTAATGACCCTCTACTATAAAAGGGGAATCCTTGTAAGCTATCTACAGAGAAAATAAGAAAACACATGGAATAGATTGGAACAAAAAGATCTTTTCTCCTATACAAAGATATCTCCTTGTACTCGTTTTACTGGATCTTATTCATTCTTTCTGTTCATCATTGTCATTCTCATAATCAAAATACTCGTGCCGTTATCTTTATATCAAAAGGTATTACGTATCCTTAAAACCATATATAAATTTAACATTATCCGATTTTTCGGGTAGACATTTATACCTTGTATATGTACTAAGAAATTAATTAAATATCTATAAATATCATATTGTAAACCCATAAACTATTGTATATTAAGTTGAGATCGTTGTAGGAACCCATTAGCTTTAAATCCTGGATCCGGCTATGATGTAAGCTGCCTTTGACACTATCATTATAAACAAAATTATGCTTATCTGCATAAAGGAGGGCTAAGCCACTATTTCTTTTTGATTTATTTAATGTTCTAAGCTCAATGAGAATTATTTTGTCTCATTCGTGGTGTGTAGTTTGTTAGGCTCGGCCAAGTAGTTATACACAGGCTGATATTTAGAGCCTTCAAATTGAGTTCTAAAACTTCTAAATCCCTTCTTCCGTATAATGTACTCACACAGTCACACACAGAAGACCTGTGAAACACATACTATATTATGCGTGTCAAAATGTCATCTATGTATTCTATTTAACATCAAAGCAACTGCCCCAATTTCATTTGATATCATGGTTTCCTGTAATAGGGAAGACTATGCTTAGATCTTTTCCCTTTTCTTCTGTTGTAGCAATGATGTTTAGAGTAACACTGACTATGTTGAGTAATATCTAATGTTACTCATCCATAAATAAGGAGAAAATTAAGGCTATCAACTCAATAGAGAATTGGCAGCTTCTGCCTCTCACTCCAAAGGATTATTTCTTCAGGCTCTTGGTTATCCTCCGTCGACATTGATTTATATTTCTGCTGGAGAAATTTATGGTGGTAACGCTCGCCTCTCAGAGCTCACATCTTTCTTTCCACATGTTATTTTCAAGGTTTGTACCGGCACCTAATCGTTCTGGCTGTTCAGGTAGCTCGAAGTTGATTTCTTTCACTAATAGTGTGTTTAACCTACCAAACCACAAATGTCTTATTGATGGAAGGAAATGCTGGCAATGCCAGAAGAACTGAGAAGGTTTGTAAGTCATGCCTGAAGAATCAAATTTGAATTGCAAGCTCAATATTAGAAAGAATAACTGGAAGTAGAATTGAAATTTTTGTGGAAGAAAATAGTTGGATGGTTTATTCAATTCACTGATGGCCTTATATAGGCTTACAAATTAGCTTGAACGTGTTATCCCACTAAACAAACTTTCCTAAACTTTAGGAAAAGATATCTGCAACTCTAAAAATTAGGAAAAATATCTGCAACTAACAATAACAAAATAACAACTTAAAGCTAAAAACTAGCTATACTACAGACTTGGTCAACACTAAATAGAACTGATGTTGTACAACTTTAACACCCCCTCTCGACATCAGCTCTCATTATCTTAATCATGCCTAGTTGATAGCAGAAACTTTAAACCTTGTTGACACTTAAACCTTTTGTGAACATGTGTGCTATTTGATGTTCGGTTTTAACATGCTCCAAAACAATTTCTCCTTTCAACACTTTTTCCCTGATAAAGTGATAATGTATCCACATGTTTAGTCCTTGCGTGGAAAACTGGATTTTCAGCCAAGCGAATTGCTGACTGATTGTCACAGTACAATGGAATCGCGTGGCCTACTGGTTGTTGTACATCTTTTATCAACTGCATAAGCCATGTACTTTCTTGAGCTACAACTGCTGCTGCCCGCTATTCTTCTTCTGTTGTTGACAAAGATACGGTTGGTTTCCTTTTGCTGCACCAAGAAATTGCTCCAGCTCCAAGCTTAAACACAAATCCAGTAGTTGAGCGACGGGTATCATGGTCTCCTGCATAGTCCGCGTGTAATGACCCAACCGGTCATTTTAACTTTTAGAACCCCGTTACCTAAAATAAAACTTTTCTTAGGTGCTTGTAATGATTTATGACTTGCGGGGATGATTGGTTCGGGATTTGGAAGTGTTTGGGGTGAAACCGGAACACTTGGATCCTTAAGTTGGCCTTAAAGTGCTAAGTTTGACTTCGGTCAACATTTTGAGAAAACGACCTCGGAATAGAATTTTGATGATTCCAACAGCTCCGTATGGTGATTTTGGACTTAGGAGCGTGTTCAGAATTTTATTTGGCAGTCCGTAGTTAAATTAGGCTTGAAATGGCTAAAAGCAAGAATTTAAGTTTGGAAGTTTGACCGATGAGTTGACTTTTTGACACCAGAGTTGGAATCCAATTCCGAAATTTTTTATAGCTCCATTATGTAATTTATGACTTGTGTGTAAAATTTGAGGTCAATCGGAGTTGATTTGATAGGTTCCGACATCGAATGTAGAAGTTGAAAACTCTTAGTTTCATTAAATTTGAATTGGGGTATGATTCATGGTTTTAGCATTGTTTGATGTGATTTAGAGGTTCGAATAAGTTCGTATGATGTTTTAGGACTTGTTGGTATATTTGGTTGAGGTCCCGAGGGCCTCGGGTGAGTTTCGGATGGTTAACGGATCAAAAGTTGGACTTAAAAAGCTGCTGCAATTTTTCCTTCTGCTGTATATTCTGGGCTGTGATCGAGCCCCAGATCGAACCCAGGTATCGAGCCCACGATCGAGGCCTGAGTCGAAGCCAGGGACGAGGCTCAGTATTGAAGCCACGATCGAAGGCAAGGCTCGAGGGCTATGATCGAAGGCAAGGCTCGAGGGCCAGGATCTAGACCCAAGATCGAACTTGATTGAGGCCATGACCATGTCCCAGGCTCGAGGCCTGATCGAGGCCAAGATCGAGCTCCTGAGATCGAGCTCCCCTAATCGAGCTCCTTGATCGAACTGGACAGAGCTGTAAGTTACAAAAACAAAACAGAGGACATTCGTCCCATTTGCCATTTTTGACGAACTTGAGCTTGAGCAACGACTTTTGGCAGATTTTCTAGGAAAAAATATTGGGGTAAGTGATTCTAACTCGGATTTGGTCTACATATACAAGTATATCATTGTTTTCACCATAAATTAGTGTTTTGAGATTTAAATTTGGGAAATTTTTAGAAATCTCATAGAAACGAATTTTTGAGATTTCGGTATCGATTCAAAGTCGGATTTGAGTGAAACTGGTATGGTTGGACTCGTAATTGAATGGGTTATCGGAGTTCGTAACTTTTGCCAGATTCCGAGACGTGGACCACACGGACGAATTTTTAATTAATTTCCGGATTTTTATTAAAAATGTAGTATTTGTTTTATAGAATTGATTCCTATAATTTTTAGTTATTGTATCGAATTATTTTGGATAGATTCGAGCGAGACAGAATTGGATAATCGTCGAAAAGGCCTTATAGTGGATTAAATTGGAACAAAACGAGGTAAGTCTCTTGTCTAATCTTGTGAGGGGGAAATTACCTCATAGGTGATTAAAATCAAATAATTGTTGCTAATTGTGGGGGCTACGTACGCACGAGGTGACGAGAGTCCGTGCGTAGCTACTATTAATGCTAAAGTCTGGGTAGTTTAGGACTCAAAGCATGCCTTACTTGTGTAAATTGTATTCTTTGGTTAATTAATATTAATTGATATATATGAATATATAGTGAATGGTTAGATAAAGATATTAAAGGATGGAAATCTCATAAGCTTGATTTTCTGTTTAAATCAATTAATTGTTAAAAGAAATTATTCTCCTCCCGAATTTATCTTATAATAAATACACTCTACTTCCGGAGGTACATAAGAAAATGTCCTCCTTTCTTGTGGAGCGGGCCGAACGCCTCAACAGGATAGATGCATCTATGGATCGCGCAGCACGCCCCTCGGCAGTGTACACGACACTCTAGATCGGGCCGTACGTCCTCGGTAGAAATCGTGCTTAATAATAATAATTGCACGATACTTTAATAATTTATTTCAGCTTGTGAAGCTAATTAATAAATTGAAAAATCCTTGGAATTTAATGAATTATTATTCTTGCTTGTTTATGAATTAATTGTTACTCCTGTAAATGAGATTTTATTGATAAATTGGAATTTATTTGAATTGAAGGAATTTAATTAATATATTGAGAATTGTACATTTGAAGGAATTTGATTATTTTCGCTGATTAAATAATTTTTTTTGTAAATTCTGTAAATCATGCTGATTTAAAAATCCTAGTTTTATTTCAGTTATTATTATTGACCCATAGTGAGTGTCAAAGTCGGCCATCTCGTCTCTACCACTTCGAGATTAGGCTTGACACTTACTGGGTACACGTTGTTTACGTACTCATACTACACTTGCTGCACTTTTTGTGCAGGACCTGAGACAGGTACTAGAGGAGGACCTATCATCACATACCCACGTCATCACGAGGCATAGTGGTGAGCTGCCTTTCTGAGCCGTTCTACACCTACCAGTGTCTCTTCTTATATTTACATTCTGTCTATTTCATTTCAGACAGTATTTGGAGTTTTGTATAATATACTAGATGGTCATTCACTTGTGACACCAGGTCTTGGCACACACATTGGTAGAGTTTGTGTTTATATTTTCTTGGTTTTAAATTTTATTAATGTATGCTTAATTTATTAGTTGGCTTGCCTAGCTGTAGTGTTGGGCGCTATCATAACCTACAGGTGAAATTAGGTCGTGACACCGCGTCACAGTACCCAACTACCTTGCAATCGTCACCTTTCTCATACAAAAGACCATAATCAATTGTACTTTTTACATATCTTAGCATTCGCCAAATAGCCTCCATATGATGCTTCTTTGGATTGTGCATGTAACGACTCATTACACCAATTTCAAAAGAAAGATCAGGTCGAGTTTGAGTTAAATAAATCAGACTCCCTACCAATTGTTGATATATCGTCACATCTTCTAAATCCTTCCCTTCGTGCGCACACATCTTGGCATTTGGTTCAATTGGTGTTGCAATTGGCTTGCACCCCGGCATTCCGAATTTCTTCAATACATCTCTGGAATACTTTTATTGATGAAGAAAAATTCCTCCTTGAGTACGATCAATCTCCAGGCCAAGAAAATGCTTGAGCTGTCCAAGTTCTTTCATGTGAAACCGAACAGATAAATTCTTCTTTGTTTGGAGAATTTCATCTTCATTATTACCAGTTACGATCAAGTCGTCGACATATACTAGCACGATAGCTAGCTTTCCTCCATTGACTTTGACAAACAACCTTGAATCTGTAGATGTAATAAAATAATCACTTTGAGTTAAAATTTCAGCAATTTTACCATACCATGCCTTTGGTGATTGCTTTAATCTATAGAGCGCCTTCCTTAGCTTACAAATATATTCAGGATGTTCTTGGTTCTGGAAGCCCATTGGTTGAATCATGTAAATTTTCCGATCCAGTTCTCCATGTAGAAACGTGTTCTTTACATCCATCTGCCACAAATTCCAATCTTTGTTAGCAGCAAGTGCAAGTAAGACTCGCACAGTTGTAAACTTTGCCACTCGACTGAAAGTTTCATCGTAGTTCAAACCATATTCTTGAATAAATCCTCGAGCTACCAAACGAGCTTTATGCCTCTCGATCGACCCATCTGTGCGACGATTTATTTTATAAATCCATCTGCAAGATATAGGCTTCACATCTTTTGGCTTTGGCACAAGCTCCCAAGTTTGATTTTGTTCTAATGCTGCAATTTCCTCTTCCATAGCATTAGTCCACTTTGGATCTTCAAATGCTTCTTCAAATGTCTTAGGTTCTATCGCATCTGCTTCTTCTACTGTGGCAGCATTGGCATACTTTGGGTTTGGTTCTCTGGTCCTTATTGATCTTCTGAGTGTGGGTGGTGCAGCTACGCTACTAGGCTCGCCTTCTTCACCTGGTTGTTGGTATACACTAGATTGCCAAGGACTTTGAGTCACGTCTTCTTCAACAATACCTTCAAAAGTTGCACCTTCAGCTTCATCTACACTCAACTGAATCTGGGACGAGTCCAACACATCCTTGAAAACATCTGAGTCGGGCAACACTTCCTTATCTGAAGACCACCATGAAAAAGTTTCATCAAATACTACATTTCGAGAAGTGTAACACTTTCCTGTTGTTGGATCACAACATCGCCACCCTTTTCTTTGACTGTCATAGCCCACAAAAATACACCTGACATATTTCTTGTCCATTTTGCTACGTAGATGATCTGCTATGAAAACATAGCACACACATCCAAACACTCGCAAATAACTGACATTAGCTTTCATATTCCACAACTTGTCAAAAGGTGAAAGAAAATTTAACCTTTGTTGAGGAAGTCTATTGATCACAAAAGCTGCAGTCTTCATTGCTTCTGCCCAAAACTGTCCTGGAACATTTTTCGCATGAAGCATACTCCGACAGATTTCTGTTAAGTGTCTGTTCTTCCTTTTCGCTATACCATTTTGTTGCGGCGTGTTTGCACATGTGAAATGATGACGTATTCGACACTCTCAAAGGAAGTCAGCAAACTCGTTTGAGGTATATTCCCCGCCGTTGTCAGTTCGCAAACAAAGAATTTTCTTACCAACTTCTGCTTCAACATCCTTTTTGAACTCTTTGAACTTTTATAAAACAAATCAGATTTTTCCTTTAAGAAATAAATCCACACATACCTGGAAACATCATCAATGAAGGTCACCATATATTTTATCCCACCAACAGACACTTGCTTGACAGGTCCGAATACATCAGAATGAATTAATGCTAGCGGTTCCTCAGCATTAAATTTGGACTCTTCAAAGGACAACTGATGCGCTTTACCGTATTGGCAACCCGCACAAACGGTGTCTGTTCTTACTTCAAGTTGAGGAAGACCCCTGATCATTGATTTTTTCATCATCACACTTAGCTTGGAATAACTCACGTGACCTAATCGCATGTGCCACAAATATGCAGTCTCGTTTTTTCTAGTCTTTTCTACATATGCTGCCTTTGCAGACATTACATAAACTCACTCTGATTTACACCCCTTCATAATTGGATTTTCTAAGTTCTTGAGATCACGATATACCATCACATCATGAGGACCGAACAAAACATAGTTGCCAGATGATGTTAATTATGATACTGAAAGCAAGTTTTTCTTCATACCCGGAACATGATAAACATGATCAAGTGAGATATGGCTGGAACTCTGTTGAGGAGAAGCTATCGTCTTACCAATGTGAGCAATCAGTAACCTTGAATTGTTGGCCGTCACCACAACACGACTTCCATTGTATGCTGTCAGGTTCTGCAACTTTTGCTTATCACCTGTCATATGATTTGTACAACCTGAATCAACGATCCAGTCGTTCTCATGATCAATTGATTCAGATATTGTTATTGTGAGTGCTAAATCTTCCTCTTTTATAGCAAAAAATGCTTCAGCATCCCAATCATCTTCGCTTTTCTCATTTGAATTTGATGTAACAACATTACTCTCCACAGACTTCTTATTGGACCAGCAGTCTTTTGCCATATGACACTTCTTTCCACAATTGTGACACTTCCCTTCAAATCTTTTATTGTTCCCGTAATTTTTCAAAGCTCCCCTTGAGCGTGAATTTCCATCTCCATGAAAATTGCTCTTTTTAGAACTACCAGCAGTATGTTGCTTAAAGTTCTTGGTTTTGTTGGTGTAGAGAGCTTCTTCTTCACTCTTCACTCTTCACCGAAGCTCATACCATTTGCTTCGCCATGGCTTCTTGACCAGCGAGCAAATTTTCGAACTCCACAAGTGATGGTTGATTTGGCCATCCTTGTACTGCAGTAACAAAACCTCTATATTCAGGCCTCAACCCATGGATAATTATTCTTTTTATCCAGGTTTTCCCAATTGGAGCCGTTGAATCTAAATCTGAAATTTGACGGCACATCGCCTTTACTTTATGGAAGTACTGGGCAATCGTCATATCATGTTGAGCTGTTGATAAAAGCTCATTCTCTAAAAGCTGCAGCCTTGCGACATTCTTCTTTGAGAAAAGTGCAGCAAGTGTGTCCCATGCTTCTTTTGGCGTTTTAGCATCACGGACATGCTCCAACACATCTTCCATTGTTGTTTTGAGAGCAAACATTGCTTTGCCTGCTTTGATCCTCCACTTCCGCAAGGTTCCATTCCCATCCCTCCGCCTCTGGTTGTGTAACTTCACTTCCGTTGACCACTTCCCAAAGATCTTGGCCCTCCATATAAGACATCATACATGTTGCCCATGTATTGTAATTCTGATTATTGAGCTTTTTGATTCCGCCAACTACTTGAAGATCAGTCATTGTGCTGGCTCTTGATACCAAATGAAGAATCAAAATAGAATTGCAAGCTCAATATTAGAAAGAATAACTGGAAGTAAAATTGAAATTTTTGTGGAAGAAAATAGTTGGATGGTTTATTCAATTCACTGATGGCCTTATATAGACTTACAAATTAGCTTGAACTTGTTATCCCAATAAACAAACTCTCCTAAACTTTAGGAAAAGATATATGCAACTCTAAAAACTAGGAAAAATATCTGCAACTAACAATAACAAAATAACAACTTAAAGCTAAAAACTAGTTATACTACAGACTTGGTCAACACTAAATAAAACTGATGTTGTACAACTTTAACAATGCCTGACAAACTGCAGCACTCGATTATCTCATCTCTGTCGAAAGTGATGTTTTTATTCCGTCACACACAGGTAATATGGTAAGAGCAGTTGAGAGGCACCGCAGATTCTTAGGACACCAAAAAACAATCACTCCTGACAGGTACTCAAGTAATTAATGAAAATTTCGCAGTTGCTTCTGGTTGGTATAGAGTTTCACTGCGTGTGGTTTGTAAGTAAAATTTTTGGCTTGATTTTACCAATTTTAGAAGGGTGATTTTTCAATTTGCCTTTTGCCACTGCTAAGCCTGGCATTTTTCTTTATTGAGGTGTTACCATTGCCCTCACTTAGGACACAAACCAATCAATATTAGTATTCTTACAGGGAAGTCTCATATAGAAGTCCTTAAAACATTGAAATTGCGCAAGTTGGATCAAGTTTTGTGGCCTTGGCCTCTTCATCTACATATTAAAAGCAAACGTAATTATCTGCTAAATTATGTAGGAAAGGCTTAGTTGAAATATTTGATAAGCTGCAAGCTGGTCAGCTTGAAGAAGCAGCATTTTCACATCTTGTCAGGAGTTTGCAAAAGAACACATGTTATACATATGCAATGGATACTCACATTACGCACTTGTTCATGTAATTGTTTCTGTTGAAAGCTTTTTCTCTCTGTTTCTGTTATTTGGGTGCAAAATTAGTTCTATGTTGGAGACATTTAACCTCTCACATCGATTGTACAAGAGCTTCTAAAGGGGTTCGTAATTGTCAATATTGCCTCTGGGGTACCTAAATCTTCAAAATCATCTCTTCATCCTAGTTTAATACATATTCTCCTTATTTTTATTTGTCCAACTAAATGTTAGACAATGGCATGATCAATCCTAACAATGAGAATGAACATACGTGTTTCCAATTGATTAAACACAAATTTCATAAAAATCACAAGAAAAAGGAGAATATTTAAAAATATTGTTTATTCATGTCATCTTATTCCTCTAATTTATTACATATAATAACCCTTGTATTGCCCAACCAAAGATTAGACAACTGCACGATCATTTAGTAGAATGAGAACGAGCATTCTCTTTCCAATAGCATAAGTTCACAGCAATGTGATTTTTTTATCTTCAGACTCTAAAGGGTACAAGGTTAGGGTCGATTTCTTCAGGCATCGACCGTTGATGTGGGAACTTGGGAAGGAGACTGGCAATACGCTTAGCTGTCTCAAGGTACTTTACATAATTGTAAATAAGACCTTCTTTGCTAGAGCTTCCTCCTCTGTGGTTGTTTTCTTTAGTATCATGGCAACCTAGGTTCAACCCGTGTATCATTTGTGAGCCACAAAAGTTGCAATTGTGGTCTCTCCCTATGAGAGCTTCCTTGAAAGCCTTTTTCTTGAAAGTCCAAGCACCACTCCTCCAATTGAAATGGTACAAAGGGAGGAACCTTTGTCCATAAACAGATATGAATTCTAGTGCTGCTAGAATGAACTCAAATTCTTCCTTCGACATGTAGTAGGGAAAACTGACCCTTGTCCAGCCAGGCTTCACTCCACTATAGCCCTGTTAAGACAGAGAAACTCATAAGATATGAAATATGGCATCCTTATAGTGATGGAATATAATGTAGACAACATAATTAGTGAATATGTGAAAGACTCACCATTTGAATTGCTTCTTTGAAGGCAAGAGAGTGAGGTTCGTCAACCTTGAGCAAGATATGTCCGTAGGGTCCTGCACAAGCACACCCTCCTCTAGCTTGAATACCAAATAGGTCGTTAAGTAGCTTAGCGACAAAAGGGCCATGAAGTGGCTTATCTTTCTTGTTCCCTGTCTCTCTCCATAGGTAAAGCTCGTTGTCTTCGCCATTGATGTCACCTGATGTGGAGTAAGTGGTGGTATAAATGAGAAAAGAAAGCACAGCTTGTCTCTTGGCTGTTACATTTCCCAAAACCCATATGTTAGGATTTGGAAGAAGCCTTTCTAGTGCAAGCTCAATGTAGCCGTGCTCCATTCTTTCAATTACTTTGTGACTTATGAACTCTTTTACCCAAAATGATAGAGCTGTTCTCACTTTCTGTATGATTGGTGGTGTTCCTGCATCCTCCCTTTCTTCGATGTTCTCCACGTAGAGTGTGTCCTGGTAATTGTATATTATATCAGGAGTGGTTTTAGCGCAGAATTATCGTTAGAGCCAAGCAGAAAAGGAAAGAAAATTAAAACACAGTAGGTTAGACACTTAAAGGGAGCAGTTAAATTTGTAACTTAAAGTCTTATGATATCTTTCTTTAATGGTTTCTTATAGTGACCAGAAAAATGTGTAGTATCAAATAGTTTACAATACCAAAGAAGTTTAATTTTATAAATAGTTTCATTTTTCCCTTTAACTAGTCAGGATCAAATGGTTTTACCTCAGGCATATTGCCATTTTTTGTTACTGAAAGAAAAGAAATAACACAAGGCAAGATTCATTATTATTTCCTGCAAACCATAATAAGAGAAATAGTGACGCAGTTGCATACTATTCAAGAGAGTTATTTATTCACTATAAATACAAATCACTAACCTTAAATCTGAGATAATATATTTACATGAATTTTTTAGAATAAAGTAGAAGAGAAATACAAACTACTACTAGTAACTAGTAACTAGTAACAAATAGTTAAGATAGTAAGGGGATGGAGATAGATGAGAAACTGATTTATCCTTTAAATATGTGGGTTGGTAATGGAAGAAGAGAGCATTTAATAAGAATTTGATTTTGGTTATTGGAATTTATATCATGGTACCACTAAATCTAAGTCAAGTCAATAAAAATTGTTAAAAGTGCAATAGTATTGCCGTCTGAAATTCTTTGTTGACTTATTTAGTCAAGCTCAATACCTAAATCAACTTTCACAAGTTTCTATTTTTTTTAGAAGGAAAATGACAAGAACCCCATTGTGCCGTTTACACATCAAATAGCAGTCAAAATCATCTATCAAGCTGTTTGAATAAATTGAGCAAATAAACATTAAACAAATAATGCAAAATTTCATAATTGACACAAAGAAATCAAAGGTGAAAAGGACATTAAGATGAAAAAGAAAGAAAAGAACAAGATAGAAACTTGCCTTCTCATTAAAGGGGTTGACAAAATCAACAGTACCACCACCACAAGTAGATGGAGGTGAAGTTCTCAATCGATAGAGTGCTTTATTCATTACAAGGACTCCTGGTGTCCCTGGCCCTCCAAGAAACTTATGAGGGCTAAGAAAAACAGCATCGTACCCATCTATTTCTCCTGATCTCATCTCTATTTTTGCGTATGGAGCACTGCACCATGAAACACAAATAATGACATATAGGATTTAGGTTATATGTACTGACACTACTATAGAGATTTTTCTAGTTTAAATCTAAGTGACATGATAGTCTTAAACACTTTAGGTGTATATATAGAAGTTAAACTCAATAACTAGCATACCTTGCTGCGAAATCAAAGCAAGCAAAGGCTCCATTTTTGTGAAGAAGACGAGCGATGGCTCTTGTATCAGAGTAAGTTCCAGTGACATTACTACAAGCTGAGAATGAACCTAACAATGGTCTATTCGTAGATTTGTAGAACTCAAGCTGAACCCTCAAAGCTTCCATATCCACAAGTCCATTTTCGTCCAAACCAATCTCCACAACTTCTGCTAAACTTTGTCTCCACGAAAGGATGTTAGAGTGATGCTCATAAGGTCCAACAAATATTACCCATCTTTCTTTACTTTCGTTACGGAAGCATTTTGTGAGGACTTTTTCTCTTAGAATTGAAGGGACTGTAATTCCCATAACTTCTTGGAGCCTTTTAATGGCTGCAGTAGAACCAGAACCACAGAATATAATAGCATCTTCTTCTCCTCCCCCTAAGCATTTCTTCACGTAGGCTGCTGCTTCATGCACTATTTTTGTTGTTTGGTATCCCACGTAACTGTCACTGGTATGACTGTTGCCTGTAAAAATAAAGAACAAAAGTTTATGTTAAACTGTTCCTATTTCATGGTCTTAAGGAGGTTCATGTCTTGAACTAAAGGAAACATATATACCATAGAAAGGAAGGACGCTATTAGTGATATAATTTTCAATATAGTGAAGGCATCTTCCAGAGGCAGTGTGATCAGCATAAGTAAGTCTACGTTTCCCAAAAGGAGTCTCAAAATCGGCATCTTCACCGATAATCTGAGAACGTAGCCAAGAAAGTTTCTTTTCAGCAGAGTCACTCTTTGATATGTTACCCTTTTCTAGCATATGAAATGACTCAATTCTGCTCCTCAAATCTTCATGTGAAGCAACAGAAGAAGCAGTACTAGAAACAGTAGTATACTTCTTCTTATTGTGCTCTATGCTTTGCCCTCTTAGAGTTTCTCTCAACATGAGTTGCTCGTAATCCATGTTGAAAAGCAAAGAGAATAAAAATGGAGAGAAAATAAAGGAAGATTTTTAGAGTTGTGATGAGAAAATTTAGTGTGTTTGAGATGATGGAAAGAAGGGGTATTTATAGGCGAAACGAGTAGAGAATAATTAGAAGGATAATTAATGATGATGAATCTAGGGGATGTGACTGTATTTTCCGAAATACTTAATTGGTATTAAAGTAGAGTAATAACTAATACCACCTCAGTCTACAAATATTTCCCAATTGTCGTTTTCAAAAATTGAAGCTACGAATTTGACCAACATTTTAACGTATATCTGTCTATTCCATTTTTTAAATTTACTTGACCAAGAGTAACCTCTTTTTATATGTAGAAACAATTTATATGTAACCTTCATATTTTAGCACAGTTATAACATGCTTAAGATCACAAATCTAGAAATTTAACAGCCACATGAATGTCATTACATGTTTAAGACCGTATGTTCAGTTTCCGGTCAAATTGGTTGACACAAAGAAAATATTGTTTAGCCATTTGCATTTAAGGAAAATAGTAACTTATATATTAATTTTTGTGTAATTTTGAATATCTAAAATTTTCATTAAAAACAAAGTAATATAGTTCGATATAGCTTCAAGAATGGGTCAAATTACTCCTTCACAAGCGAATACTTATCCAAGATTGGATATATGGAGTACAGTCAAACCTTTCTATAACAAAATCGTTTATTACGAAATTTTTGATTTTTATAGTGAATGACTGTTATACATCTATAACAATATTTGATGTTTGAATATATTTTGACTGTTATAGACAAAAGTTATCCAAAAATTAATTTTTTTTCTTTTTTAATATTACATATAAAGGTAAAAAAATATTTAAATTCAAAATCTCAAAAGATATGAATATTTCACAAATTAAATGCTAAAGAAATCTAATACATTATTAAAAAAATTCATAACTAAATGTATAAATATTAATAATAATCTTAGTAAATCTATATGACTGTTATAGAGGGGTAATTTTACAAAGAGCGTACGGTCATAAAGATGATTGTTATTGTTATAGGTAGAAAACTATTATAGTGAAGTAAAATATAACATAAAAAATCGGTTCTGAGAAAAATTAAGCTTATATAGTGAATGATACAAATATATTACGTACAAGTTTCAAAATAAATAAGAATAAGAAAACACGTAATCTTGTTTCATAAGTTTTAACCACTTGTGTTTGTATCGTATATCCAGTTCTGTTTAAAAAACATTTAAATGAGAGTATATCTATGGGATGAAGGAAATTGCTTTTTCATTTTCCAATGTACGATTTGGTCAAAATGGATGGCGCCTCAAATTAACCGCAACCTGTAATGGGATTTAAAAGCAAACAAATTAAACAGGAAGCCACCCGAAAAAAGAAAATAGAGTCATGTAAGCAATTAGCAAGTGGAATCTAGCTAATAGAAGATAGTTTGAAAGGACAAAAACTGCACGAAAGTATTGTGTTTATCATATTTTCATATTGATATGACCAAAAGAAAATGTTCAGTATTAACTAAAGTTTAATTTATTTGAACCTTATGAAACGGAAAGTGTCAAACATTGTATTTTGAAATAGAGGAAGTAGTTTTTAATTTGTTAGCTGCTGATTCCTTAGATTGGTTCATGAATCATGCCGCGTACAAGGATTAATGGAAGAAATGGTATTTGAATAGAAAAAAAAAATGACTCTGCACAGATTTTTTATATGTTATTTATAAATCTCTCATGTATAAATATAAAGATCTCTAGTGAAAAAGAGACATAAAATTAAAAATCAATTAACTCAAAAACAAGTTTAATTATTTTATTATATGCTCGATAGTGGTCTTAATTTTCATATTTGTACCATTGATTAATGCGAAACAATAGAACCAATCATGCCCATTTTACATGCTTCTATTTTCTTTCTTGAGCACTCAAACTTTTCTTGGTTATTACTTATTACCCATTCTTAGATATCTTGGAAGACTTCTTTTCTCTCTTAAAAAGAGATATTTTATAAATATTTATAATTCATGTTTTATTAATTAAATTCGCATGCATTTTGACTAAATTGCACTGACATTCCCTCTAAAATTGGCATAATTTGTGCACACTACACCTTATATAAGTTCTTTCAAACATTCCTCTAAAAATTGCAATAATGAAAATTGAAGGTGAAAAATACTATACAAATATAAGATACCAAAAGAAAAGCAAGAACCAAGTACGAACAGATATTACACCTTTTAAACAATAAAAATTATTTTTTAAGACATAAACATGTTAATAGATTTATGTTAAACATAACTAATTAAGTTGATTACTATACATCAAATCCAGGTCAACAGGCAAGTGAAAATATTTGAGCAAACTGCTCAAAACACCATTAAGGCTTTTATTGTTCAGTAGGTCCTCCTCTTCTCACGTACCTGATGTGCACACGCGCTAAATGCTAGCATTAACTATAAACCTGTACTAGGATCTATGTTGGTCGCATCTTCTGAAAATGTCGACGGGGTATGTGTCAGATCCTTCAAAAATAGTGTATTTTTAATTTAAAGAATCTAATACGGATATAATAATATTTTGAAGAGTCCGTACAATATAGACTATGATACCTAAGTTCAGAATATCATGCTTCTAGAAGCATTTTCTTCAAAATTCTCAACCGTGAGCAAGCTTTTATAGGTTAAATGTAGATGTTTCTGCTAATAAATGTAGTACTACTTTATAGAAAACTCATGTAGGTCAAGCTTCTTAACTGCATCCAAGAAAGATATATATATATATATATATATATATATATATATATATATAGCTCGTACTTGAAACTTTTTACGTATACATGATGTGTTGAAGCTCTTTTCATTCTTTTCTTTTCTTTTTCATGATAGCCTTTTTATTTGCAAGTGTATGAAACTCCATAGCTTGAATTAAGTACATGTTTAACATTAATGTAATCATTTTTCTTATTGAAGACATTGTTATTTCTGTTAAACATAGTTGTATTGATCCAGTTTAACAAGTTCTTCATGGGAAAGTAGATCTTTCCAGAATCTTTTGGTTGTAAAATATTGTGTGAAAAATGTGGTCCGTATTCTCTTTCCCACTCGATCTCACATATAGGGCAAATTATCTTCTTGTATGATGTTTCTATTTTGCTCTTGTGGGGATTTTTAGTGGTGGAGGCATAGATAAAAATAGTAAACATGCTAAGAAGTTGGAATTCAACATATGTTAATTAAGGCAGAAGAGTCAAATAAAGTATTTAATTTTCTTGTGGGATTTAGACATTTAGTATTGCAAATCTCTTCTATTTCTGTTGGAAATTCGCTTCTATTTGCACACAGCAAATATTGGTTGAGCGTTAAGCAAACAGACAAAAATAATAAAACCTAAAGCCAATCCTCTCGTAAGCTAATATTTGGATTTTGCATATCTATCAAATTTTCTAACAAAGTCAACATTGACTAACAAGTATAATTCAGAGAATTTTACCTCTGCGCGTAATCCAACTAAAGCATGTCTACAGAAAAATTAACGACGTTGTTGACTGGGAAAAGGAACGGAACAAGTTGAAGGAGTTATCATCATTCATATTGAACGATTTTTGGTTCAATTTATTCGACTTCAATTCAATGCCGACACTTCAATAAATTTAGCACGAAAGTTCATATTGGCCACGTTAAATTTACTATTTCTTCAATTTGAGAAATTATTCCGGCTTTTTTTTTTTTTTTTTAAGATTTAGACGTCTGAATCTGAATACACATCTGAATATAAGAATTCAAGATATGCATTAAGATTAAAACATATGAATCTCAATCACATATGAATATTAAGATTTGTATTAAGATCTAAATACTAAATAATTAAGACTGTTTGTTTTTTATGATCTGAATGTATAGAATTTATCTTTATTTAAAAATTAATAAACACAAAATTCAAATAAAATACTAATTAATCTAATATTTTATCAATAATATATATATATATATATATATATATATATATATATATTTTTTTTTAAATATGGTAGTTAGTGGTGGTGATGGCTAACTATGGTGCTTGTGAATGTCGACTAGAGTCAGTGCTTGGTGGTGGTTTTGGTTGATGGTGGTGGTTCTGAATTATAGCTAGTGGTAATTGAATTGGTAGTGATGACAATTATGGTTGAGAATGATTGTGGTATGTGGTAATAATTAATAATGGTGGATGATGATGATGGTTGTGGTTGTGATTGAGGAAGATGGTGGTAGTTTATAGTGGTGGGCGGTGTCGTCTATGGTTGTTGATGGAGATGGGGTGGTTCGTTGTGGTAGTTGAGGTGGATGAGCTTGTGGTTGTGATTGATAATGATGGTGGTGGGGGTAGTGGGGATTCTGGGTGGTGGTTGTCGATAATGGTGGTGGCTATGATTGAGGAGGAGGTGGTGGGTTGCATGGTAATAGTTGATAATGGTAGGCGGTGGTGGCAATTAATAATGAATGTGGATGATATCATCTTAATGAAATTAAGTCTTTGTTATAGATCTTAATCATACAGACCTATTAAGACTCATCAAGTGGTTGTAAAGTAAAAAAAATAAATATAATTAATGATTAAGATCTGAATAATTAAGATTTAGATTTTAAAAATAAACGCACTTAATATGAAAGATTTGAATGATTAAAATTCAGACCTCCATTAAATACAATCAGATAGGCCGAAGATTTGTTTTCTTTTTAAGGAAGTAGTACAGTGGATGTAGATAAAATCTTTTCTCTAGTGGGAAATTATGTATAATTCCCAACAAAATATGTATTGACCAGTTACCATTTTCTATTTTTTTTTACTCTTTCTCTTCTCAAAGAATTTCCAATTTCCACCCAACAATTGCGCACAACTCAAGCTTGTTTCACGTTCATTAGAAATGTAGCTAGGAACAGGGGCGGAGTTAGTGTGCGGATTTAGTAATTTTGGTTCAAATCTTGTAATTGTCTTAGAAAATTTAATGAATAAGTATAAATTATTAATTTCAGTAATTTAAGTTGACAAGAATCTCCAACTCATAAACTTTAAATTGATCAATGACTAGGAACTCCAACTAATATATTGTCGACTTCTGAAAATTTTCAGTCAACCCCTAGTTTACATTGCCTAAAAAAATTTCGTAATTGGGAACGAAAAACATTCCTAAAATGGTTAGTACTTTATTTAGCAGAGGTAGTTCTATTACCGCCGGCTTTGATCAGCATATTGAATGAAATATAATTTCATAATTCTAAATTAAGTCCTATATAACTTACCGATGATCTATTTGTTTATTTCTTAGGTAGAATAGGACTTAGATTAACTTGTCCTTTGAAAATGAGTGATACTTCAAAATTTTACTAATTAAATTATTACAAGTTACAAAAAACAAAGTTCATATAAACATAGAAATAAGTGTATTACTGATCGCGTAGTAAAAAAAATAGGCCCTTATTTATTTGTACGTCGAATCATTGCGTAGAATAATTACCCTAGTCGATTTCAAAATTTTGCTAATTTACATACTTATTCATATGACTTTTGGTTTAAGACCTATTTCACGTAAAATTTCACATTTGCACTGGCTGCTTTTGTTCAATAATGTGTATGATCATTAGCAAGTCAGGTGAAAAAGAATTCGGCAAATTGGAACATAAATCTAAACACATGGAATGCCAACTGAATTGACTAGTTCATGAGAATGAACTAATATTCTTTTCTCATGTATGAAATTATTGTACCATTTTATTTGGCATGACTATCAACAGAAAATTAAAACTTTGTGTTTACATCAGTGATATATAAAGAGGAACTTGTGTTTTGGTTTAATACATCAATTAATGATTTATATATATACACACACATGGTTTGTCCAACTTAAGTACGATTATCATATATGCTCGGAATTATTTGAATGTGATTAATGATGACGACTCTGCATAATGAGTGATCACCCTCTATTTTCAATCAAGAGATTGTGAGTTCGAGTCACCCCAAGAGCTAGGTGGGGAGTTCTTGGAGGGAGGGAGCCGATGGTCTATTGGAAACAGTCTCTCTACTCCAGGATAGGGGTAAGATATGCGTACACACTATCCTCCACAGACCCCACTAATGAGATTATACTGGGTTGTTGTTGTTGTACTTTCCATAATGAGTGATCTCTTGTAAAGACCCGTAAACCATTTACTACGGTCAAATTAATGAAATGATTAAATTAAATTGGAAAGGTATTCGAACTCGCAAAATCATTGTTATGCGTGAATCACTCGATGTAATTGCATAATTCCATTTCATATAGTATATTGAGGTTGAATAAGTATATTGAGCATATTTATGAGTAAAATTATGAATTTGTTGGACTATTGGAAAACCCTAAGTAATGGTATGAATGAGGTAGTTGGATATTAATGTTGATGGTTTGAGTGGCCAAAAATGAACTTCTTAAGCATTTATGAATTGATGTATCTCTCACTCCAACTATGGAGGCTAGGATTTTCTCAGTTTTCTTCTTCATTTTCTTCCGTTTTCCTTACTCTAACAGTTAACGCGGGGAAAGGTGTCACGACCCAAAATCTCACCTGTCGTGATGACGCCTATCTCAATACTAGGCAAGCCGAAAATCTCAATAAACCACCATATTTTTTAAAATTTGAAAATAAAATAATTAAATTTAGTGAAAGAAATCTAACAATTTCAAATATCACACTCTCAAAACCCGGTGTCATTGAGTATATGAGTATCTAATATGACTGATAAAAACCACTGTCCAAAAGTATAGAACAATACAATAATTGAACAGGAAAGAGAGACAATGTCAGTAGACGCCAAGCAGCTACCTTGATAGTCTCCACTGATAGTACTCTGAAATCTAACAGTCTCCGTATCTGAAAGCATCTGCACACGAGGTGCAGAGTATAGTCTGAGTACAACTAACTCAATAAGTAACAAGACTAACCTCTGGGCTGAAAGAAATGATGAGCTCCGCAGGTACAGTCCAGTAAAAATAATGGTACAGAAATGTAGGAATTCTTTCAAGTTCAACAGTTAAACACAGTACAAGTGAAATAGATCAATACTGCATGATATGAAGAATATGACATCTCAGTAGAAAGACCTCATGTAAATACTGGTCAAAAATTATCCGGTCACTCGGTACTGTTTATGGCCAATCCAACCCAGGGGTGTTCCAACCCGTATATAAATAAACATCGACTGACAGTCAGTCACCAAGTACCGTATAAGGCCATTCCAACCCTAGGATAATTTTATCCCCAAATATAACCGATATGGACAAGATCCATGTCCAGATAAACTCATTACAATACAAATAAGTAAGGCAAGTCCATGCTCTGGGAAAATCCATCCCAAATATATATATATAAGAAGTAAGTAAGGCAAGTTCATGCCCTGGGAAGTCCATCCCGAATATCGATGATCATCGACGCTCACTAGGGATGTGTACAGACTCTGGAGGGGCTCATTCAACCCAATTGCTATAAATCAACAGCGCTTACTGGGGGGGTGTGCGGACTCTCGGAGGGGCTCCTTCAGCCCAAGTGCTATATAAAGCCGATATGGCCTACTGCAGGTGGGCAGTCCCGATCCGTAAAATAATAAAGTCAATAAGGCCTGCTGCAGGAGGGCAGCCCCCATCCATTTAATAATAAAACCAGTAAGGCCTGCTGCAGGCGGGCAGCCTCGATCCAAAACAATAATAATGTATAAAGCCATTATGGACTGTTGCATTGCGCAACTCAATCCCATAAATATCCTCACAATGGAAAATTATTACTGAGTGTGAAATATATATTTTAGAACAATTAATTCAACAGAAACACGACCCCATGAGTCCCAAAATATTGGTACCTAGCCTAAACATGATCTTTAATAGGAGCCTCAATTCAATTTCTCTAACACGTGGAGAATGTTCTAATAATAACATGATTCTTTAATCTTACAACTGCACAGGATTCATTCAAGATACAATTTATATGGTGCACGTCCATATGCTCGTCACCTATCGTGTGTTTCACCTCCATACAATTTTTATCATACCAAATTCGGGGATTCATACCCTTAAAACCAAGTTTAGAAGTGTTACTTACCTCAAACCGTGTAATTCTTTACTCTGGTATGCCTTTGCTTCGTGAATTTGTCTCCAAATGCCTCAAATCTAGCCACAATTAATTCGTTTCAGTCAATAATATTTATTGAAATTAATTCCATATGAAAATATAATGTTTTTCATAAAATCCGAATTATAGCTCGAAAAATGGCTGTGGGGCCCACATCTCGGAACCCGACAAAAGTTAAACAATATAAATGCCCATTCAACCTCGAGTCTAACCATACCAAAATTACAAAATTCTGATAACAATTCGGCCCTCAAATCCTCAAATTTATCGAAGAGGGTTTTCAAACTTTTCCAACTTAATTCAACAATAAAATGATAAAAACAACCATGGATTCGGATAATTTAATCAACATTGAGTTAAGAACACTTACCTTGTTGTTTCCTCTGAAAAATCTCCCAAAAATTACCTCAATCCGAGCTCCAAATCGTTAAAAATGGAAAATGGGACGATGTCCCATTTTCTGAACTTAAACTTTCTGTCTAGACCTCTCTTCTTCGCGAACGCGACAAGTCCCTCGCGTTCGCGAAGCAAAAAATCGTGATGTCCAACATTTTCTCTTCGCGGACCCGAGACACTACTCACAAACGCGATGTTTTACAGAGATCTCTTTCGCGAATGCGAGGGCCCACTCGCTAACGCGAAGAAGGAAACCATAAAAACACACCAACAATCTTCAGCTAACATGCCTAGTCCAAAAATGATCCGTTAACCTTCCGAAACTCACCCGAGGACCCCGAAACCTCAACCAAACATACCGTCAAGTCCCATAACATCATACGAACTTAGTCGAACCCTCAAATCACCTCAAACAATGCTAAAACCATGAATCACACCCCAATTCAAGCCTAATAAACTTTGAAATTTCAAGTTTTCACAAATGACGCTGGAACCTATCAAATCAAGTCCGATTGACCTCAAATTTTGCACACAAGTCATAAATGACATAACGGAGGTATTCAAATTTTCAGAATCGGATTCCAACCCCGATATCAAAAAGTGAACCCCCTGGTCAAACTTTTCAAAAATTCAACTTTAAGGTATTTCAAGCCTAATTCCACAACAGACCTCCAAATAATTTTTCGGATACGCTCCTAAGTCCAAAATCACCATACGGAGCTATTGGAATCATAAAAATTCAAATCCGAGGTCCTGTATATATAAATCCACATCCGGTCACTTTTTTAACTTAGAATTTTTAATTATGAGACTAATTGTGTCATTTCACTCTGAATTCCTTTCGGACCCAAACCAACTACCCCGGCAAGTCATAAAACAACTATGAAGCATAAATTGAGAACTAAATGGGGGAACGAGGCTGTAATACTCAAAACGACCGGTCGAGTCATTACATTCTCCCTCAATTAAACATATGTTCATCCTCGAACGTGCCAATAATTGTTCTTAATCTTCAATTCTCTATTCCCCCTTACCACACACATACCCGGGGTGATCTCACGTCACCATATTCTATATAAATTGTATAGGCCTGACAACACAACATAACTAAAAATTATTAATGTAACCTTAGCCCTGAAACTTTGGACTTCAATTTCCAACATTCAGAATTTCTTTTCATGACCTGAATCTCACATCTATACGCTGTACCAACCCATAACCATAACCCCATATATAATCGCATAATATACTACACAACTCGCTTACTCGTAGCACCATTTCTGATCACAATACCTACTCAAACCAACCAAGTACTAGTATAAAACCCCGCATTCAACAGAACCTCATTCCAAAACCTTCGTACATTGCCAATGATGAAAGAAACAATCAACAATTCATAACCTCTTCTCAGATTGATAAGTCATGGAGCTCTCTCGCCCTAACCAGAACCATAATCCTCTTGAATATACCACAATCAAGCCTGATAGTACTCATTCTAGGTCCAATGATCTTATTTTTATTAAACACAATTGTCCCACAGACACGCCAAATTGATATAACTCAAGCCATAATTGCGCAATCTGTGTATCCAAATATGGAAGATGTCTCAAAGTAGAGAACCGTATTGTAAGTTCAACAAGCACCACCACAATTGTAATGCTATAAGCTCATTATGTATAGTAGAACCAAGGCACACAAATTTAATAACAGTAAACAGCTCTTCTAGAGCTCACATTAACATCACTTGTACGGACAACTTACGTGCTATAGCATAAATATCTGGACCGCACGGACAACTTACGCGTCCATAATATCAGTATACAGATCCGCACAGACAACTCACGTTCCCATAACATAATCCGCCTGGCATAGTCACATGCCTCTAGTCCAAGCATATCATAGAGGAGCAATTAAATAAGTACACATGCATATAATAAACGAAATAAGATTCACATGCTCCTGGACTAGTATAAATAACACGCCATAGCGTAAGCATGTGCAAAGTTTGTTGTCGCACTTCAAATTGGCAAGTTAACGTAAAAACAGTAACTACCCCGTTTATTCAGGGGGAATTAACCTCTTGTAACCTCAAATGTAGCCCAGATAGTTCTCAACAAGGGTACGAATAAGAGAAACATCATGACTTTACGTGTAACCATCAACTCTTGGCATATCATAGCCTAAACATTCTTCTGAGTATGAATACTTGCCCCGATGCCCGCACCTGGGCTCAAACCCCACATATATACACACTCATAGCGCATAACTATCACAAATTATTAACGCAACTAGTGCCTCCACTGAGTTTAAATAAAATACTCACCTCAAATAGGCCGCAATCCAGAAACAATATGCTTCTGAGAACTCCCAGTTCCCCAAATTCATAGAACACATGAACCATCATAACTGATCACAACTCCAGCACTCGAATGACTATCACATCCTTCATGCATGATCATCCCAATAGGAATATTTTTATAATTCTTCCGTGCCACATATCAATAATTTGAATATCACCAGTCTATCAACCAGGTGAGTACTGCAATACTGATGAACATCCATAACCCAAAGCACAACGCACCTTATGAAATGCGCACCCTTCTCAGGAATTACCGAACCGTTATAAAATTCATCGAATTATCTGAAATTGACCATTCTGTCCAAAATTCGTGATCTTTCTTTCAAGAATGAACTGCCACCTTTTACATGTAAATCTTAATCTCGCGCCACACACCACATCTATCATGCCATCATGTGACAAGCACGAGAATCGCATTATCAACTTTGGGTAACCAACAAATTACATACCCGGTTAGTAAGAAACCTTCCTCTTGCTTCCTTCGAGGAGGGAATCACAAAACACAACACATTTTCTACACCAGTAGAAATAATCCGGTTCTAACCATGGTAGAAACAATCAAGAACACTTTGAAATCCATTTGCACATAACCAAGCTATCAGAACTAAATTCCTCTAACTCAAACAAACCATATAGGTCACCAAAACCCAAGAATATTGCCACCAAAATATCTGTAGAGTCTCACCACATCATAATTACCCCTATAAATATCATAACCGAAACACACTCTGAAAATACCTTATTTGAGTCTAAGGCCATTTCATTCACCTTCCTGATACTGAGATATAAAATCCATAATGATATACAAAGTTGCCACAAGTCTCGACACCATCCAACTTAAATCTCAGATTTTAGCCATAAACAAATCCGCCAAAAATTCTCAATTGTTACATATTAATCTCAAATCCATTAGAACTTTCTCGAGAGTCACCCTCTTTGTTCAAATCCACATTACACCACCCAAATGGGCCAAAAGACACGTGCCCCATTAGCACAACAACACTCAAAGAAGTAACTCTACTTTAATACCACCTATCAAATTCATATTCTGTGCGCACTACATCATTCACAAATAACAACTCACGCATATTTTCATATACTCATAAATCGCAATATAACTCGTATCTAGAAATTTCCTTACTTGAGTCATTCTCGAACTCCACCTCTTCAAGTCATCAATGATTCCCAAGTATACTTCAGACCAAAACAAAAGAATTGGCACATAACCATGAATTAAATTGTCAATAGCAGGCTCCCCCACTTAGCTCAAAGCTATAGATTAAAATATTTTATAACTCACAATACCCATACTTTATTACTGCCTTAATACCGCAGTCAGTTCAACGAAAATTCTTCTCAAGCTCAAGACACACCAACCATAAAATACCCCAATCATCCGCTAATCTCGCATTCATTGTCTTAACACTCAAGTCAACTTTCTCAACCATATTCAAATTCAAGTCTCAACACATACGCCTCGTTGATAGAAAAGAAACTCTTTATTCACATCATAAGGAACACACCTACATAGATAACTCCGCAGGAGATAACCCACCTGCTTAGTCTCAAATTGGCATCTTGTTATACCCTTTCGCAGCCACAATTACTATGAAATCACTTAATCTTTCTAAGTCCAAACTCATTAACCAGACATGAGAATTTAATTTGCCCCAAAATTTAACAACGTGAAAGATCTTTCAAAACATTCACACTCGAGATTGTACGTCACATCAAAACGAAAATAAAGCACCCAATGGTCTTCCTTTACATTTTAAGGAAGCACTTCTCATCACATTCAAATCGTCTTAACACATCCCCAGTCACATCATACTCATCACAAAGCCATCCCACCGCTCATCGATCCATAAATTCCACTCGTAACGATATTACCAGACATATGAGTCCAAATGTACAGGTTACGACTGAAGCTACCGAGCCTAAGTTGTGGTCTAAACCTGGCCTCAAGTCCTCCAGACTGGCCCATCACCAAAACACAGAATTCAAATCATGAACCTCGTTCATAGAATCACAAGCCGACGATGCACAATTGATACCAAACGCTCATGTGCGCATACGAATGCATGGAAGGAATTCAAAGAGTTATGTTTCAAGATGAATCAATTCCGCACGATAGAATACAAGAAAGTGAAGTTTTCCTAAAGGTTCAGCATCCTCTCGAGGATAAGTACAGACGTCTCCGTACCGATCCACAAGACTCTACTAAACCTGCTCATGACTCGGGAGACCTATATCACCTAAAGCTCTAATACCAACTTGTCACGACCCAAAATCTCACCTGTAGTGATGGCGCCTATCTCAATACTAGGCAAGCCGAAAATCTCAATAAACTACCAAATCTTTTAAAATTTGAAAACAAAATAATTAAATTTAGCAGAAGAAATCTAACAATTTCAAATATCACACTCCCAAAACCCGGTGTCATTGAGTATATGAGTATCTAATATGAATACAATGTCTGACTGATAAAAACCACTGTCCGAAAGTATAGAACAATACAATAATTGAACAGGAAAGAGAGACAAGGTCAGCAGACGCCAAGTAGCTACCTTGATAGTCTCCACTGATAGTACTCTGAAATCTAACAGTCTCCGTATCTGAAAGCACCTGGATCTGCACACGAGGTGCAGAGTGTAGTTTGAGTACAACTAACTCAATAAGTAACAAGACTAACCTCTGGGCTGAAAGAAATGATGAGCTCCGCAGGTACAGTCCAGTAAAAATAATGGTACAGAAATATAGGAATTCTTTCAAGTTCAACAGTTAAACACAATACAAGTGAAATAGATCAATACTGTATGATATGAAGAATATGGCATCTCAATAGAAAGACCTCATGTAAATACTGGTCACAAATTATCTGGTCACTCGGTACTGTTTATGGCCAATCCAGCCCAGGGGTGTTCCAACCCATATATAAATACACATCGACTGACAGTCAATCACCCAGTACCGTATAAAGCCATTCCAACCTTGGGATAATTTTATCCCCAAATATAACCGATACGGACAAGATCCATGTCCAGATAAACTCATTACAATACAAATAAGTAAGGCAAGTCCATGCCCTGAAAAGTCCATACCGAATATCGATGATCATCTACGCTCACTAGGGGTGTGTACAGACTCTGGATAGACTCCTTCATCCCAATTGCTATAAATAAATAGTGCTCACTGGGGGTGTGTGCGGACTCTCGGAGGGGTTGCTTCAGCCAAGTGCTATATAAAGCCGATATGGCCTACTGCAAGCGGGCAGTCCCGATCCGTATAATAATAAAGCTAATAAGGCATGCTGCAAGCGGGCATCCCCGATCCATTTAATAATAAAGCCAATAAGGCCCGCTGCAGGCGGGCAACCCCGATCCAGAACAATAATAATGTATAAAGCCATTATGGAGTGTTGCATTGCGCAACTCAATCCCATAAATATCCTCACGATGGAAACTTATTAGTGAGTGTGAAATATATATTTTAGAATAGTTAATTCAACAGCAACACGACCCCATGGGTCCCAAAATATTGGCACCTAGCCTAAACATGATCTTTAATTGGAGCCTCAACTCAATTTCTCTAACACGTGGAGAATGTTCAGATAATAACATGATTCTTTAATCTTACAACTGCACATGATTTATTCAAGACACAATTTATATGGTGCACGTCCACATACTCATCACCTATCGTGTGTTTCACCTCCAAACAATTTATATCTTACCAAATTCGGGGATTCATATCCTTAAAACTAAGTTTAGAAGTGTTTCTTACCTAAACACCGTGTAATTCTTTACTCCGGTATGCCTTTGCCTTATGAATTTGCCTCCAAATGCTTCGAATCTAGCCATAATTAATTCGTTTCAGTCAATAAAATTTATTGAAATTAATTCCATATGAAAATATAATTTTTTTCATTAAAATCCAAATTTTAGCTCGAAAATTGCCCGTGGGGCCCACATCTCGGAACCCGACAAACGTTATAAAATATGAACACAAATTCAACCCCGAGTCTAACCATACCAAAATTACCAAATTCCGATAACAATTCGTCCCTCAAATCCTCAAATTTATCAAAGAGGGTTTTCAAACTTTTCCAACTTAATTCAATAATTAAATGATAAAAACAACCATGGATTCGAGTAATTTAACCAATATTGAGTGCAGAACACTTACCCTATTTTTTTCTCTGAATATCTCCCAAAATGCGTCTCAATTCGAGCTCCAAATCGTTAAAAATGGCTGAACTTCAACTTTCTGTCCAGACCTCTCTTCTTCGCATTCGCGAAGCACAAAATCGTGATGTCCAACATTTGCTCTTCACGGACGCGAGACATTGCTCGCGAACGCAATGCTTTACGGAGCTCTCTTTCGCGAACACGAGGGCCCACTTGCTAACGCAAGGGTCCACTCGCTAACAGGAAGAAGGAAACCAGAAAAACACACCAACAGTCTTTAGCCAACATGCCAAGTCCAAAAATGATCCGTTAACCTCTCAAAATTCACCCGAGGCCCCCAGGACCTCAACGAAACATACCGTCAAATCCCATAACATCATACAAATTTAGTCAAATTCTCAAATCACCTCGAACAACGCTAAAACCACGAATCGCACCCCAATTTAAGCCTAATGAACTTTGAAATTTTAAGTTTTCACAAACGACGCCGGAACCTATCAAATCAAGTCCGATTGTCCTCAAATTTTACACACAAGTCATAAATAACATAACAGAGGTATTTAAATTTTCAGAATTGGATCCGACCCCGATATAAAAAAGTCAACCCCCCCGGTCAAACTTTCCAAAAATTCAACTTTCGGCATTTCATGTCTTATTCCACCACGGACCTCCAAATAATTTTCCGGACACGCTCTTAAGTCCAAAATAATCATACGGAGCTATTGGAATCATACAAATTTAAATCTGAGGTTGTTTACATATAAGTCCATATCCGGACACTTTTCTAACTTAGAATTTTTAATTATGAGACTAAGTGTCTCATTTCATTCTAAATTCCTTCCGCACCCGAACCAACTACCCCGACAAGTCATAAAATAATTGTGAAGCATAAATTGAGCAGTAAATGAAGAAACAGAGCTGTAATACTCAAAACGACCGGTCGGATCGTTACAAAATGAGGCATGGATAATAGAAACCATTATGGAAATTGGGTAATTGTCTATGGTAAATCACTGAGAAAATGATCCTCTATAGTCCCTCAAAATTTTAATAGCACGTGTTTTTCTCCATTGACACGAAATGTCCATTTGGACCAAACATATTACATTTAATAGCCCGAAATATCTATTTTGTACAGTGACAGTCTATTTTGTATATATTTTGTATAATGACAGTCTATTTGCTATATATTTTGTATAATAACAGTCCATTATATATAATTGTATAGTGACAGTCTATTTTGTATATAAATTATATAGCAAACGGCCATAAATGAAGTTTGCTCTAAATCATTGGGGAATGCTTCCGTCGCATCACCAAAGTCTAAAAATTGCATATAATTATACTTCCTCCGTCTCATAATATGTGTCGTGGTTACTAAAAATATTTGTCTTAAATTATTTGTCGTTTTAGAAGTTCAAGACAAAATATATTATATTTTTCCTTTTTTACCCTTAATAATTAATTATCTTAGAAGACTACAAACACATTACTTATGGATAATTTTATTCAAATACCAAGAAGTCTACCTTATAATCTTAAATACTTTAATCATGTTTACACTAATGCAATCAATATTTTAAATACCAAAGTTCTTTATAAAGTATATTCAAACTTTTGAAGTTCTGCTAGAGTACACGTAATGAAAGAATATAAAGAAAATGGAGATGAAGTGATAACTCAATTGATTGTTGAAGATTCAATATATTGTGAAGTTGAAGCCAATGTTAAGAATACTTGGCTCTGTATTTAAATTAAAAAATAATTGATTCATAGAAGACGTTCTAACTCTTTGATAGGTAGATTCAATATTTTGGTGAATTATTTCTGTAGTAATATTTAGATCAGAAATTTGTGGTCTAACACCATTAGCAACATGAAGTTCAGCAGGCATAATTAGATCTATTTGGATCAATGGAAATTGATGACTTTGTGTTGGATCTATGTTCATCTCAACAATTTAGTGAAGCATTCTTTTTTATAAAGTTTTAGTTGGGGAATGTTAAATTTTCAAATGGGAGTAAGGTAACTTTCAAGTTGAATTTTTTGTCTCCACTATAGTTTTAGTTGGAAATTTTCAAAACACGCTTGAAATTTTGTTTGAAGGAAAGATGAATGCCATTTAGCTGTTGAAAGCGTTTGCATTACTGATTTGTTAATTATCCTAGGTGTCTTTTTATGTATTCTATAAAGCAAATCAATTGCATTCACATTTAGTAAAAATATGGATAATGTCATTGATGGAGATGACACATAAATTGAGAAAATATTTAATAAGGGAAAAGTAGTCAAAAACTATTTTTTCTTAAGGGGCGTGCACAAGTGAATCACAACACATATTATGAGATGGGGGAGTAGGTTATTAGTTATTGTTAATTGAGGTTAACATTGAATCAGTGGAACTAATTACAATTAATTATCACTAATAATGGAAACTAGATGTATCCATACGTTGTCCGTGAATGCAGGTACCTATGGTCTAGGCTAGTGTTTGGATTGAAATAACAAGGCGTCATGCGAAAGCTAATAAAACAAATTTTGAACGACGATAAATCACACAACAAAAAGAAATCTATTAAAAATGCATAATATTTTAATATGATTTGGTCAATTGACCTACACATGATTTACTATAAAAAAAAAAAGAATACAAAATTTTGGGTAAATAATTCTCCCATAAATAAAGTTCTCTTAACATCTACATTGTGGATTTGTAGTTTGTTGCGTGATAGGGGGATCCATAATTTACAGAGGTCCACATAACCTTAATTTCTTTCGAAAGAGATCTGTCAAATATAAAAGAGATCTATATTTTTCTTTTAGGAAAACTAAAATAAATTATGGTATATATTATTCCTTCAAGTAACAGGTAAAATCTAAATATAAAAAAACAAAATCAAAGCAAACCGTAACAGGTAGATGTTTTTTACAATGTGCTATAGGGAGGAGAACAACGTTGTAGGCGAGCTTGATAACTATAATACTTTCGCTTCCTAATTTGACATTTTTCGCTTCACGAAACATGATTTTGATCGATATTTTAAAATGTCTTTTTCTACCGAGATATGTGAACTTGTTTAAGCTTTTTTGAAGCAGAGCGTAAATGGACTTTCTCAACTCTAGGAAGACCCTTCTTGTTTTTATTTTATTTTATCGGATGTCCCCGAAGGGACAGGAAGATCCTTCTTGTATTAACAAGTTTGTAAGATGCTATATATATATATATATATATATATATATATATATATATTCTTTTAGCCAAAAACTTGCCAATCTATTGTCAGTAGTTAAGTGTTTTAAATATATAATAAGACAATTAAGGGTTCTTTCTGTGTTCTTGCCAGATTTATATGAGCTAGAAGGAAAATTTGTACATTTCCTTTTAATTGTAGACTTGTTCAAACACATCAAAGAATGTACATGTCCAAAACGCGTAAAATTCTCTTAACAAAAGTTTAAAAAAAAATTCAGACTTACGTTCTTGTTTTTTTTCTTATCGTCTGATGGCAAAGAAAGTGAAGCATTTGTATTTTGTCATATACCTTTATCATCATATAGTTTTTTTTAATGAATGCAATTTACAGGGAAAAATGTCGTGATAATTTATCTCTAAGGTTGGATAAGTACTGTTATTTTGCACACATAATTCGTTTACTCCACGTGTGAGACACAAGTTACCATCAAGAGATGTGGTGGAGTGATAAGTATCCCTCCACCCTTAATTAGTCATTTAGATTTCGAGCTCGGGTAATAAAAAACTTCTTGATTAGGGATGCTTTACCTCTTCAGTGGACCTATCTAGTGCAAATTCAAATTAGCTAGGTCTGTGAGTTTCGAATATTATATTGACTGGTTAAACAAAAAATAGATACAATGCAAGTTTATTAGCATATTAAAGAATAGGGTTATTTGGATATTTCATATTAACAATTCAATTAATCTTCTACTTTTCCATCAATTTTTCTATATAACGTTCACAACTTTCAAAAAAAATGCAAAGAGTCTACACTGGTTGAGGATACGATATTTGTAGTTCTTGGACAACCTTCGCCTTATGAATTACCTTTCAGATTGAATTAAATTCATGTCCGTTTTTTAACATGATATGTGTTCATCGAAAAATTATACTAAGTATAAAATATAATATTAATTATTATTATCCTTACATAATTCATCAACAAAAGGTGTTTAAAATTTGAAAATATTTATTGAATTTTTTTGCTTCGCCACTAGCTCTATATAAGTATTAAAAAATTAAATTGTGACTCCTGAATTATGACCAAGTAAACTTTGAGTCCTCGAGGTCAACGAAGAAAGTTAGATCCGTGAATAACAGACAATTTTGTTCCTATTGTTTTGGATAAATCGATGGGTGCAAGTTGGAAATAGCTTCATTAAACATACATACGTAATAAAATGTAGTAGCATGTTTGACCAAGTTTTTAAAATCAGTTTATTTTGAAAAATATTTTTTTTTACTGGTATTTTTATCAAAAGTACTTTTAGTGAGAAACAGTTTGTGTTTGACAAATTAATTTGAAAAGCACTTCTAAGCAACAATTAGTGTTTAGCCAAGCTTTTAAAAAGTGTTTTTAAGTATATTTTTCTCAACAATGCTTTTCAAAAGAGTGCTTTGGGGAGAAACTATTTTTTTCTGTTTCTCCAAAATTGATTCTGCTTCTACTCAAAAATACTTTTTTCTTCTAAAAGCTTGGCCAAACACTTCAACTTTGAAAAAAGTGTTTTTGGCCTCGGAGAAGCTTGGCCAAACAGGCTGTTAAGGGTGGTCAATTGAACACCTTTCGCCGAAAAATTATAATAGGTATAAGATAAAATATTACTTATTATTGCGTAAAAAATAGACTTTGAACACCCTTGCATAGCCCACTGACAAAAGATGTTCAAAATTTGAACATTCTTATTGAATTTTCTGGTTTTGCCGCGAGACTCCCTATATGTATTAAGAAATTCAATTGTGACTCCCTGAATTATATGACCAAGTAAACTTTGAGCCCTCGAGGTCAACGAAGAAAAGTACATGCATGAATAATAGACAATATTGTTCCTATTGTTTTGGATAAATCGATGGGTGCAAGTTATTGGAAATAGCTTCATTAAGCATATATAGGTAATAAAATAAGATAGTTAACTCTCGAACATCTATGAAATTAAAAATGTTAAACGCGCTATGAATAAAAACAAGCCAAAGTAAAAGGCGCCAACAGCTTGGAAACATAAAACTATTGCGTTGTTTTCCAAATATTTAAAACTTTTCGTTTTGTAAGGTTGAAATTTATTAGTTTTTGTATTAACATCTTGAGATATAATATATATTTGTATCATATAATAGAAGAATAACGTTTCTACATTTTGTATAATTCTGATTATTTAAATCTTAGTTATTAGTTAAATAAAGAACTCTAATTTAACTCTAAGATTGATTCTTAACAAATACTATAAAAAGAACGTAAAAAGGAAATTTTCTGTTCCGAGAGATTTTATGTCTGGAAAAAACTACTCAATTAATTTCTTGCACGACTTCCTCTTTATTACATGCTGCAGTTTACGATCCACTTGACAAAATGGCGGACAAAATTTTAACTTTCACGATCCAAAACCATACATGTCGTGATGACGCCTATTTTAATACTAGGCAAGCCGACAACATTAATACACCACAATTTCTTTTAAGTTTGAAAACATAATATTTATATTAAATACAAAAATCTCAAAAATACCGACATAAAACACTCCCAAAAACCCGATGCCACTAAGTACATGAGCATCTAAATGATAACAAAGTCTGACTGGTAAAAATATTATCTAAAAATATAGAACAATGCAAAAACTGAAAGGAAAGAGAGTCAAGGTTTGTGGATGTCAAACAACTACCTCGATAATCTCCAACAAATAAAACTCTGAGAAACTAGCAACCGCCGTGTCCGGAAGTACCTGGATCTGCACACGAGATGTAAAACTAGCAACCGCCGTGTCCGGAAGTACCTGGATCTGCACACGAGATGTAGGGTGTAGTATGAGTACAACCAACTCATCAAGTAACAAAACTAAATAAAGAACTGAAAGTAGTGACGAGCTTCACAACCAAGTCCAATTACAGTAATTTCTCAACATAATGTCACGACCCGAAATTCTCACCTTCGAGATCGTGATGGCGCCTAACATTTCACTTGCTAGGCAAGACAACGTTAGAATAAATTTAACCATTTTAACAATTCACCTTAATTAAATAGTAAAGAAACCAACAACTGGAATAATATCTGGATTTAAATGAACAAACCAAAATAAATATGATGTCTAAATACCATCATAGAACTCGAGTCACAAGTGCACGAGCTTTTAGAATAATACAACCAAGGGTTTGAAAAAAAAAAGTTGTTTGAAAGATAATACACAGCTAAGGTAAGGTAGAAGGGGACTTCAGGACTGCGGACGCTGTGCAGTTATACCTCAAGTCTCCTCTGGGTAGCTGAATCCGAGCAAGTCTATGGTACGCCGCTGGGACCAACTCCAAAATCTGCACAATAAGTGCAGAGTATACTAAGAGTACGACCGAACCCATGTACTCCGTAAGTATCGAGTCTGACCTCGACGAAGTAGTGACGAGGCTATGACAAGACACGTTTGTACACAACCTGTACAACTATATACAAATATAAAGCAAGAATGGACATAATAATTAATAATTTACAAATTTGAGAGGGAACATGCGAAGGGGAATGATATAAACATTTCAGCAGGAGAAGTGTCCTGTAGCTGCCAATTAATTCATCAATGAATAAAATAAATAGTTGATAATATGAAAATGACACGGCACCACCCTTCGTGCTTTTACTCTCATTCTTCCCATGAAATAATAAATAAATAATATGAACAACACGACATCACCCTTCGTGCTTCAACTCTCTTTCTTGTCACAACATGATGAATAAATAATTTAAATGGCACGACATCACCCTTCATTCTTTGACTCTCTTCCTCACTTTATAAATCAATAAATAATAATGTAAAATTAGCACGGTATCACCCTTCGTACTTTTACACTCTTTCTCACCATGAAAATAATAATATAATTAGTATAAATGGCACAACATCACCTTTCGTGCTTTTATACTCTTCCTTACCATGAAAATGATAATATAAATTCGGAAGATTATTTTAAATGCGGGGATCTATACTTATCAATCAATTAATTACCAGAATACCGACCTCACCTTCCAACATATTCAACAATAATTAAATTAGCAGTAATTTCATGAAAAATGATCAAATAAACAAATAATAAACTTAAGCAGAAATATCTTAATTAAATAGGCAATTATTCACAATAACAAATTTCATCCGCATGCTTTGGTTCAACCACAATGCATAAGTACTCGTCACCTCACATATACGTTGTACCCGCACATTAAATCACATAGCAAATAGACAGTTAAGTCCTACTCTCTCAAGTCAAGGTTAACCATGACACTTACCTCGTATTGCAACCAACTCAAGATTCTAATAAACTTTTGCCTCGCGAATTGATGTTCGAATGCCTCGAATCTAGTCACAATTAATTCGATTCAGTCAATACAAATCATAGAAATTTATTCCATATGAAAATACTAATTTTCTAACAAAATCCGAAATTTAACTCAAAACTTGCCCGTGGGGCCTATGTCTCGTAACCCGACAAAAGTTACAAACTATGAATGCACATTCAACCACTGGTCCAACCATACAAATTTTACCAAATTCCGACATCAACTCGACCTTCAAATCCCCAAATCTTATTTTCAAATCTCTAGGCCCAAATCCTCGAATTTCACCTCAAAAACATGTAATCTAGTCGGAATAATCGATGGTAATTCAATATTATTGACTAAAAATGATCACAAGTGACTTACCTCAAGTTTTCTCGTGAATTCTCGGTAAAATATTGCCTCAACCCGTGTTGAAAATGTCCAAAACGACAAAATGTTGGAACCCTCTATTTTTGTAATATGTCTAGTGCTTTCGCACCTGCGGACACTTAATCGCATCTATGGTTCCTCTTTTGCGGAGAATCCACCGCATCTGCGGTTCCTACCAAGGCTGGCCTTTCTCCGCTTCTGCGGTTGCCTTCCTGCTTCTGCGGACTCGCTTCTGCGAGAAGCAGTCCGCTTCTGCAGTCACGCGCGCATCTACGGTCGAGAAGCCGGTTCAGCGACTTCGTAGATGCGGCCAAAGCTCCACACCTGCGCACATTTCCTTGCCCCTTACCACTCCTCTTCTGCGAGCCCAAACTTGCTTCTGCGAGCTCGCACCTGCGAGATAATTTCCGCAGGTGTGATTGCATCAGTAGGTAGAAAATTCCCAACCTAGTTCTAATTCCAAATTTGATCCGTTAACCATTCAAAACTCACCCGAGGCCCCATGACCTCAACAAAATATACCAATAAGTCCTAAAACATCTTACAGACCTACTCGGGGTCTCAAATCAGGTCGAACAACGTCAAAACTACAATTCATACCTCGATTCGAACTTAATGAATCTATAAAAATTTCAATTCTAAAACTCGCGCCGAAACACGTCAAAACAGTCCGGAATGACCTAAATTTTTGCATGTACATCCCAAATGACATAACGGGGTTATTCCAACTTTCGAAATCAAAATTCGAGCCCGATATCAATAAAATTCAATTTGTGGTCAAACTTTGAAATTTTTAAGCTTTCAAACTTCTAATTTTCAATAAATGGCGATAACTCGAGCTAGGGAACTCCAAATTAAATTTTGGGTATATGCGCAAGTCCCAAATTATGATACGGACCTTTCGGGACCTTCAAAATACTGATCCAGGTCCGTTTGCTCAAAATGTTGACTGAAGTAAACTTAAGTGAGTTTTAAAGCACTATTTCACATTTTTATCAATTTTTCACATAAACGCTTCCCGAAAAAATATACGGATTGTGCAATGGTGCTATTCGAGGTCTCAGAACACAGAAATAAATATTAAATTTAAAGATGACCTTTCGGGTTATCACATTCTCCACCTCTAAAACAAACATTCGTCCTCGAACAAAATTAGAAAAAGTACGTGGGCTGGTGAAAAGGTGTGGATATCTACTCCGCATGTCCGACTCGGACTCCCAAGTAGATGCTTCTACTGGTTGACCTCTCCATTGTAGTCAAACTGATAGATAACTCTTAGACCACAAATGTCGGACCCGTCGGGCTAGAATAGCTACCCCCTCCTCCTCATAAGTCAAATCTTTGTCAAATTGGACTGAGCTAAAATCTAATACATGGGACATATCACCATAGTATTTCTGAAGCATGGATACATGGAACACCGGATGAACTTCTGATAAACTAGGTGGTAGTGCAAGCCAGTAGGCTATCTCCCCCGCCCTTCCAAGAATTTCAAAAGGTCCAATATACCTAGGGCTCAACTTGCCCTTCTTTTCGAACCTCATTACACCCTTTATAGGTGAAACCTAGAGCAATACTCTTTCTCGAACTATGAATGCAACATCACGAACTTTACGGTTGGCATAACTCTTTTGCCTAAATTGAGCTGTGCGAAGTCGATCCTGAATAACCTTGACCTTATCCAAGGCATCATGTACCAAATCGGTACCCAACAATTGAGCCTCTCCCAGTTCAAACCAGCCAACCAGTGAACGACATCGCCTCCCGTATAATGCTTCATACAGAGTCATCTGAATGCTAGACTGGTAGTTGTTATTATAGGCAAACTCCACAAGTGGCAAAAACTGATCCCAAGAACCTCCAAAGTCTATAACACAAGCGCTAAGCATATCTTCCAATATCTAAATAGTGCGCTCTGACTGTCCGTCTGTCTGAAGATGAAATGTTTTACTCAACTCAACCTACGTACCTAAATCACGTTGTACAACCCTCCAAAAGTGCGAGGTGAACTACGCACCTCAATATGAATAATAGACACTGGCACACCGTGAAGGCGGACAATCTCGCAGATGTAAATCTCAGCTAACCGCTCTGAAGAATAGGTAACTGCCACTGGAATAAAATATGCCGACTTGGTCAACCTATCCACAATGACTCATACTGCATCAAACTTTCTACGAGTCCATGGGAGCCCAACAACAAAATCCAAAGTGATATGCTCCCATTTCCACTCAAGAATTTCTAACTTCTAAAGCAGACCACCGGGTCTCGGATTCTCGTACTTGACTTGCTGGCAATTTAGACACCGAGCTACATATGCAACTATATCCTTTTTTCATTCTTCTCCACCAATAATGTTGTCTCAAATCTTGATACATTTTGGCGGCACCCGGATGAATAGAACATCGTAACTGTGGGCCTCCTCAAGAATTAATTCATGAAGCCCATCCACATTAGGCACACAAATACGACCCTGCATCTGCAAAACTCCATCATCTCCCACAGCAACCTGCTTGGCACCACCGTGAAAAGAAAATGAGGATCATCATATTGTCGCTCTCTGATGCACTCATATAAAGAAGACCGAGCGACTATGCAAGATAGAACCCGACTGGGCTCTGAAACATCTAACCTCATAAACTGATTGGCCAAAGTCTGAACATCTGCAGCTAACAGCCTCTCACCAACAGGAATATACGCAAGGCTGTCCATGCTCATAGCCTTTCTACTCAAAGCATCAGCCACCACATTGGCCTTTCCAGGGTGATACAAAATGATGATATCATAGTCTTTCAACAGCTCCAACCATCTTCTTTGCCTCAAATTGAGGTCTTTTTGTTTGAACAGTGTACGTCCCCGTAAAACATTTCCTAAAAACCCAGATTTCGTGATGCCAAAGTAGGCGCAGAGGTTGATAATAGTAGAAATTCTTCGTGGTTCGGACTTTTTGGATTGAACAGTGTGCTGGGGAGTTACGGAAAATGTTGGGCAGAAGTAGGCATTTTTCCGGCCATTCTGCAGCTGCAGAACCACTCCACGAGCCGCAAACTAGTCGTAGAGTGGGATAGTTTTCTGGGGCATTTGTTTTGTCAATTTCACGGCCATTATGCGACTGCATAACCATTTCATGGGCCGCACTCTTATCGCATATCCTGCCTTGGGATTTTTCGGAGGGAGGTTCTGCAGTGCACTATGAGACCGTAGAACTGTTATGCGACCGCAGAACAGGTCTGCGGGTCACATAGTGACGGCAGACCTGGTCAGTTCCTCTCCAGTTTTGTACCCCAACTTCGCGGTCATTTAGCGGACCGCATAACCGTTATGCAGTCGCATATGCGACCGCAGAACCTGTTCCGGAGCTTCATTTTTGGGGTTTTTAAACCCGACCATATTCCGTTAAAACACCTACCTTAGACCATTTTGAGCATATGTTTTGATATTTTTAGAGTGAGAGAGAGGGTCCTAGAGGGAGAGAGTGATCTTCATCAAATTGCTCTTCAATTCTCACTTAAAACCTTGAAGATTATCAAGAGAGGCACCTAGGTCTTCTTCCTAAGAGGTAAGATTCTATCACCCAAACTCTTAATTTCAAAATGTAACTAGGATAGGTCATTAGTAAGGTAATTCATGGGGATGAGAGTGCTTACCTTGCATGCATGTATCCTTGAAGTATGTAGGAAGATTGTGAGCTAAATATGATAGATAATGGGATGGGGAATGATGGAGTCTTCCACAAAAAGGGCCTTAAAACATTGATACACACCTAGTGTTTGATAATATGCTCAAATGAGCTAAAACCATGTTCATCTTCCTAATTTTGATTCAATTTTGTTATATTGCTAAAACAGATTGAAGTTGCTAATATTCCAGAACATCTTAGAGTTTTAAGAAGCTCAATTGAGATATGTTGGCTAAACCCCGTTCTTCTTAGAATCGAATCACATGGTGTTCATGTAATTGGAGTAAGTCCTTGATCATTATTGAATTGGTTATTCCTAATGTGATTGTGTTAAAGGATGTTTGTTTAATGTTTATTCTAAATGCTTCACCATGTCATATTTCCATTTGAGAATATGTTCAACATGTGGAATATGTGTTAGGAATGTTAAGACTTCATGTCAAGATCGAAATAAGGGTTATTATGCCAAATTATATGAAAAGCCTCTATGTGCCTAAGATTCCCAAATTGCTCATATGTGAATCTAATGTCTTCAATGGGAAGCCTTATTGTTGGGGATAATGATATTTGAATGTGGAAAAAAGGGACTAGAACTATGAAATTTAGCCAAGTGCCAAGAATGACTTTGTAATCGTAATCACTAGTGCCAATGAATTGAAAGTATATGAAAGAAGTACGATGTGAGATGATTGACTAAAAAAGGTAATGTCTCAAATGAGATGGCCTAGCCGATCGGGCCGAGATCGGACTCCGCGTGAGAACACGGTGGTATTGTGGATGAAATTGTGAAAATGGCTGATGTCTCAAATGAGATGGCCTAGCCGATCGGGCCATGATCGGTCGCCATGCCGCACACATGGTGGTACTGTGCTGGAAATTATAATGAAATTGTGGTAATGTCTCAAATGAGATGACCTAGCTGATCGAGTCGAGATCGGACTCCGTGTAAGAATACAGAGGCATTGTGAATTGTGGAATATCGGTACTAAAAATTACCCAACCTAATAATATGAAAATTGACTTGAAAACGTATATTATCCTTAACTTGTTGTTCTAATATTATTTGAATCCCTCATTGAATTTTGATTGTTCCTTTTTATATTATTATTCATTCTATTGAGATGGTGTTTAGCTATATATACTCGTGCTATTCGACGGTACTAATGTCCCTTTTGTCGGGGGCACTGCATCTTTAAATGGATGCAGGTAGTTACATAGCAGACAGTGTTGGTCACAGATAATGTTGCATCCTCTTCTCAGCGAACTCAGTGAGCCCCATTTCATTCCGGAGTCATGTATTGTACCTTTTGTTTATATTGTGGTCACTTTTGAGGTATAGCTGGGGCCTTATTGCCGGCACCATCTTTACTCACTTTTGTATCTTTAGAGGCCCCGTAGACACTATATGGGTTGTATATGGGTGTTGGGAATGTTAAACAAGTATATGTTGTGTTTGATCACTTGTTCCACTCAGACTGTGAGAATATGTGTATTTTGAGACTTAAAGGCGAAGTAGCTAATGAAACGGTTTAATGTTGTATATATGAACTTCTTTCTATCTAATTAATGAAATCACGTCTTTTCTTGATCATGGGTGAATTGGGTAAAAATTATCCAATAGGTTTGCTCGGCCATGTTCACTCAGTTAAGCGCCGGTCACACTTCCCGAGGTTGGGGCATGACAAATAAGTAGTGTAGACTATGATGATCAGTGAATACCTCGCACGAGACACCGTAAAGGTAGTGCCTCCAAATCTTCAACACATGAATAATAGATGCCAATTCTAAATCATGAACAAGGTAATTCTTTTCATGAACCTTCAACCGTCGCGACGCGTATGCAATCACTCTAACATCTTGCATTAATATTGTACCAATCCCAATGTGAGATGCGTCACAATACACCGTATATGATCCTGAACCTATGGGCAATACCAACATTGGCATCGTAGTCAATGCAGTCTTGAGCTTCTGAAAGCTCAACTCATACTCGTCTAACCATCTGAATGGGGCACCCTTCTAGGTCAATTTGGTCAGTGGGGCTGCTATGGATGAAAACCCCTCCACAAACCGACGATAATAACCTGCCAAACCCAAGAAACTCTGAATCTCTATAGCTGAAGTAGGTCTAGGCCAATTCTAAACTGCCTTAATTTTCTTAGGATCCACTTTTATGCCTTCTGCCAATACAACATTCCCCAAAAAAAGCAACTGAGTCTAACCAAAATTCATATTTCAAAAATTTGGCACATAACTGGTTATTCTTTAAAGTCTGAAGTACAATACGAAGATGTTGCTCATACTTCTCTCGACTGCTTGAGTAAATCAAGATATCATCAATGAATACAACCAAAAAGAATCCAAATAGGGCTTGAATACCCGATTCATCAAATCCATAAATGCTACTGGGGCATTTGTCAGCCCAAATGATATTACTAGGAATTCGTAATGCCCATACCGAGTCCGAAAAGTTGTCTTAGGGACACATGATGCCCTAATCTTCAACTGATGGTAACCAGACCTCAAATTGATCTTTGAAAACACCTTAGCACCCTGAAGTTGATCGAATAAGTCATCAATTCTTGGCAACAGATACTTGTTCTTGATAGTATCCTTGTTCAACTGTCGATAATCTATACACATCCGTATTGAACCATATTTCTTCTTTACAAATAACAATAGTTCACCCTAGGGCGAGACACTAGGTCTAATGAATCCCTGATCAAGCAAATCTTGTAACTTCTCCTTCAATTCTTTTAGTTCCGGCAGGGCCATACGGTATGGTGGAATAGAAATGGGCTGAGTACCCGGAGCCAAATAAATACAGAAGTCAATATTTCTGTCGGGTGGCATCCCCGGCAAATCTGTAGGAAATACATTTGGAAACTCACAGGCAACTGGGATTGAATGCATAGAATGAACATCCGCACTAGAATCGCGAATATGAGCCAAGTAAGATAGACATCCCTTCTCGACCATACGTCGAGCCTTCACATAAGAGATAACCCTGCTGGTAGAATGTCCAGGAATCCCTTTACACTCTAATTGAGGTAACCCCAGCAAGGCTAAGGTCACCATTGTGGCGTGACAATCTAATATAGCATGTTAAGGTGACAGCCAATCCATACCCAAGATGACATCAAAATCTATCATATCAAGGAGTAGAATATCCACGCTAGTCTTAAGACTCCCAATAGTAACCACACACGAATGATAGACATCATCCATCATAATAGAATCTCCCACCGGTGTGAACACACACACAGAAACACTCAGAGAATCACAAGGCACAACCAGATATAAAGCAAAATATGAGGACACATAGGAATAAGTAGAGCCTAGATCAAATAGAACTGAAGCATCTCTATGGCAAACTGGAAAAATACCTGTGATCACGGTATCTGATGACTCGGCCTTAGGCCTAGCCGGAAAAGCATAAAATCGGAGTTGGGCCCCACCGCTTAGAGCTACATCTCTGGGACGACCTCTAACTGGCTGGACTCCCTTTCTAACGGCCTGACCTCCACCTCCAGCTGCATGTCCCCCTACCTCTAGCTGGTTGAGCGGGCGGTGAAACAACTGGTGTAGGGACCATGGCACGAGAACCCTGCTGTTGTGAGCTGCCCGGTGCCCGAGCACAAAATCTTGCAATCTACCTCGGATCACCACAAGTATAACAGGACCTCGGCTGCTGTGACTGCTGACCCTGTCGACTTGAGTAACCACCCTAAAAACTCTGGAGCGGAGGTGCACTAATAGGAGCTGGTGGTGCTCTCTAGGTTAGCTAGTCAGAATGAGACATATGAGGGTTGCGACCACCTGAAACACTGTGGGATACCTGGAGCGTTAAATGAAATGACTTGGGAGGATGGCCTCTACAAAAATTACCCTTGCCTCCAGATGAGGCACCACTGAACCCACCAAAATGATGAGGCCTCTAATCAGACCCCTGCCCTCTCTCCTATGCAAGAACAATCTCGATCCTTCTAGCAACATTAGCAGCCTCCTGAAAGGAAATCTCACTTCTGGTCTCCTTGGCCATCTGAAGCCTGATAGGGTGAGTCAGTACATCAATAAACCTTATCACCCTCTCTCTCTCAGTAGGAAGTAAAAGGAGAGCATGGCGGTCTAGATCCACAAAATGGGTTTCGTACTGGGTAACAATCATACTACCTTGCCGGAGACGCTCAAACTGCCTACGATAATCCTCTTTCAATGTGATAGGGAGGAACTTCTCTAGAAATAGCTGTGAGAAGTGGTCCCAAGTAAGTGCAGGCAACCTAGCTAGTCTGGTCAACATATAATCTCTCCACCACCTCTTGGCGGAACCCGTTATCTAAAATACAGCAAAATTGACCTCATTGGTCTCAACTATACCCATGTTCCGCAGCACCTCATGGCAGCAATCATGATAATCTTGTGGGTCCTCAGAAGGTGTACCACTGAAGTGAACTGGAATGAGCTTAGTAATCTTGTCCAATATCAATAAGGCCTCACAAGACATGGCGGGCCTATCATTGGACTGTGCCGCAATAATTGGCTGAATTATCCCAACTGGCGATACTGCTAGAGCCTTACACCTGGGAGCCATCTTCTTCGGAGCGGGAGTAATAGGAGTTTGTGCTCCTCCCCCAGCCTATGAGACAGTTGGTTCCCCTGGAAATATACCATTCTGGGCCACACCCTCTATTAGGCTAACCAAATGGACTAGAGTGTCCTGAAGCACTAAAGTAGCTATGAATCCTTGCGGGACTAGAACTGGTCCAGTAGGTACTGTCTGAGCTAGAACCTCCGCTTCCAAATCCACCTGAGGTTCTACAACAAGTGCTGCTGCTTGAGCTCTAGACTGAGCTCTACCTCAGCCTCTAGCGCGACCTTGGCCTCGGCCTCTCCCCCTGGCCATAGTTTCCACCAGGGGCTCTGGTCCTTATACATCGGTAGATGTATTACATGTTCTCGCCATCTGCGAGAGAATAAGAATAGAATGGTTCAATCATCAATGATAGAATAAAATTGCACGACAAAACAAGAAAGAAGAGATATTGTTCCTAAACTTCATAGCCTCTAGAAGATAAGTACAGACATCTCTGTACTGATCCTTCAGACTCTACTAAGCTCGCTTGTGACTCGGGAGACCTATGTAACCTAGTGCTCTAATACCAACTTGTCACGACCCAAAATTCCCACCTTCGAGATCGTGATAACGCCTAGTATTTCACTTGCTAGGCAAGCCAACGTTAGAATAAATTTAACCATTTTTAACAATTCACCTTAATTAAATAGTAAAGAAACCAACAAGTGGAATAATATCTGAATTTAAATGAACAAATTAAAAGAAATACGATGTCTAAATACCATCCCAGAATTGGAGTCACAAGTGCACGAGCTTCTAGAATAATACAACCAAGGGTTTGAATAAAAAGTAAAGTTGTTTAAAAGATAATACACAGCTAAGGTAAGGTAAAAGGGGACTTCAGGACTACGGACGCTATGCAGTTATACCTCAAGTCTCCTCTGGGTAGCTGAATCCGAGCAAGTCTATGGTACGCCGCTGGGACCAACTCCTAAATTTGCACAAGAAGTGCAGAGTGTAGTATGAGTACAACCGACACCATGTACTTTGTAAGAATCGAGTCTAACCTTGACGATGTAGTGACGAGGCTACGACAAGACACATATGTACACAACCTGTACAAGTATATGCAAATACGAAGAAATAATGCACATAATAATTAACAATTTACAAATTTGGGAGGGAACATGCGAAGGGGAATGATATAAAAATTTCAGCAGGAGAAGTGTCCCGTAGCGGCCAATTAATTCATTAACCAATTAAATAAGTAGCTGATAATGTAAAATTGTATGACACCACCCTTCGTGCTTTTACTCTCATTCTTTTCATGAAATAATAAATAAATAATATGAACGGCACAACATCAACCTTCGTGCTTCAACTCTCTTTCTCCTCACAGCATGATGAACAAATAATTTAAATGGCATGACATCACCCTTCGTGCTTTTACACTCTTCCTCACCATGACAATAATAATATAATTAGTATAAATGGTACGACATCACCCTTCGTGCTTTTATACTCTTCCTTACCATGAAAATGATAATATAAATTCGGAAGAGAATTTTAAATGCGGGGATCTGTACTTATCAATCAATTCATTACCAGAATACCGACCTCACCTTCCAAAATATTCAACAATAATTAAATTAGCTGTAATTTCATGAAAAGTGATTAAATAAACAAATAATAAACTTAAGCAGGAATATCTTAACTAAATAGGCAATTATTCACAATAACAAATTCCACCCGCATGTTTTGACTCAACCACAATGCATAAGTACTCGTCACCTCACATATACGTTGTACCCGCACATTAAATCATGTAGCAAATAGACAGATAAGTCCAACTCCTTCAAATCAAGGTTAACCACGACACTTACCTCGATTTGCAACCAACTCAAGATTACAATAAACCTTTGCCTCACGAATTGGTATTCGAACGCCTCGAATCTAGTCACAATAGTAAGATTCAGTCAATACAAATCATAAAAATTTATACCACATGAAAATACTAATTTTCTAACAAAATTCGAAATTTAACTCAAAACTCGCCGGAAAAGTTACAAACTATGAACACACATTCAACGACGAGTCCAACCACATGGTATTTAGTCGGAATGACCTAAATTTTTGCATGTAAGTCCCAAACGACATAACGGAGCTATTCCAAATTTAGGAATCAAAATCCGAGCCTCATATGAATAAAAGTCAATCTGTGGTCAAACTTAGAAATCTTTAAGCTTTCAAACATCTAATTTTCAATAAATGGCGATAGCTCGAGCTAGAGACCTCCAAATTAAATTTCGGGCATACACCCAAGTCCCAAATTATGATACGGACCTACCGGGAATATCAAAATACTGATCCGGGTCCGATTTTTCAAAATATTGACCGAAGTCAACTTAAGTGAGTTTTAAAGCACTATTTCACATTTTAATCAATTTTTCACATAAAAGCTTTTTGGAAAAATATATGGACTGCGCATGTAAGTTGAGGAATAATAAATGATGTTATTCGAGGTCTTAGAACATAAAAATAAAGATTAAATTTAAAGATGAACTTTTGGGTCATCACACATAAGAAGGTGGGCATGCTTTCAAGTTCAACATTTAATACCCAAACAGTAATTTTATATCAAGTTCAAATGAAACAGAAGATAATATCTTTCCGAAATTTCCAAACCAGTGAGATATGACAGCTGATGTACAAAAATAATGAAATCAATGCATACTCTCAGAGCAACAATCACTCAGTCCTCCCATTTACTCCAACCTCCCAATCACTCTTTCCTCACAGTCACTCATTCCCCTCAATCACTCAGCACTCAGCACTCGGCACTCGCACTCAGTAGGTACCTGCGCTCACTGGGGAGGGGGGGTGTACAAACTCCGGAGGGGCTCCTTCTGCCCAAGCGCTATAACAAACCAATCATGGCATATAGCAATGAAACATGTTGTGGCGTGCAGCCCTATCCCATAAATATCCTCACAATCAGGCCATCGGCCTCACTCAGTCATCAACCTCTCCAGTCTTTCGGGCTCTCATATATCATGATAAGCAGCCCAAACAACAATGATATAATGCATCAATAATGAACAATAGAGACTGAGATGAAATGTACAAGTAAAACTATGACCAAGTGCAAAACATAAATTTAGCAGATAATTCAACAAGTACACGACCTCTGTGGGTCCCTACAGTGTAAACACATGTTTTAAACATGATTTATAGGTTCTTTTCTCTAATAAAACTTGATTTATTCAATCACACAGTTCCATAAAATTTATCAGGTCACAATTCCTACGGTGCACGCTACTCGCCCGTTACCTAGCATGTGTGTCACCTCAAAACCAATCACATATCATAGAATCCGGGGTTTCATACCCTCAGGACCAAATTTAGAACTGTTACTTACCTCAAACCGTGAAATTCTTTATTCTGCTATGCCTTTGCCTCGCGAATCGGTCACCAAACACCTCGAATCTAGTCACAAATAATTCGATTCAGTCAATACAAATTATAGGAAATCCATATGAAAATACAAATTATCCAACAAAATCCGAAATTGCACTCAAAAATTACCCGTGGGGCCCACATCTCAAAACCCGTCAAAAGTTATAAAATATGAATTTCCATTTAACCACGAGTCTAACCATACCAAATTTACCAAATTCCGACATCAACTCGACCTCAAAATCTTAATTTCTTATTTCGGAATCTCTAGACCCAAATCCTCTAATTTCACCTCAAAAATATGTAATCTAGTCGAAATACTCAATGATAATCCAATATTATTGACTAACAATGATCACAAGTGACTTACCTCAAGATTGTTCGTGAATTTTCTCGAAATATCGCCATAAACCTTGTTGAAAATGTCCAAAATGAAATAAATATCGGAACCCTCTATTTTTGTATACTATCCAGAAGTTCCGCTTCTGCAGAACTTTTAACCGCATCTGTAGGACCGAGGGTTGCCTGGACAGAATTATAAAACAGGGGACTTCGTCCCCTGTGCTATTTTTGACGAATTGGAGCTTGGGGAGAGGCGAATTTTGGGAGATTTTAAGAGAAAACATTGGGTAAGTGTTCTTAACTCAATTATGGTTAGATTACCCGAATCCATCATTTGTTTTCACCATTTAATTAGTGTTTTGAAATTGAAATTTAGGAAAATTTAAGAAAATTCAATGAAACGAATTTTTTAGATTTCGGTGTTGATTCAGAGTTGGATTTGAGTGAAACTGGTATGGTTGGACTCGTAATTAAATGGGTTGTCGGATTTTGTGAGTTTTATCGGATTTCGAGATGTGGGCTCCACATGCGAATTCGGAGTCTAATGAAATTGATTCCTATAATTTTTGTTGACTGTATCGAATTATTTTGGCTAGATTCGAGCAATTTAGAGTCGGATATTCGTGGAAAAGGCATTCTTACCGATTGATTGAGTTTTATTCGAGGTAAGTGACTTGCCTAACTTTATGTGGGGGAAACTCCCCGTAGGATTTGTACTGTTTTTTATATTTGAGCGCCGAGTACGTGAGGTGACGAGTACGTACACGGGATAATTATGTAAAAACCAGATTTTTCTACTAAGTAATAATCTGATTTTCGTCTTATTTTAGTTCCATCAGCATGTGTGGTATCCAGCTAGACTAGAATAGCATGCCTACTTGCCCTAACTATTTACTTGAACTATGTGCAACATGTTTAGTGAATTTACTTGTCTTTCCTTAACTAGTACTTAGGTTGAACTGTAGAATTTCGTGCCGTATTTATTGAATTCTATTGTTTGGCTGCATATTTACTTTAAGACTACGGAATGGTATTCCGGGAGATCCCCATGTACTGCATATTTACTTTGGGACTACGGAACGGTATTCCAGGAGATCCCCCTATACTTCATATTTACTTTGGGACTACGTAACGGTATTCCGGGAGATCCCCCTGTACTGCATATTTACTTTGGGACTACGGAACGGTATTCTGGGAGATCCCCCTATTCTGCACATTTACGTTGGGACTACGAGATGTTATCCCAGGAAATCCCCTATTGATATCTCTGTGTACTGATCTGTTGTCTTCTATGATTTCATTCTTGTTAAATTTTAGTCTTTATTTTACTGTGGTATTTAATTCTATCTTGTGTTATTATATATATACACCAGTAGGGCCCTGACCTGACCTCGTCACTACTCGACCGAGGTTAGGCTTGGCACTTACTGGGTACTGATTGTGGTGTACTCATGCTACTCTTTTACACATGTTTTTCGTGTACAGATCCAGGTACTCCTTATCAGCCGCACTATTAGTGAGCCATGACAGCTTTGGAGACTTCAAGGTATATCTGTCACATCCGCAGACCTCAGAGTCATTTTCTACTCTTCCCCATGTCCATTATCTTCTGTATTTTCTTTCGATAGACTCTGATGTATAGAAACACTAGATTTTCTTCCTGTAGTTTGTGATTCACGAATGTTCCGGGTTTTGGGAATGTTGTGTAGTATATTAAGGAGTTGAGTATTGTACATGCCAAGTGGCATGGTACTCAGTTATAGTGTTATTGCTACAGTTAGTTGTTAAATTTATGTTTATATTACATTTATTCCGCAAAATGTTAGGCTTACCTTGTCATAGAGACTAGGTGTCGTCGCGACGTCATACAGAGGGGAAACTAGGTCGTAACAAGTTGGTATCAGAGCCCTAGGTTAATAGGTGTCGTGAGTCACAAGCCGATTTATTAGAGTCTCGCGGATCGGTACAGAGATGTCTGTACTTATCTTTGGGAGGCTATGGAACTATTATGAAAATTTCACTACTTTGATTCCTTGTCGTGCGAAAATAGTTGACTTCAATAATTCTAAACTTTTGTATTCTATTCTCTCACAGATGGTGAGGACACGTACAAGCGGATTTGATGACCAGGCACCCGCGCCCCCTGCTAGAGCCGCGAGAGGTAGGGGCCAGGGTAGAGGCCGAGGACATCCACGTGGTGCAGCCAGGGCACCCGCACGAGCTGCTACAGAGGAGCCCCCAGTAGCTCCAGCTGGAGGGCAGACACATGAGGTACCTGTTTCTGCACCAGCCCTCCAGGAGACTCTAGCCTAGTTTTTGAGCATGTTCAGAACCTTAGCTCAGGCTGGATTAATCCCACTTGCTCCTTCCACATCTCAGGGCGGGGGAAGAGCATAGACTCCAGTCGCCGGTACTCCAGAGCAGCGGGTTCAGGTCAACCAGGTTCCAGAGATTGTACCAATGCAATCGGTAGCTCCAGCTCAGTCCGAGGTTAGGGCAGCAGCTTCTGAGGTGGAGCAGCTCAGACTTGAGAAGTTCAAGAAGTACCACCCACCTACCTTCAGCGGATTAGCTACAGATGATGCTCATGGATTTCTGGAGGAGTGTCATGTATTCCCCATACTATGGGCGTAGCGAAGACGAGTGGGGTTTCTTTTACTATATTCCATCTTAGAGGAGTATCCTATCAGTGGTGGCGTGCTTATGACTTGAGTAGTCCGGATGTGGTAGTTTCACTTACATGGACTCAGTTCTCGGACATGTTTTTGAGAGAGTATGTCCCTCAGAGCCTTAGGGACTCATGGCGCGCGTAGTTTGACCAGTTGTGCCAGGGATCTATGACTGTGTTAGAGTATGCAGTCTGTTTTAGTGATTTGGCTTGACATGCACCGACCTTGGTTGCCACAGTTCGAGAGAGGGTTTGATGGTTTATTGAAGGACTCCACCCCAGTATCCAGATTAGTAAGTCTAGGGAGTTGGATATGGATATTTCTTATCAAAAGGTTTTGTGTATTGCCAGGAGATTGGAGGGCATACTTTCCCGGGATAGAAAGGAGAGGGAGGCCAAGAGGTCTTGAGAGAATAGTTCTTATTCTGGTGCTCGTGCCCTAGAAACTCGCCATGGTAAGGGTTATGTGAGTCGCCCCGTTCATTCAGCTCTTTCAGCCGCTAGTGGTGTCCCAGCCCCTTCTAGGCCCCAAAAGCCTTATTATGCACCGCCAGTATCTAGTGTGCCTCTTGCACGGGGTGGTCCTAGCATCCAGTCCAACAGATCTAGACAGAGCCAGTCACAGTAGCCACGCCCTCCCAGAGCTTGTTTTTAGTGTGGTGACACTCGCCTTATGGTGAGGGATTTCCCCAGATTTAATAGGGGTGCACCTCCACAGACTTCTCAGCCACAACGTGCTCCATCGGGTCCTCAGGCCATGATTACAGCACCAGCTGCCACCCCACCTACTCAGCCAGCCCGAGGTGGAGGTCGGGGAGGTAGAGGTCGTCCTATAGGGGGAGGCCAGGCCAAATATTATGCCCTTCCTGCTCGTAGAGAGGCAGTTGCTTCTGATTCTATCATTACAGGTATTGTTCCAGTCTGTTATAGAGATGCGTCGGTATTATTTGACCCAGGCTCTAGATATTCCTATGTGTCCTCTTATTTTCCCCCGTATTTGGGCGTATCACGAGATTCTTTGAGTTCCCCTATTTATGTGTCTACTCCTGTGGGAGATTCTCTTGTTGTGGACCGCGTGTATCGGTTGTGTTTGATTGCTCTTAGTGGTTTTGAGACTAGAGCCGGCTTATTATTGCTCAGCATGGTAGATTTTGATGTTATCTTAGGCATGGACTGGTTGTCTCCTCATTATGCTATTCTTGATTGTCACACTAAGACCGTGACACTAGCTATGCCAGGTTTACCGCGATTATAGTGGAGAGGTACCTTAAAGTATACTCCCAGCAGAGTTATTTCATTTCTTAAAGCCAAACGAATGGTTGAGAACGGGTGTGACACATATCTAGCTTATGTGAGAGATGTCAGTATTGATACCCCTACAATTGAGTCAGTTCCAGTAGTGAGAGATTTTCTAGATGTGTTTCCAGCTGATCTTCCGGGCATGCTGCCCAATAGAGATATTAATTTTGGCATTGATTTGTTGCCGGGCACTCAGCCCATCTCTATTCCTCCATATCGTATGGCTCCTCTTGAATTGAAGGAGTTGAAAGAGAAGTTACATGAGTTGCTTGATAAGGGCTTCATTCGGCCCAGTGTGTTACCTTGGGGTGCTCCTGTCTTATTTGTGAAGAAGAAGGATGGTTCTATGTGGATGTGTATTGATTACCGCCAGTTGAACAAAGTCATAGTGAAGAACCGGTATCCTTTGCCTTGTATTGATGACCTATTTGATCAGTTACAGTGTGCCAGAGTGTTTTCCAAGATTTACTTGCATTCGGGTTATTATCAGTTGAAGATTCGGGACCCAGATATCCCGAAGACTACTTTTAGGACTCTGGTATGGTCACTATGACTTTCTTGTTATGTCTTTTGGGCTGACCAATGCCCCGACAGCTTTTATGCACTTGATGTACAGTGTTTCCTGACCTTATCTTGACTCATTCGTCATTATGTTTATTGACGACATTCTGGTGTACTCCCAGACTCGTGAGGAGCATGAGTAGCACCTGAGGACTGCACTTCAGACCTTGAGAGAAAAGAAGTTATATGCAAAATTTTCAAAGTGTGAGTTTTGGCTAGAGTCAATGGCATTCTTGGGTCATATAGTATTGAGTGATGGGATCCAGGTGGATCCGAAGAAGATTGAAGCAGTGCAGAGTTGGCCCAGACCGTCCTCAACTACAGTCTCATCTATTGCAGCACCTATGACGAGGGTGGCCCAGAAGGGTGCTCCGTTCAGGTGGACAGAGGAATGTGAGGAGAGCTTTCAGAAGCTCAAGATAGCTTTGACTACAACCTCAGTGTTGGTATTGCCTACAGGTTCGGGGTCTTATATTGTATATTGTGATGCATCGCATATTGGTCTCGACGCGGTGTTGATGCAGGACGGTAGGGTGATTGCCTACACGTCCAGACAGCTGAAGGTGCATGAAAAGAACTATCTTGTCCACGACCTTGATTTAGTAGCTATTGTTCATGCCTTGAAGATTTGGCGTCATTATTTGTATGGTGTTCCTTGTGAGATTTACACCAATCACCGGAGTTTGCAGCATCTGTTCAAGCACAGGGATCTTAATTTGTGTCAGAGGAGGTGGTTAGAGTTGCCTAAGGATTATGATATCATAATTTTGTACCACCCTGGGAAGTCCAATGTGGTGGACGATGCTTTGAGTCGCCGGGCAGGGAGTTTGGGGAGTTTAGCATATCTACCAGCAGTATATGGCCATTGGCGTTGGATGTTCAGGCCTTTGCCAGCCAGTTTGTGAGATTAGATATTTTTGAGCCGAGTCGAGTATTGGCTTGTGTGGTCTCTCGGTCTTCTCTTTATGATCGTATCAGGGAGCTTCAGTATGATGACCCCCATCTGCTCGTCCTTCAGGACAGGGTTCGGCAAGGTGATGCTAGAGATGTGACTATTGGTGATGATAGCGTGTTGAGGATGCATGGGCGAATATGTGTGCCCAATGTTGATGGTTTGCATGAGTTGATTCTCTAGGAGGCTCACAGCTCACGGTACTCCATTCATCCGGGTGCCACAAAGATGTATCAGGACTTGAGACAACACTACTGGTGGAGGAGAATGAAGAAACACATAGTGAAGTATGTTGCTCAGTGCCTAAATTGCCATCAGGTGAAGTATAGGCATCAGCGGCCGGGTGGGTTGCTTCAGAAGTTGGAGATTCCAGAGTGAAAATTTGAGAGAATCACTATAGATTTCGTTTTTGGGCTCCCACGGACTCAGCGGAGGTTTGATTCAGTTTGGGTGATTATGGATAGGCTGACCAAGTCGGCTCATTTCTTTCCTGCGATGACTACCTACTCTTCCGAGCAGTTGGCTCAAATTTACATCCGCGAGATCACCAGGCTTCATGGAATACCAGTATCTATCATCTCTAACCGGGGTACACAGTTTACATCACGGTTCTGGAGGGCTGTACAATAGGAACTGGTTACTCGGGTTGAGTTGAGCACATCATTTCACCCTCAGACAGACGGACAGTCCGAGCGTACTATTCAGATACTGGAGGATATGCTCCACGCTTGTGTGTTAAATTCTGGGGGTGCTTGGGACCAGTTCTTGCCACTTGCAGAATTTGCTTACAATAATAGTGATCAGTCCAGCAGTCAGATGGCACCGTATGAGGCTCTGTATGGTAGGTGGTGTCGGTCTCCAGTGGGATGGTTTGAGCCGAGAGAGGCTAGATTATTGGGTACAGACTTGGTTCAGGATGCCTTGGAGAAGGTTAAGGTGATTCAGGATAGACTTCACACAGCCCAGTCCAGACAGAAGAGTTATACGTACCGGAAGGTTCGTGATGTTGCATTCATGGTTGGTGAGCGGGGTTTGCTCCGGGTTTCGCCTATGAAAGGTGTTATGAGGTTCAGGAAGAAGGGCAAGTTGAGCCCTAGGTATATTGAGTCTTTTGAGATTCTTGAGAGAGTTGGGGAGGTGGCTTACAGACTTGCACTACCACCTAGTCTCTCTGTCGTTCATCCAGTGTTCCATGTTTCCATGCTCCGGAAGTATCACTGCGATACGTCTCATGTGTTAGACTTCAATTCAGTTCACTTGGACAAGGATCTATCTTATGTTGAGGAACCAGTGGCTATTTTGGACAGGCAGGTTCGAAAGCTGAGGTCAAAGGATATTGCTTCCGTGAAGGTTCAGTGGAGAGGTCATCCAGTCGAGGAGACGACTTAGGAGACCGAACAGGATATGCGCAGCCGTTATCCTCATCTTTTCACCACTTCAGGTATGTCTCCATGCTTATTCGAGGACGAATGATTGTTTTAAGAGGGGGAAGATGTAACGACCCGGCCAGACGTTTTGAGAGTAATAGCCCTGATCCCCTATTTACTGCTTCTCCCATATCTATTCCTGCTATTGTGACTTGCCGGGAGGTTTCGTTTTGGTGTTTGGAGTGTTTTGGGACACTTAGTCTCTAAATGGAGGTTTAAACCTTAGGATTTAGACCATAGTCAGAACTGTGTGAAGACGACTCCGGAATAGAATTCTGTCGGTTTCGTTAGATTCGTTAGGTTATTTTGGGCTTAGAGGCGTGTCCGGATTGTGTGTTGGAGGTCTGTAGCTCAAATAGGCTTGAAATGCTAAATAGGAATTTAAGTTTGGAAGTCTGATCGAGGAGTTGACTTTTTGATTTCGGGGTAGGAATCTTGTTCCTAAAATTTTCATAGCTCCATTATATCATTTATGACTTGTGTGCAAAATTTGAGGTCAATCGGACTTGATTTAATAAGTTTCGACATCGAATGTAGAAGTTGGAAATTCCTAAGTTTCATTAAGCTTGAATTGGGATGTGAATTGTGATTTTAGGGTTGTTTGATGTGATTTTAGGTTTCAAATAAGCTCGTATGATGTTTTAGGACTTGTTGGTATTTTTGGTTGAGGTCTCGAGGGCCTCGGGTGAGTTTCAGATGGTTAACAGATCAAAAGTTTGACTTAAACAGCTGCTGCAATTTTCTTTTGCTGGAAATGTAGAAATCGAGCCCAGAAAAAAATCGAGCTCAGGATCGAGGGACATGATCGAAGGCTCAGGATCGAGGGCCGTGATCGAAGGCCCGAATCGAGGGCCATGATCGAAGTCCAGGATCGAGGGCCAAGATCGAAGCCATGATCGATGTCTAGGATCGAAGTTCAGGATCGAGGCCCAGGATTGAGGGCCAGGATCGAGGCAGGACCGAGGGCTGCCTGGACAGAATTATAAAACATGGGACTTGGTCTCCTGTGCCATTTTTTACGAATTGGAGCTTTGGGAGAGGTGATTTTTGGGAGATTTTCAGAGAAAACATCGGGGTAAGTGTTATTAACTCAATTATGGTTAGATTACCCACATCCATCATTTGTTTTCACCATTTAATTAGTGTTTTGAGATTGAAATTTGGGAAAATTCATAGAAATGAATTTTTGAGATTTTGGTGTTGATTCGGAGTCGGATTTGAGTGAAACTGGTATGGTTGGACTCGTAATTGAATGGATTGTCGAATTTTGTGAGTTTCGCCGGATTCCGATATGTGGGCCCCACAGGCAAATTTTGAGTTAATTTCGGATTTTTGTTGAAAAATGTAGTATTTTCTAATGAAATTAATTCCTATAATTTTTGTTGACTGTATCAAATTATTTTGGCTAGATTCGAGCCATTCAGAGTCATATATTCGTGGAAAAGGCATTCTTACCGATTGATTGAGCTTGGTTCGATGTAAGTGGCTTGCCTAACTTTGTGTGGGGGAACTTCCCGTAGGATTTGTACTGTTTTTGATATATGAGCGCCGTGTACGTGAGGTGACGAGTACGTACACGGGCTAATTGTGTAAAAACCTGATTTTTCTACTAAGTAATAACCTGATTTCCTTCTTATTTCAGTTTCATCGGCATGTGTGGTATCCGGCTAGACTAGAATAGCATGCCAACTTGCCTTAACTGTTTACTTGAACTACGTGCATCATGTTTAGTGAATTTACTTGTCTTTCCTTAATTGGTACTTAGGTTGAACTGTAGAATTTTGTGCCGTAACTATTGAATTCTATTGTTTGACTGCATTTTTACTTTGGGACTACGTAACGGTATTCCGGGAAATCCCCATGTACTGCATATTTACTTTGGGACTACGGAAAAATATTCCAGGAGATCCCCTTGTACTGTATATTTACTTTGGGACTACGGAACGGTATTCCGGGAGATCCCCCTGTACTGCATATTTGCTTTAGGACTACGGAACGGTATTCTAGGAGATCCCCCTGTACTGCATATTTACTTTGGGACTACAGAACGGTATTCCGGGAGATCCCCCTGTTCTGCACATTTACGTTGGGACTACGAGACGGTATCTCGGGAAATCCCCTATTGTTATCTCTATGTACTGAGCTGTTGTCTTCTATGATTTCATTCTTATTAAATTTTAGTCTTTATTTTACTGCGGTATTTCATTCTATCTTGTGTTATTATATATATACCAGTAGGGCTATGACCTAACCTCCTCACTACACGACCGAGGTTTGGCTTGGCACTTATTGGGTACCGATTATGGTATACTCATGCTACTCTTCTGCACATGTTTTTCATGTACAGATCCAGGTACTCCTTATCAGCCGCACTATCAGTGAGCCGTGACAGCTTTGGAGACTTCAAGGTATATTTGTCACTCCTGCAGACCTCAGAGTCCCCTTCTACTCTTCCCTATGTCCATTATCTTTTGTATTTTCTTTCAATAGACTCTGATGTATAGAAACACTAGATTTTCTTCCTGTAGTTTGCGATTCATGAATGTTTCGGGTTTTGGGAATGCTGTGTAGTATATTGAGGAGTTGGTTATTGTACATGCCAAGTGGCATGATACTCAGTTATAGTGTTTTTGCTACAGTTAGTTGTTAAATTTATGTTTTCATTTCATTTATTCCGCAAAATGTTAGGTTTACCTAGTCATATAGACTAGGTGCCGTCACGACGTCACACGGAGGGGAAACTGGGTCGTGACAAACACTCTATAGACTAGGCGGTAATGCAAGTTCATAAGCCACCTCTCCAATCTTCTTAAGTACTTCAAAAGGACCAATATACCGAGGGCTCAACTTGCCCTTCTTCCCTAACCTCAACACACCCTTCGTGGGTGAAACCTTGAGCAGAATCTTCTCCCCAACCATGTAAGCAACATTACGTACCTTCCTGTCGGCATAACTCTTCTGTCTAGACTGTGTCGTATGAAGCATCTCCTGAATCAATTTAACCTTTATCCCAAGCATCTTGAACCAAATAAATACCCAATAGTCTAGCCTCACCCGGCTCAAACCAACCCATCAGAGACTGATACTGTCTCCCATATAAATCCTCATACTGAGCCATTTGAATGCTCGATTGGTAGCTGTTATTGTAAGCAAACTCTGCCAGTGGCAGAAATTGATCCCAAGAACCACCAAAATCTATAACACACGCTACAAACCCCACTATATCCTTCTTCATTCTCCTCCACATCTTCGCTACGCTACAAGTCCTGATACATCTTCGCGACACCCGGATAAATGGAATACCGCGAACTGTGGGGCTCCTAAAAAATCAACTCACGCACCCCATCCAAATTAGGCACACAAATCCGACCCTGCATCCTCAATACCCCATCATCCCCAATAGTAACATCTCTAGCATCACCGTGCTGAAATGTGTCCTTAAGGAAAAGCAAATGGGGATCATCATACTGGCACTCTCTGATACGATCATATAAAGAAGACCGAGAAACCACACAAGCTAGAACTCGAATGGGCTCCGAAACATCTAATCTCACGAACTGGTTGGCCAAGGTCTAAACATCAACTGCAAGAGGCCTTTTACCAACATAAATGAATACAAGGCGACCCATACTCATCGCCTTTCTACTCAAGGCATCGGCCACCACATTGGCATTCCCGGGATGATACAAAATAGTGATATCATAGTCCTTTAGCAGCTCCAACCATCTTTGTTGCCTCAAATTTAGATCCTTCTATTTGAATAAGTGTTGAAGACTCCGATGATCTGTAAATACCTCGCAAGACACACCGTAAAGATAGTGCCTCCAAATCTTCAATGCATGGACAATAGCTGCCAATTCTAAATCATGAACATGGTAGTTCTTTTCATGTGGCTTCAACTGACGTGAAGCATAAGCAATCACTCTACCCTCCTGCATTAAGACACATCCAATATCAATCTGAGAAGCATCACAATACACTGTATAAGAGTCTGAAGTTGAAGGCAAAACTAGAATTAGAGTTGTAGTCAAGGCAGTCTTGAGCTTCTAAAAGATCTCTTTACACTCATCCGACCACCTGATTGAAGCAAATTTCTAGGTCAATTTAGTCAAAGTCGATATAATAGACGAAAAACCTTCCACGAAGTAACGATAATAACCAACCAAACCGAGAAAACTCCGAATCTCAATAGCTGAAGATGGCCTAGGACAACTCTGAACTGCCTCTATCTTCTTCGGATCCACCTTAATTCCCTCACCGGACACTATGTGTCCTAAGAATGCCATCGAACTAAGCCAGAACTCATACTTAGAGAATTTGGCATGCATTCTCTCCTCTCTCAGTCTCTATAATACAATACCCAAGTGTTGTGCATGCTCCTCCTGGCTACGTGAGTACACCAGGATATCATCAATAAATACTACGACAAACAAATCAAGATACAGCTGGAATATATTATTCATCAAGTGCATAAATGTTGTTGGGGCGTTGATCAGCCCAAAAGACATCACGAGAAATTCATAATGACCATAACGAGTCCTGAATACCGTCTTTAGAATATCCGAATCCTGAATTTTTAACTGTTGATATTCGGACCTCAAATCAATTTTGGAGAATACCCTCGCTCCCTGAAGCTGGTCAAATAAATCATCAATACGCGAAAAAGGATACTTGTTCTTGATTATAACTTTGTTTAACTGCATGTAGCCGATGCACATCCGCATAGTACCATATTTCTTTTTCACAAACAGAACCGGTGCACCCCAAGGCCTAATAAACCCCTTATCAAGGAGTTTCTGAAGTTTCTCTTTCAATTCTTTCAACTCGGCTGGTGCCATACGATTTGGAGAAATAGAAATGGGCTGAGTGCCCGACACCAAGTCAATAATATCCTTTTCGGGTGGCATACCCGGTAGGTCTGCAGGAAATACATCCGAAAAGTCTCGCACTACCAGTACAATATCAATAGTAGGAGTGTCTGCATCAACATCTCTCACAAAGGCCAAATAGGACAAACACACCTTCCCAACCATACATTGGGCCTTCAAATAAGAGATTACCATGTTGGGAACATAATCTAGAGAACCTCTCCATTCGACCTTCGGCAACCCAGCATCGCCAACGTCACAGTTTTTGCGTGACAGTCTAGAATAGCATGACATGGAGACAACCAATCCATACCCAAGATTTCATCGAAATCAGCCATACTAAGAAATAATAGATCGATACTAGTCTCCAGTCCCCCAATAGTTTCCACACACAACCTATACACACGATCCACAATAATAGTATCTCCCACCGGCGTAGATACACGAATAGGTGAAACTAAGGACTCACAGGGCATATCCAGATAATGTCTAAAGTACGATGCTATATACGAATAAGTGGAACCAGGGTCAAATAATATAGAAACTTCCTTGTGGCACACTAAGACAATACATGTGATCACTGCATCTGAAGCAACGACATCTGGCCTGGCAGGAAAAGAATAGAATCGGGCCTGACTGCCACCTGATCGGCCTTCCCCTCTTTGGCGATCCCTAGCTGACTGACCCCCACCCCGAGCTGGCTGGGCGGGTGGTGAAGTAACTGGTGTTGAATTCGTAGTATGATTCCTCTATTGCACTGGACCTCCCGGGCGACGAGGACACTACCTCCACACATGCCCAAACTCACCGCACTCAAAGCAACTCCCTGGTGCTAGTGATGGTGAGGACTGAATCGGACCCCGAGAACCAAAATAATCGCTTGAAGCACCCGATGCAAATGAACCCAGAACTGAAGAAGCACGGGGCAAACTCTGGGCTGGAAGGGCACTGATAGATGACTGACCCTGATGAGAACTGTTTGAATCATGGCTGGATGATGCACCATGGTGAACTGGATGACCTGTCTGAGCATGTCTGTAAGGACAACCCTTGCCGGGGTAGAACTGACCCCCTGAAGGAACACTGCTGAAACCAATCGATCCATGAGGCCTCTTGGCTCCCTTTCTCCTCGTCCCTCGCTAAGGACCATCTCTATATGTCGAGCAATGTCAACTACCTCATCAAAAGTAGCACTAGATACCATTTCCCGAGTCATACATAATTGCTGCTGATATGTGAGGCCATCAATGAAACTCGTAATCCTCTCCCTATCAGTGGGAACCAACCAAACTGCGTGATGAGCCAACTCAGAAAACCTCATCTCGTACTGCATCTCAGACGAGCCCTCCTGACGTAACTGCTCAAACTATTTACGCAGCTCATCTCTATAAGACTACTACACGAACTTCTCTAAGAAGATAACGGAGAAATCCTGCCATGTAATTGGTGCTTCACCGATCGGCCTGCGCCTCTCATAAGCCTCCCACCATCTGAAGGAAGCCCCCCAAAATTAAAAAGTAGTGAACGAGACCCCACTGGTCTCCAGAATACCCGTTGTCTGAAGAATCCACTTTCACTTATCCAGGAAAACCTTAGCATCATCAGCCATAACGAGGACTACCGGGGCCTGAGCAGCTGCAACCGGCTGGGCTGGTAGTGCCCCCGGTATCTGAAGTCCCTGCACTACTTGCTCTGAAATACGGGCAACAGAGGTATGAGTACCTCCCCCGACCTGAGAAGTAGCTGGTGCGGCCTGAGCCGAAAGCACCTGAGCAAGGCCTATGCAAACAGTCAATATTTGTGCTAGAGCCTCCCAAAGGCCTGGAATCACAATAGACACAGCTGGTGCCTGAGCTAATCCCGCCTGCTCAACTATATCTGGAATATGCTCCTAAACTGGAGCAACTGGTGGTGCTACAGGTGCTGCTCTAACTGTTGTATGAGCTACATCTCGACCTCTACCTCGGCCCTGACCTCTACCACGGCCCCAGCCTCTCGCGGCCCTAAATAGTGGCACTGGTGGCTGATCGTCCGATCCGGTAGTACGTGTCCTCGCTCTCGAAGATAAGTACATACGTCTCTGTACCGACCCGCAAAACTCTACTAAACCTACGCATGGCTCATGAGACCTATGTAACCTAGGCTCTGATACAAACTTGTCACGACCCAAAATATCAGGTCACAATTTCTACGGTGCACGCCCACAAGCCCGTCACCTAGCATGTGCGTCACCTAAAAACCAATCACATATAACAGAATCTGGGGTTTCATACCTCAAGAACAAATTTAGAACTCTTACTTACCTCAAACCGTATAATTCTTTATTCTGCTATGACTTTGCCTCGCGAATCGGTCTCCAAACGCCTCGAATGTAGTCACAAATAATACGATTCAGTCAATACAAATTATAGGAATTAATTCCATATGAAAATACAAATTTTCCAACAAACTCCAAAATTGTACTCAAATATCACGTCTTGGAACCCAAAAAAAGTTACAAAATATGAATGCTCATTCAACCACGAGTCCAACCATACCAAATTTACCAATTTTACCAAATTCAGACATCAACTCGACCTCCAAATGTAAATTTTTTATTTTGGAATCCCTAGGCCCAAATCCTCTAATTTCACCTCAAAAATACGTAATCAAGTCGAAATACTCAATGATAATCCAATATTATTGACTAGCAATGATCACAAGTGACTTACCTCATGATTTCCCATGAATTCTCTCAGAAAAACCGCCCAAAGCCGTGTTGAAAATGTCCAAAATGATAAAAATGTCGGAACCCTCTGTTTTTGTACACTCTCCAGAAGTTCCGCTTCTGCATAACTTTTAACCGCATCTGCGGTTCCGCTTTTGTGGTGAAGAAACCGCTTCTACGACTACCATCGCTTCTGCAGACAAGAAGTCTCCTTCTGCGGACTCGCTTCTGCGAAGAAGCGTCTGCTTCTGCGGACTTGCCCAGCTCCCCCTACCTCTGCTTCTGCGACCTTGGTGTCGCTTCTGCAGACTCGTTTCTGTGAGTTTCCGTCCGCTTTTGTGGACCTCACGCTTCTGCGATGCACATCCCGCTTCTGTGAGCTCGTACCTATGAGCCAAGTTCCACAGGTGCGATTGCATCAGAAGGCAGAAATTTTCAGATTTCTTCTAAGTCCAAAATTTAGTTTGTTAACCATCTGAAACTCACCCGAGGCCCCCGGGACCTCAACCAAATGTACCAACAAGTCCTAAAACCTCCTACGAACTTAGTCTAAGCCTCAAATCATATCAAACAATGCTAAAACCATGAATCATACCCCAATTAAAGCTTAATGAAACTAAGAATTTTTAACTTCTATATTCGATGTCGAAACCTATCAAATCAAGTCCGATTGACCTCAAATTTTGCACACAAGTCATAAATGACATAACGGACCTATTCAAATTTACATAATCGGATTCTGACCCTGATATCAAAAAGTCAACTCCCCGGTCAAACTTCCAACTTAAATTTGTATTTTAGATATTTCAAGCCTAATTTAACTACGGACTTCCAAATAATTTTTCGAATATGCTCCTTAGTCCAAAATTATCATACAGAGCTATTTGAACCATCAAAACTCTATTCTGGGGTCGTTTACACATAAGTCAATATCCGGACAACTATTTCAACTTAAGCTTTAAACCTTGGAACTAAGTATTCCAATTCATTCCAAAACCTCACGGAATTCTATTGTTTTCCCGGCAAGTCACATAACAACGGTAAAGCATAAATTGAATAGTAAATGGAGATACGGGGCTGTAATATTCAAAACGATCGGCCGGGTCATTACATCAATGCAAGAAACCATATTGTCAGGGGCAGCTCTAAAGGCTTAGGCAGTGAATCTGTTGCCTTAGGACGCCCCAAATGTTTTTTAAATTATTATTATTATTATTATTATTATATATTATATAAATTTTATAAATTATAAAAATAATTAGTATAAAAAAAGTGTTACAATATATTATTTTGTTATTTGATTGAAGTTCTTTTATATTAATAAATTCATAAATTATGATACTTTGCTGACTGATTAATTAGTATATTTTCTTAAGTCTTCAATTTTAATTTTTATCCTTTTTCTATAGGAATTAAATTATATATATTGACAACATAATGAATTTATTTTACAATGTTCTCTCAAACTTCATGAACACAAAAGTATTCATGCACCGGTTTTCTTTTAGTGTACTTCGACATATTATATTAGGTTATTTATAATTTATTTTAGATATTCACCAACTACTTAATAGAATGAACTACAATTATCATTTAAATTGATCATAAGGAGTAAATATTTTTGACACTGTTAATTAAGGGTGGCAAGTGGGCCGGTTCAGGCCCGGTACCGCGGGCCAAACGGGCTAAACGGGCTAGGAACGTTTGGCCCGATTTTAGTGGGCCAAGGCCGGTCTCGTGGGCCGGTCCTATGATTTGGGCCCGGGACCATTTAGACCGCCAGGGATCGGCCCGGGACTGGTCTCTTAGCTGGCCAAACGGTCCCAACGGCTATTTATAAAGTAGTCATTTAACCCCCCCCCCAACTTTGTTTTAACCCTAAATTTTTTATACATTTAATATATATACTATACTATACTATATATACATCTTATATATAGTATATAAGATGTATATATAGCTTATCGAATATAGGTTATTACTTATATATATACTATATATACATCTTATATCGATATATATATATATATATATATATATATATATATATATATATATATATATATATATATATATATATATACATTTAATATATATACTATACTATACTATATATACATCTTATATATAGTATATTTATATATATATTATACATTTAATATATATACTATACTATACTATATATACATCTTATATATAGTTATCCGGTTTGAATATCAAACATATTGATTTATCAAAAGATTTTACTGATAAATTAGATACTACTTTTGATTATAAAAATAAAGTATGGTCAGAGTTTAATAAACTTAGAAGTTATCCCAAGAGGAATAGTAAGCTTGCTGATAAACCCAGAATGCAAACTTATTATTATAATTGTCCCACTCCTCAAGATGTCTTAATAGAGGAACGTGATTGGAATCAGACTAATACGTCTTACAGTGGTTCCGAAATTTATGAATGGAATCTTGATGGATTGTCTGATAGAAAATTAACTATTCTTGTGCATAGAATGCTTATGTATGCAACTATCTGTAAAAGTGTAAAAAATACAGATAGAACTATTTTCAAAATGATTGTTGCAGGTTTTACTGGCCAATTTCGTGGCTGGTGGGATAATTATTTGACTGCTGATGAAAAGTTAATGGTTATTAATGCAATAGCCACTGACGAAGAAGTTGATAACTTAAGCATGGCTCTAGTAAAAAATAGAGAAGATTTTTTTTAAACCCTTGTTCTTACAATACTAGAACATTTCAATAGTAGATTTACCAATCAGAATGAGACAGTTCGTACTCTACTTAATGGTCTTAGATGTAGGACCTTAGGTGAATTCAGATGGTACAAAGACACCTTTATGAATAGAGTTATGGAGTTACCAGAAAATAAGTACGACCATTGGAAAGCTAAGTTTATAGATGGCCTTCCTTCCTTATTTGGTGAAAGAGTTAGAAAGACTCTAAGAGGTAACTGTGGTGAAATTCCGTACAAAGATTATACCTATGGTAAGTTGATATGAATTTGCACTCAGGAAGGGTTAAACCTGTGCAATGAGTTAAAATTGTCCAGACAGCTTAAGATGGATAAGCTTAAGGAGAGAAACCAATTAGGAGACTTTTGCACTCAGTTCGGTTTACACGAGACTTCTACTCATAAGAAGAAGAAACATAAGTATCATAGATACCCTAACCCAGACAGTCCTTATAGGAGAAAGATATCTAGATATAGATCCAAAGAAGAGCGTGATGATAAGAAAGCCCATCGCAAGTCTACTAGATTTACCAAAAATAGGTCTAAGCGAGATCTGGCAGACAGTAAGTGTTATAAATGTGGGAAATTTGGTCATATAGCTCCAAATTGTAAGCTTCAAAAGCTGAAAGCCTTAGAACTAGACGATGAGTTACGAGATAAGGTTATGGTTTGTTATACACTTCTGGATCAGAATCTGATTATTATTATTCTGAGTCAGAATCTCAAGCTGAAATAGATTTACTTGATTTATCTGATAGTGATAAAAATATTGATAATACTTGTGCAGTCTGCAAAGGCAATACATGTGTCACGACCCCAAATTCCCTTCGTAGGATGTCGTGATGTCACCTAGTCTCTAAGACTAGGTAAGCCTATCAATGCAGAATAATAATAAATATCTGAAATAAATAAACTACAATTCAAATAATTTTAACCCCCAAAACCCGGTAAAAATAAGTCACAAGCTTCTAAGAATTTATTCTCTATGTCTCTATACATTAGAGTCTAAAGCAAATAAGGAAGACAACATAGTAAGATAGAAGGGGACTCCGGAGTTTGCGGACGCTGGCAGATATACCTAGAAGTCTCCTCGTACAATTAGTTTACTGATGCGTGATCTGATAAGATGTACCTGGATCTGTACAAAAAGATGTGCAGAAGCATAGTATGAGTACACCACAGCGGTACCCAGTAAGTACCAAGCCTAACCTCAGTAGAGTAGTGACGAGGTCAGGTCAGGCCCTACTAGAGAATAAATAATGGCATGGTAAAATGTTTAAACAATATTATAAGATAAAATGACAATGGAAATGAATCAAGTAGTATGTCACATTTAATTACATCAAATAATGGCAAATAAATACCTCGTGGAAACAAAACAGAAGTATTTCCAACTTGAAGAAAATCACAACAATAATCAAAGGCAACTGCGGCCATAAATCAATATCAACAAGGGCACTCCCGAGGTACCGCATCGTAGTCCCAACTCATAAAAAAATTCACAATATCTCATTTCCTTATCTCACCGCGGGAGCATTCACAATTGATTTTAAAGAAAACATTTTTCCTGAAATAGCATCCCGCGTTTTAGCCATCCTTATCACACCGCATGACTTCTAGTAGTTCCCCCTACTAGCCACGCGTATCAAGTCACCCTTATCTCACCGCATGTGTTTCAACACCCAGAGCTTATACCACTGCATGCGTATCAATATCACAATATATCACAATTTGTACCTCAGGTGCTCAAATAATTTAACTTACCAAAATAATTCAACAACAATATTTTTTCACAATAAAGAGCTCACGGATCATGTCAAAATAATTCAACAATAATATTTTTCCACAATAAAGAGTTCACGGCTCATGTCTTAATAATTCAACAATAATATTCTTCCATAATAAAGAGCTAACGGCTCCATCACAATGAGTATAAAAATATTCAGGAGTATATAATTTAGGAAAATAATATTTCAAAATCTTTAATACGTTGCTTCAATATCAAGTTTAAAAATATCAAATACTTCATATTAATAATATTTAATTTAAAGAAAATCAACCTTCAAATAATGCACAGAATAAAAGAAACCAAGTTTCAACTAAACAGGTAAAACAATTAGTAAGAAAAGATCAAACAAATTTGAAGTATATATCTCATATCAATGATGAAGAATATAACAAGATAAAATAATTTAATAAATGCGCAACAATGATCTACACAATTTAAAAATATAATCTATCACATTTAACCCATGTACACACTCGTCACCTCGTGTACACGACTTTCAACACATTTCAATAATCACATTAATAGCAATTCTAGAGGAAATTTTTCCCACACAAGGTTAGACAAGTCACTTACCTCGACTTGCTACAATTTAACCAAGTATTATGTTTTTTCCTCAATTTTTCGACTCCGATCGACTCGTATCTAGTCATAATTAATTCGATACAATCAACAAAATTTATAGTAATAAATTTCATAAGAAAATATTACATTTTCATTAAAATCCGAAATTAGCTCAAAATTTGCCCATGGGGCCCACATCTCGGAATCCGACGAAACTTACAAAATCCGACAACCCATTCAATTACGAGTCCACCCATACTAATTTTACCAAAATCCGATAACAATTCGACCTCCAAATCTTAAATTTTCATTTTTGGAAGATTTTATAAAAAATCTTGATTTTTCTTTCATAAATTCACAGATTCATGATGTAAATGAGTCCATTCATGAAATATAATCAATATAGGATAAGGAACACTTACCCCAATGTTTTCCTGTAAAAATCGCCCAAGAACCTTGCTCCAAAAATCCAAAACGAAATGAATGAAATGACCATTTTTGGTCCTTAAGTTTTTGTCAATCCATCACTAAAAGTCAATTTTCCGTCACTTAAAGTCCATTTTCCGTCACTAAAAGTCCACCAGAAACTGCTCTACCAGCCTTCCTTCATTTGATCATAACTTTATGTACAAATGTCCAAATGATAAATGGTTTAACTTTCTGGAAACTAGAATCAACCGACTACAACTTCCATGTTTTGCAAATTTTCGGATTTCTTATGAATTGTGAGATATAAGCTTTCAAAATTGGCTCCATACACCAGAAATTTCTGCAAATTTCCAGCAACCTTCTTTGTCCGAAATCCATTCCGTTTACCTTCCGAATTCCACCCGAGACCTTCAGGACCTTAACCAATTATTCCAACATGTCCCAAAATACAATACGAACTTAATCGAGGCTTCAAACCACATCAAACAACATCAAAATGACTAATCGCACCTCAAATCAAAATCTATGAACTTTGAACTTTCAATTTCTACAAACAACACCGGAACCTATCAAATCCAGTCCAATTGACCTCAAATTTTGCACGCAATTCATAAATAATATAACAGAGCTATGAAAATTTTTAGAATTGGATTTTGACCCCGATATCAAAAAGTCAACCCCTCGGTCAAACTTTCCAAAAATTCAACTTTCGGCATTTCAAGCCTAATTCCACTACGGACTTCCAAATAAAATTCCGATCATGCTCCTAAGTCCAAAATCACCATACGGAGCTGTTAGAATCATCAAAATTCTATTCCGGGGTAATTTGCACATAATTCTACATCCGGTCACTATTTGAACTTAAACTTTAAATATTTTATCAAAATTCCATATCTCGGGCTAGGAACCTCGGAATTTGATTCCGGACATACTCCCAAGTCCCAATTCACGATACGGACCTACAGGAACTGTCAAAATACTGATCCGAATCTGTTTGTCAAAATGTTGACCAAAGTCAACTCAGTTGTGTTTTAAACATCTAATTCACATTTTAATCCATTTTTCACCTGAAAACTTTCTAGAAAATTTTTACGGACTGCACACGCAAGTCGAGTAATGGTAAATAGTGCTTAGACCACATAATTAATCATTAAATTTAAAGATGATATTTTGGGTCATTACATTCTCCACCACTAAAACAAACGTTCGTCCTTGAACGGAGTTAGAAAAGGTACCTAAGCTGGTGAATAAGTGTGGATAACAACTGCGTAAATCATGCTCGACCTCCCAAATCGCCTCCTCGACGAGATGACCCCTCCACTGAACCTTTACGGAAGCAATGTTCTTTGACCTCAGCTTTCGAACCTGCCTATCTAAAATAGCCAATGTTTCCTCAACATAAGATAGATCCTTGTCCAACTGAACCGAACTGAAGTCTAACACATGAGACGAAATGCCGTGATATTTATGAAGCATAGAGATATGAAATACCGGATGAACCGCAGAAAGACTAGGTGGTAGTGCAAGTCTGTAAGCCACCTCTCCAACTCTCTCAAGAATATCAAAAGGCCAATATACCTAGGGCTAAACTTGCCCTTCTTCTCGAACCTCATCACACCCTTCATAGGCGAAACCCGTAGCAATACCCGCTCACCAACCATGAATGCAACATCACGAACCTTCCGATCCGCATAACTTTTCTGTCTAGATTGGGCTGTACGAAGTCGATCCTGAATCAACTTAACCTTTTCTAGGGCATCCTGAACCAAGTCTGTACCCAATAGCCTAGCCTCGCCCGGTTCGAACCAACCCACTGGAGACCGGCACCGCCTACCATACAAGGCCTCACACTGAGCCATCTGAATGCTTGACTGGTAACTGTTGTTGTAAGCAAACTCCGCAAGTGGTAAGAATTGATCCCAAGCACCCCCAAAATCTATTACACACGCACGAAGCATATCCTCCAGTATCTGAATAGTGCGTTCGGACTGCCCGTCCGTCTGAGGGTGAAATGTTATACTCAACTCTACCCGAGTACCCAACTCACGTTGTACTGCCCCCCAGAACCATGATGTAAACTGCGTACCCCGGTCAGAGATGATAGATACCGGTACTCCGTGAAATTTGACAATCTCGCGAATATAGATTCGAGCCAACTGCTCGGAAGAGTAGGTAGTCATCATAGGATTGCAGTGAGCTAACTTGGTCAATATATCCACAATCACCCAAGCTGCATTGAACTTTCTCTGAGTCCGTGGGAGCCCAACAACGAAATCCATAGTGATCATCTCCCATTTTCATTCTGGAATCTCTAACTTCTGAAGCAATCCACTCGGTCGTTGATGCTCATATTTCACTTGTTGACAATTTAGACACCGAGCTACATACTCCACTATGTCTTTCTTCATCTTCCTCCACCAATAATGTTGCCTCAAGTCCTGCTACATATTCGCAGCACCCGGATGTATGGAGTACCGCAAACTGTGAGCCTCCTGGAGAATCAATTCATGAAAACCATCTACATTAGGCACACATAGCCTGCCCTGCATCTGTAATACACCGTCATCTCCAATTGCGACTTCTTTGGCATCACCGTGCTGAACTGTATCCTTAAGACAAGCAAATTGGGGTCATCATACTGACGTTCCATGATACGGTCATAAAGAGAAGACTGAGAAACCACACAAGCCAAAACTCAACTCGGCTCGGAAACATCCAATCTGATAAACTAGTTGGCCAAGGCCTGAAAATCCAAGGCTAAAGGCCTCTCTGCTACCGGTAAATATGCTAAGCTGCCCAAATTTTCTACCTTACGACTCAAGGCATCGACCACTACATTGGCCTTCCCAGGATGATAGAGAATAGTGATATCATAATCCTTAAGCAACTCCAACCACCTCTGCTACCGCAAATTAAGATCATTTTGTTTAAATAGATGTTATAGACTTCGGTGATCGGTGTAGACCTCACAATAGACACCGTACTAATGATGCCGCAAAATCTTCAAGGCATGAACAATAGCTGCTAACTCAAGGTCATGGACCGGATAATTCTTCTCATGTACCTTTAACTGTCGGGACGCGTAGGCAATCACCATACCATCTTACATCAACACTGCGCCAAGACCAATACGCGACACATCACAATACACACTATAAGACCCTGAACCTGTAGGTAATACCAATATTGGGGGTGTAGTCAAAGTTGTCTTGAGCTTTTGGAAGATCACCTCACATTCCTCGGTCCATCTGAACGGAGCACCCTTCTAGGTCAATCTGCTCTTAATAGTTGTTCATAATCAATTACAGAATCGTTAATTAACTTCATGTTAACAAAAATCTCATTTCAAACTTTCACAATACTGATAATGAGACACGAGGCATGAAGACCTCAAAATTATTTACCCGAATTAATGAGTCACATTTAACGTCACCTGGGCGGGAACCTATCTCGTAAGTTAAAACTCAATAATTACAACACAAATTTGGCAAGTATGCACAACGGATTTCATATAAGTATTTTCAAATAAGCCTAACAGACATGAATCACTATTAGTACTATAGTACAAATTGGATCTCATAAGGGAGAACTTAAACACAAGATTTTTCCTCACAAGGATCTCGTCCTTATATAACTTCCACCGCAACTCGTAGCCCGGTTTAAACATATCAGTTTATTTTAAAAATACGAGAATCTCGTCCTCAGTTCTCAATCACAAGTAATATGCACATCGTGCAAATCGAAACTTTCCATTTGATCCTTCTAAATAATTTTCGTTAAACAAAATCACAACACATAATGAACCCCACACCGGTAGGTCATATAATTCACAATTTGCAATTAATTATTCAGAATTTACATAAAAATTTACCGAAATGAGTAACATAAAGCCACATTTAGCCTCGCAACTCTTATCAGTGACCAACACGGAATGATAGGCGTAGTTATCTCCATAAAATCTCCCAACAGGGGTAAACACATAAGTAGATTATAGAATTATGAAGCTCACTCATAAGTGGAGCACCATAGAAGGACTCATTTAGATACTAAGAACCGAATCAAGTTAAGGAAATTATTCCTTTATATTATATCAAGGTCATATCTGTAATGACACCAACTGATCTAGCGACCTCCGCCATACCATAAAACTATATCAACGGCTGGGTCTCCACCTCTAGGACGCCTTCTACCCGTCTGTCCTCCACCCCTAACTGGTCGTGTGGGTGGTGTAGTAACTTTAATGGGGCACGTAGCCTGAGTGCTTTGATGAAATATGTCTCTCCCAAGTTTGGGACAATTTTATCATGATGTGCCTAGTATCACCGTATTCATAACAACCCATTTGCGGGTTAGGCTTCTCATATTGAGTCTGTACCAGATAAATGGAATAACCATTGTAGGAACTCATGTTGGTGGTGCATTAAAAGAACTTACTAGAGCACCCTGAGTAATCCGATGTGCGGACTGGGCTGGCCGATTGCCTGAGCCACCCCCCCCCCAAAACCTCGAGACGTTTTGGTCTCCTTAGTTTCCTTTTTCCTCACCCCGAACACATTCTAATATCTTGGTAATTTGTACAACTAGCAGCAATGAAGTATCATCTTGTAGCTCCCGAGTCGTACAAAATTTTATGATCATAATTGAGTTCTTTAATGAGTCTGTGAACTCGCTATCTGGCTGTAGGAAGCAAAGTAGGAGTATGACGGGCTAACTTATTGAACTTGATGGCATATTCTGACACCGTCAATGGTGACCTAACGCAATTGTTCAAACCCTATGCGCCACGCATTACGGAGAGTCCAGGAAACAAACTCCTTCAAAAGCGTTTCTGAGAACTGAGCCAAGTGGGCGGTGTTGCATGGCTGGTCTGCCCTTTTCATAGGCTTGCCACGAACACTGGTGGAGAATTATCTCTCCCAAGGCAAATTTCTTCTTTTGTTATGCTGACTCAACACTGTTGAGCTGACCAATTTCTTAACATACTCTTCGATTCTTCTTTGGGGTAACCTTTACCCCTATTTATACACAACGATCACAAAAGTAGAGATCCATACACACAAATCTTATCACGAACCACATAGTTCATACTCTCGTCAACAAGTGTACTTCCTCCGAAGCACCCCAAAATCCGCAACAGTGACGTCCACGCTGAATAGACCTTCTACAAATTTAGAGTTGTTTCTATATAACTCCTTTGGTATTGAAGTATAGGATTATTAAGGAGGCGAACATACCACAAGTCCCAACTTTATCCTCTACAAAATCTCAGGCCTCAAACATGTGTAAATTTTTAGGGAACCTTTCAGTACCACATATATACATTTCAAGGCAAAATTGACATAACACATGACCCCACAATCCATCCATTGATAGTGGACTCCCCCCACTCGCCACAAAGTTATAGGTCACAACGTCCGATGATCCACAATAATAACCTTCACATCTTGTATAAATCAACCAGACGCCAACGTCTGTTGCACCCCCGCATGATTTACTAGGTGATCTCTCAATACGCCCGCATCTTCAGTTGGAACCACACGTTGAGGCAATGTTTGAGCATCTCTGGCTCCCTCATAGTCCATTTACGGTATCACGAACCGTTGGCGCATAACTGATACTGAGTGCGCAATGTCATATACGAGTGGATACAAAGTAATATAAGATATATGTTTCAAGCTAAATCAATGTCGCATGATAAGGAGTCACGTAAGTGAATATTTCCTAACAGTTCCATAGCCTCTCGAAGATAAGTACAGACGTCACATAAATCAATATCAACAAGGGCACTCCCGAGGTACCGCCTCGTAGTCCCAACTCATAAACAAATTCACAATATCTCATTCCCTTATCTCACCGTGGGAGCCTTCACAATTTATTTTAAAGAAAACATTTTTCCCGAAATAGCATCCCGCATTTTAGCCATCCTTATCATACCGCATGACTTTTAGTAGTTCCCCCTACTAGCCACGTGTATCAAGTCACCCTTATCTCACCGCATGCGTTTCAACACCCAGACCTTATACCACCGCATGCGTATCAATATGACAATATATCACAATTTGCACCTCAGGTGCTCAAATAATTTAACTTGCCAAAATAATTCAACAACAATATTTTTCCACAATAAAGATGTCACGACCCAATTTCACCTATAGGTCGTGATGGCGCCCAACACTACAGCTAGGCAAGCCAACTAATAAGTCATACGTACATTGGTTAAACTTTTATTCCAAGAAAATAATAAAATACCAACTTCTACCAATGTGTGTGTGCCAAGACCCGGTGTCACAAGTGCATGAGCATCTAGTAGATTATACAAAACTCCAAATACTGTCTGAAATGAAATAGACAGAATATAAATATAAGAAGATATTGGTAGCTGCAGAATGGCTCAGAAAGGCAGCTCACCACTAGGCCTCGGGATGACGTGGGTATGTGATGATAGGTCCTCCACTCGCACCTGTCTCAGATCCTGCACAAAAAGTGCAGCAAGTGTAACATGAGTAAGTAAACAACGTGTACCTAGTAAGTATCAAGCCTAATCTCAAAGTGGTAGAGACGAGATGGCCGACTTTGACACTCACTATGGGTCAATAATAATAACTGAAAAATAAGTAGAATATTTAAATCAACATGATTTACAGAATTTACAATAATTTGTTTAATCAGCAGAGATAATCAAATTCTTTCAAATGTAACAATTCTCAATATATTAATTAAATTCCTTCAATTCAAAAAAACTCCAATTTATCAATTTTAATCTCATTTACAGAAGTAACAATTAATTCTATAAACAGGCAAGAATAATAATTCATTAAATTCTAAGGATTTTCCAATTTATTAATTAACTTCTCAAGGTGAAATAAATTATTAAAGTATCGTGTAATTATTATTATTAAGCACGATTTCTGCCGAGGACGTGCGGCCCGATCCAGAGTGTCGTGTACACTGCCGAGGGATGTGCGGCGCGATCTATAGATGCTTCTATCCTGCCGAGGCGTTCGGCCCGCTCCACAAGAAAGGAGGACATTTTCTTATGTGCCTCCGGAAGGACAGTATGTTTATTATAAGATAAATTTGAGAGGATAATAATTTCTTTTGACAATAAATTGATTTAAATAGAAATCAAGCCTATGAGATTTACATCCTTTAATATCTTTATCAAACAATTCACAATATATTCATATATATATATATCAATTAATATTAATTAATCAAAGAATACAATTTACACAAGTAATACATGCTTTGAGTCCTAAACTACCTGGACTTTAGCATTAATAGTAGCTACGCACAGACTCTCATCACCTCGTGCGTACGTAGCCCCCACAATTAGCAACAATTATTTAATCTTAATCACCTATGAGGTAATTTTCCCCTCACAAGATTAGACAAGAGACTTACCTCGTCTTGCTCCAATTTAATCCACTATAACGCCTTTTCCACGGTTATCCAACTCTGTCTGGCTCGAATCTAGCCAAAATAATTCGATACAATCACTAAATATTATAGGAATCAATTCTATAAAAAAATAATACATTTTAAAGAAACGATCCGAAATTAATTAAAAATTCGCTCGCGGGGCCCACATCTCGTAATCCGGCGAAAGTTATGAAATCCGACAACTCATTCCATTACGAGTCCAACCATACCAGTTTCACTCAAATCTGACTCTGAATCGATACCGAAATCTCAAATTTTCATTTCTATGAGATTTCTAAACTTTTCCAAATTTCAATCTCAAAACACTAATTAAATTGTGAAAATAATGATATATTCGTGTATATTGATCAAATCCAAGTTAGAATCACTTGCCCCAAATGTCTTTCCTTGAAAATCTGTCAAAAGTCGCCTTTGTTCAAGCTCAAGTTTGTCAAAAATGGCAAATGGGTTGAATGCCTCTGTTTTTATAACTTACAGATCTGCCCAGTTCGATCTTGGGAGCTCAATCTATCCAGTTCGATCTTGGGAGCTCGATCTTTCCAGCTCGATCTTGGGAGCTCGATCTCGGGAGCTCAATCTCGGGAGCTCGATTTTTGTCAGGGACCTCGATTTTGTCAGGTGGTTCGAGTTGTCAGGACCTCGATTTTTGTCAGGGGTTCGATTTTTGTCAGGCAGCTCGATTTTGACAGGCAGCCCGATTTTGACAGCATTTCCAGCAGAAAAATTGCAGCAGCTTTTGCAGCAGCTAAGTCCTACTTTTGATGCGTTAACTATTCGAAATTCACCCGAGGCCCCCGGGACCTCAACCCAAAACACCAACAAGTCCTAAAATATTATACAAACTTATTTGAAACCTCAAATCACATCAAACAACGCTAAAATCACGAATCATGCTCCAATTCAAGCTTAATGAAACTTAGAATTTTCAACTTCTACATTCGATGTCGGAACCTATCAAATCAACTCTGATTCACCTCAAATTTTACACACAAGTCATAAATTACATAATGGAGCTATAAAAATTTTCGGAACTGGATTCCGACTCCGTTATCAAAAAGTCAACTCCCCGGTCAAACTTTCAAACTTTAAATTCCTATTTGAGCCATTTCAAGCCTAATTTCACTACGGACTTCCAAATAAAATTCCGATCACGCTCCTAAGTCCAAAATCACCATACGGAGCTGTTGGAATCATCAAAATTCTATTCTGAGGTCGTTTTCTCAAAATGTTGACCGAAGTCAAACTTAGTAATTTAAGGCCAACTTAAGGAACCAAGTGTTCCGGTTTCACCTCAAACACTTCCAAATCCCGAACCAACCATCCCTGCAAGTCATAAATCATTACAAGCACCTACGAAAAGTTTTATTTTAGGTAACGGGGTTCTAAAAGTTAAAAATGACCGGTTGGGTCATTACTTTCTCCACCTCTTAAACAAACGTTCGTCCTCGAACGGGTTTAGAATTATACCTGAAGTATTGAATAAGTTTGGATATCTGCTCCGCATGTTTTCCTCGGTCTCCCAAGTCACTTCCTCGACTGGTTGGCCCCTCCAATGGACTTTTACTGTAGAAATCCTCTTGGATCTCAACTGGCGAACCTGTTTATCAACAATGGCAATTGGCTCCTTTTCATAACCCAAGCTATTATCTAGCTGAACTGTGCTGAAGTCTAACACATGTGATAGGTCGGCATGATACTTCCGGAGCATAGATACGTGAAAAACCGGATGAACTCCCGATAGGCCGGGAGGAAAGGAAAGCTCATAAGCAACCTCCCCAACTTGTTTCAACACCTCAAATGGGCCTATAAACCTTGGGCTCAACTTGCCCTTCTTCCCGAATCTCATAATTCCCTTCATCGGCGAACCTTCAAGAGAACTTTTTCACCTACCATAAATGATATATCACGCGCTTCCTGATTCGCGTAACTCTTTTGTCTGGACTGTGCTGTACGAAGTCGCTCCTGAATCAACTTTACCTTTTCCAAGGCATCCCTTACCAAATCAGTACCATATAACTTAGCCTCACCTGGCTCAAACCATCCGAAAGGTAAACGACATCGCCGACAATTTAAAGCCTCAAATGGAGCCATCTCGATGCTGGATTGGTAACTGTTATTATAAGCAAACTCGGCCAAAGGCAGGAAACGATCCCACTGACCTCCAAAGTTAATCACACATGCCCTGAGCATATCCTCCAAAATCTGAATCGTCCTCTCTAACTGTCCATCGGTCTGCGGATGAAAGGCTGTGCTGAGCTCTACACGGGTCCCCAACTCACTCTGTACTGCTCTCCAGAAATGTGAAGTAAACTCAGGGCCTCTATCTGATATGATGGAAATTGGCACACCGTACAACCTAACTATCTTCTGAATATAAATGTGGGAAAACCTCTCTGAAGTATACGTAGTCACAACAGGAATGACGACTTGGTCAACCTGTCAACAATCACCTAAACTGCATCAAACTTCCTCAAGGTCCGCGACAACCCAACTACAAAATCCATAGTAATTTATTCCCATTTCCACTCTGGTATGGTCATCTACTGGAGTAGGCCACCTGGCCTCTGATGCTCATATTTAACTTGCTGGCAATTTAGACACTGAGCTACATACTCAACTATGTCCTTTTTCATTCGTCGCCACCAATAATGTTGCCTCAAGTCACGATACATCTTAGTAGCACCTAGATGAATAGAATATCGAGAACTGTGTGCCTCTTCCAGGATATTTTTCCTCAGCCCATCCATATTAGGAACACATAGACGATCCTGTAGTCGCAGAACACCATCCGCTTTAATAGTAACTTCCTTGGTATCACCTCGTAGTACCGTTTCACGAAGAATCACCAGGTGTGGGTCATCATACTGGCGAGCCTTGATCTGCTCCAATAGTGAAGATTGGGCCACAACACATGCAAGAACTCGGCTAGGCGCTGAAATGTCCAGCCTCACAAGTCTGTTAGCTAAGGACTGAATATCTGAGGCTAATGGCCTTTCCTCTGCTGAAATGAAAGCCAAACTACCCATACTCTCCGCCTTTCTGCTCAAGGCATCTGCAACCACATTTGATTTGCCTAGATGATACAAGATAGTAATATCATAATCTTTTAGTAACTCCAGCCATCTGCGTTATCTCAAATTTAGGTCCCTCTGCTTGAACAAATGCTGCAAACTGCGATGATCAATGTAAACTTCACAAGACACCCCATAAAGATAATGCATCCAAATCTTAAGAGCGTGAACAATCGCAACTAACTCCAAATCATGTACCGGATAATTATTTTCATGAGGCTTCAGCTGACGTGAAGCATATGCAATAAATTGCCCTTCCTGCATCAATACACAACCCAAGCCAACGCGCGAAGCATCGCAATATACTGTATACATCCCCGAACCGGAAGGCAACACTAACACTGGTGTTGTAGTCAATGATGTCTTGAGCTTCTGAAAGCTCACCTCACAATCATCGGACCATCGGAATGGGGCACCTTCTGGGTTAATTTGGTCAAAGGTGCTGCAATAGATGAAAAACCTTCCACGAACCGACGATAATAACCTGTCAAACCCAGAAAACTCCTGATCTCAGTCGCCGAAGTGAGACGATGTCAATTCTGAACTGCCTCAATCTTTTTGGGATCAACTTTAATACCTTTGCCCAATACAATATGTCCCAAAAATGCTATAGACTCAAGCCAGAACTCACATTTAGAGAACTTAGCATATAGATTTTGTTCTCGCAATGTCTGAAGCACTAATCTCATATGCTGCTCATGTTCCTCCTTACTACGCGACTAGATTAATATGTCATCAATGAAGACAATGACAAACAAATCAATATATGGCATGAATACCATGTTGATCAGATCCATAAATGTTGTCGGGGCATTAGTTAAACCAAAAGGCATTACCAGAAACTCATAATGACCATATCTAGTATGGAAAGCAGTCTTCGGAACATCCGAATCTTCAACTGATGGTACCCCGACCTCAAGTCGATCTTAGAGAATACCCTAGCACCCTGCAACTGGTCAAATAGATCATCAATACGCGGCAACGGGTACTTGTTCTTAATAGTGACTTTGTTCAATTGGCGATAATCAATACGCATCCGCATTGTTCCATCCTTCTTTTTCACAAATAATACTGGTGCACCCCAAAGGGGATACACTCGGTCTACCGAACCCTTTGGCTAGTAACTCTTCAAGCTTTTCTTTCAATTCTTTCAATTCTTTCGGAGCCATGCGATACGGTGGGATACATATAGGCTGGGTATCTGAAGCCAAGTCAATACAGAAATCAATATCACGATCAGGTGGCATACCTAGAAGATCTGACGGGAATACATCTGGGAACTCTCGAACTACAGGCACTGAATCAATAGCCGGAGTCTCTACAGTAGTATCCCGAACATAGGCTAGATAAGCCAAACAACCCTTCTCAACCATGTGTTGAGCCTTTATAAAAGAAATAACTCGATTAAATGAACTAATAGGCGAACCTTTCCACTCCAGTTTAGGCAATGCTGGAATAGCCAAGGTAACAGTCTTGGCATGACAATCTAGAATGGCATGATATGGAGATAACCAGTCCACGCCCAGAATAATTTCAAAATCGGTCATCTCAAGCAATAGGAGATCTGCTCTAGTTTCATAACCACAGAATGTAATAATATAGGATCGGTAGATCTGGTTCACAACAACAGAATCTCCCATAGGAGTGGACACATATACATGAGTACTCAAGGACTCACGAGAAATAACCAGGAATGGAGCAAATAGAGATAACACATATGAATACGTAGATCCTGGATCAAATAATACTGAGGAATCTTTGCCACAAACAGAAATAATACCTGTAATCACACCATCTAAGGCCTCTGCATCTGGTCTAACCAGAAAATCATAGAACCGAGCTAGAGCGCCAACTGTCTGGCCTCCGCCTGGCTGACCTCCACCTCTAGGATGGCCCCTACCCACCTGTCCTCCACCTCTGTGTGGTCGGACTACTGGTGGAGCAACTGGTCCGGTAAGCATAGGCTGATGACCCTACTATACTGGTCTACCTCGAAGCTTGGGGCAAAACCTCCGCATGTGACTGGGATCCCCGCACTCGTAACAACTCTTCGGTGCGATAGGCTACTGACTAAGTGTCTGGCCCTGGGGACCTGAATGCCCACTGGGAGGACCCTGAATATTTGGTGGGCGATAAGAACTCTCTGGGATAGCACTGAGATAAGGTCGCACTAGAGCACCTCGAGGAGGTGGTGGTGTTGGATATGGGGGTCTGCTGGATTGTCCCCTCACGAACTGACTTCTGCCCCAGACGGAGCACCTCTGAACTCTCCAGAGTACCTGAACCGCTTATCTCTCATAATCTGCTCTCAGCTCCGCTGACATACACCTTCAATCCTCCGGGCTATATCCATAACTCGCTCATAAGAAGTACCCAGCTTAACCTCTCGAGCCATAGTGGCCTGAATACCAGTATGTAAATCGGCTACACACCTTCGCACTCTCTCTGCCTCAGTAGGGAGTATCATTAGTGCATGGTGAGATAATTTTAAAAACCTCGCCCCATAATCATTCACTGACATCTGACCCTGCTGGAGCTGCTCAAACTGAAACCGCAACTCTTCCCTCTAGGAGGGTGGAATATACATATCCAAGAAGATAAGGGTGAACCTGTCCCAAGTCATGGGAGGAGAATCTATTGGTCTGCCAAGAGCATAAAACTGCCACCATCTACGGGCTCTACCCTCTAGCTGAAAAGTAGCGAAATCAACCCCATGGGATTCCAATATCCTCATATTGTACAGTCTATCCTTGCAACGATCAATGAAATCCTGTGGATCCTCATGTCGCTCACCCCCGAAGACAGGAGGATGTAGTCTAGTCCATCTGTCCAATAGTTTCTGAGGATCGGCGGCTATAGCTGGCCTGGGCTCAGGTGTAGCTGCTGCCACTGGCTGGACTCCATCCACGGGTAGTGCACCCTGGGTCTGATATACAGCAGCTGCTTGTCCATGAGCCTGCACGGTAGGGGTCTGTGCTATCCCGCCCGCCTGAGATGTGGCTGGGTCTGCCGGAAATAAACCGGCCTGAGTCATATTATCCATGAATCGCAGTATACGATCCATGACATCCTGAAATCCCGGTGTAGATATGAAGTCCACCAGAGCTGGCTCTGCCACAGGCACCTCACCATGCTCCTCAATAATGGGATTCTCTGTTGGATCCATTGGCGGCATAACCGGAATAGTCTTGGGATATCCTCTCCCTATACCACGGGCTGGAGCCCTCCCTCGGCCTCTAGCAACTGGAGAAGTAGCTCTTACCTGGTCTGGAATCTCATTAGAGCGTGTTCTCACCATCTGTGAGAGAATAAGAGAAGGATATTTAGTACTACATCAATTGCATGATAGAATATGAAGAAAGGTAGTTTCCTAACACCATATAGCCTCTCGAAGATAAGTACAGACGTCTCCGTACCGATCCGCAAGACTCTATTAGGTCTGCTCATAACTTGTGAGACCTACGTGAACCTAGGGCTTTGATACCATGTTGTCACGACCCAATTTCACCTATAGGTCGTGATGGCGCCCAACACTACAGCTAGGCAAGCCAACTAATAAGTCATACATACATTGGTTAAACTTTTATTCTAAGAAAATAATAAAATACCAACTTCTACCAATGTGTGTGTGCCAAGACTCGGTGTCACAAGTGCATGAGCATCTAGTAGATTATACAAAACTCCAAATACTGTCTGAAATGAAATAGACAGAATATAAATATAAGAAGATATACTGGTAGCTGCAGAACGACTCAGAAAGGCAGCTCACCACTATGCCTCGGGATGACGTGGGTATGTGATGATAGGTCCTTCACTAGCACATGTCTCAGATCCTGCACAAAAAGTGCAGCAAGTGTAGTATGAGTACGTAAACAACGTGTACCCAGTAAGTATCAAGCTTAATCTCGAAGTGGTAGAGACGAGATGGCCGACTTTGACACTCACTATGGGTCAATAATAATAACTGAAATATAACTAGAATATTTAAATCAGCATGATTTACAGAATTTACAATAATTTGTTTAATCAGCAGAGATAATCAAATTTCTTCAAATGTAACAATTCTCACTATATTAATTAAATTCCTTCAATTCAGAAAAATTTCAATTTATCAATTTAAATCTCATTTACAGGAGTAACAATTAATTCCATAAACAAGCAAGAATTATAATTCATTACATTCCAAGGATTTTCCAATTTATTAATTAGCTTCTCAAGGTGAAATAAATTATTAAAGTATCGTATAATTATTATTATGAAACACGATTTCTGTCGAGGACGTACGACCCGATCCAGAGTGTCGTGTACACTGCCGAGGGACGTTCGGCGTAATTCATAGATGCATCTATCCTGCCGAGGCGTTCGGCCCACTCCACAAGAAAGGAGGACATTTTCTTATGTGTCTCTGGAAGGACAGTATATTTATTATAAGATAAATTAGGGAGGAGAACAATTTCTTTTGACAATTAATTGATTTAAATAGAAATCAAGCCTATAAGATTTCCATCCTTTAATATCTTTATCAAACAATTCACAATATATTCATATATATCAATTAATATTAATTAATCAAAGAATACAATTTACACAAGTAATACATGCTTTGAGTCCTAAACTACCCGTACTTTAGCATTAATAGTAGCTACGCATGGACTCTTGTCACCTCGTGCGTACGTAGCCCCCACAATAAGCAATAATTATTTAATCTTAATCACCTATGAGGTAATTTCTCCCTCACAAGATTAGACAAGAGACTTACCTCGTCTTGCTCCAATTTAATCCACTATAATGCCTTTTTCACGATTATCCAACTTCGTTTGTCTCGAATCTAGCCAAAATAATTCGATACAATCACTAAATATTATAGGAATCAATTCTATAAAGAAATACTACATTTTTAAAAAAAGATCCGAAATTAATTAAAAATTTGCCCATGGGGACCACATCTCGGAATCCGACGAAAGTTATGAAATCCGACAACTCATTCAATTACGAGTCCAACCATACTAGTTTCACTCAAATCCGACTCCGAATCTATACCGAAATCTCAATATTTCGTTTCTATGAGATTTCTAAACTTTTCCAAATTTTAATCTCAAAAAACTAATTAAATTATGAAAATAATGATATATTCATGTATATTGATCAAATCCGAGTTAGAATCACTTACCCCAAATGTCTTTCCTTGAAAATCTGTCAAAAGTCGCCTCTGTTCAAGCTCAAGTTTGTCAAAAATGGCAAATGGGTTGAATGCCTCTGTTTTTATAACTTACAGATCTGTCCAGTTCGATCTTGGGAGCTTAATCTGTCCAGTTCGATCTTGGGAGCTCGATCTATCCAGCTCGATCTTGGGAGCTCGATCTCGGGAGCTCAATCTCGGGAGCTCGTTCTCGAGAGCTCGATCTCGGGAGCTCGTTCTCGGGAGCTCGATTTTTGTCAGGGACCTCGATTTTGTCAGGGGGTTCGAGTTGTCAGGGTCCTCGATTTTGTCAGGGTCCTCGATTTTTGTCAGGGATTCGATTTTTGTCACGCTGCTCGATTTTGACAGGCAGTCTGATTTTGACAGCATTTCCAGCAGAACAATTGCAGCAGCTAAGTCCTACTTTTGATCTGTTAACCATCCGAAACTCACCCGAGGCCCTCGGGACCTCAACCCAAAATACCAACAAGTCCTAAAATATCATACAAACTTATTTGAAACCTCAAATCACATCAAACAACGCTAAAATCACGAATCATGCTCCAATTCAAGCTTAATGAAACTTAGAATTTTCAACTTCTACATTCGATGTCGGAACCTATCAAATCAACTCCAATTCACCTCAAATTTTACATACAAGTCATAAATTACATAATGGAGCTATAAAATTTTTTAAACTGGATTCCGACTCCGGTATCAAAAAGTCAACTCTCTGGTCAAACTTTCAAACTTTAAATTCTTATTTTAGCCATTTCAAGCCTAATTTCACTACGGACTTCCAAATAAAATTCCGATCACGCTCCTAAGTCCAAAATCACTATACGGATCTGTTGGAATCATCAAAATTCTATTCCGGGGTCGTTTTCTCAAAATGTTGACCGAAGTCAAACTTAGCATTTTAAGGCCAACTTAAGGAACCAAGTGTTCCGGTTTCACCTCAAACACTTCCAAATCCCGAACCAACCATCCCCTCAAGTAATAAATCATTACAAGAACCTACAGAAAGTTTTATTTTAGGGAACGGGGTTCTAAAAGTTAAAAATAACCGGTTGGGTCATTACAAAAGAGCTCACGGCTCATGTCAAAATAATTCAACAATAATATTTTTCCACAATAAAGAGTTCACGGCTCATGTCTTAATAATTCAACAATAATATTCTTCCACAATAAAGTGCTCACGGCTCTATCACAGTGAGTATAAGAATATTCAGGAGTATATAATTTAGGAAAATAATATTTCAAAATCTTTAATACGTTGCCTCAATATCAAGTTTAAAAATGTCAAATACTTCATATTAATAATATTTAATTTAAAGAAAATCAACCTTCAAATAATGCACAGAATAAAAGAAACCAAGTTTCAACTAAACAGGTAAAACAATTAGTAAGAAAAGATCAAACAAATTTGAAGTATATATCTCAGATCAATGATGAAGAATATAACAAGATAAAATAATTTAATAAATGCGCAACAATGATCTACACAATTTAAAAATATAATCTTTCATATTTATCCCGTGTACACACTCGTCATCTCGTGTACACGACTTTCAACATATTTCAATAATCACATTAATATCAATTCTAGGGGAAATTTTTTCCCCACAAGGTTAGACAAGTCATTTACCTCGACTTTCTCCAATTTAACCAAGTATTATACGTTTTCCTCGATTTTCCGACTCCAATCGACTCGTATCTAGTCATAATTAATTCGATACAGTCAACAAAATTTATAGTAATCAATTTCATAAGAAAATATTATATTTTCATTAAAATCCGAAATTAGCACAAAATTTGCCTGTGGGACCCACATCTCGGAATCCAGCGAAACTTATAAAATCCGATAACCCATTCAATTACGAGTCCACCCATACCAATTTTACCAAAATCCGATAAAAACTCGACCTCCAAATCTTAAATTTTTGTTTTTAGAAGATTTTGCAAAAAACTTGATTTTTCTTCCATAAATTTACGGATTAATGATGTAAATGAGTATGAAATTATGAAATATAATCAATATAGGATAAGGAACACTTACCCCAATGTTTTCCCGTGAAAATCACCCAAAAATCGCTCAAGAACCGTGCTCCAAAAATCCAAAACGAAATGAATGAAATGACCATTTTTGGTCCTTAAGTTTCTGCCAATCCGTCACTAAAAGTCCACCAAAAACTGCTCTACCAGCCTTCCTTCAATTGATCATAACTTTATGTACAAATATCAAAATGATAAATGGTTTAACTTTCTGGAAACTAGAATCAACCGACTACGACTTTCATGTTTTGCAACTTTTTGGATTCCTTATGAATTGTGATATATAAGCTTCCAAATTTGGCTCCACACACCAGAAATTTCTGGCGAAGTTTCTGCAAATTTCCAGCAACCTTCTTTGTTCGAAATCCATTCCGTTTACCTTCCGAATTCCACCCGAGACCTTCGGGACCTTAACCAATTATTCCAACATGTCCCAAAATACAATACCAAATTAGTCGAGGTTTCAAACAACATCAATACGACTAATCGCACCTCAAATCAAAATCTATGAACTTTGAACTTTCAATTTCTACAAACAACACTGGAACCTATCAAATCCAGTCCAATTGACCTCAAATTTTGCACGCAAGTCATAAATAACATAACGGAGCTATAAAAAATTTCAGAATCGGATTTCGACCCCGATATCAAAAAGTCAACCCCTCGGTCAAACTTCCCAAAAATTCAACTTTCGGCATTTCAAGCTTAATTCAACTACGGACTTCCAAATAAAATTTCGATCACGCTCCTAAGTCCAAAATTACCATATGGAGCTGTTGGAATAATCAAAATTTTATTCCGGGATCATTTGCACATAATTCGACATCCGGTCACTATTTGAACTTAAACTTTAAATTTTTCATCAAAATTCCATATCTCGGGTTAGGTACCTCGGAATTTGATTCCGGGCATACGCCCAAGTCCCAATTCACGATACGGACCTACAGGAACTGTCAAAATACTAATCCGAGTCTGTTTGCTCAAAATATTGACCAAAATCAACTCAGTTGTGTTTTAAACATCTAATTCACATTTTAATCCATTTTTCACCTGAAAACTTTCCGAAAATATTTTACGGACTGCACACGCAAGTCGAGTAATGGTAAATAGTACTTAGATCACATAATTAATCATTAAATTTAAAGATGACATTTCGGGTCATCACAACATGTACTTGTGATGATGATCAATTTTATAAATTGCAATCTCAGTTCCAAGATTTGAACATGAAAACTATTACATCTGATAATGTGATAGAACTTTTAAAAGAAGTTACTGATGATAAACTTTGTGAAAAGATTATAAATTTGGCTGCAACTACTAGTTCAAGTTCTTCAAAACATTTTGAAAACTCAAAAAAGGAATTTGAATATACTGCTCCTTATTCTTTGTTAGAGGTTAATAACTGTCTTTTGAATAAAAGTACAACTCCATCAAGAGATTCTTCTTTCGATGATTTAAAGATTGAAGTTGAAAACTTAAAACGAGAGATTAAATCTCTTAAACAAAATCAAATGATTTGTGATCATAGGATTACTTAGATTGAGAAAATCAATTCTTGACCTGAGAAATCTGATGATAAAAACAAAAGTATTTCTAAAAATGATATTTCTTCTGAAAAACCTATTAAAATTAATTCTCAAAATGATATGTTTTTGGGAATGATGCAAATTGTTACTGCGCATAGATGATATATTAAATGTACTATTCTTATTGATAATAGTTTTTCTATTACAAATATTGGTATGATTGATAGTGGAGCTGATGTTAGCTGCATTTATGAAGGTCTAGTACCTACTAAATATTTTCAGAAAACTACTCATATGGTAAAGTCTGCATCAGGACATGCTTTAGATATAGAGTATAAATTGCCTAATACTAGTATTTGTCAGAATAAAGTCTGCATTTCTCACTTCTTTTTCTTGGTAAAAAATCAGTTATACCCTTCAATTATACTTGGAACATCGTTTATTAACACTATTTATCCTTTTACTAGCATACACTCGAGAGGTTTTACTGCTACTTATAAGGATAAAGAGATAAGTTATACTTTTGTTACAGATCCAGTAACTAGAGATATAAATGCTTTAATTGATATGAAGCAGAAACATATTGATTCGTTACAATTGGAATTGTTTAGTATAAATATATTTGATGCTTTAAATTCTACTAAAGTGCAGGAAAAGATTAAATTAATTTCCGAAAATATGGCTATTGATATTTGTGCTGAGTGTCCCAATACTTTTTGGAATAGAGAAAAGCATATTGTCACTTTGCCTTATGAAGATAATTTCTTTGAGGATGATATTCCTACTAAATCTCTATCTTGTCAGATGAACGCTGAATTAGTAGAATTCTGCAAGAAAGTGATTGATAATTTGTTACAAAAGGGTTTAAAGAGATTGATAAGATATCCAATTCCCAATAAAAAGGATTTATTGTCAAGATTATATGATGCCAATATATTTTCAAATTTTGATTTAAAATCTGGATATTGGCAGATTCAAATATTTAAAGAGTATACTTATAGAACTGCTTTTAATGTTCCGTTTGGACAATATGAATGGAACGTTATGCCTTTTGGTTTAAAAAATGCCCCTTCTGAATTTCAAAAAATCATGGATGATACATTCAACCCCTATCTGGATTTTATCATTGTTTATATTGATGACATTTTGGTATTCTCCAAAACATTTGAAATGCATATTAAGCATTTAGATATTTTTAAAAGAATTATTATACAAAATGGTTTGGTTATTTCAAAACAAAAAATGAGTTTATTCCAAACTAATATTCGACTTTTAGGACATTATATTTGTCAAGGAAAAGTAACTCCGATTCAAAGATCTATTGAATTTGCTTCAAAATTTCCCGATGTTATTACTGATAGAACCCAGTTACAAAGATTTTTGGGAAGTTTAAATTATATATCACCTTTTTATAAAGATTTATCTCGTGATTTAGCCCCCTTATATGATAGGCTAAAAAAGGATTATAAAAACTCTTGGACTGATAGTCAAACTATTTTGGTTTAAAATATTAAGCAGCGTGTTAAATCTTTACCTTGTTTGACCCTTGCTAATCCTGCATAGCAAAAGATTATCGAGACTGATGCGTCTAATATTGGTTACGGAGGGATTTTGAAACATATAAATCCCAATAATAAGCATGAATATTTGATTAGATATTACTCTGGAAAATGGTCTGCAACTCAGAGAAAATACGCTATTGTGGCTCATGAAATGTTAACCATAGTTAAGTGTATTTTAAAATTCCAAGATGATTTATACAATCAAAAGTTTTTGATAAAAACTGACGCGCAATCTGTTAAGTATATGTTTAACAAAGACTTTAAACATGATGCCTCAAAAATGATATTTGCAAGATGGCAGGCTCAATTAGCCCCTTTTGATTTTGAAATACAATACAAAAAGGGAATTGATAATTCTCTGCCAGATTTTTTATCTCGTGAATACTTGCAGGATGGAACCCCCATGGGGTAGAGGTATAGGTAGAGGATGGGGAAAATCATCCCCACATTCCAAAGAAATAACATCCCCTTCAAGATCGTCATACGGATCCACATCAAACTCCCCAGTTATACAAATGGGAAGAAAAAGTTTGACTAATGAGAAAATATCTCTCAGAGTAGAGTCCTCGATGATAGGACCATCTATTCATCTGGACCATCTTATCGAATATAGCTTATATATATATATATTTAGGATGTTAAATAAAATTTAGGTCACAATTCTATAATAAAAATTATAAAGCATTGCCTTAGATATTGTTTTTAACATCCTTTTGTCTCTAATATCTATTTAAATTTGTTTTTAAAAAAATAATATGTTGGGCCCACTTAGCCCACTTAGCCCGTTTAGCCCGCAGGCCGGGACCGTTTAGCCTGGGACCAAACGGTTCAAGTCCCGAGCCGGTCCCTACAAAAAGCCCGTTTAGCCCGGGACCATTTGACCCGTTTAATTTGGGACCGGCCTTGCAAGCCCTACAGTTAATGCTCAAAACTTAAGCTATTACGTTATGTACGTTTATTTCTTTTTCTTGTTTGTGATGATAGCCAAATCAAAATTTGTGGACCTCAATATCCGATTGTCCACCGCTTTATTTTTTGTGCTCTTCTTCCTCTTATTTTCTTTTTTGAAATTCGCTTATTTTTGTATTAAATTATTAATTTATTGTTTAGAAAGTAAATTTTATTGTTAGTGTAAATATTTTATAAAATAAATTTAAAAACCTCTCAATATGATTTCGCCTTAGGCCACGAGATTAATTAAGCCGCCCTGTATATATGTCAGTCCACTTTCTAATTAAAGTATTCTGTTTTAATAGGGTAAGCAACCTCCACTTCCAATCAAGAGGTTGTGAGTTCGAGTCACCCCAAGAGTAAGGTGGGGAGTTCTTGGAGGGAAGGATGCCGAGGGTCTATTGGAAACAGTCTCTCTACCTCATGGTAGGGGTAAGGTCTGCGTACATACTATCCTCCCCAGACCCCACTAGTGGGATTATATTGGGTTATTGTTGTTGTTGTTGTTGTTGTTGTTTTAATAGGGTAGGAGCACCGTTCAAATATAATTGTTCCAAACATAGGTAAGAGAGTTTACGTCTTAAAAAAAATTGTCAAACCTGTTTTATTAATTTTAGATTCTAGTCTCATGCATGGAACCTATTCGAGAATACAATATTACATAAAATAACTTTGTTGCTCTTTCGTGCTATGTGATATTTCTCATTTTTAGTTTGTTCTAAAAGGATTCGTACAGTTAGAAATCATTTAATTTTAAACATTCTAACTTGCACACCCTTAATGACATATGTCTACTGAAATGTGGTGATATATTTACACACAAATTCTAGAAGACTTCATATCCTTTTTAAGTTATTTCGTGTCAAGTCAAATAGTAACACAAAAAATAAAACGAAGAGATTAAAGGAGTAGTATCATAAAAAATGTTTACATTTGATTGTATAGAGTATACCGGTTATATGTCATTTGTATCATGATTCAATTAAAATTTCTAGAGTTTTTCTAATTTGGCACTATTGTGGATCTCGAACCAAGTTTTTTTCTTGATCTAGCTAGAAGGATGGGCCAGCATGGAAAGTGTCACGACCCCAATTTCCCGCCGTAGAATGTCGTGATGATACTTAGTCTCTAAGACTAGATAAGCCTAATAATTTGCGAAATAAATGAATAATAAACTGAACTCCAATCTCAACACATGATATATAACAAGCTTCTAAGAGAAATATTATGTGTCTCTATATATGAGAGTCTAAAGAGAATAAGGAAAAACAACATAACAAGGATAGAGGGGGACTCCGAAGTCTACGGACGCTGGCAGATGTACCTTGAAGTCTCCGCGTACAGTCTAACTCACTGATATCTGGTCTGGTAAGCGGTACCTGGATCTGCATAAAAAAATGTGAAGAAGTATAGCATGAGTACACCACAACGGTACCCAATAAGTGCCAAACCTAACCTCGGTAGAATAGTGACGAGGTCAGGTCAGGGCCCTACTGGTTTAAAAGAAAAGTAAGGTAGAAGATTTAATAATATTTTGAAATGATTGAGAATTTAAACAATAAGAGTAAATAGAAGTAAACAACAGGGGCACTCCCGAGTTACCGCCTTGTAGTCCCAAATATAAATATGCACGACAAGGGGATGTCCCAAGTAAACGTCTCGTAGTCCCAAAATAAATATGCAGTACAGGAGGATCTCCCGAGTAAATGCCTCTTAGTTTCAAAGTAAATATGCAATATATGGGGTCGTTACATAAAGATAAAATATGGAACCCAATAGAAATTATTAATTTTAGAATCTAGTTGGACAAAATAATAGTATTTAAAACCATTTGAGTATCATGGAAGTGACCAAGTCATGTAATACCTCCCGTTGTGCATAAGAAAAGGGCAAAAAAAAGTGTTTCCCTTGTTTCTTTCATCATTATCCATCTAATTAATTGATCCCCAGAAAGTTTCTATGTTGTTCGCCTATAAATACCCGCACTTCCCATCATCTCAGAGTAAGGGAGGCAAGTGGGCCGGTCCAGGCTCGGGATCGGCTCGGAACCGCGGACCTAAAGGGCTAACAGGTCAGGATCGTTTGGGCCGAA